>NC_135343.1:34543282-35230282 GCF_023851605.1 Tamandua tetradactyla | reverse complement strand
AAGGAGCAGGGATATCTTATCCCTGTTATCATTTTGCAGACCATCTTCTAGAATGGGCTTTATTGATTATCATCAGACCCTCAAGTGTAAAGCAGAGCTTATTGAAGGGATTTCAGGGAAAGAGTTTACTGGAACTTGGCTCAAGTGTTTTCCCTGATTACTAGTACCTCTGTGCCTGTTGGTTCACATTTACTCACAATTCAACAAGTATTTGTGGAGCCTTTTCTACATGGCAGAAAGCCGTGTGAGCCACTGGAAGCAAAATGGTGAGCAAAACCAGGGGTCGCCTTGGTCTAATGGGGATTTGATTTTGTGGGTTGTTCTCATCAACTCTACTTCCATGAGGAATCGAGAGCCCACACACTAACTGACATCCTGCACAGGCTGGAATGGGTCAGTGACCTACTCAAATTCACCCAAGGTTAGAACTCAGATCTAGCAGAGCTGGTTTCAGGGCTCTTCTGTGCTAATATGTTGCCTCCTCACTCACCTTTGCTCACACTGCAGCAGAGGAAGGTCGAGGAGATGCAGAGTGAGGGTGTTTACAAAGGCGCACGTGTACATGGGGCTCGAGTTGGGACCGGGACACAGGGCATATGGAGGCTGGACCTGTGGGAGGACTGGGGGTGGATGAAGGAGAAGTTTGTTCTTAGGGAAGTCTGATCGCTGCCCAGAACTTGGTCTCTAGTCTCAACAGATAAAGCAGAATGAAAAACAGTGGTGGTGAATGCAGTGACAATCACTGGATTGAGAGTGGTCTTGGGCTCTCATCCCAGCTCCTCCAGGTGTAGGCAGAGTATCTGGACAAATTCCTTTAACTGTCAGACTCCAGACTACTTACTGGATGTAAACTGAAGGCATGGGCTAGTTCAGAGGTTTTCAGACTGTATCACCTGGAGAGTTTGTGAGATGATAGCGCACAGGCTCACCCCAGAGATCAGGATCAGGGGGTCTGGACTGAAGCCCAGGGACATGCCCGGCCAATAAATGCCTCCAAGTGATTCTGGGCCATCCTCGGTGCTGGGCCACACTTTGACCAATAGTGGACTTGATCATCTCTGAGGTCCCTCACAGCATTTCCCTAAAATAGCTAGGTTCCTTGGTCCAAGTAGAGGGGAAGGGCACAGTGCTTGTTTGAAACTGTTATGTACCCCAGAAATGCAATGTTATTTCTCCTAATCCAATCTTGTGGAGCGCAGACCTATTGTTTAGGGTGGAAACTTTGATTGGATTGTTTCCACAGAGAAGTGACATACCCAGTTGTGAGTGAGACCTTTAATTAGATTGTTTCCATGGAGATGTAACCCACTCAATTGTGGGTGTGACATTTTGACTAGATGGAGATGTCACTCTGCCCATTTAAGCTATGTCTTGTTTAGTTTCCTGGAATCCTTTAAAAGGGGAAACATTTTGGAGAAAATTCAAAAGTGACACAGATGCAGACATTAGGAGATGCTTGGAGGGCCGACAGAGAGAGCAGATGCCTAGACCCAAACATTTAGAGATGTAGAACCCAGCAGATGTCACTGATGTGCCTTGCTATGAGATGCTAAGCAAGCCAAAACCCAGAGTTGCGTCCCAGAGGAGCTAAGTGAAGGCCCACAGACATCATGAGAGGTAACCCCTGGCATGAGACGCTGGAAGCAATGGAACTGGGAACAAGGACCAGCACATGACAGCCACCTGCCTTCCCATGTGACAGACATCAGCCTTTGTTGAGTCAAGGTATCTTTCTCTGGATACCTTAGTTTGGACATTTTATGGCCTTAAAACTGTAAATCTGTAACTTAATAAATTCCCTTTTTAAAAGCCATTTCATTTCTGACGTTTTGCATTCTGGCAGCTTTTAGCAAACTAAAACAGACACCATTTTCCAGACATACCCTACCAGTTGGTGGCAGTGGGGGGAGAACAGGAGAAGATGCCAGGCTACCCACACTGGGCCAGGGAGAATGGCCAAGCAGGACGCTGGCCTACAGGGAGCCAGCACAACTATCTCTAGCAGTAAAGATCTGAACTTGAAATGGCAGATGTCCGCTACCGTCTCGCTCAGCGTCAGATCCCCGGCCGGCGAAGGGGACAGAGAGGGGAGAGAGACAGACGCAGACAAACTGATTTGAATGGCAGACACGAATCCAAAGCACACGGCAGTTGTGAGAACAAACCTTTACTGGAGCTAAACTTGCATTCACTGTTACAGGTTCCGCGCGGGCCTAAGCACCCCACGGGGAGACAACCTCTATGCGGCCGTCAGGCGCGGCTCTCTGTGGATCATCTCGTTCTCGCGTCGGGGTAACGCCTTTATATACAGAATCCAAACCCAATGGGCTGGCGCCACGTATACAGGAGTGATTGGTGGATAGGTTTTGGCGGTCGGGAGCGTCAGATGCGGAAGCAGGATGTGGCGCCATCTTAGCTCACTCGATGGGCGGGGGTAACTCTAGAGCAGGCTGCAGCGCGACCACTAGGCCTGACCCGGGAGGCGGCTCTCCACAGGCAGAGTCCCTAGGTGAGGGCAAATGGTGCTGCCCTTTCAGGGTCTCTGAGGTCAGGCTCAAGCCCATCTCTCATTCCTTGGTTTGGCCCACCCACCTCAAATCCCAGCCAGCACTTTGAATGCTTTTGCACACTTGAGGGCAGAGTTCAAGGTCTGAGAAAAAACACTGTTTTCCAAGATTCCAGGAGATCTACAAGCTCAAGGTTCCTACTCAATCCAAGGGACCAGATACTCAAGTATCCAGTTCCTTTCTGTGAAAGTACACATTACCCTTATATGTTCGCCTGTGTATGGGATCTTCCACCCATTCTCTACTATTGAAAGCCATATTTCTCAAGAGATCCTTCTTCCACCAAGCCATCCCCATCCCTCCAGCCATAACTACCTGCTTTTCCCTCTAAAACCTTGTTAGGTAGTCATTTTCTTGCTTATCTTCTCCACTACATGGAAATAGAGACTGGCACCATTTTGTTCTCCAGGTTGCCTGTCACTTAGATGGCATCAAATTGAAAGTAGAATTCAAGGAGGCAGGGGTTACACTTCTAATTCCAAAGATGGAGAAATTGTGTGGTTTATTTCCTTAGATAAATCTTCAGTCTAATGTGTTATAAACTGCCAGAGTTTATTAAAATAACAATTATTTTACAAATAATATATTGCAACATTTTCCAGCAGTAATAATATTTACAAATTAGTCCTGGGAGATGTCTCAGAGAGTCCAAAAGATGAACTACACATAGCAGGAATGGTGAGTGATACCAAAAAAAAAGCATCTAGTTTTCTTTTCTGGATTCAAATTGAGTGAATGGTATTCCACCTTATAACACAGAAAAGGATAGAATTATTATTTTGGTAGGTGGGGAAGGACTTTCTACCAGAGAGACATACTAGGTCACAACAACTGCATTCACAGCTTGTAATTATGACAGACACATGACCCAAGAATAAGGGAGTCTCTGGTGACTTTGTGGACTCATATCTATCCTATCTATCATATCTATCCATATGTATGACAGAGGGACATTTGGGGACACTAAGTTCTGAAAGTTAATGGTGATGCCTGGGACTGAGGTAGGGCATCTGCAGCCTATCCTGAAAGCACTTGATCTTAGAGAAAACACTATTTTCCTGAAATAATGATTGAAGACCCAAAAATGCAATCTTTACAACTACAGTGCTACTTCTTGGATCCATCTGATGGGCTCTAAAAAAAAAGTTCTCTGAGTAAACCAGATGAAAATGAAAGAAGATACAAATGTCTACTGTTCAAGTAGGTTTCATGCCCAGGTCTGAAAACTGGCTCCCAGGTGAGAGGACATAAAGGTGAAGTCTTTCATTGAAAAGAAGGGGATGAGAGGTTTGTGGATTAGAGTAACCAACGGTCCTGAGACATTTATAAGGAAACTGTAGAAACACTGTGAGGGAAAGAAAACTAGAAGCTGAATGGCTGAGACAAAGACCCAACAAAGTATGGCAATGGGCACTTAGCCCTATGGCTTCCTGTAACAACCTCATGTCAATTACCACATTGCAGCAGAGGATATGGGATAGCTGGTCTACTTCATGGAGCCTCAATTTCATCAATTTTGTGTAAATAATCAAAATGTGACTAGCAATTATTTTTACCCATAGGTTTGTTATAAAGACTACATAAGATTATGGGAGACGTAGTAGATGGCTTTCCTGAGACCCGAGAGAACAGTACCTCTGCTTCATTAAATGGTATGTAATGGTACTCATTCTATCGAAGAAGGCAATGACTCTATTCAGTTACTAGCTACTAGGATGATAAGACTACTCCTCCTCTATTTTTAGTATTTCTTAGTTTTATAATTTGTCCTCTTTGCTTTGGTTACTCATGGAAATCCATTTCATCAGGATCTGAGAAAAATTTAGTATTCAAAAAGTGTTTCTCATAAATCTAGTATTCAAAAAGTATTTCTCATAAGATGATTCTTTTATAATATTATAATGACATTTGGGTCTATTGTGCACATTCTCTTTTCCCTTTAGGTTAGAAGCTCATGCAGACCACAAGAAAAGAATTAAGCATTTCAGTCTGTTTTGTAAAACAAATGAATGTATAAGGCAGTGTTGATGTTCTTTGTAGTAACAAGTGTTATTCCTTCCAGAAGTCTCTTGCTGTGACAGCTGGAAAGTGAACTAAATGAGAACATTGATGCTCCAGATAGTAGCATGGTAAGAAAGACAGAAACAGGCATTCTTTTTCAACGCCCAGTAACTGTGACCCAGGCCACTTTCATGACTTCGAACTACGCCAACAATAAGTTCCAGAGAAACAGTCCCTCAAATCCAAATTGTTGCATATTTCAATGATCCCCTGAGGGATCATGCTGAGACCCTGCCTCTCCCTGAAAAGCTGGTGTGCCTGAGTATCCCCTCAAATCAGAGTGGGAGGCAGAGCCTTTTATAATGTTGCCTATTAGTCACAAAAACAAACCAATGATTCCCAATACCTGTGGCATTCTCCCTACTATCACGTCAGATTGAAAGAAGCAATTCTCTAACTATCTTACAGCAATTTTCAACCTGAAATTATACAGGCAGGAAAACCACATGACCCAAAAGATTCACTCCTACACTCCTAGACGCATGTCCATACAAAGTTGTACACAAGTGTTCAGAGCAGCTGTCTTAGTTTCCCAGGCCTGCTATGACAAATACCATGCAATGAGCTGGCTAAAGCAACATGAATTGATTGTCTTACGTTTTTGGAGGTGAGGAGTCCAACATCAAGGTATTCACAGGCCTGCTTTCTCCCAGAATCTGTAGCATTCTGGCAATCCTCTGTCACATGGTGTCTTAGATTTCAGGCTCCTGTGAAAAATGGCAAACCATGGGTTAGCTTAAACAATGGGAATTTATTGTTTCATGGTTTCTGAGGCTGGAAGGCTTGCTTCTTTCTGGGTTTAATAGCCTTCTGACTGGCTAGCAAGCCTTTAGCTTTCCCATCACATGGTGATACCCTCGCCTTCCTTTTCTAGGTTTCTACTGACTTCCAGCTTCTCCTCGTGGCCTTCTCTATGTCTGAATTTCTTCTGCTTATAAAGACCGCTAATAATCCTCATTCAGTTGGGTTTAACTAAAAATAACATCTTCAAGAGGTCCTATTTAAAATAGGGTTCACACCCAGAGGAACGCAAATTAAGAACATATAATTTTTGGGGGGTATGAAATTCAACCTATCACACAGAACAAATTCTCTCTCCTTGAGTCAGCTTTCTGCTGACTTCCTCTAACTGACAGCATCCAAATTTCCTTTGCCCATAAAGACTCCAGTCATAGATTAAGGCCCACTTTGATTCAATTTGGCCTCCTCTAAATAAGATCGTCAAATATTATACAAAGGGGTTCACATACACAGTTTTCACATTTATTCATAAATGGATTGTGACTGTACTATAAAGACAGAAGCTAAGTTTATTTCAGGAGCAGAATTTAGTTTCTCCTCACACTCTCTGCAGGATTTCATATTAACAGAGAATCTGAAGATGCATTTTGCCAGGGACTATTTTTGATTAGGAAGGACAAGCCCAAACCTTAAACAGCTTTGGGCTGGCTGTCAAATATATTCAGGAACCCCAAAGAACTGCCCTGGCCCCAAATTTGCTGCAGACATTGGCATGATATCCAAGAGTTGCAAAAGCCTCGCCAGAAGGCCCAACTTATGTCTGGATCACCAGTGCCCAGATGTTGAGAACCATGTGCTAAGCTCAGCAGTGTCATGAGTATTACCTCTTAACCCTCACGATGTACTGAGACAGTGAATTGCATTATTCCCATTTTGCAGATGAAATGCAAATGCAAATTTAGAAATCATTCCCCACAGAGGTAAGGTGATGGGCCCAAAGCCACACAGTTGGTGATTCTTGGGCTGGGATTGAACCCACATGGGTCAGCTCCTTCAGAAACTGAGGACCAAAGGTCCAAGCTCCCTGCAGGTAGAGTAAATGTGTGGGAATACCCTCTGAACTGCACCAAAGCAGCTCAGGAGGCTCTCATCCATGAAGACAGCCACTGCAGGTTACAACTGTGAACTTGGCCAGGCTGCCATAGGCGTGTGCTCCACCAGGCCTCCACGCACAGACACTGTCTCACTGCCCAGTCATGCCCATCAGCTGGCCTCAACGTCCTTTTGGGATGGCCAGACCTCGGCTGCTAAAAGCCTTGAGTTTGGGGCAGGCAACAGGGGCTCAGTGGCAGAATTCTTGCCTGCTATGCCCGAGACCTGGGTTCTGATTCCCAGAGCCTGCCCATGCCAAAAAAAAGTAAAAGTAAAAGCCTTGAGTTTGCACCTTAGCACTTCACATGTATTAGCTGAGCGATTCTACACAATAACCCTAAGCAGTAAGTATTATTAGCTTCCCCATTTCACAGGTGAGAAAAGGGAGGCCTGGGGGAGATTAAGCTTCCCCATAATCTCACAGCTACAAAACGGCCAAGTCAGATCTAAGGCCTGGGTGTTTTTCTGACCCTAGATTTGCGCTCTAGTCTCTGCCTTCTCTGATGGTAGAGAAATAAGCCATGGGAAAAATGCTGGTGCAAGAAATGAAAACCTTAGCTCCTCCTCAGTAGAACAGCGGTTTCTGGGTTCAGGGGCAAGGCAGTGATGGGGCCAAAGGCTGCTGGGACAACCACTCAGGGCAGGCCTCAGACAAGTGAATAACGGCCAAAGAGATGAAGGTCTCATCAACTGGCTTCCCTCAGACCCTAGGAGCTAAAGTTTGCTGCTAACCCAGGGTGCTGACGGCTAAGAAGCCCCATCGGCCTAGCTCACTCTGCACCCAGGCAGCTGGGCCCCAACACCTTGAAGATGGAAACTCTTCCCCCCTGGAGCCATGGGGGCTTCCGAGTCTGACAAACTTTAGCCAATAACTTGAGACGCGCGGACAGAAACTCATTCCCACTCTAAGAGTTCCTGGCTCTCAGGAAATCCTTCCTCGAGCTTTCAGTCCATAAAGAACTGGATGCCGCGGACCTTCCGACCTTCATTCTCAGGGGCACCACGACGCCCAGGGACAGGCTCCTCCTCCTCTCGCCTTCACCCACCGACGCCAGCGCTTCCTCCAGCCCCAAGGCAGGAGGAAGCCGCGTTTCCCTCCCCGCCTCCCTCAGGCCACCCCCTGGCTGCCCACGCCAGAAGGCACCTCTCTGCCTTCTCAAAGATTAGACGCGAAGTGAGCCAGGAAGAAGCGTGCTAGGGGGAGAAGTTAAAAAGACACAAGTAGCCGCGGGGCTGAGATAGTGAGGCAGCAAGAGAAACAAAACCAAAAGTGGCTGGAAGGAACGCGGCGCGCAGGGACGCGCACCTTCTCTCCGCGCGCAGCAGCCTGGGCGCCCCTTGGCGCGGGGAATGCTGCCCTCTGCTGGCCGCGCGCGAGGACGCAGGCGGGCCGCTGCCGAGCCCAGCCGCCGAGGGACTGTGACCCGGGAGTCCCCGCGCCCTGGGTTCTTTGTGCAGCAACAGATCCCCGGACTCCGGGGTGGGGTGGGGGTGGGGGACAGAAAACAGAGACACGGAGGACTCGGGCTTCAGGGGTCCTGAGCTCTAGTCCCGCCTTCTGCACCTCAGCCCCACCCAGCTCTCAGATGCTCTCAATTCAATCTTCTAGAGATGAGTCAGGAGGAAGAGGAAAGAATGAGTGGTTCTGCTGTTGGGGACCTACCTGTGCCTTCAAAAAGCTCCCCTCAGCTAGTCATCTTCCTCAACCAACCCTAAATCGTGAGCCAGTGAAGCTGTGTGCCTTTAACAGATGTTTACTGAGTGCCTTAGGCTGGGTAATGGACCCTAAAGATATCTTGGCCCTAATCCTTAGAACCTGTGAACATTATCTTATATGGCAAAAGGGAATTTGTAGATGTGATTAAGTTAAGGACCTTGAGATGGAAAGATTATCCTGGATTATTGCAATCACAAGTGTTCTTAAAAGAAGGAGACAGAGCTGTTACTACAGAAGAAGGTGATGTGACAACAGGCAGTGAGAGATTGAAGGATAATACAATGCTGGCTTTGAGGATGGACTAAAGAAGCAAGGAATGCAATGAATGCAGCTCTGGAAGCTGGAAAAGGCAAGGAAATAGATTCTCCTCCTAGAACCTCCAGAGGTAATTTAGCTTGCCTGACACGATTTCTGCCCAGTGAAACTGATTTCTGACTTCTTACCTCAAGAACCATAAGAAAAAAAAAAAAAGGTGTTATTTTAAGCCACCAAGTTTGTGGTAGCATACTAGCAGCATACTAGTACATGATCTTCTGCTGTCTCAAACTCCTGTGCTAAGCATTAGGGACAAAGCAGCTAATGAGGCAGGTAGACCCTCACCTTCAGCCCTAGGGAAGTGTATAATCTCCTTCTCTGGATTTTAAAAAGTCACAGCCAGTAGACTCTTCACCAAAGAAGATATGTGAATGGCCACTGAGCACAGCTGCTCAAGAACGTTAGTGTTAGGGAAGTGCAAATTAAAACCACAATGCCACTTCACACTCACTAGGAGGGCTATAATCAACCAGACAGGCAATCAGCAAGCATTGACACGGATGTGGAGAAACTGGAACTCTCAGACATTGCCGCTGGATTGTAAAATGGTACAGCCACCTGGGGAAATACTGTGTTGCTCCAGTCCTTTAGTGACTACAGAGGAGTCAATAAAGTAGATGGTATACTAACTTGTTAAATCTTTAATAACCCTGTGATAAATATATTGGTCTGAATTTTCCAAGTTATATGTCTCTTAGGTGGAGTTTCCAGAAGTGGGATATCTAGATACAAGAACCATTAGTTTTTGGTTCTTTATGTCAATAGTCCTGTTTTCCATAAGGCCTATGCCAATGTATGGCCCTAGAAGTAATTCTTATAATAACCCCTACACATTATAGCTTGGATTTCATGGCATGTATATGAAACTTTCAATTAACTCATCTAATTTTCACAACAGCCTTATGGAGTAGATACTATCACTGTTCCCATCTTATAGAGAAGGAAGCTGAGGCACAGAGAGGTTAAGAAAACTATGCCAGATATTTTTTACACGAGGGAAGTTGGTTTGGGGAACTTTGGGGTCATTTTTGTCAACCAAACATGAATGTTGAAGGGAAGCTGAGTTTTGAGGATTGCTGACATGTAAGATCTGAACCCATCTGAACTCTGGGGTCGTGAAGCATGTGGGTTGAGTGGTCCTTTGTACCATCTAAATGGCTTATGGCCCCTCCCCCAAATAGCTTAACAACCAGTTTAGAGACCTGGCAATCGTGCAGGTAGTACTACTTGTAGTTACAGTAGTAATAATCTTGCTAGTTATTTAAGACACAGCTAGAAACTTTTAGAACTAGAGACTTTTTTTTTAATAACTCATGCACAGACTTTATAGAGCTGAGAAGACAGATTCAGAAAAGGGACTTTGTCTAAGACCCTTTGAGACTCATTTGATACTAGAGCCTAAACCACCTAAAACATTGCACCCACCAATTGTGCTCTCTGCTCCCAGACAGAAAGTCAACCAGCAAATCAGCATGTAGAGAAAAATCTCCCACCCAACTGGGCCCTAAGAGGCAGGACTGTGCCTGTGTGTGGGTGTGTGTGTGCACATGGGGTGGTAGGGGTCCCCCCAGGGCCTGCTGACCTTGCTGCTCTCTAGAACAAGAAGAACCTAACAGTAAAACTTACCTCCTACTCAACTGCTCTTATCACAGATTTTAACACTTTGGAAGTCACCACTCAAGCACTTGTTTAGGTGTTGTGATTTGATGATAACACAACTAAGACATTTGCCAAAGGTCCAGGGAAGGGGAGGCTATCAACCAACATACCAATAGTGATTCAGTCTCACAAGCCCCTTTGGAATTTTTACCTTCAAACTGACTGAAGTATGCTCTTATTGGTTGCATTTATGCTTAAGTTTATTCCAGACTTCGGAATGGATTCCAAAGCAGAAGTGATGGCTCCTGGGTAACATTGCTCTTCAGGTTAAGTTTAATAAATACAAAACCATGGAGAAAACACAATGCACTAAAAATATATTGAGTTTGTGCATTTGTAAAGTTGGGAGAGAACGTGGCATGAGCTCTGGATGGGAAAGTTCAAATTTCCCATCAGTACTAAACATGATAACCTGAGTGTACAGCCTCTCCTGCTAACAGTTCAAAAGATTAATCTAAACATGATTAATGGATTTGAAATACATGTATTATTCTCTGTTTACGGAATCTTATCTCCTGGATTTCGTTGGGATGCCAGAATAGAGCAGTTCTCAGGACATGAGGAAAATATTGTCATATCTACATTGGGTGGCAGGAGAAAGTGAAATAAATTAGTTTTGCTTTTATAGTTCTACAAATCAAAACTCCGACAGTATTTTAAACTTAGTTCAGACATTGATAATTATTTTAATAATAAATAGACGATTTTTTTCTAGTTCACACTATATGCAAAGGTGGGAAGATTCAATATGTTTTTTCTCTGTTGTCAGTTAATCATCACGACCCTATAAGGTACTATCATTTCCATTTTACATAGATTAAATGATTTACCCAAGGTCATTCCAAGAGAAAGCTACAGCGCCAAGATTCAAACCCAGGCTATTTGGCTCCAGAGTCTAAACTTAACCAGACCATCTTGTAAGACTGTGTGCCTGGCTTCCTTCATTTTCACAACTTCAGTTCCCTCACCTGTAAACTGCAGATCCTACCACCAAGCTCAGGATTCTTGAGAGATTAGCAGTCAAACACTTGTGGGCCCCCAGCAATGGCTTTATATAATGAAGCCTTACCTGGCATTCACTGCCTCCCCTGGAGGAAGAGTTTATTTTCACTTCTGAGAAAAAGCTGAATCAGAGAAATACTGTGACAGAGTTGGAAGTGGCCTGAGAAGTCACTTATCACAGCCGCCTGCCCTCCCGTGCAGGGCCACCTCCCTCCCCAGCTCTCTTTGGTCTCTTACAGTGACACACGATGGCATTCACGCCATCCCTCTACACAGAGAGTAAAAGAAGAACTTCTGGTAGCCTTTCAAATAATGGGAGCAGTTGCCAAAATATCCCTTTTAATAACCATCTGTCTCCTAACTCCCCGAGTAGCCCTCCCTGAGTTCCAGCTCTTCAAAGCTGCTTTCCACATACGGTGCTCAGAACAGAGTCAGGGCAAGTAGGCTATGGCCAGCAGAATAAAGAGATTCTCTCCCCACCCATGATCTTCATTTTCTACTTATATTGACGCCAACCAATATTGTGTTTTCCAAGCAGTGCTAAAATCGCCATGCCCACGATTCCAGACCGCACCTCCTAATCCCAATTACTTTCCACCCTCCTCGACTGCCTGTTGATACTGAGTGACTTAGAAACTCTCACAAAAAACAGGTGGTCGTTCTGTAGGCCAGAGCAGAATATTGAGAGCATGAAACCAAGCTCTTGTGGCCCTCAAACCTGTTAAATTAGTAAAACAATCTGAAGTCACAGTCTCAGAGCTTCATGGTTTGCACCATTCTGAAGCTCTAAAAGCCAAATCAGCCAACTCCTATTGTTGAGTTGAAGGCTGGCTGCTCAAATGTTTCCAGCGTCTCATGCTTCTGGACGTAGTAAGATTGTATTTCCTGATCCTTTGGGTTTGAGCCGGGTTCTGTGACAGTTTCCAGCCAATGAGGGTTGCTTCTGGGCGAGAGCATTTAACTGTCAATGCAGACACCCTCAGAGCTCCTTCCTTCTGGCAGAGACCCCATAACTCTGCCAATCTGGGAGCCCAGGGGACTACGATGAGCATAAACCAACAGACAAACACGATGGCTATAGCCTGAGTGAGAAAATCTTTTTTTAGGCCACTGAGATTTGGGTGATGCTTGTTAGGACAGTTTAACTTAGCCTATTATGATGGATCCAGCTCCATTATTAAATTCCTAAAAAGAAAAGGAGTTTCCCCTTCAACATTCCCCATATCCTTCTGAGACCCCCTAGTGTCTCTTAAGAGCCAACACCCCACTCAACACTTCTTCTTACTTCTTTTTTCTGATTGTGCTTAATCATTAAGCTTTCTTTGAAATGAAAATACTTAGGTTTATAGAAGCCCACTTATCTGATGAACTGGTAAAAAAAAAAAGACCTCCTCATAAATTCCTAGACAATAGTTATTGCTAGAAGATTGTAGCAAAAACAGGGCCCATTATCCCCCTCAGTGAGCCACTGCCCTCCAACAGCACAGAGGTGAAGGGGTCCTCTCTGCATCTGGGAAGGATGACTGAAGAAGGGAGGCCGAAATATATAGTCAAGAATAAACTAAGTTTTGAACAGCCCTGTCATTAAGTTCACATTCTCCCTAGGAACAGTTTTTGGCTCAGTTTGTGCAGACTGTTGACTCACAGCTGACCCAAGAAATTCCATAAACCAGCCCCCAGCAGACGCACTCTAGCTATTGAAGTGGAGCCACTGCTTCCTTACAGGTCGTAGCTAGAAACGATAAGTCAATGGTGACTTATTTAAAAAATGACTGAGTTGCTACAACTTTGTTCTTTCGCTTTGCAAGGCATGGGAATGTGACACCCTGGCAGAGTCCCCCACAGCGCCAAAATGTCCAATTCAGAGAACTGTTGGGACTTGCCAGACTTCTTTTCCATTTGTTAGATGGTCACTGTGATAGACGGCTTCCCACTGATCATCCCACACTCAGGAGGGGCCCTGGATACACAGCTCTGAGTAGAATCAGCTTCCTGGGCATCCACCAGCCCCCTTAACCCATCAACTTCAGAATATGGACTTTGGTCATGGAAGCAAAGAGGAGTTTAGTTTAAACCTGATGGGAATCTGAAACCTAACATCATGGCAGATTGGGGGTGAGAGAAGGTCAAAAAAAGAGGTAAAGCCCTACTTATCTTCCCACATAGTGCTAGGGAAGGAATATGTAATACCTAGTACTTATTAATCAATTAGATCTCCACTGATGGAAATAAACAGAGAAATAAGGCATCCAGAACTGAGAGAATGCCTCCGGAGCATTCTTTAGGACCTTTCCCCCCACTCAAAACCTTCTTCACTAGGATGCCATAAAGTCTAAAATTATAAGCAATTATTTTATTGAGTTGAATCATTGTAATTTGGAGGATATCTGTTTGTTGGTGTCTGGACATGGCTTACAATTTCGCAGGCTTTAAGGTACTGCATGGGCTTGTTGGGCAAGCAGTTGGCAATTTCTGCAGGGTATACTTCCAAGATCGAGTCCTAGGGCTGCGAGTAGTAAGTCCCGTACTCCAACTCCCATTGTGGATTCCACCAGAGCCAAAGTCGTGGGCTGGGGCGATGTTATCTGAGGCAGTGATTGCTGGGGGCTAATGATGGTGGGTGCGCTATAAAAGATGGGGAGTTTTGCCCCTGGCTTTTAAATACAACTGGACATCTTTAGTCATGCTATCTCTGTAGGTTTTGTTAAAAGATTGTCATCCCAGAGCCCCATGACTTTTAGGGGTTTATCTAGGATGGTCCAAGTAAAGGCTTTGGCTACATATTCCAGCACTTTCCTCCACAGGAGGAATATGTTTTGTCTACACTTATATGCCAATTGGGTGTTAATTTTTTGTAGGCCTTCTTTTCAATCCAAGCTCTTGTCTTAGAGTAGTATGCCTGGCAGGCTGAAATAGAGGACAATTAGCCCTGCAAGTCTGATTTGATTGCATTTGTGAGGCCATTGGTGCTACATGAGAATATTACTTAGATTATGCCTGGGCCAATAACCATGAATGCATTGGTGTCAGTGGACCCATTTGGTATGTAGATTGGAGAGCTTTGGGTCCTCAGCCAGGCCCGGTGGCATGCTGGGCACAGGTGGTTGAGGAGCAACAGCCAACAATCTACTCTGTCCCGGCCCTGGGTAAAATTTTCGGATTAGCCGAGTATGGTTTGTGCATTCCTGGGCCTGCCTTGGGAGGCCTTGTGGGTCAGTAAGCAAGCCTGTGACCCACGCAGCCGGCAAAAATACAAAAACCCAGAGCCAGGGCGAACACTGACATTGCACCAGTTGGCGAGGACTGGCTTCTGGGCTGCTGCCTGCATCATGACAGTTTGACCTGGGTTGTTTTTTCCTTGCTGAGAGATTGCGAAATGCTTTCTCTCAAGACTTGCTCTATGACTAGTGTTTTCCAGCCCAGGTGTTGTGCCTTGTGTGGGAAATGGGCACTCATGGCAGGGTAAAAGGAGGTGTTACTAGCAGACGTAGCTTTTCTTCACCTCTAAAGGTGACACAGACCATTCCAATCCTTGATTTGGGAGTTATAATCTCTACTTCCTGGTGGCTCAGGCAGTGATGGGAAGTTATCCCATGTAATAGTTAACACAGCAATGTGAGGTTTTAACCCCGTCGCATGGAGCATGATGCCATCTATGGGATGCCAATGTTTGGTTTGGAGCACAATCATAGCCTTTAGTAACTATTTTGGCAAGCTGCTTCCAAATGTGGAGCCTGCTACAGGAGGCTTTTTTTTTAAATGCTGTATGGTGGGGTCACATTTCATTATTTTTCCATGTGAGCATCCCGTTATTTTAGCACCATTTGTTGATTTTTTGTTTGTTTTGCCTGTTTGTTTGTTTTTGGGGGGAAGTGCATGGACCGGGGGTCGAACCCAGGTCTCCCACGTGGCAGGCGAGAATTCTACCACTGAACTACTCTTGCACCCCTCAAGAGGGTTTTTTAAATAAGGAAAATATTTTGTTTTCATCTGCCTGACTACCCTGCCCACCCTTTGGCCACTGCCCAAGAATCAGTGAAGATCTGGGGAGAGTGCAACTGATAGCTTCAAGTATCCTGGAGGCTAACTGGACCACTTCCAGCTTTGCCAACTGTGTAGACCCCAAAAAAGCATTTTGGATAAGTGGGGTGTTTAAGGCCAGGAGATATGTTGTGGCTCTACAACAAGCCACATTGTCTCCAACAACACATTTTATGTGTTGCGTAAAATGATCACATTGCCACTGGGGAGACATACTGACTCCCCTTCCATGGCAGACAGTTGATCCCCACTTGGCTAGAGGAGGGGACAAAGGGAGCCCATCACCAGTATCTCAAGTTCCATGGGCAAAGGTCTGAGCATGGGGCAAGCCATATCCTCCCACAATTTGGAAAGGCCCTTTTGTCAAGTTTAGGCCTCTTCTGATTCTTCGTTATTAGTGTATAGAAACACTACTAAATTTTGTATGTTGATTCTGTATCCTGCCACTTTGCTGAATTCGTTTATTAGTTCTAGTAGCTTTGTTGTGAATTTCTCAGGGTTTTTCTATATAGGATCATGTCTTCTGCAAACAGGAAAAGTTTCACTTCTTCCTTTCCAATTTGGATGCTTTTTATTTCTTTGCCGGGCTAGAACTTCTAGCACAATGTTGAGTAACAGTGATGGCAGTGGGCATCCTTGTCTTGTACTTAATCTTAGAGGGAAAGCTTTGAATCTTTCACCATTGATTATGATGCTAGCTTTGGGTGTGTCATATATGTCCTTTATCATTTTGAGGAAATCTCCTTCCGTTCTAGTGTTCAGTGTTTTATCAAGAAATGATACTGGATTTGTCAAATGCCTTTTCTGCATCTGGTGAGATGATCTTGTACTTTTTTTCCTTCATTCTGTTAATGGTATATTACATTACTTGATTTTCTTATATTGAGCCACCCTTATATACCTTGGATAAATCCCCTTTATCATGGTGTATAATTATTTTAACATGCTGTTGAATTGGGTTTGCTAGTATTTTGTTGAGTATTCTTGCATCCATATTCATAACAGATATTTGTCTGTAATGTTCTTTTCTTGTGGTATCTTTATTTGGTTTTGCTATGAGAGTGTTTTTGACTTCATAGAATGAGTTAGGGAGGGTTCCCTTCCTCTTCCATTTCTTGGAAGAGTTTGAGCAAGTTTGGTGTTCATTTTTCTTGGAGTGTTTGATAAAATTCACCAGTGAAGCCATCTGGTCCTAGGCTTTTCTTTGTTGGGAGGTTTCTGATGATTGTTCAGTCTTTCCTTATTATTGGTTTGTTGAGAGCTCCTATTTGTTCTTGAGTCAGTACAGGTACTTTTTGTGTTTCTAGAAATTTGTCCATTTCACCTAGGTTATCTAATTTGTTGGCATTTCTAGTATCCTCTTATAGTCCTTTTTTATTTCTGTGGGGTCATTAGTAATGTCCCCCCTTTAACTTCTGATTTTAATTGTGTCCTCCTTTTTCCTTTGTCAGTTTATAGCTAAAAGTTTGTCAATTTTATCGATCTTTTCAAAGAAACAGCTTTTGATTTTGTTGATTCTATTGCTTTTTATTCTCTATTTCATTTATCTGTGCATGTTATCTTTATTATTTCCTTCCTTCTGCTCACTTTGAATTCAGTGTACTCTTCTTTTCATAGAACCTTTTGAGGTTTTGAGGTTAGGTCTCTGGTTTGAAATCTTTCTTCTTTTTTAATGTAACCATATCAGGCTATAACTTTCCCTCTCAGCCTAAGTTTTAGTATGTTGTATTTTCATTTTCATTCACCTCAAGATATTTCCTAATTTTCCTTGTGATTTCTTCTTTGATCCATCAGTTGTTTAGTAGTAAGTTAATTTCCACATATTTGTGAATTTTCCATTTCTCCCTCCATTATTGATTTCTAGTGTCATTCCATTGTGGTCAAACAAGATACATCATGTGAATTCAATATTTTAAAAATTTATTGAGCCTTGTTTTGGATGCTCTATCCTGAAGAGTGATTCATGTACACTGAAGAAGTTGTGTATTTTGCTGCTGTTGGGCCAAGTGTTCTATATATGTCTGTTAGGTCTACTTGGTTTAGAGTTTTGCCTTCTTATTGATCTTCTGTTTAGATATTCTATTCATTTTGAAAGTGGTGTACTGAAATCTACTATTAATATAGAATTATCCATTTCTCCCTTTAAATCTGTCAAACTCTGCTTCATATATCTTAGGATTATGCTGTTAGGTGCATATATATTTAAAATTTTTATATTTTCTTGTTGAACTGACCCATTCTCAGAGTATAATGACCTTCATTGTCTTGCATAAGACATGACAATTTGTTTCTTCTTCTTTTTGGGTACCTGAACCCAGGTCTCCCACATGGAAAGCGAGCATTCTACCACTGAACTACCTATGCACCCTAAGAGTTTTTTAACTTAGTCTATTTTATCTGACATTATTATAGTGGTCCCACCTCTCTTTTGGTTACTACTTGCATGATATATATTTTTTTTCTTCTGTTCACTTTCAATCTGCTTTTGTATTTGAATTTAAGGTGAGTCTATAGTAAATAGCATATAATTGGGTCATGATTTTTTGTCCATTCTGCCAATCTCTATCTTCTGACTGGAGAGTTTAATTCATTTAGATTTAAAGTAACTACCAGCAATGCAGGACATTCTTCTGTGATTTTGCTATTTTGAATTGTATGTCTTCTATTTTTTTTTGAACCTCAATTCTTCTGGTAATGCTTACTTCCATATTTCTTTCTTTCTTTTTGCATTGTACTATTTTGAGTTCCTTTCATTTCTTTCTAAATATATTTTTCATCTATTTTCTTTGTGGTAACCACAAATTAAAATGTAACAGCCTAAAGATATAACAATCATATTTGATTTGATACCAACTTATCTTCAAAAACAGACTTATTTTTCCTATGCCCCTTCATCCCCCCCACCTTTTTTTTGTACTTGCCACAAATTATCTTCATACCTTGCACATACAAAACTGTAGATTTATCATTATTTTGTACGCATTTGCATTTTAGCACCTGTAAGAAGCAGCGTTACATAGCAAATGTACTGGCATTTATAATTTCCCTTATGGTTACCTTTATTGGAGGTCTTTATTTCTTCATGCCTTTTTGATCCACTGACTAATGTCCTTTCCTTTCAGTCTGAAGAACTCCCTTTAGCATTACTCAGAAGGCAGGTCTAGTGGTAATGAACTCCCTCAGCTTTTATTTACCTAGGAATGTCTTAATCTCTCCCTCATTTTTGAAAAGTCTTGCCAGATAAAAATTCTTGGTTGGCAATTCTTTTCTTTCAGCACTAGAAATATTTCATACCACTACCTTCTTGCCTCCATAGTTTCTGATTAGAAATTGGCATTTAATCTTATTGGGATTCCCTTGTATATAACTCTTTACTTTTCTCTTACAGCTCTCAGAACTTTCTTCTTGTCCTTGGAATTGGATGATTTGATTACTATGTGTCTGGGTATGGTTCTCATTGAGTTTATCTTGTTTGGGATTCATCACCCTTCTTGAATATGCATATTCATATCTTTCATTAAATATAGAAAGTTTTCTACCATTATTTCTTTGAATATTCATTCTGGCCCTTCCTCTCTTCTCCTTCTGGGACTCCTATAATGCAACTATTGACATGCTCAATGGTATCCCATAGGTTTTAGACTCTGTTTATTCTTTTTATTTTTTTCTTCCTTCTCCTCAGCCTGAATCATTTCAATTGTCTTGTCTTTGCGATCACATTCTTTCTTCTGCCACATCCACTCTGCTGTTGAAATTATCTGGGGAATTTTTTACTTCAGTTATTGTGTTCTTCAACTCCAGTGTGTCTGTTTGGTTCCACCTGAAAATCTCTACAAGACTCCCATATTGTTCAATCATTGTTTCCTCATATCCTTTAGTTCTTTTTTGTGTTTTCCTTTATTTCCTTGAGCATATTGAGGATCAATTTTTTTAATATCTGTCCAGTAAGTCTAAAGTCTGGTCCTCTTTGTTGATGGTCTCTGGATTTTTATCTTGTCCCTTTGGATGGGCCATCATTTCCTGTTTGTCTCTTTTGTAATATTTTGTTGCACATTGTACATTTTAGTATTTTAAAATGTTAACTGTGGGATTTAGTCCATGGGCTGTCTTTTTCTTTAAGCTTGTATCCAGCTAATGATATGACATATTTTCTTGAATGCCAAGAGCTAATCAAAATGAACAAACCAAAGCAGAAAGCATTTTCACTATTTTTTAAAAATTGGGTCTGCTTTCACTGGTGGTCTTCTTCAGAGTTCCTATCAAGATAAGCCTAAAGCAATGCAAGGTGCAGGGTTCCCTCTGACTTATTTGAGCCTTTGTAGAGCCACAGAACCTGTTTCTTTTCATGGGCCTGTGTTTGCTGGAGGCCTCAGAAATTCCACACTTACATTTTTCAGGAGTTTGATTGAAAGCCTTCTCTACTCCCTTTGAAATAGATTTTCTCTCTTTCTTGGGCACTCTCTTGCGTAACTTAATGCAGGTAAGTCCTTTGCCCCGAGCTGTTTTTCACATTGCCCCAACTGTCAGCAACCTGCTTCTCTTCCCTCAGGACAAACTCTGGGATGGCAAACCCAAGACAAGTTCCCCAGCTCTGTCTCTCATATTTCTACCCAATAGATTGGCACTAACATACATGCATCCCAGGAGGCACTCTACTTCTTCTGGAACAGGGTCCATAGGGAGAGCACAAGCTGGCTCCACCCAGCCTTGTGTAGAGGTTAGAAGAGGAACCAGCAAGGACACCAGGAGTTTCTTCCATGATTTTTTTTTTTTTTAAGGTGCAACTTTGGGAATCAAACCCAGGTCTCCCACATGGAAGGTAAGCATTCTACCACCGAATCACCATGCACCCACTTCCTCTATAACTTTTAAAGATGCATTTTCTTGATTCAGCCCTTGCCCAGTTAATGCAGCCCTTTAACTGTTTTCTGTAGTTTTGAGGAAGATTACTGTCTTTCAGATTCCTCTGCTGCCTGTGCCCAAGGGGGGTTGAAACAATGAACACCCTCAGAGCTGGCCCCCAGTGATCTGCAGTATGTCATTAAAAGTAGTAGCCAGTCTTAAAGCTGCATAATATTCCATCGTATGTATATACCACAGTTTGTTTAGCCATTCTTCTGTTGATGGACATTTTGGCTGTTTCCATCTCTTTGCAATTGTAAATAATGCTGCTATAAACATTGGTGTGCAAATGTCCGTTTGTGTCTTTGCCCTTAAGTCCTTTGAGTAGATACCCAGCAATGGTATTGCTGGGTCGTATGGCAATTCTATATTCAGCTTTTTGAGGAACCGCCAAACTGCCTTCCACAGTGGTTGCACCATTTGACATTCCCACCAACAGTGGATAAGTGTGCCTCTTTCTCCGCATCCTCTCCAGCACTTGTCATTTTCTGTTTTGTTGATAATGGCCATTCTGGTGGGTGTGAGATGATATCTCATTGTGGTTTTGATTTGCATTTCTCTAGTGGCCATGGACCTAGAGAACATTGTGCTGAGTGAGTCCAGCCAAAAACTAAAGGACAAATACTGTATGGTCCCACTGATGTGAACGGACATTCAAGAATAAACTTGGAATATGTCATTGGTAACAGAGTCCAGCAGGAGGTAGAAACAGGGTAAGATAATGGGTAATTGGAGCTGAAGAGATACAGACTGTGCAACAGGACTAGATAGAAAAACTCAAAAATGGACAGCACAATAATACCTAATTGTGAAGTAATCATGTTAAAACACTGAATGAAGCTGCATCTGAGCTATAGATTTAGTTTGTTTGTTTGTTTGTTTTTGTTTGTTCGTTTTTGCTTTTTGTTTTTTTTTTTACTATTATTATTACTTTTATTTCTTTTCTCTATATTAACATTCTATATCTTTGTCTGGTGTGTCGCTAGTTCTTCTAAACCGATGCAAATGTACTAAGAAATGATGATCATGCATCTATGTGATGATGTTAAGAACTACTGATTGCATATGTAGAATGGTATGATTTCTAAATGTTGGGTTAATTTCTTTTTTTTTTTCCGTTAATTAATAAATAAATAAATAAATAAATAAAATATATATTAACCATCTGAAAAAAAAAAAAGTAGTAGCCAGTGATCAGACCATACACCCCTGGAATCTGGAGGACCAGGTCTTTGTGTCCTACCCTGGCACCAACAAGCAGTGCCAGGAGCCTGAGTTCCAAACCCACTTAAGGTTTGGGGAAAGGGAATGTTTATCCCTACAGGGACGGTGAAACACACTGGTATTTATAGCAATTTATCAGCCTCTTCCTAGATGCTACCTAGCATTCCACTAAACTGCAGAGTTTCAGAATAATTGGTTCAGACAGTTCTTGCCAGTTCAATGAAAGGATTGATTCCTCAAGCTTCCTACCCTGCCATCTTCCTATAATCCTCTAAATGGTTTTTTAAAGACCATTTGTTTAGGTCCTGGCAGTAGCAATTAGGAATTTTTTCTTTAAGGTTTGGCACTGAGTAAAACATGTTGGCCAAGTCCATCACAGCAAAGCAATTACCCATGCTCCTGTGCATCTCTTTTATTAATTAGGTAATGTGAGGAATGGGAGCTTTGATTGGCCAGACTAATGCATTAAACTCTGTATAATTGATTGTTACTCACCCTTCATTGGTGGAGACTTTAAGAACTGGCCAAATAGGGCTATTGTATAGGAAGATGGTTGATTTAGTGAATAATTTTCCTTTTGGATTGTTAACCAGAGCCCCACCGATCTTGTTTCAGGTGATATTGTGGTGTTTATCACCTTGATTAGCAGGGACAGTTCCACTGGGGTTCCATTTGGCATGGCCAACCAAGGTAGTCAAAGATTTGCCCTTATTCCAGGCAACATTTAAAATCATAAATACCTAGAGTGGGAAAAATAGGAGCAAAAAGTGTCACTACTAGCAGTTTTAATTCTTTAATTAGAATTGTTTCCATAGTTATGATTCCCAGGGGCCTTTCAGAGAAGCTAAGGACAAGACCACCTTGTAGTCCACTGCTTGTGGCCTTTGGAACTCCTCATTCACCGAGCAGCCCTCAGTAGTGTCAAGGGAGCATCAGGACATAACTTTATTCTGGGTCACTAAGATTCTAGATATTTCTAGGGGCAGTAAGCAAGCAACAGTAGAAAAATTCATTCTTTACTCCCAAAGCTTCTAAATCTGGGCCTGCTAGGTATATACCAAGAGCAGCCTACCTTGTGTTAGTCAGGATTCTCTAGAGAAACAGAACCAACAGGAGAGACCTGTAAATATGAGATTTATAACGGTGTCTCACACAACCATGGGAATGGAAGAGTCCAAAATCCATAGGGCAGGCTGTGAAACTGGCAGCTCCGATGAAATATCTAGATGAACTCCACAGGAAAGGCTTACTGGTTGAAGGAGTAGTGAAGAGTCTCTCTTCTTCCTTAAAAGTTTTCAAGTAGTTGGATTATCTCATTGGTGGGAGACATGCCTTAGTTGATCATGGATGTAATCAGCCACAGATGCATTCAACTGACTGATGATTTAATTAACCAGCCACAAAATATCCTTGCAGAACAGTCAGGCCAGTGCTTGCCTGACCAGACAACTGGGCATAATCATTTGGCCAAGTTTACACCAGAACCTAACCATCACATTCCCCTTGTCCCTTCTCCTGGGACCCACAAAGTTAACAAAGGCAGAGCATATGCAAATAGAGTTCAGTCCCAGGTGAAGCTTCCACATGGCTCAGCCAGTGCCACTGCAGTGGTTTCAGTGCTGGCTGCATTTACAATCACCTGGGAAATGTATAAAATGGAGATGCCCACACCCTACCTAAATCTGAATCTCTGGGCGGTGGGACCCACGTGTCAGTATTTTTAAATATCCTCAGGTAATCCCAATGTTCAGCCAAAATTCAGAAGAGCTGCTGTGTTCTCCCTACCCTTTATGATGTCAGTATGGACAAGGCAGAGTGCTCCATCTTATTTGGGTCATTCTCTGGGACCCTTAGGAGCTTGCCTGGTGCTTGGCTGTCCCATGTTACTCAGCTCTGAGAAACTCCTCCTGGACCCCATATAGTGACAAGAAAAGTAGAGGTCTACTACCAGGACAGTGGACTTCTCCACAGGACCTAACCTAAAGATTACATCTCTCCATCAAGTAGTCTTGCCAATGTTGAGTTTCACTGCGAATCACAAACACTGCAGCCATAAACACCAGTGTACAAATGTCCATTTGTGTCCCCATACTCAGCTCCTGCAGGTATAAACCTAGCAACAGGGTTGCAGCATCGTATGGCAACCCCACTCCTAGCCTCCTGGAACCACCAATCTGCACCTCTCAGCTTTCCTACCAACAGTAAATAGGTACATCTCTTTCTCCACACTTTCTCTAGCACTTGTTTCTCACTATTCATTTCTCAACAGTTTTATTTGCACATCATACAATGCAACCTAACAGACATGTCTTTGCCACCATAATCTATATGAAGACATTTCCTTTTCTTCTGCAAAGAATCCCATACCCCTCCCCCATGGTCTCTGCTTGTTGACATCTAGTTTTTGCATAATGCCTTTATTGCATTCAATGGAAGCATATTACAATGTTACTGTTGACTATAGACTCTAGCTTGCATTGATTGTACTTTTCCTGTATACCTCCCTTGCATCCTTGACATTCATTTGTTCTCCCTCATGCAAAAGTGTTTCTATATTTGTTTATTTAATCACCATCATTGTCCACTCTAGGCTTTCCTAAATTATACTGTCTCAGTCTTTATCCTCTAGCTTTCCTTCTGGTTTCATATGTGCCCCCAGCCCTTCTCCCTCTATCATACTCACATTCAGCTTCATTCAGTGTACTCATATTATTGTGCTACAATTAGTATTGTGCTATCCATTTCTGAATTTTTACAGTCAGTCCTGTTGCACATTCTGTACTCCTTCAGCACCAAATGCCCAATCTCGACCCTCTTCTTTCTATCTCCTGATAACCTGTGTTCTTAACTTTAACTCTCAAAGTTCATTCATTAATGTTAGTTCATATTAATGAGACAATACAGTGTTTGTCCTTTTGTTGCTGGCAAATTTCACTCATCATAACATACTCAAGGAACATCCTTCATGACTTTATTCTGTCTTACAGCTGTGTAATATTCTAGTGTATGTATATACCGCAGCTTGTTTAGCCACTCATCCGTTGGGGAACAATTTGCACTGTTTCCATCTCTTGGCAGTCATAAATTATGCTGCTATAGACATTGGTGTGCAAAGGTCCCCTTGTGTCCTTGCCTTCAGTTCCTCTGAATGTATATCTAGTAACGGGATTGCTGGATCATATGGCAATTCTAAACTTAGCTTCCTGAGGAACTGCCAAACTGCCTTCCAGAGCAGTTGTACCATATTACATTCCCCCAAATTATGGAACGCTTCACAAAATTGCGTGTCATCCTTGTGCAGGGGCCTTGCTAATCTTCTCTATGTCATTCCAATTTTAGTTTATGTGCTGCTGAAGCGAGCCCTCAGTTTATTTTTAAATCCTTTCTATACTTACTTTAAATTTTTCTGGGTCTTAGAAGCAAAAGAGCAAGTATTGTATGATCTCATTTAGAAAATACTTTTAAGAAAACTAGGGCCTAGATTGTAAGTTCTTATAGAAGTCACATTTAGTCCAGAGTGGTAATTGTTATTTCTGGATTTTGAGGGGCTGTTTTACATATGCATAGCCTGGTATTTAGAGATAAGAATGAAGCCAATCAGGTCGGGATTAAGGTAATTCAGAACACAGGGGTAAGGAAGACATTGTCTGCGTTTTAGAACTTCACCTTCTCATTGAGACCAAAGGAAGAAAGTTTTATTTTGTCCAGAACCTTAATTTTCTGTAGCACATAATCTAACTCAACCTGTCAGGATGAATCATTTAAACAATCCAAACACAGGGGTCCCAGAATAAGAGTGAGAGCCTTTAATCCTGTAGAGCTTAATGCAACACCTGCCTGGGTACATCCCAGAGTATATTAAGCAGATAATCAAAAAGTATTGGCAAAATCCTTGAGGGACGGGAGAAAAAATATGAAACTATTAAACTTTAACTGGGGAAACCCCTGCTACTGTGTGAAACATTAGGGACACCCAAATCAATAGTCCAACCCCTTGATCTTGAGGCTTGCTCTTGTGAAGCTTATGTATGTAGCAGAGACTTCTTCGGGAGGACCTTTTTTTGCTGCTCAGATGTGGCCTCTCTCTGCAAGTGAAACCACTGCTCTCCCCACTATGTGGGAAATGGCATCCAGGGATGAATGTCTCCCTGGAAATATGGGAGATGACTCCCAGGGATGAGTTCAGCCCTGGCACAACAATGTCATTCTGACCAAAAGGGGGAAAAGAAGTGTAACAAATAAGGTATCAGTGACAGAGAATTCAGAGTCAAGAGGCTACTCTGGAGGTCACTCTTACTCAAGCTTAAGTTAGACATTGTTACCTGTTGTAACTTGCCAAACCCCACTCAAAACCATTCCTGCTAATCCTAAAGATACCTAGGGCATTATATAAGATTCTACAAAGGTTCAATGCACTAGGGTAACTTTCCAGAAACCTACAACCTCCAGATGGGTCCCTGGACCAGGTAAGTCCTAAAATGCAGAGGGCCCAGCCTCTCCAGAACATCAACTAGTTCCATCCCCCATCCCATATTATCGACAGCCCCTTTCAACATGAAAGAGTTAGAATGGGCCTAGTTCAAATACCCCTAAAGAATGGGAGAAAGATCAAAGGTGATAGTGGAGTTATACAGAGAATGTAGGGTTTAATAAATGAGTATGAGTGCTGAATCATTATATTAATATTTCTTTTAGTCTACAGTAACTTAGAGCAGCTAGAAGTAAAAACCTAAAATTCTGGAATTGTAATCCATACCAAATTCTGAAATCTGTTCTACAACATATTGTTGCTATGTACTTTGGAATTTATTGCTTTTTTGTATATATGTTATTTTTCACAAAAAAGGAAAAAAGAGAGAAGGAGGAGTATAATAGAGAAGATAGGATTTAACAAATGAGTATGACTGCTGAATCAATATTTTGATATTTCTTTTGGTCTCCAGTATCTTGGAGGAGCTAGAAGAAAAAAAAATGAAGAAAAAAAAAATCACAGAACTGTAACCCATACCAAACTTTAAAATCTGTTCTACCAAACTTGAAAATCTGTTCTATGACTACTTGTTAAAATGTACTTGGAAAGTTATTGCTTTTTTGTATATATGTTATATTTCACAATTAAAAAAAAGTCAAATCAAAAAATAAAAAACAGTTTTCTGGACCTAAACATGATTTCTGAGACAGCGATGTTTTCTCAATTTCCTGGAACATAAGAATCACTGGGGGAATTTGTTTAATGTACAGATTCCTGGGCCTCAGCTCAGCTCCACTGAACCTACATTTCCAGGGAAAAGACCATGTAAACTGTAAGTAAAGGACCGGGATTACTGTATCACCAGGAATTTTGGAAACGTTTTCCTTAGGGAAAAATTGCCTTAGCTCTCTATGGACCAGATTTTGTACAGGCCTGATTGGACCCTTTTGGGTGTCTGTAAAAAGAATCCTGACTCCTTGATTCTAATTTACCTTCCATTGAAATTTTCAAATCAGATTACAGAGTGTGGCCCGGGTCCAGCACCTTCACCACTTGACTGAATTTTGCACTTCTCTGGCTCTTTAGATAATGTCTCCTATGTCTAAGGAATTTTGAGAATTTTTTTTTCACACTTTTCCAAGTGCTCTGAACCACACAACCCCTATAAATATTAAATATGATGTCCCACATATGAAACCAGAAGGAAAGACAGACAATAAAGACTGAGATGGTATAACCTAGGAATGCCTAGAGTGTATAATGATAGTGACTAAATTTACAAATTAAAAAAATGTTTTTGCATAAGGAAGAACAAAGGAACGTCAATATTGCAGGGTGTTGAAAATAGATGGTCATTCATATTTTAAAATTTCAACTTCTGTGTGAGACTAAAGCAAAAAATGTTTATTTGGTACAAAATTTATATTTTGACTAGTGCATTTCCTAATATAACTTATATGGACAGGTTAATTGAACACCATAAGTACATGGAATAGGGCATGAGATTTTATAGGTTTGTCCAGTGTGATGCCCTGATAAATCCCAGAGTGATTTGAACAGTGAATGAAGAAGTATTTGCAAAGTCCCCTTAGGGTAATAGCAAGAAAAGGGGAAAATTCAACTTCCCCATTTGGAGACTTCCTGATATTCTGGCAAGCAGTGGGGACAACCAAATCAATAGGCCAAGCCCCTAATCTTGGGGTTTGTTCATATGAAACTTATCCCTGCAAAGGATGAACTAAGCATACTTAAAACTGGGCCTGAGGAGAGGCCAAGATGGCGGCTTAGCAATGTGTGCATTTTAGTTCGTTCTCCAGAACAACTACTAAATACCCAGAAACAGTACAGAACAGCTCCCGGAGCCATGTCAGTGACCGGACACACAGCGTACCCCAGTCTGGACCAGCTGGACCGGCTGCAAGCCTCCCCAAAATCGTGAGTTTCCCAAGCCGTGGCAGCCAGCACCCCTCCCCCAAAGGCGGCTTCCCAGAGGGAAAGGAAAGAGACTCTAAGCCTGGTCAAGGCAGAGTTCGCTCATTGGGCTCATGGAAAAAGAGGAAAGGGGAGGAAACAGAGGTTTTAGTGGCTGTGTTTCTACTGAGACTTGGCAGCCTCTGTATTCAGCAGCGGGAATTCTCAGGCTGCAACTGCCCCAGGCATAGGCAGAAACGGGCTGCTTTCAGGGCTGTCTCCCACCTGTGCCTTCCCCAGGGGAGGGGTGAAGCCCAACTCAGATGGAATCCCTCTCTCAAGGAATTCAGACCCCAGGGCTTGGCAATTTGAAGCCATTAAAACCAGCCTACAACCTCTCCTCTGTCTCCACCACACCCCCAGCAGGGAGAGTCTTCCAAAGTTAAAAGTGCCACAACATCTTTTGCTGGTGCGACCTGCAGGCAGATGCGCCACATACTGGGCAGGATAAGAAAAACAGAACCCAGGGACTTCACAGGAAAGTCTTTTAACCTGCTGGGTCTCACCCTCAGGGAAAACTGACACAGGTGACTGCTTCCCCCTGATAGGAGGCCAGCTTAGTCTGGGAAAACCCAGCTGGAGTCTATAATACCTACGTAGACCCTCCTAAGGGTGGGGAGGGAAAAGGCACCATACAAGCAGGGCAAGAAACAAGAAAACAAGAACTGAAAAATTCTCCTCTGTTAAACAAAACCTAAGCTAGAGGTCCAGAAAAAGCTGAACTGAAGGTCAAAGAACAGATAGACAACAAATTCATCTAGCAAGAAAACCCTAGGTAAGAGAAGTGAAAGCAATCTCCAGAATAAACTAATTAAGGTAATTAAATCTCTAAATGCCAGCAAAAAAATAACAAATCACACCAGGAAAATTGAAGATATGGCCCAGTCAAAGGAACAAACCAATAGTTCACATGAGATACAAGAGCTTAAACAACTAATTCAGAATGTACGAACAGACATGGAAAACCTCATCAAAAACCAAATCAATGAACTGAGGGAAGATATGAAGAAGGCAAGGAATGAACAAAAAGAAGAAATGGAAAGTCTGAAAAAACAAATCACGGAACTTATGGGGATGAAAGGTACAGTAGAAGAGATGAAAAAAAATGGAAACCTACAATGGTAGATTTCAAGAGACAGAGGTTAGGATTAATGAACTGGAGGACAGAACATCTGAAATCCAACAAGATACAGAAACTATAGGAAAAAAAATGGAAAAATATGAGCAGGGACTCAGGGAACTGAATGATAATATGAAGCGCACAAATATACGTGTTGTGGGTGTCCCGGAAGGAGAAGAGAAGGGAAAAGGAGGAGAAAAACTAATGGAAGAAATTATCACTGAAAATTTCCCAACTCTTATGAAAGACCTAAAATTACAGATCCAAGAAGTGCAGCGCACCCCAAAGAGAATAGATCCAAATAGATGTTCTCCAAGACACTTTCTAGTCAGAATGTCAGAGGTCAAAGAGAAAGAGAGGATATTGAAAGCAGCAAGAGAAAAGCAATCCATCATATACAAGGGAAACCCAATAAGACTATGTGTAGATTTCTCAGCAGAAACCATGGAGGCGAGAAGACAGTGGGATGATATATTTAAATTACTAAAAGAGAAAAAGTGCCAACCAAGAATTCTATATCCAGAAAAATTTTCCTTTAAAAATGAGGGAGAAATTAAGACATTTTCAGACAAAAAATCACTAACAGAATTTGTGACCAAGAGACCAGCTCTGCAAGAAATACTAAAGGGAGCACTAGAGACAGATACGAAAAGACAGAAGAGAGAGGTGTGGAGAAGAGCGTAGAAAGAAGGAAAATTGGATATGACATATAAAATACAAAAGGCAATGGAAGAGGAGACATAACTACTGACCTCACAGAAATAAAGGAGGTAATAACAGGATACTATGAACAACTTTATGCTAATAAATACAACAATGTAGATGAAATGGACAAGTTCCTAGAAAGGCATGAACAACTAACTTTGACTCAAGAAGAAATAGATGACCTCAACACCCCAATCACAAGTAAAGAAATTGAATCAGTCATTCAAAAGCTTCCTAAAAAGAAAAGTCCAGGACCAGACGGCTTCACATGTGAATTCTACCAAACATTCCAGAAAGAATTAGTACCAACCCTGCTCAAACTCTTCAAAAAAATTGAAGTGGAGGGAAAGCTACCTAATTCATTCTATGAAGCCAACATCACCCTCATAACAAAACCAGGCAAAGATATTACAAAAAAAGAAAACTACAGACCAATCTCTCTAATGAATATAGATGCAAAAATCCTCAACAAAATTCTAGCAAATTGAATCCAACAACACATTAAAAGAATTATACATCATGATCAAGTAGGATTCATCCCAGGTATGCAAGGATGGTTCAACATAAGAAAATCAATTAATGTAATACACCTTATCAACAAATCAAAGCAGAAAAATCACATGATCATCTCAATTGATGCAGAGAAGGCATTTGACAAGATTCAACATCCTTTCCTGTTGAAAACACTTCAAAGGATGGGAATACAAGGGAATTTCCTTAAAATGATAAAGGGAATATATGAAAAACCCACAGCTAATATCATCCTCAATGGGGAAAAACTGAAAACTTTCCCCCTAAGATCAGGAACAAGACAAGGATATCCACTATCACCACTGTTATTCAACATTGTGTTGGAAGTTCTAGCCAGAGCAATTAGACAAGAAAAAGAAATACAAGGCATCAAAATTGGAAAGGGAGAGGTAAAACTATCACTGTTTGCAGATGATATGATACTACATGTCGAAAACCCTGAAAAATCCTCAGCAAAACTACTAGAGCTAATAAACGAGTACAGCAAAGTGGCAGGTTACAAGATCAACTTCAAAAATCTGTAGTGTTTCTGTACACTAGTAATGAACAATTTGAGGGGGAAATCAAGAAACGAATTCCATTTACAATTGCAACTAAAAGAATAAAATACTTAGGAATAAATTTAACTAAAGAAACAAAAGACTCACACAAAGAAAACTACAAGAAACTGTTAAAAGAAGTCACAGAAGACCTAAATAGATGGAAGGGCATACCGTGTTCATGGATTGAAAGACTAAATATAGTTAAGATGTCAATTCTACCTAAATTGATTTACAGATTCAACGCAATACCAATCAAAATCCCAACAACTTTTTTTCAGAAATAGAAAAACCAATAAGCAAATTTATCTGGAAGGGCAGGGTGCCCCGAATCACTAAAAGTATCTTGAGGAAAAAAAATGAAGCTGGAGGTCTCACGCTGCCGGACTTTAAGGCATATTATGAAGCCACAGTGGTCAAAACAGCATGGTACTGTCATAAAGATAGATATATTGACCAATGGAATCAAATACAGTGTTCAAATATAGACCCTCTCATCTATGGACATTTGATCTTTGATAAGGCAGTCAAGCCAACTCACCTGGGACAGAACAGTCTCTTCAATAAATGGTGCCTAGAGAACTGGATACCCATATGCAAAAGAATGAAAGAGGACCCATATCTCACACCCTATACAAAAGTTAACTCTAAATGGATCAAAGATCTAAACATCAGGTCTAAGATCATAAAACAGGGTGGGCCATGGTGGCTCAGCAGGTAAGAGTGCTTGCCTGCCATGCCCGAGGACCCGGGTTCGATTCCCGGTGTCTGCCCATGTAAAAAAAAAGATCATAAAACAGTTAGAGGAAAATGCAGGGAAATATCTTGTAAATCTTATAATTGGAGGCAGTTTTATAGACCTTACACCTAAAGCAAGAGCACTGTAGAAAGAAAGAAAGAAATGGGAACTCCTCAAAATTAAACACTTTTGTGCATCAAAGAACTTCATCAAGAAAGTAAAAAGACAGCCTACACAATGGGAGACAATATTTGGAAACAACAAATCAGATAAAAGTCTAGTATCCAGAATTTATAAAGAGATTGTTCAACTCAACAACAAAAAGACAGCCAATCCAATTACAAAATGGGAAAAAGACTTGAACAGACAACTCTCAGAAGAGGAAATACAAATGGCCAAAAGGCACATGAAGAGATGTTCAACGTCCCTGGCCATTAGAGAAATGCACATCAAAACCACAATGAGATATCATCTCACACCCACCAGAATGGCCATTATCAACAAAACAGAAAATGACAAGTGCTGGAGAGGATGTGGAGAAAGAGACACACTTATTCACTGTTGGTGGGAATGTCAAATGGTGCAACCACTGTGGAAGGCAGTTTGGCGGTTCCTCAAAAAGCTGAATATAGAACTGCCATATGACCCAGCAATACCATTGCTAGGTATCTATTCAGAGGACATAAGGGCAAAGACACAAATGGACATTTGCACACCAATGTTTATAGCAGCATTATTTACAATTGCAAGGAGATGGAAACAGCCAAAATGTCCATCAACAGATGAGTGGCTAAACAAACTGTGGTATATACATACGATGGAATATTATGCAGCTTTAAGACAGAATAAACTTATGAAGCATGTAACAACATGGATGGACCTTGAGAACATTATGCTAAGTGAGACTAGCCAAAAACTAAAGGACAAATACTGTATGGTCTCACTGATATGAACTGACATTAGTGAATAAACTTGGAATATTTTGTTTGTAACAGAGACCATCAGGAGATAGAAATAGGGTAAGATAGTGGGTAATTGGAGCTGAAGGGATACAGACTGTGCAACAGGACTGGATACAAAAACTCAGATATGGACAGCACAATACTACCTAACTGTAATATAATTACGTTAAAACACTGAATGAAGCTGTGTGTGAGAATGACAGAGGGAGAAGGGCTGGGGACAGAAATGAAATCAGAAAGAAAGATAGATGTTAAAGATTGAGATGGTATAATCCAGGAATGCCTAGAGTGTATAATAATAGTGAAATGTACAAGGTACAATTTTAAAAATGTTTTTGCATGAGGAAGAACAAAGGAATGTCATTATTGCAGGGTACTGAAAATAGATGATAATTAATATTTTAAAATGTCACCTGAGTGAGACTAAAGCAAAAAATGTTTATTAGTTACAAAATTTATATTTTGACTAGTGCATTTCCTAATATAACTTATGTAGATAGTTTGATTGAATGCCATAAATACTTGGAATCTCAGGTAGGACATGAGATTTTGCTGGTTTGTCCAGAGTGATGCCCCAGTGAATCCCAGAGCGATTCAGTCAGTGAGTGGAACAGTATCTGCAAAGCCCCCTTCAGGGAGTGGTGAGAACTGGGAGAAATTCAACTTCCCCAAGTTAAATTCTTGATATTCTCACAAGCAGTATGGACAACCAAAGTTATAGGCAGAGCCCCCAGTCTTGGGGGTTGTTCATATGAAACTTAACCCCGCAAAGGATAAGTCAAGTCTACTTAAAATTTAGGCCTAAGAGTCACCCCCAAGAGAGCCTCTTTTGTGGCTCAGATGTGGCCCCTCTCTCCAGCCAACACAACAAGCAGTCTCACCACCCTACCCCTCTCTTTGTGGGACATGACTCCCAGGGGTGTAGACCTTCCTGGCAACGTGGGACAGAGATCTTGGAATGAACGGAGACTCAGCATCAAGGGATTGAGAAAAACCCTAGAATGAGCTGAGACTTAGCATCAAGGGATTGAGAAAACCTTCTCGACCAAAAGGGGGAAGAGGGAAATGAGACAAAGTGTCAATGGCTGAGAGATTCCAAACAGAATCGAGAGGTTATCCTGGAGGTTATTCTTAGGCATTAAATATCTATCACCTTGTTAGTCAAGATGTAATGGAGAGGCTGGAGGGAACTGCCTGAAAATGTAGAGCTGTGTTCCAGTAGCCATGTTTCTTGAGGATGATTGAATAATGACACAGCTGTCACAATGTGACTGTGTGATTGTGAAAACCTTGTGTCTGATGCTCCTTTTATCTACCTTGTCAACAAAGGAGTAGAACATATGGAATAAAAATAAATAATAGGGGGAACAAATGATAAAATAAATTTAGTTAAAATGCTAGTGATCAATGAAAGCAAGGGGTAAGGGGTATGGTAGGTATAAGCTTTTTTTTCTTTTTTTCCTGTGTTCATTTTATTTCTTTTTCTATTGTCTCTTTATTTCTTTTTCTGAATTAATGCAAATGATGAATATGCAACTAAGTGATGATATTGTGAATTACTGATTATGTATGTTGTTTTATTTTGTTTCTATTTTTTTAATTAATAAATAAATTAAAAAAACAAACAAACTAGGCCTAAGAGTCACCTGCAGAGAACCTCTTTTGTTGCTCAGATGTGGCCTCTCTCTCTCAGCCAACACTGCAAGCAAACTCACTGTCCTCCCCTTCTCTATGTGGGACATGACTCTGAGGGTGTAAACCTCCCTGGCAATGTGGGACAGAAATCCTAGAATGAGCTGGGACTCAGCATCAAGGGATTAAGAAAACCTTCTCAACCAAAAGGGGGACAAGAGAAATGAGACAAAATAAAGAGTCAGTGGCTGAGAGATTTCAAACAGAGTCAAGAGGTTATCCTGGAGGTTATTCTTACACATTATATAGATATCCCCTTTTTAGTTTAAGGTGTTTTAGAGAGGTTAGAGGGAAGTGCCTGAAACTGAAGAGCTATGTTCCAGTAGCCATGTTTCTTGAAGATGAAGGTATAATGATGCAGCTTTCGCAATGTGACTGTGTGATTGTGAAAACCTTGTGTCTGATGCCCCTTTTCTCCACAGTATGGGCAGATGAGTAAAAAATATGGATTAAAAATAAACAAGTAATAGGGAGAATAAATTTTAAAATAAATTGAGTAGAAATACTAATGATCAATGAAAGGGAGTGGTAAGGGGTATAGAAAAAATTAGGGGGAACAAAGGTTAAAATATATTGGGTAGATGGAAATACTAGCAATCAATGAGAGGGAGGGGTAAGGGGTATGGTATGTATGAGGTTTTTCTTTTTATTTCTTTTCTGGAGTGGTGCAAATGTTCTAAGAAATGATCAAGGTGATGGATATACAACTATGTGATGATACTGAGAGTTATTGATTATATACCAAGAATGGAATGTTCATATGTTAAGAATGTTTGTGTTTGTATGTTGTTATGTTCTGTCAATAAAAATAAAAATAAAAAAAATTTTTTAAATTGATGCCCCATTGAATCCTGCTGTCTCGCTGAGCTCTGCCTGACTTCTCAGTCTCAACTTCCAGATCCTGGGAAAGGGGTCCCTCCCTAGAACCCCCAATGCAAGCGGTCATTTTATTTTACTGGACAGACCAGAATGTGCCCCCATCATGCCCCTCAGCCATCTGCCCCGCTCCTAGAACTCCCGCAGTTCTGCAAAGAGGAAGCACTGCCGCAGCTCACGCGGTGCCTCGCTCTGGGCCAAGGTCTCTACCCGCATCATTCCACAGAGCCTCAGAAGGATGTTGGAAGCCACCGGCTCACCTCCAGGCCTTGGCACTTGCTGCTCCCCTTGCCTGAGATGCCCCCTCCTGACCCTTGGATTCCCAAGACCCAGCCTAAGTGTTTCTTCCTCTGCCAAGCATTCCCTGGCTCCCACGGTCAAGTTAATTTCCCCACCTTTGTGCCCCCATTGATTTAGCCAATATTTATTTACTCATATAGACAAAGTTCAGTAGGGTCCAGGCCAGGGACTCTCTCTTTCATTCTTCACCCAGAGCCTCGCTTACGAATTGAAAGACATACCCAACTCTCCTCCAGCTCCATCAATCACAGACAAATAGACTTTTCCTCCCTGGACACCCCCTGTATCGCCCAGCCCTTTCTACTGCAAATTGTTTGTTTTCATTTCATTAGGGCTGAAAGAGAACAATTTGGCCTCTTCCTTGGGATCACTGCCCCAGGCCCCAGTGGCCCAGAAGGCTTCCTCCAGCAACCGCAGTGACTGGTGGTCTAAGCCTGGCCACCGGCCAAGATCTTTCCCCCACAGGGTAGTCCACACAGGCGCCCACAATGAACAGATCCTGCCAAAGAGACCTGGCCAAGTTGGAGAGAGTGCAGATGCCTGCGTGAGGCCTGCAGCACAAGCTGGTCTGTTCTCATGGGCTGCCGCTGGATTGGCTCCAGGCTGGCCTGCGGACCAGACTCTGTGTCCCACAGTGGCTGCTGCTGCTCCTGCCGCCTGGTGTGACCCAGCCCTGTGGACTGCTGGTATCAGGCACTGTTGCTGAGCCGATTGATGAGCCTGCAGGAAGTATCAGCTCCTTCCAGCTTTCTGTATGGGAAGCAGCAATCTCCCTTAAACCCAACTTGAACAAAGGGGAGATGTTTCAGATTGTGCTCTGGAGCCTGCCTGTCCTCTCTTCCCGGGGGCACATTCCCTGCCAGGACATTGAGGCCTCAATGGACATTTCTTTCTGTTCAAGCCCCGTGTCCAAAACTCAGGGGATGTAACTCATCTAATGCCAACCAAGAGACACGCTCAGAGGTTGGCAGCATTTCGGGTCAGGCACGGCTGATTCTGGCTTGGAGCAGAGGCCAATGTCTGCCAAAAATGTGGCCAGAGGCAGTCTGCATCAGAATTGCTTTGTTAAAGTGCAGATTCCTGACCCCGCCTCAGGAATTCCCGGTCTGAGCCTCTGCAGAGTGGGGTCCAGAAATCTGCCTTAGTAACCAGCTCCACCCTTCTCAGGTTATTCTTGCCCTCGATAAAATTTGCAAACCATAGCTCACCTAGTCCAATAGTAACAAGAAATCAACAGGCTGCACTTTCCTAAAGCAGGAAGAGAAAACTCATTTCAGCCCCAGGGTCCAGAGTACAGCAATGTAAAAATGTCACAGCCTTTAAACCACCTCCACGAGAAGTCCTGGTGGCTGTAAAGCGGCCTTTGGAGTCTAAAGGCTCCACTTCCATCCACCCAGGAACAAAGAGGGGTCATGTAGGCACAGCCAGCAGCTCCTTCTGACCCAGAGCGGCTTTGGCCCCAGGCCCCTCCTTGCATCTTCAAAGCCAGCAGTGGTGTAGCTGAGAAATTAGGATTTAAGAGATGGTTTTGATTAATGAATCATTACATAGATATTCCTCTTTGCTTTCTGGTATATTGGAGTAGACAGAGGGGAATACCTGAAATCCCTAAAGTATAATTCAGCTGCCCTGATAACTGAAATGATTGTAAAAGCCCTTATCCCGTGCCTTTGTGGTTTTAAGAGCTGTTACACCCTTTCTCAGGTCATTTTCCTAAAGTAACTTGTAGGGCAAACACCTTAATGCTAATGAAAAATTTGAAATCAGCCGTTAACTAGTTCCAGCCCTTTACATTTGTAAATTGTATCAGCTGGACTCTGCTATTGAAAAGATAACTTGTATCCCCTCCTTTCCTCCTACAAATGATAACTCTGCCTCCTCTCCTTTTCACTTACGTTTTCTAATTGAAATTGTAATAATCTCATCTCTCCTTGCTAAAATCCTTAAACATCCTGAATGCCCTAAACTCAGGGAGACAGATTTTAGATCCACAGGCCATCTACACGCCCTTTCTCTCTTTGAAATCCCGGTGTCTCAGGAATTGGCCATTGTACACATCGGGCAAAAGAATCTGTTAGGCAAACCACTCCCACTCCACAACCCCTAACTTCCAGCAAGGCCCTTGCAAAACCAAACTTGCCCCAGCCCACACCGCAGTCACCTGAGTGTCCTTGCATCCAGCCTCTGGCAGCTGCATTCCTGCAATAGCTCTCATTATCCAACATCCCCCCTCCGGCAGTTACAGCCCTGGCAGCTCAGGTAATTCCTGGCTTAGCCTGCCAATTTCTCACTCCCAAACTAGACAATGAAAATCCACCTCCCTTTCCCTACTGTCCCCCCCTAAACCATCCTGTATAACTGTGCCCTTTCCTCTGCTCAGGCTGTCGCCATCTTAAGTGTCAGCCTACTTGCGCATAGCCTTATAATAAAACTTCTTTAATCAAGTTTTGTTCTCCTCTCCTCTTTCCCAGTGGAGAAACCTATCAGAATCCACTGCCTTTGTCCCCTAACTGTAGCACCTACTCCAATGCAGTTCAGTTTTGAGAGTGAAAAAAAAAAGGTCATCTTAAAAATGAATAGTGATCAATAAATAACAGTAAGCCAAGACTGTCCTGAGCAAATCAGGAGTTTTGATACAAATTTCCAAACTGTTCTCCTAAAATGTTGTAACAATTTCCACTCCCACCAGCTGCTCCCAAGTGTATCCTTCCTATAGGCTATTGACAGCACTACCAGTTTTCCATCACACACACAGGGCCTGCCGGATTCCTGAAATGGAATATAAACACTGTTATAACTGCCACTGGGGAGGAGGCAGCGCCAGTCCTGTTTGTTGTGGCAGGGAGAGGGCTGGAAAGTGATTCCTTGCCCTGGCTGCCAAGGATTTTACTTCAGGTGAGTTTACTATGGCTTCTGATCCAGGCACATCCAGCTAGGATTAGCTTTGGGGTAGCAGAGACCTGCCTTCTTTCCTAACACAGGTGCAGGCACAGGCTGGTAGAGGAGGCCCAGACAGGTATCTCCCAGGGTGCCCAGCAATGAGCTGGCATCTGCCCGTGCAAACGATCCTGAGCGTGAGACACTTGGCTCTAAATGGTCCAGCGCAAGAGCCTGGAGCTATAGTTAGCTTAGGTGTGCAGAATTTTGTCAGGAACAAGTTAACACCTACCTGTGAGAGCACTTCCTCCTAGCTAGAACCCTCTGAGACCATCACCTGCCAAGAACAGGCACAAACAAATGGGTTGCTGCAGCCACAAAAAAAGCCTGGATCCATTGTAAAGATGTGTTCTAACATTCAAATGGGTTTAGGGTATTTGTTATGCTTTTATATATATATATAAAAATACCCTACTAAATATATATATATATATATAAAATATATATATATATATTTAGTAGAGAAATTTTAGATGTATACAAAAATCATGCAGAAAGTACAGAGTTTCTATATACTCCTCTCATACACACACTTTTTTTAAAAATTTTACATGGGCAGGCACCAGGAATCGAACCCGGGTCCTCTGGCATGGCAGGCAAGCATTCTTGCCTGCTGAGCCACCGTGGCCCACCCTCATACACACACTTTTTGCTGTTATTAACATTTTACATTAGTGTGGTGCCTTGGGTACAGTGGATGGGACAATATTATAATTACACTATCTACACTAGGGTTACACTAGGGTTCATAGCTTGTGTTGTACAGCTCTGTGTTGTGGTTTTTAAATTTTTATTATGGTAACATATATATAACCTAAAATTTTGATTTTTAGCCACATTCAAGTGAACGTTAATTATATCCATCACTTTGTGCTGCCATCACCACCATCCATCACCAAAACTTTCCCATGACCCCAAATGGAAATTCTGTTCCGATTAAGCATTGACTCCCCCTTCCTTACCCTCACCCCCGCCCCTGGTAACCAGTATTCTAGTTTCTGACTCGGGTATTTCTTTTTTATTTCAGCGGAAGTCATTTGAGGCTGGCTATGAAAGCTACAAAGGGCTGTCTGGGGAAAACCCCAGCCTGTACAACAGGCTGCCTCAGATTGGCCTCTAGAGGTATGAAAAATGGTCATTGTGAGTGCAGATGCTGAGTGAAAAAGGTATAAAGCCCTCAATTTCTTGCTGTAGGCATTTCTGACCTTCTGAGTCAAGTAGCCTGATGAAACCGTCACCTCATCCATGCAGAGGCCACTCAGGAAATGTACTTGATTCCTGCTTGTTGACTCATATGCTGGAAAAGCAAACCCCAGTGGCCTTTTATAGCCATCTCGTTTGGAATAGTTTTAGCTGTAAACAGCCGGCTCCCTAACTATCAAGAACACAAACCTTCAGAAATAAAGAAAAAGCTTGGCACCCTGTCTTCCTCCCCCCAATAATATTCTAGGTGATATTTTGTAAACACATCTAGAAGCTTTGCTGTTTGTTGACCCGGAAAATGAGCAAGGGACAGAGCAGGCTGGCCTGGAATTGGACTTGGCTAATACCCAAGCCTCTAAAGCTTGGGTTTTCTCTCTGAAAAATGGTTCTTTTTATTTCAACTTTGACCTGTTGACGGAGACATTCCACTGGAAATCTGGGCTGTTTGATACAAGCAAAGGCAGGGTTGCGGGGCCACCACAGGCCACAGAAGGGAGCCCAGCAGTGTTGGGAAGTTCAGATTTCTCACATGGGAAGTCACCTCTCTATTTAGAAGGATGGAAGTCATAGGGTCCTGAATCTGGAATGACCTCAAGCCTCCCCACATGCTCTACCAGGGCCTTCGGAGGTGGATTTCTATAAAGATACCTGTACATGCCAAAGGCAGGGCTGGTCAGAGAGGAGATAGATGTTGCATCTATTCTTAGGCCCTGGAGTATTATATGACGTGTTTTATCTCTTATGCTGCTTTCCCTAATGTCATAGTCCAGAGAAGGGTCACACAGATGGCCTCCAGGTCTTTGCATTTGCATTCCTTCTTTCTAGATCATTTTTCCTTCAGCTATCCACTTGCCTTCTTTCCTCACCTCATTCAGGCCTCTGCTCAAAAACGTTGTGCCTGGTCAATTTCCCCATCTGAAACAACCTCACCATTCCCCTGGTTTGTTTTCCTTCATTGCACTTATTATTATATCTCCCATTATATATTTATGCATCTAATATTTGTCTCTGTAGTTAAAATATGCATGAAGGAGGTATTTTTATTTACAGCCAGGTTCCCAGGTCTTTGGGTAATGCCTGGTATGTAATAAGAGCTTGACAAATATTTATTGAATGAATCTTAAAGTTAGTGTGGAGTCAATCACTAAACACAGGTATTTTACTGAGCAAATACAGACTCGGCCGAGAGGTGTGTGGAAGAGGGTGCAGAGTCTGGAGTGGTTTGGGGGGTAGGAGATGGGATTGCCTAGGGTGGAGGTGAAGTGCAGGGCTTGGGCCCCTGCAGCTACAGTCAGACACAGGGTGGGCACAGCCAAGGGGCTTGTTCCATGCCTCCTTCCTAGATCTGAAAATAGCTCTAATCAATCGCTGGTGGATCACAGCCTGGTAGGTCTGGAAAAGTCTAGAGGAATCATTTGACAGATGGGGAAACTGAGGCCCAGAGGCTAAGTGGCAGATTTTGGGCCTAGCCCAGGACCATCTGACGCCCAGTCCAGCATTCTTCCCACAACACAACACTGCCCCCTAGCGGCACTCGCGAGGCCCTCTCTAACCGTGGGAGGAAATAGACTGGTAGAAATAGCTCTTTGGGCCAAATGGCCACTCTGAATGAGGAATTCTAAATCAATGAGATTTATTCTGAAAGTTTGACAGGATGCTCCATCAGATAGCAACTCTGAACTTTGCAAAACAGTGCTGTTCCACAGTACTCTCAGCAGCAATGGAAATGTTCTAAATCTGCCTTATCCAGTACAATAGCCACTAGCCACATGTGGCTATTAAAGCACTTGAATGGAGTTGGTGTGACTGACACACTAAAAATTTTAAGTTCAATTAATTTACATTTAGATGTACATGGCTGCATGTGGCTACCGTTTTGGACAAAGCAGATCTAGAGCCTCGTATATTAGACGTCTTAATCAGAGCTACAGATGGAGTCGGGAGGTGGGAGTTACTGTCCTGGTTGTAATTCCCCCACGAGGCCACAAGAGGGGGCCCTTGCCCAGGGTGTTTAATCTGAAAGGCAAGCGGTACAGGCTCTTAGCCGGCTGCTTTGGGATCCCCCTGCCTCCATTTCTTCTTATTAACACTGGTTTTCTGCTGGGCTTGAGCGAAGCTATCCTAAAGGCCCTTTTGTGAAACTCAGAGAAACTAAACCCCTGAAACTGATATTTAGCTACACGAAGCACAGTGGTTTTCGCTTGGGCATCCTGCGAAGGCTGGATCCACCCGCCTTTTCTTCTCCAGGAGCCAGAACCCAGAGACCTGCCGGGACCGCGCGGACCTGCCTGGTGGCTTGGTGGCCTTCAGTGACAATCCCGTCCACCCCTCCCTCCTCTGACCTGCCTCCCCTCCCCCAAACGCATATATCTGGGAAGGTCCCTTGCTGCCTCTCTTCTCAGATCTGGTTCTAGCCGTCGTTGGAATGTCTCTTGAGAAACAATAAACATGAGGAGAATATCTCCTGGCAGGGGTTCTGAGACCTTTTCTCTACTGTGTTTCAGCTCAGGAAAGAAGTCAATGGCTTAGGGATGGCGGGTGGAGCTTGCAGTATTTTTCTAAGATTTTTGTAGTTGGGGAAATGGAACATATCTCTAGGGATGGGGCAGGGCTGCAGGCTAATTCCAGTACAGTTGGATCAGGGCTGAGAAAACATGCACGCAAAGGCAACTTCAAAGCTCCTTCCGGAGCCTGAATGAGAAGGGGCCTGCAGCAGGGGGCGGGCGGTAACTTTTGCACCATCTGCCAGCTTGCTTTCAGATGGCCATGCAGTCCTGCAAACACCTTAGGGTCTGGTCTTTCCCGGGGTAGGGTAGGGGGTGGGGTGTCGATGTGGGATCAGGATGGACAGGGCCCTGTAGCTAGTGCATCTTCCAGCGTTCCTGGGTCTGAAGGCAAAGATAGGGAGGGCAGTGCCCAGAAGCTGAAGTCTGGTTTTCACTGTTCTCTGGTCATGAGAGCAGAGGTCGAGTTAGTCTCTGCAAAATGAGGAGTGACCACCATGGAGCTTAGGTCCACACCCCACCTCAGTCCTGGCCTCCTTCCCAAACCTGCTCCAACCCTGACTCAGCTCCTTTTCAGGGAGTGGTGAGAATCACTACTGCTGGGAGGTCACCTAAGGTTATAATTAGGACAGTCATTAATGTCTGGGGCCTAAGAGTGACTCATTCATCTCTGATATGCACAGAGATCAAAGAAGGGTATTTATGGCTTAGAAACAAACCTCCCATTCTTTCTCCTGCTAGAATAAATTTTAAAAGCTTCCAGCCTTGTGTTCCCCACTCATCTCTGCCCTGGCCCTTTTCTTTCTGCCTTAACTAACCTTCCTCTTCTTTCTGTACAATTTCCCTTCCATCTTTAAGAACTGGGGCAGGTCAAGCTGCTTTTTGCTTGGCTCTGAGAGTCCTGACTGAAGCTGTGCTATGGAGTGAAGGGTGCTAAAGTCTCTGTCCCCAGAGGAGGGCAAGGCCACTGACCTCAGGCAGGCCCAGGGCAGGCAGGCTCTCCCTGGGATTTGCCATCCTTCTTCGCCTCAAGTCAGACTGCCCAGGTAGGTTAGAAACCTCCCCTGTCACTTACTGGCTGTGGGACCTTGGGCAAGTTATCTGACTTCTATAAGCCTCAGTTTCCCAATCCATGAACTAGGGGCATTGAAGGCTGGCTTGGGAGAATTGCATGAGGTAAAATATGTGAAGTGCTTAGCCCAGATCTGGACACTAAATAATACCAATACCTTGAAATCCTTATTTCATGTGCAAGAACTGTAGCTGGGATGCAAACTGAGTCCTTCACGTTCTGTTGTGGCCTCTAGGAGATGCTGAAGTAAGAATGAATGTGGTCCCACCAGGACACTGGCCTGTCACTAAAACAGGAATCAGATGGCCACAGGAGGTGGGGGATGGGGCAGGGAATTCTCCCCCTATAGGATGGGTGAGGTGGGTCCAGGTCAGGGTTTCCCAACCCGGGTACTATGGACATTTGGGCTGGATAATACTTTGTTCTGAGGGCCTATCCTGTGCCCCTCAGAAGGACAGTGCATTATAGACTGTCCTGTGCATTGGCTTCTACTCACTAGATGCAAGTAGCGGCCTTCAAGTGACAATCAAAAATGTCTCTAGATATTGCCAGATGTTGCCCTTAGTTGAGAACCCCTGGTCTAGGATGGGGAAGCTTGGGGGCCTCATGGCCAGGGAACTGGCTGAGCTAAGGTGAGGTGGCAGGAAGGAGCATGAGCAGAGGAGACTCTCCTGCTCCTGGCGAATGTCGGGCAGACTCTCAGGGCTGTGTGCTGAGTGAACATCGAAGATGAACCACTGTGATTTCCCTGAGTAAGGATGTGGTCTGACTCCCTCAAGAGGCAATTGTAGTTCCCCCATAGTCAGAACCAAAACACATAACCCTGTACAGCTCAAAAGTCCTGACCAAGAAACAGTACCCCAGCCGCAAAGAATGAATGGACACCAAATCAATTCTCTTCCCGGAGGCAGAAGAGGAGCCAGGCTGAATGTGAATCCTGGCTCTGCCACTTACCTGCTGTGTGACCTTGGGCAAATCGCTTAACCTCTCTGTGCCTCGTGATCCTTTTTTGTGAAATGAGATAACAATAGCAGCTTCCTCATAGGGTTGTTATGAGGATTAAGTGAGTAACCAACTGCTAAGTACTTAGAGCAGTGCCTCGCACATTTAAAATAAACCAAAACCAAAGAGGAAACTATTATTGACTAGGAAATGCAGCTTTCTGTAAGTCAAAGGCTGCTTCTGGCTGTGCCCTAAGGTCCAGCAATTATGTTTCTCTGGGTATCTGGCCAACTGCAGCAAAGAGATGGGGAGGTGGGGGGACCCCTGGGAATCTTCCCTATAGGGGTGGTTGTTCTCAGGGAGAGTTCACTTGACCAGAAAGAAAACTCAGTGCAAAAGACTCCAGAACTTCCCACTTGACAGCCCCTGAGGATTTCTTTGAGGGAAATATCAGGGGGAAGGAGTAGGAGTGAGGGAAAGAACAGAGAGTTAGTGGCTGTGACCTTTTTGGAAGCCCAAATAGTACCTGCCTGGCAGAAGAGGCAAAACCTTAGTCAGAAAGCTCCCCCTAAACACGCAGCTGCCATGAACTTTGTATTAGTTATCTACCACTGTGTAACAAATTACTCCCAATTTCAGTGACTTAAAACAATACATATTTGTTATCTCAGACAGTATTTGAGAGTAGGAATTTGGAAGCGACTAAGCCAGGTGGTTCCTGGCCCTGAGACCCCCACAACTCTGCAGCCAAGATGGCGAACGCAGCTGCTGCCATCTGGAGGCTTGACTGGGCTGGAGGGTCCGCATCCAAGATGACTGCCGTACATGGCTGTTGGCAGAGGTCTGCCTTCCTCACCAGCTCTGCCTTTCTTAGGGCTATGTGAGTGTTCTTCCAGCACAGCAGCCGACTTCTTCCAGAGCGAGCAGTCTAACACTGAAGCTAAGACAGAAGTTATAATGTCTTACTGAATTAGTCTCAAAGTCACATACCATCCCTTCTGCCATTATTCTATTGGTCATATACACCAACTCTGGCACAAGATGGGAGGAGACTACATAAAAGCAAGCAAAGCAGGAAGTGGGGGTCACTGGGCACCCTACATTGGCTGGCTACCACAGGCTTCCAGGTCTCCCTTCCAGAAGAATGTTCACTGGGGATTGGCCCAGGTGTGAGCCAGGCTCGGGCACTTCGGTGCAGAACCTGTCAGACGGAAAACCTAATGGCCTGAGGTAGGATTCAGTGCTGCTGTTCACTGTCTCAGACAGTCTTCTTGCTGAACCACATACCCACTCAGCATTGGGTGAGTCACCCCTTAGTGGAAGGCTATATGCAAGGCATTGGATGGAAGAAGCACTGGGTTCATGGGCTGCTCTTCAAATCTGGACTGGGAGATGAAGCCTTCACTCTAAAAAAAGGTAATAGAAGGAAAACATGCAATGCTAAATGAGTGGCCAAGATTTCAGAGGAGGAGGACATGAGTGGGCAGGGGCAGCTTCTGCAAGCTTCAGAGAGGAGATGGGACATGAGTTAAGTGCCAGCACCCAAGGCCTTTGCTGAGCCTCAGTCCAGACATGATCAATTACTGAAAGCTTCCCAGTGGCTGCATGCTCTTCATGTCTTCCCATCCACTGCATATACTCTTCCCTCCAATGGGAAGACCTGTAGCCAGTTATCCCCCTGCTTGTAAATTCCATTTGCCCATCTAGACTCAGCTTGAGGAGCATCCCTTCCGAGAAACCTTCCCTGCAATATAGCTGCCCTTCCCTGTGGTCTCATGGCACCCTCACATATCTCTCTACAGCCTGGACCACAGTCACAACTTGTTCCTCCCGAGACTTTAATCTCCTTGAGGGGAGACAACAATGGCAGGTCCCAATTGTACTGTGCCCTGCACAGTGCCTGGTGCATCCCTGGCACTGAAGAGGATATATGTTTGTGAGAGGAGGGGAGGGAGGATAGAAAGCAGGGAGGTTTGATTCAGGAGACAGCAAATAATCCATCATTTTCCTTTCTTTCTCCCTTCCTTTCCCCAAGAGTGGGTTTCAAGAGTCATAAAACTGTTGGCCTCAACTGCTCTCCTCTGCCCCTTCCCATCCCAAGAAGGAGAAGTTGTGCATTTGTAGTCTCTATCAGTGGAACGCGCTGCCTGAGAAATGGCTTCTGGTACTGACGGCAGGCAAAAAAGGGCGCCGAGGGACTGTTTGTCCCCAGGACATGCTGATGCTGCTGGAGAAGCTTGGTGCTAAAAACAGGCTGAAACCACATGTGATGACAATCTCTGTGGGAAAAGCTCCCAACCCAGCAGGTTCCCTGAGATCAACCAGCAGCGACAGAAAGAAGCTGAATGTCAGTGATTGAAGCGCCTCAAAGCCACTGTGTGCTATGACCCCAGGATGACCCCAGAATGAGATCAGACTTGGAGAGAATCTCGGGAGACCGAAGGTTCCAGGGCACCTGCCTTCCCCAGAGCTGCTGAGGCTGCCCTCTGCCCAGACCCCAAGCAATCATCCCCTCTGTCACCTTGAACATCTGGGCACATATTTGACGTCTGGTTATTCACAGCAACTCACTACAGTTTTCTTTCCACATGCCTCAGGTTAATGTTTAAAATATTAACTGATGTTTTCTTTTGGTTTCATTTTCTGGCTGGTGAGACCTCATATGGTTCAAGGCACACCGTCTTTACTGGCGTATGCAAGACCCACTTTTATTTTCCTTACTTTATCTTTATGGCCCCTTCACTCCGTCCCACCCCATTTTTCTTCTCTTAACATATAACCCACTCCTGTAATTTTTTTGTGTCCTCCCAATCTGTATTTGTATTTGTTTCCATGCCCAACATTGGTATTATTTTGTCCATATGTTAAAATATGTACAAGTGATCTTTTGGTATACTTTTCTTTGTACTTCTCACTGTTCGCACTCAAGATTTTGTTTATCATATGCCTCCAAGTCAATATGGATAGAGGGGACCAAAGAATCCCTTTTAACGGCTGAATAGTATACATTTGCATAGAAAACATGCTGTTTATTTACTTCCCTATTGTATTAGTTTGCTAAATGCTGTCAGAATCCAATATACCAGAGATGGTATGGCTTTTAAAAAGGGAATTTATAATAAATTGTCTAAACTAAGGCATCCAAGGAAAGATACCTTGACTCAAGAAAGGTCAATGGTCCCAGAACACCTCTGTCAGCTGGAAAGGCACATGGCTGGCATCTGCTGATCCTTTGGCTTTTGGTTTCAGACGGCTGCCAGCTTCTTTATGCCAGTGGTTTCCACTCTGAGCATCCGTGGGCCTTTCACTTAGCTCCTCGGCAGCACAACTCCGGGTTCTGGTTTGCTTAGTGTCTCATGGGAAAGCACATGATGATGTCCCTGGACTTTGAATCTCCAAATATCCCTGTCTAGGGAGCTGCTCTCTCTGTTGATACTCCAAATATTTCCAAATGTCTACATTCTGTCAGCTCTGAGCTTTCCCCAAAATGTTCCCGCTTTGAAAGAACTCCAGTAAAGTAATCAAGACCCACCTTGAATGGGCGGAGTCACATCTCCAGCTAATCATAAGGCCACATGCACAATTGAGTAGGTCAGTCTCCATGGAAACAATCTAATCAAAGGTTTCCACCCTACAATATGGAATCATAATTCATGGACATGGCTTTTCTGGGGTACATAACACTTTCAAACCAGCACACCTACTAATAAACTTATAGGTCATTTCCAAAACTTTGATATTATAAGCAATTCTCCAATGAACATATTTACACATCTCTTTGTAAGCCTGGGCACGAGTTTCTCTGGACTTAGTGTTGGGGAATGAATGTTGACCTGCAGGATCTGTCTATATGTGGCTTTGTGAAACACTTCCAAACTGCTTGGAAGTTTGGAATACTATAATTAGTATTATAGCCAATACTTCCACGAGATTTCTGTTTCCCTTTATCTTGGGCAGCACTCAATATCATCAGATTTTTCAATATTTTTCAATCTGTTAAGTACAATACAACATCTTAACTAAATTTTTCCTCAGTATTTGTTTCTCATACCCCATCTGATCATTTCCCCATTCAAAGTGTGAGGCTGGGGAAGAGTGTCTCTTCCTGGCTTTTGAGTTTCAGAGCCCTGGATTCTTAGGGGACAAGAAAGGATTCATGGCACAGAAAAAAGATTTGGGAGAAAAACATTATGAGAAAAATAAAAACAGCAGGCACCCCCTCTTGAAAAATGGTTGCTGGACTAGGTGATGGTGAGTGTTGGAAGGAAAGGAAGGGAAGATCAGGGATTGTCAATGTAAATCCTTATAGGCCCCAGTGGGCAGCAGAAACACTGAAGGGGGCCACGTGAAATGCAATGGGGAGTAGAGAATTGTGATTTGCTGGCCCATGCCTTCCTTGTTGCAAGGGAGCAACACTTCTCAAGAACATTGCTGGTTCTTGCCATGTGGAGATCTGGCCTAGTGTTACCAGATCTTTCGATTTTCAAGATAATCCAAAAGTACAATTGTTACTTGGAAGCTTGCCTTTAAAAACACTTTACTATGAAAAACTTCAAACATACTAAAAATAGACAAAATAGTATAATGAATACCTTGTGCCAATCACCAAGCTTTGACAATTATCACCTCATCTTATTTCATCTATTACTCCAACCACTTGCCCTTATCCTAAATTATCTTGAAACAGACCCAGACTCAGATCATTTTCTTCATAAAGGTAAGAATTCCTTGTTTCTAACCATAGCACATTATTATCACACCTAAAAAAGACCTCCCAATGATTTCTTCATATCAAATAGACTGTCAGTGTTCAAATTTAAATTTTTCTAGTTTAAGTCAGAAATGTTTATTTTATATTATCTATTTTTTACACTTTATTTGAAACAGGACTCAAAAAAGGTCCACACATTATGAATGATTTATGTGTTTTTTTAGTCTCCTTTAATCTATAGATTTGCTTTCCATTTTTTCCCCCTGCAATGCATTATATTAAAGAAGCCAGTCCTTTGTCCTGAAGAATTTTCCACAGTCTGGATTTTGCTCATTTGCTTCCATTGGTATCATTGAATATGTTCCTCTGCCTTCTCCATTTCCTACAAATTTGTAGTTAGATCTGGAAGATAGAGTGCTCATTTAAAAAAAATGTTTGTGATCATTTCAAAACAATCTTGCAATACTGCCTGATCAAAATAAAATGGATGAGACTGGCATGCTACTTATTTTCCTCCTCTGGCTTGAGATGATAGTGGATCATGGACAAGAGGCCCACAGAGAGAACAAAATCCCAAATGAAGGTGTAGGATCTGAGAGCCAGATGTCCTGAGCCTCTCTTTCCAAGTGGAACCCCACTCAAGGTAGATGACAGGACCTCAGAGAAAGGAGAGGGGTGGCTGTGCAGTATGTTGAGACAGATGGGGCCTTGTATGCTCTTGCAGATTGGTTCACAGGCACTCGAAGCGATGCCCAGTTCTTAGGGGCCCTGCACACAGAACTAAGGATGTCTCACTTGCAACCGAGAAGCATCTTGAAAAGCGGTCGCTGGACCAGCTAAGTCCTCCAAAATGTAGACAAACTAAGGAAAAGGAGGAGGGACCTCAAATGGCCTGGATGAAATTCAGGATAACTCAATGGAATGGAAATTGAAATAGAAGTTAAGTTTCATGAAGGAAAACAGAGAAGCTTTTATTTCTTCCTCACTTGAATTTATGGAGTGAGATTTGTACCCATTACGGATGGGAGGCTCCTAGGACCCCTATAAACCCTGTCACAATGCACATCAGAGCAGTGTCATTTTGAGGCAGTGACCCCTCCTTATGGGAGAATTGGATCGAAACGAGGAAACACTTAGGGGTAACTAATAATTCTAGTTGAGTTTGCTTCCTTCTGTTTGATTTTTTGTTGTTTTTTCTTCTGTTTGATTTTGGTTGAGATATTTGTCTAACTTTCTGGGTTTTGTCCTTTTTAAAAATATTTGAACCAAAATATTTGTGTGCATTCCTTATCATTAATATAATAATGGAGTTTGTTCCTCAATCTTAACTGAGATTGTTTGTCTTTAATAGATGAATTTTTACTATATTCATTTACAATTGCATAGTTGTTTCCTGGCTTCATATTTTATTTTAATTTTTATATTTTCTTGCATCTTTTCCATTTGGTCTTTTGTTTATTCTTATTGTGTAAGTATGTGTGGTAAACCAGAGCTTTTCAGCAGTAATGGACAATTAAAACAAACAATAAAAACGTCCTTTTCTATATTTAGTCCTAACTGAAAAGTTAAGGGAAAAGTTGAGTTAGTCTCTCTTAATTAAAAAAAACATCAGCTTTTCTGGAAGTCCCACCTATATCCTATCTTTTAGATCTCATTGAATCGCAACTAGCTTACATGCCACTACGGGTTGCCAGTGAACAAAATCAGGTTCTCTTAGTAAGGAAAATGAAGGGACTATGTATTAGATGGTCAAGTAGCAGCATCTGCCCCACACAGATCAATAAACAAACAAAAAAAAAATAGGGAAAGGCAGAATAGTAGAGACATTAAGGATATGGAAGCAGAAAACTCTAGAGTCTTCCTCCATGCTTGTTCACTATGGGACTCTAGGAAAGTTGACTCAAACACTCCAAGACTTCCAGATACAGAGTATGAGATGAGAATAACAGTAGCACCTACCTAGTAGGATTGCTGGAAAAGTTGCCCTGATCATCCCTCCTTACCACCTGGTACAGAGTCCGAGCTCCGTTAACAGCAGCTGTTATTTGTTTATTCAGGCTTGCATGGCTCTCATTAAGAGCTGTGCCTGCTCTGCTTCAAATGATTCAGACTTAAATTTCTAAGCTACCCCAGGCTAATTCAACAAATATTTGCGGAAGGCCCCTAGTGTCTGGAATTGGGTATGTCCTGTTGGACCAGACATAGTTTCTGCTTCAGGGAATGTGACAGAGACTGTTAATTGTCCACCCACTCTCTAGTCTCTCCTTCTTCCTTAGTAACGGATCCTTGATTTGGGTCTGGGGAGCAATGTACTCAGCTAAAAGATGACCTTTCCCAGCCTTCCTTGCAGCTAGCTATGGTCAGATGACACAGCTATGGCTATAAAGATGGAAATGGAAGTATGGAACTTACAAGACTCTTTCCAGAGACTTGACTTAGCTGCAGGGTGAGCTTTTCTGTCCTTTTCACACTTTTTCCTTCCTGTTCCAGGAATGTGGATGTGGTGACTGAGCTCAAACTATCATCTGACACTGGCAGAGAAGAAAAACTGAAAGAACCTGGGTGCCTGATGGCTATGAAGTCACTATCCCAGCCCTGGGCTTCCCTTTCTCCAGGGGTCTTTCGTATGAGAGAATAAATCTTTATGTATTATAATCTTTATATGTTGTTTAGGATTTTTTGCTACCCATAGTCAAACTGAATCCTACTCGATGCAGGGATTTTTCAGCAAGATCCACACCCCTCTCTTTGATCTTTCTCCGTTGCTTTATTGTAGGGCCCCTGCCTCACCGGGTGAGGTACAAAGTTACTTCTGCATGGCTCTGGCTTGTCACACCAGCTGTTCTCCTGTCCACTCTCTCTCTCCATTTCAGCAACACATTCGTAGGTTGGGTGAGTGATGCTCCTTTCTGCCCAACCTGGATCAGGGACCCCTACTAACTACACTCATGGATACTGCTCAACGCTTACTCCCATCCCCAAGCCCACCCAAGTCCTGTACAAAAGTATATTCGAGACAGGGGTGCAAGGGTAGTTAGTTCAGTGGTAGAATTCTTGCCTGCCAGGTGGGAGACCTGGGTTCTATTCCCAGCCCATGCAATACCACCCTCCAACCCCCTGCAAAAAAAATTCAACAAATGGTGCTGCAATAATGGGATAGTCACATGGAAAAAGAATGAAAATGTGACCCCACCATATAGCATAGAATTAAAAAAAAAGTATATTCAAGATAGAATTAACACATATCCAGTAGGAATTTAAAACCATGAACCTATACTATGTATAGTTTTCAATTGTCCATGGAAATTGCCCGTGTGGCCTCATGTACCACATGCCAGGCTACACACATAACCTCAACTAGTTAAAAAAAAAAAAAAAGAGAGAGAAATGATATGTGCTGTGTTCTCTGGCCAAAATAGAATGAAATCTAAAGTAACCACCAGAACGAATAAAAATAAGCCATCTACTTGGAACTTTTAAAAACACTTATTGAATCAACAATTGAATTGGAGAGGAAGTCAAGAACACAAAAGGAGTTTATTCAGGAAACAATGTTAATACATGCCATCGGAATCTCCTTGGAATGTATTTAAAGCAGGACGATAGAGAATTCTGCAATTTCAATTTTTTTCTATTTTGGTGGATGATAAAAAGAGACATTTTAGAAAGAATCCAACTTAAGATACTAGGAAAAGAATGAAAAGAAATTCCAAAGTAAAGAAGAAGAAGAAAATCTTGACAATAAAAGCAGGAGATACTCTTGAAAATGAAAAATTACTTCAGTGGGCTAAATAAATAAAACCAAAGCAGGGTATTTAAAAAGTAAAGCCATAATTCAACAAAATTTGAATTGAGAAAGGAGATACCAACAAATATAGGAGTTCAAAAATAAGAAAATACAACATGAAAGTTTATGCTAAAAAATTTGAAGATCTGAATAAAAAGAATAATATTTTACAGTATAAAAGTCCAAACTTAACCCAATAAATATTAAACTCTTAATTTGGAATGGCGGGGGGAAGACATTCAAAAAGTTATCCACTACAAAGTCCAAATGTAGGTATGTACATTAGTTTTCAATTTCTGTGCAACATAATTGCCACAAACTTAGCGGCTTAAAACAACACATTTATTATCTGATAGTTTCTGGGTCAGGTGTCTGGGTGTGGCTTCATTGGGTTCTGTTCGGGGTCTTCCAAGGCTGCATCGAGTAGTTCGCTGGATTGTGTGCCCATCTGGACCTGTGTCTAGGGAAGAATCTGCTCCCACGCCCATCCAGGTGTTGACAGAATCCATTGCCTTGAGGCATTATGACTGAGGGCCTGGCTCCTTACTGGCTATGGCTTTGGCTCCCCCCAGGTCCAAGAAGCTACTCGCAGTTCCTCGCCATGTGCATTTCCCAACACGGCAGTTTGCTTCTTCCAAGCAAAGCAGGAAAATCTCTCTCTCTCCAGTCTGCTAAGACATTATAAAACGAAACCTAATCAAGGGATGACACGCCAGCACTTCAATCATAGTACATTGGTTAGAAGCAAGCCACAGGTTCCACCTGCACTCAGTGGCAGGGGGTTATATAAGGGTTTGACCCATTTGGAGATGCCGGAGGGTGTGTCCACCACAAATGGGTGAATGATAAACTTCAGTGAACAACCTCCCTCCCTTGAAAAATGGCAGCCAAGGAATTCTGTCTCTTTAAGATAAGACTGAAACTCCAAAAGAGGTATGTGCAGCAGGCAAGCTAAACACTCAAGAGTAGAGCCTTGGGCTTTGACCCTCGTATAATCTGATACTCACCTTGTGGTCCCAATCTCTGTCCTCCCTCACTTCTTCTCCCTAGCCTCAAACCTGGCTAACATACTCTCCATTCTCTGACTTTACCACCTTGGTTTGCTAAGCAGCTGCCCCTATGGGGGCCTGCTGTGACTGTCCTGCTCTCCTGCTAACACCATGGGCACAGTGCGTCCAGCTTTAGGTGCTGGTGTCATGCTAGGACCTCTCCCTGTCCTATAGCCTGCCCTATCCAATGGTGTTGCAAATATCCTGAACCCGAGGCTGGAGGGCCTCTCTGCGACTGATGCTGCGAAGAAGGGGTTGTGGACTACAGTTTATAAAGTCTTGCTTGTGAAGCGTCTCTAGGAATAGACTACACTGGAAGGGAAAGGCTCTGAGACTGATCTTATGGGTGAGGGCAAAGGTTAAATGTACTTGTTAGTTCATTTTGAAGGGCGGTCAGAGCGGAGTTGGTGAACAGACTTGATCTTCCATTAACATGTCTTGGGATTAAGTATCTATGGGGTTAAATATGGATTGATCCTCAAATCTGATAAACATACTGTATAAGCAAAGTATATTCCTGGTCACAAATCCTCAGTGGGGTGATATCTCCCCCACAGGATACAAAATTGGTTCTTCAGGGAGAATAAAAAATCTTACTCTCTTTACGTATAAAGCACAGCTAGACAAACAGTACATAAGCAGATATACAGTATTATCTGTGATATTACAATTTTATGGAGGGCAATTAGGAAAAAATACCTAAAAAGGCTTCCTAAGGAGGGCGGTGCAATGGTGGCTCAGTGGCAGAATTCTCACCTGCCATGCCAGAAACCCGGGTTCAATTCCCGGTGCCTGCCCAGGCAAAAAAAAAAAACAACTTTCTAAGAAGCTAATAATGAGAAAAAGGTTGAGAAATACTGCTCTAGGAAATCTTCATCTATTGATACAAATCACCCACAAATCTTTCATTCAAATATACATAAAATGGATTTCATTATTATATTATGGGACTAAAACATCATAACCGAAGAGGCTTTTCCCAAGAATGACTGAAGGGCTTGACACAAAGGCAATTATTAAAAATAATAATAATAATAAAGGGCCACCCACATCACTGGATTAAATAATGAAAAATGTGATTATTTCAACAGATGCTAAAACAGCATTTGGTAAAATTCAATAGCCATTTCTCATTAAAAAAAAAGAAGAGTAGAAATGTATGGTAATAACAAAATACAGAGCTATTTAAAGCAGAACTGCTTCCATCTTCAATGCAAATCAGAAGCATTGTTATTAAAAACAGGAACAAAACAGGAAGTCTGGCCAGGAAGTCTGGCCAGTTCCAACTTCACCCCAGCCACCTAAAATGATCGGCCACTGCAGCTATGAGGAAGTTTCATCCCCTTACAAGGTGGTCTGTGGATAGTCTTCTACTGTCCTTGTCCATAATAGCCGGAGGTCTCTGTCCCTCAGTACCAGGATATTTCCTGCATGGCAGCTTCCTAGTTCTCTGGCACCTGGGCATACCCATCTTTCTGAATCCTTCTGGAATCTTTGGGAAGCCTGATTTCTCTTGTTGTATTCTTACCAATGCTCTGAACTCTGTTTCCAGCCTAATTCAGCTTGGAGCAAGACCTGGTTCTCTTGGATACATACCCCACCCCACCATCCCTCAGAGAGATGCCAGCCCCGATCTGGACCTGGAGTCCCCACATTCCCTTGTTCCCATTTGTTGTAAATTTCTGGCTTCCTCTGGGACACAAAGCAGATATTACTACTCCCACCTCGCTCCCTTCTCCCTGCCTCAAACCCAGCTAACATACTCTCCATGCTCTGGCTTTACCTCCTTGGTTTGCTAAGCAGCTGCCCCTATGGGGGCCTGCTGTGACTGTCCTGCTCTCCTGCTAACGCCATGGGCACAGTGCATCCAGCTTTTAGGCTCTGGTGTCATGCTAGGACCTCTCCCTGTCCTATAGCCTGCCCCACCCAATGGCGTTGCAAATATCCTGTCAACACCCCGCTGGGAGTGTGTACTAGTCAAAGCTCTTAGTTGCAAACAGCAGAAACTAACTGAAGCAGAAAAGAAATCTATTACATGGAATCCTATCAGTGGCTCATAGAATCAGTGGCAGGCCACAAACAGGTGCGCCTAGGACTCCAGGGCTCACCAACAGGACACATCTGGCCCCACTGCTGCTGGTCATGCTGGCTGCCCTGCTGGGCTCTGCTCCCAGGACACTGCCTGCTGGAACCGCAGGCTTTTGACTCCAACACAGCTACTCACAATGCAAGTCCAAGCCCAGGTTCTGACTGTCAGGCCTGGGTCATGGGCTCACACTCTAGCTGCCAGAGCAGGGGCAGGAGAAGGAAAATCTGCCCCTCCTGCTTCAGTGGTGGGAGGCAGAACTGTCCCCCTAATACCTAGAGATTCCCCAGCAGTAAGAGGGGTATTGGGATGTTGGGTAAACAAAAGACAAATGCCCACCACGAAGTTCTTTGCCACATTCTCTGTGTGCTGATTTGACTCTATTATGTACCCACATAAGCTTAGGTTCTTTTAATTTGTCCTTGGGGGCAGACCTATTGTTTGGGTGGGATCTTTTGATTAAGTTGTTTCCATGGAGATGTTACCCACCCAGTTTAAGGTGGGCCTTATTCCTTTACTGGAGTCTTAAGAGAACTCATGGAGAGAGAGAGTTTAGGAAAGAGAACACTCCAGAAGAAGCTAAGCGAGAAAGAAATGCCCAGAGACACTTTGGAGAGAGCCATTGGAACCAACCCAGGGGAGAAGGACTAGCAGACAGCTCCATGGGCCTTCCCATGAGACAGAGGAACCCTGAATGCCACTGATCTTTCTTTAGTGAAGGTATCCTCTTGTTGATGCCTAAATTTGTTCATTTTCACAGCCTTAGAATTGTTAACTTGTAACTTAATAAATCCCCATTGTTAAAAGCCAACCCACTTCTAGTATATGACTTTCTGACAGCTTTAGAAACACTCTACATCACTGGTTCTCAAATGTGGGATGCCAGTATCAATGTCTCCTGGGAGCACCTTAGAAATGCAAATTCTCAGCCCCAGCCCAGACCTACTGAATTAGAAACTCTAGAGGTGAGGCTTAGCAAACTTCTCAACAAGTCTTCCAGAGGATTCCTTTCTTTTTCATTTTCTTTTCTTTTTTTTAATAACTTAATTGACATGCAAAAAATTACACATATTTAAAGTGTATAATCTGATGAGTTTTGACATATGTCAATACCCATGAAACTTCACCACAGTCAAGATAATCAACATGTCCATCACCCCCAAAAGTGTTGTTATGCCCCTCGGTAAGTCTTCCTTCTCCCTTCACCCAGGCAACCACTGATCTTTTGTCACTATAGATTAGTTTGCAATTTTTATAATGTTATCTAAATGGAATCATACCATATGTACTCTTCTTTGTCCTATTTCTTTCACTCAGCATAAAAAATCAGAGATTCATCCCTGTTGTAGTGTGTTTTAATATTTCATTCCTTGTTATAGCTCAGCTGTGTTCCATTACATGGATATGCCACAATTTGTTTACCCATTCATCTGTTTATGGATATTTGAATTGTTTCCACATTGGGATTATTATTTTTAAAAGCTGTTTACATTTACGCACAAACCTTTGAATGGACATATGCAAATGTATGGACATTTCCCTTGCGTAAATACCTGGAAGTGGAATGACTGGGTCATATGGAAGGTATATGTTTATCTTTTTGAGGAACTGCCGAACTGTTTTCCAAAATGGTTATTCTCTGTTCTATTCACACCAGCAGTGTATGAGATTTCAGTTCCTCCACATCTTTGTCAACACTTTGTATAATCAATCTTTTAAAATTTTAATCATTCTTGAGCATGTAGTTATATCTCATTGTGGTTTTAATTAGCATTTCCCTAATACCTTATAATGTTGAACATCTTTATTTGCCTTCTATATGTCTTCTTTGGTGAAGTGTCTGTTCAAATCTTTTGTTCATTTTTTATTGGGTTAGCTTCTGATTATTGAGTTATAAGAGTACTTTATATATTCTAGATACAAGTATTTTGTCAGATATATATTTTGCAAATATTTTCTCCCAATCTGTGGCTTGCCTTTTTATGTTTGTAGTAAGTGTCCTTTGAAGGAAAAAAGTGTTAATTTTAATGGAGTGCAATTTATTGGATGTTTTCTATTATAGTTTGTGCCTTTTAAGAAATCTTGCCAAATCCAAGGCTTCTTGTTTAAAGTCGTTTTGGCTACTTCAGGTCCTTTGAATTTCCAGATAAATCTTACAATCAGCTTTTCTATTTTTACAAAGAGCTTGCTGAGATTTTTATTAGGACTGCAATAAATCTATGTATCAATTTGGGGAGAATTGACATCTTCACAATATTGAGTCTTCTGATCCATGAATTTGAAATATCTTACTATTTACTTATATTTGAAATTAAGTTTCCTTTAATTTCTCTCAACAATGTTTTATAGTTGTCAGTGTACAAATCTTGCACATCTTTTGTCAAATATATCCCTAGTAAGCCCTCCAGATAACTCTGACGCATAAAAAAGTTTAGGAATCACTTCTCTACATCATCACTGTTACTTTTAATTATGGTGCTGGAAAGGTAAATATTAGATCAGAATATGCAGAAAATATCATTGTTGCAAACATAATTGGGAACTTAGAAAATCCAAAGGTTATATAATTTCTATGAATTAAAAAGTTGAGTGAAGTGGATGAATACAAGGTACAATGTTTATATAAAGCACAACATAATTCTTCTGAATTTCCTGATTAGAAACTTTAAATAAAAATAAGACACCATTCAATACATTAACAAAAAACCAAAATTCTGAATGAGGATTTTAATCATATTCAGTATAATCTACTTAATGTTGAATATCTTTCTATGCATTTATTTGCCTTCTATATATGTCTTCTTCGGTGAAGTGTGCATATATATGCATATACATCCAAATCTATATCTATATAGATAGATAGATATAAAATGGATAGAAAAAGACCTGGAAGTCTGTGAAAGCTTCCCCAAGCTTTCCCAGGGGTGGGGAAGAAGATGGAGGGAGAATGAGCACAGGGCTTGTCTGCTTCCTTTGAATTTCTTTCAATGATAATTTAATACAATACTTATGTAATTTTTAAAATACTTTACAAAACCATATAAATGATCACATTTTTGTCAAATTATAGATGTATTTATGTATATAGAGAGGAAATGTCTCAAAAGATGATCACACAAACTTAATAGTGGTAAGATTTCAGGTGATTTTCACTGTGATTTTTATCTTTAGTGTTTAATGTTTTACAATAAACACATGTTATTTTACAATAAGCACATGTTATTTTGCAATAAGCACATGTTATTTTGTTTCTCTTCATTTTGAAAAGAAACAAACTAAGGAGTGCTGTATATGACATGAACAAGGACAATTTTTAAACTAAGATGGGGAAGTAAGTACAAAAACAAATGAAAAACTAGATCATGTTCCTATTTATAATTTATAGTATATTGACATATAAACATAATTAAGATAAATCTTCTCAAGTTATAAACATATTTATTACAATGCCAATTAGTATTTCAAAACAATAAACTTCTGGCTAAAATATTTTCCCCACTCTCTTTTTATAAAAACCCACTGGTTAGAATAAAACAAATTAAAAATAGAGAAGAGGGAGGCCTCCATCTTCAATGAGACAAGAATCAGAGCACCAAACTGGAGACTACAAAGCAAACCTGTAGATGACTGTGGGCTTGGAACTGGAATAGGAAAGAGAGAGAGCAGGTGCTCCCTCAGACTCAGGTAGGACCAGGATTTCTTCAAAAGTCCATGCTCAGAGGCTGACAGCTGGAGCTTTGACCCCATCTATAAGATGTGGTAGCCTGGGCTAGCCTCTGGAGACTGGGGAATGTCCTGTGGAGAAAAGGACCAGCACTGCAGAGTGGTAGGGCAGGTGGGGCTTCGGAACCACTCTTACCTTGACCTTACCTCCAGAAAGAAAGACATGCAGGAGAAAAATTGCAGGGTACCTGGTAAGGAGGAAGTGCAGGTTGAGGCAAGTGATTGCACCACAGGGTGCCTACAAGTCTGAGCCATATTGACTTCCAAACACTCAATGCTGAGAGGAGAGAGAACTGGACTTTATGTGGATAGAGAAGGGAATATCCTTGTTTTTAGAAAATATGCATGGAAGCATTAAATATTCAAGGAGTATGACCCATGCAACCAGTCTCAAATGTTTAGAAAATAGATATACATGATAGATAGATAGACAGACAGAGCAACAGATGAGAGAGAGAGAGAGAGATGATAGAATATATAACAAATGTAGCAAAATATTGAAAGTTGGAAAATCTGGGTATCTGGTTAGGGGATGTATTGGAGTTCTCTATATGATTTTTGTATTATTTTTGCAACTTTCCTGGAAATTTGAAATTATTTCAAAATAAGTTAAAAAAAAAAAAACAACAACAGCCGAGGGTAGATGTTCCCTAAGGAAGAGGAGACAACTGCAAAGGTGTTTGAGATGACAAAACTTGTTAAAGCTGCCATATCCCCTCGGTCCCTCCAGTACCCCCACCTGCTTCTTCACAACTCACACTGCTATTCAGCCAATAAATGACCCTGTGCAATGATAAGGAATAATATGGAGAACCATAAAAGGATTTACACATCAAAACTGCAGAGGGAGGGAATATACACAAAGGCCTGATAAAAAATAAACATCTCAAGAGGAAGTACCCTAGGAAGAAGGTGTTAAGACAAATTTTCCATATTACCAAAGATATTTTAGGCAACACTATCTAGAAAAAAATGACCATAAATAAAAATATAAGAAATTTTAAAAGTTTATAAGATGGAAACTTTAAAAGTTTATTTAGAAGGAAATAAAGAACAACATGGTAGATTAATGATAAAAATGGAAGATTAAACTATGACAAAGATGAAATCTACATTAGAAGTAACAGAAAATAGGATAAAAATGACAGACTATATAGTCTGACACATGGTAGATAGATACTAGGAAATTGCACAAAAATGAAATGAAAAATAACAAAAAACAAAATTTGTTAATGATTCTAGAAAAAACATATTGCTATGAATGACCAATAAAATAAATCCTAGGCATTTCTGAAGGAGAATAGGCTTTCTGAAGAAGAATAAAATAAATGAAATTAAATTACTTTCAAAAGTAAATATAAGATAACACAATTATACATATTTGAATGAGGTTAAAAGGGGAAATTTTAGGTTGTATATATGTTATCAGAATTTTTTTTATATCTATGAATTAAAAGAAAAATACAAGAGAACTTTCTTGAAATAATGATGACTTGAATCTACAGATAATGGATATAGAATGTTCAGCACCAAGCTATATTCTACTGAAATTATTACGCATCAAGGATAAAGAAAATCTCACATGGTAGTCATGTGAGATTTTAGTAGAAAAGTAAACAATGTACAGAATGAAAATCAATTCTGCCTCAGACTTCTTGACAGAAACACTCAATACCAGAAGACAAAGGACCAACATCTAAAAATTTCAGAACAAAAACATGTGACTGGATTTCATGCAGTCACATGAATTTCAATGCAGAATTATCCTTCAAATATAAAGGAAATGGAGAGGCATTTCGAGGTATGCAAAATCTCAGGGAATAAAACATGCATGAACCCTTCCTAAAAGAAAAAGTTATGAATGAAATCTTGGTTGGTTAGGTATCTAAATATGAGATTGTATAGATGATTAAAATAAAATTCTAGAACAGAGAACTTAGGGTAACACAGCAGTGGCTTTTAGGTTCCTAAACTGCAGAAAGCAGGTACTATGAAATGGATTGGATTGAACAATGGGAAGTTATCCGCTTACGGTTAGAGTCTGGGAAAGTGTCCAAATCAAGGCATCATTAAGTCGATGCTTTTTTCCCAAAGACTGGCTTCTAGTGATCCTTGGCTCCTCCAACACGTGGCAAAGCACATGGTGGTGTCTGCTGGTCTCTCCTTTCTCTTCCAGGTTTTGTTGCTTTCAGCTTCTTGCTTCTGGGGCTTGCTCTCTACTCATTCCATTTATAAAGGACTCCAATAATAGGATTAAGTACCATCCTGATTAAGATGGGTCACACCTTAACTGAAGTAGTTTTATCAAAAGATACTACTTATAATGGGTTTATACCCACAGGAATGGATTAGATTTAAGAACATGATTTGGAGGGCCAAGATGGCGGCTTAGCAAGGTGTGGGATTTAGTTCGTCCACCAGAGCAGCTAATAAATAGCCAGGAACAGTACAGAACAACTGCTGGGGCCATGTCAGTGACTGGACACACAGTGTACCCCAGTCTGGACCGGCTGCGAGCCCCCCCCCCCCAGAACTATGAATTCCCCAAGCTGTGGCAGCTGGTGCCCCTCCCCCACAGGCTGCTTCCCAGAGGGGAAAGGAAAGAGAGTTTAAAGACATGATTTTCCTGGGATACACACAGCTTCAAACCACCACAGGCGGTGAACACTGAGTCTATTAAATATAGAGCTAAAACTAAACAGCAAGAAGTATGATTAGAGAAAATGAAATGGAATAAACATCAACAATGGAATATACCATAAATCAAGAGGCAGAGGCAGACAGTGGGGCAAAAAGTAAGTGTTGGTAATTTCTCATCTTTTGTGACTGGAAAACAATAGGATACCATTTAAAATTGAAACACTTTTTTTAAAAAGGCATAACAAATTTAATTTCTTAAGGTTTTTCCATCTTTTTTCTCTCAATTCTGGAACTATTTAAGAACTATTAGATCTTAACATAAAGAAACAACCACTTTGGTAATCTCTATGTTCCACTTCAGTTTCTCTATCATTAAATTCAATTAAAATAATATTAAAATATTTTCTTCTAATATGGTGCACAAAGTATGATCCTATTTTTATAAAGTCCTATCTGCCCTTCTATCTATCTCTCCATCTACCAATACGTCTCAACCGATGTTTTTCAGATTTTGGGAATGGTTGTTCTAGACAGTGAGATTTTTAGTGAGCTTGTTTTTGTTTTACTTTTTTGTTGTTGTTGTACTTTAATAGATCACATGAGTTTTTATGACGAATATGTTATTATGAACAAAAACAATAAATTTGTTGCTTTTAATGTTTTCCCCCTGAATTCTCTTTATAGACAGTGGGGACTCGTTTCAGGTACTTGAAGAAGGTTGGTTGGTCCAGCACGTCAACCCGTGGGTTTGGTGGTAGTCAGAAGGACCATGGGCTGTTAGAAGGCCCTTCCAAAACTGGGGCGTTCCTACATCACAGCTGCTGTGGCTAAAACCTCCTTCCACTGAGGGTTCCACCACGTGTATCAAGCCACTGGTCTCCAAAGTCCCCAACGTGGGTCAGGTCTGCCTTCTAACTTTTGAGGAAGTCCAACATTTGTTTTATTGTGGCAAAGAGGCCAGTGCTCCCAGCAACCAACCCAGAGCCTGGCCCTGCTTTTCTCAACCCCTGATTAAGAGAGCTGCCTTGTGTGACTGTCCTGGGCTCCCCAGCTGTGGGACCGAGGCCCCCACTCCACCCTTCAAGCTGGACTTTTTCAACAGGAAAAGCATCTGGGTGGGTAATAGTTACGATACCATTCAGATATTATTACTCCTCTCATTTATAGCTGGTTGTTCCCAAATGGTTGGCAGGAAATTTATCTTTTATTACTTCTCTTCCTGTATTTTAATGGGAAATGATAGAGGTTTCTGTGAATTCTTTCTCTCCGAGTTCTTCTCACAATCTCTCTGATCGCCCCTTTGCTCTTTGGTGGGCTTCTCTTCTTCCCCTACCCAGGTCCCATTCCCAACGAGCAAGCTCCTTTATCCACTTGTTTCAACTACCAAAGGTCTCCAAACCCAGAGCTCTCCCTTGAGTTCCCATTCCATATATCCAACTCCTAAAGGATGGCTAAGGGTTCCCCAAACTTAATTTGCTCCAACCTGAACACATCATTATGCTCCCAAGCTCTGCTTCTCTTCCCAGGTTGCATTTGCTGACACATTTGCATTTTCCTGAAATATCCTCCGCAGCCCAGGGAAAAGGGCTTATGATCAGAGGTGAGAACAACCCTGGGGTCCACAAAGGGGAACTTGACTCTGGCGGCTACATTTACTTTCCTTGGCTTGCTCAGAAATCATAACCTCAAGGGATTTAGTAAATACCGACCATTAAGAGAAAGTTAGGTTGCTCTTCCCCTGTGTACATGTCCCCTTGAGGTCTTTGTCTCCCCAGGCAGGAAATGGTAAAGAATAACTATGCTTCTACTTTGTTCACAGTGATGTCAGCCTGGAGATGGGTATATGTGAAAACAAGGATAGGAGAAGGGGGCTCAAGTGGATGAAGAATGAGTTTAGTAGACTTTCTCAAAATGCTCCAATGTGACCTGAGAATATGAACCAAGCCAACTCATTTAGTTCTACACCTTGAAGCCTTAACCTTTAAGAATGTACTTCCTTCCTGTATTTCTAATAATTCCTGTTTCTGGCTTCTCTTGAAATTCTACCACTCTGAGTCTTTCTGCTATAAGAACTGAGTCACAAAATAAACCATGAGTAAAGTTAGCTCAACCCCTTTGCCCTCTGAAATGTGCTAGATAAAAAGAGCCTACGGGAGTGGGGGATGGGTGGTTCTTCCTTAATCTAACTGGTTCTTCCACCTCAAAGAAAAATAAACTGAAGGAAAGAATAAAATTGCTTTAAGTCACCTGAACAAAAGGGATTTTATGGGAAAGAATTTACACTTGGGTTATTCTGGCATTTAGAGAAGTTTGTTTTTTGTTTTTTTTTTTTAACTGGAATCCCTGAATGGGCTTTCCTAGGATATATGATCTTTCAGAAAGCGTGAGCTACATGTTTTTTGTCTGTGCATTTTTCTGAGGAGAGAGGATCCACAGTTTTTTTCAGATTTTCAAAGGGGTCCCTGGCTCATGAAAGAGTAAGAATGTCTCATTTAGAGGTTAACCTATTTGTGTTAGTTATCCATTGCTGTGTAACAAATTATCCCAAAACGTAGCAGTGTACTACAACAAACATTTATTATCTCACAGTTTCTGTGGGTCATGAATTCAGGAGTGTATTAGCTGGGTGATTTGGCTAAGGGTCTCTTGTGAAATTGCAGTCAAGGAGTCGGCTGGAGCTGCTGTCATCTGAAGGCTTTACTGGGGCTGGAGAACCTGCATCGAAGGTAAATTGCTGACATGGCTAATGACAGGAGGCCTCAGTTCCTTACCACATGGACCTCTCCATTGGGCTGCTTGAATGTCCTTACAACATGGCAGCTGGCTGCCCCCAGAGTGAAAGACTGAGAGAGAGAGCAAGAAGGAAGACGCAATATTTTTTATGACTTAATCTCAGGAGCCATACACCATCACTTCTGCCACATTCTATTCTATAGGCGAGTCCATAGGTACAGCCCACACTCAAGGAAAGGGGAATTAGGCTCCCACTTTTCGAAAGGAAGAATATCAAAGAATTTGTAGACATATTTTTTAACTACCAAACTAGTAAAGAGGCCTCACTTTACATCTTGCTGGGAAGCAACGTTCCTTCCCCCGTACTACCCTCCCCCTTCTTCCACCAGGTCACTTTGCAAAGTGTTGGTCTCCCCAGGCGGGCAATATAGTATACTAAAGAATATGGGCTCAGGAATCAGACTGCTTTGGATCAAATACCAACTTTACCAACTGTCTGCACAAACTTGGGCAAATTACTAAGCCTGAGACTCAATTTCTTGTTGGTAACTGGGAATAAGAATAGTACCTACAGAAACTGCCTGAAAACGTAGAGCTGTGTTCCAGTAGCCATGTTTCTCGAGGATGACTGAATAATGATATAGTTGTCACAATGTGACTATGTGATTGTGAAAACCTTGTCTCTGATGCTCCTTTTATCTACCTTGTCAAGAAATGAGTAGGACATATGAAATAAAAATAAATAATAGGGGGAACAAATGTTAAAATAAATTTAGTTTGAAATGCTAGTGATAAATGAAAGTGAGGGGTAAAGGATATGGTATGTATAACCTTTTTTTTCTGTTATCGTTTTATTTCTTTTTCTGTTGTCTTTTTATTTCTTTTTCTGAATTGATGCAAATGTTCTAAGAAATGATGAATATGCAACTATGTGATGATATTGAGAATTACTGAATATATATATGTAGAACAGAATTATAGGTTAATGTTTAATGTTTTTGTTTGTTCTTAATTTTTTTATTAATAAATAAATTAAAAAAAAGAATAGTACCTACATCACAAGATTATCATATAGAGGATTAAATGAGATACTTTTTTTTTATTAATTAACGGAAAAAAAGAAATTAACCCAACATTTAGAAATCATACCATTCTACATATGCAATCAGTAATTCTTAACATCATCACATAGATGCATGATCATCGTTTCTTAGTACATTTGCATCGGTTTAGAAGAACTAGCAATACAACCGAAGAAGATATAGAATGTTAATATAGAGAAAAAAAATAAAAGTAATAATAATAAGAACAAAACAAAACAAAACAAAACAAAACAAAAACCTATAGCTCGGCTGCAGCTTCATTCAGTGTTTTAACATGATTACTTTACAATTAGGTATTATTGTGCTGTCCATTTTTGAGTTTTTGTATCTAGTCCTGTTGCACAGTCTGTATCCCTTCAGCTCCAATTACCCATTATCTTACCCTGTTTCTAACTCCTGCTGAACTCTGTTACCAATGACATATTCAAAGTTTATTCTCGAATGTCGATTCACATCATTGGGACCATACAGTATTTGTCTTTTAGTTTTTGGCTAGACTCACTCAGTATAATGTTCTCTAGGTCCATCCATGTTATTACATGCTTCATAATTTTATCCTGTCTTAAAGCTGCATAATATTCCATCGTATGTATATACCACAGTTTGTTTAGCCACTCGTCTGTTGATGGGCATTTTAGCTGTTTCCATCTCTTTGCAATTGTAAATAACGCTGCTATAAACATTGGTATGCAAATGTCCGTTTGAGTTTTTGCCCTTAATTCCTTTGAGTAGATTCCCAGCAATGGTATTGCTGGGTCGTATGGCAATTCTATAGTCAGCTTTTTGAGGAACCGCCAAACTGCCTTCCACAGTGGTTGCACCATTTGACATTCCCACCAACAGTGGATAAGTGTGCCTCTTTCTCCACATCCTCTCCAGCACTTGTCATTTTCTGTTTTGTTGATAATGGCCATTCTGGTGGGTGTGAGATGATATCTCATCGTGGTTTTGATGTGCATTTCTCTAATGGCCAGGAACATTGAGCATCTCTTCATGTGCCTTTTGGCCATTTGTATTTCCTCCTCTGAGAGGTGTCTATTCAAGTCTTTTTCCCATTTTGTAATTGGGTTGGCTGTCTTTTTGTTGTTGAGTTGAACAATCTCATTATAAATTCTGGATACTAGACCTTTATCTGATATGTCGTTTCCAAATATTGTTTCCCATTGTGTAGACTGTCTTTCTACTTTCTTGATGAAGTTCTTTGATGCACAAAAGGGTTTAATTTTGAGGAGTTCCCATTTATTTATTTCCTTCTTCAGTGCTCTTGCTTTAGGTTTAAGGTCCATAAAACTGCCTCCAATTGTAAGATTCATAAGATATCTCCCTACATTTTCCTCTAACTGTTTTATGGTCTTAGACCTAATGTTTAGATCTTTGATCCATTTTGAGTTAACTTTTGTGTAGGGTGTGAGATATGGGTCTTCTTTCATTCTTTTGCATATGGATATCCAGTTCTCTAGGCACCATTTATTGAAGAGACTGTTCTGTCCCAGGTGAGTTGACTTGACTGCCTTATCAAAGATCAAATGTCCATAGATGAGAGGGTCTATATCTGAGCACTCTATTCGATTCCATTGGTCGATATATCTATCTTTATGCCAATACCATGCTGTTTTGACCACTGTGGCTTCATAATATGCCTTAAAGTCAGGCAGTGCAAGACCTCCAGCTTCGTTTTTTTTCCTCAAGATGTTTTTAGCAATTCGGGGCACCCTGCCCTTCCAGATTAAATGAGATACTTTAAGAGCTAAAATGTTAGCTATAATAATGGTGACCCCAACCTACTCTAGTGATATCCATAATTGTACACTTATGGGTTGTAAATGACCTAGGTAGGGTCAAAAGTAATAATTTATTAAGATCTTACTTCATAGAGCAGGTGCTAGGAGAGATATAAAAGAAGTTAAAAACAGACTCTGTCCTTGATAGATCTAAAATTTTGTTGAGGGAAAAAGACACATATTTATGAAACAGAGGGGTGGTTTGGAAACCCAGTGATACCCATACCTTTGTTGGGAACAGGGAGGGTCCCTTCCTAGAGTGTGATTCTGAAGGTTAACAGTCAGGCTTGCAAATCAACAGGCCGAGCCCTCAATCTTAGGGTTTGTTCCTATGAAACTTATCCCTACAAAGGATAGGCTAAGCCTATTTAAAATTAGGCCTTAGAGTCACCCCCAGAGAACCTCTTTTGTTGCTCAGATGTGGCCTCTCTCTCTCAGCCAACACAGCAAGCAAACTCACTGCCCTCCCCCTCTCTACGTGGGACATGACCCCCAGGGGTGTGGACCTTCCTGGCAACGTGGGACAGAAATCCTAGAATGAGCTGGGACTCAGCATCAAGGGATTGAGAAAACCTTCTTGACTGAAAGGGTGAAGAGAGAAATGAGACAAAATAAAGTGTCAGTAAAAAAAATAAAGTGTCAGTGGCTGAGAGATTTCAAACAGAGTCGAAAGGTTATCCTGGAGGTTATTCTTATACATTATATAGATCTCCTGTTTTTAGTTTATGGTGTATTAGATGGCTAGAGAGTAGTGCCTGAAATTATAGAGCTGTGTTCCAGTAGCCATGTTTCTTGAAGATGATTGTATAATGACAACGCTTTTGCAATGTGACTGTGTGATTTTGAAATCTTTGTGTCCGATGCTCCTTTTATCTAGGTATGGTCAGATGAGTAAAAAACATGTAGTAAAAATAAACAATTAATAGGGGGAACAAAGGTTAAAATAAATTGTGTAGACTGAAATACTAGTGATCAACGAAAGGGAATGGTGAGGGGTATAGAAAAAAATAGGGGGAACAAAGGTTAAAATATATTGGGTAGACGGAAATACTAGTGGTCAATGAGAGAGGGGGTAAGGAGTATGGTATATATGAGTTTTTTCTTTTTTCTTTTTATTTCTTTTTCTGGAGTGATGCAAATGTTCCAAGAAATGATCATGGTGATAAATACTCAGCTATGTGATGATATTGTGAGCCACTGATTGTATACCAAGTATGGAATGTTCATATGTTAAGAAAGCTTGTGTTTGTATGTTGTTTTATCACTTAAAAAAAAAAAAAAGAGTCAGGCTTGGAAGCATGAATGAAACCTTAAGGGGAAAGGGATGCTGAAGTTAGAAGGGAGCCCACAAAAGACTTTTTGGGGACCAGAGCAGGCATAATCAAGGGGAAAAGAGAAATCAAGCATTCACTGAACAAGGAATGCGCTTATAGTAAAAAGAAAACTCCAGAAATTTTTGAGGGTAGAACTGGTTTGTGCTATAGTAATCCCCATATTTGTCAATCTTTGTACTCAAAATGAAATTCTGTTAAACCTTCAAGCACAAGGAAAGTATCTGTTAGGCTTCTGACATCCAGCATGGTGTAGCTACGGAGGGTGCTTTTGTGTGTGTGTGTGTGTGTGTGTGTTGAATTCTGTTTTTTTTATTATTATTATTAATTAAAGAAAAAAAGAAATTAACACAACATTTAGAAATCATTCCATTCTACATATGCAATCAGTAATTCTTAACATCATCACATAGATGCATGATCATCATTTCTTAGTACATTTGCATCGATTTAGGAAAAGAACTAGCAAAACAACAGAAAAAGATATAGAATGTTAATATAGAGAAAAAAATTAAAATAATAATAATAGTTAAAAAAAAAGACACAAACAAACAAACAGACAGACAAACCAAAAAAAACCCTATAGCTCAGATGCAGCTTCATTCAGAGTTTTAACATGATTACTTTACAATTAGGTATTATTGTGCTGTCCATTTTTGAGTTTTTGTATCTAGTCCTGTTGCACAGTCTGTATCCCTTCAGCTCCAATTACCCATTATCTTACCCTGTTTCTAATTCCTGCTGGTCTCTGTTACCAATGACATATTCCAAGTTTATTCTCGAATGTCGGTTCACATCAGTGGGACCATACAGTATTTGTCCTTTAGTTTTTGGCTAGACTCACTCAGCATAAAGTTCTCTAGGTCCATCCATGTTATTACATGCTTCATAAGTTTATCCTGTCTTAAAGCTGCATAATATTTCATTGTATGTATATACCACAGTTTGTTTAGCCACTCGTCTGTTGATGGACATTTTGGCTGTTTCCATCTCTTTGCAATTGTAAATAACGCTGCTATAAACATTGGTGTGCAAATGTCCGTTTGTGTCTCTGCCCTTAAGTCCTTTGAGTAGATACCTAGCAATGGTATTGCTGGGTCATATGGCAATTCTATATTCAGTTTTGTGAGGAACCGCCAAACTGCCTTCCACAGTGGTTGCACCATTTGTGTGCCTCTTTCTCCGCATCCTCTCCAGCACTTGTCATTTTCTGTTTTGTTGATAATGGCCATTCTGGTGGGTGTGAGATGATATCTCATCGTGGTTTTGATGTGCATTTCTCTAATGGCCAGGGACATTGAGCATCTCTTCATGTGCCTTTTGGCCATTTGTATTTCCTCTTCTGAGAGGTGTCTGTTCAAGTCTTTTTCCCATTTTGTAATTGGGTTGGCTGTCTTTTTGTTGTTGAGTTGGACAATCTCTTTATAGATTCTGGATACTAGACCTTTATCTGATGTGTCGTTTCCAAATATTGTCTCCCATTGTGTAGGCTGTCTTTCTACTTTCTTGATGAAGTTCTTTGATGCACAAAAGGGTTTAATTTTGAGGAGCTCCCATTTCTTTCTTTCTTTCTTCAGTGCTCTTGCTTTAGGTTTAAGGTCCATAAAACTGCCTCCAATTGTAAGTTTCATAAGATATCTCCCTACATTTTCCTCTAACTATTTTATGATCTTAGACCTAATGTTTAGATCTTTGATCCATTTTGAGTTAACTTTTGTATAGGGTGTGAGATACGGGTCCCCTTTCATTCTTTTGCATATGGATATCCAGTTCTCTAGGCACCATTTATTGAAGAGACTGTTCTGTCCCAGGTGAGTTGGCTTGACTGCCTTATCAAAGATCAAATGTCCATAGATGAGAGGGTCTCTATCTGAGCACTCTGTTCGATTCCATTGGTCGATATATCTATCTTTATGCCAATACCATGCTGTTTTGACCACTGTGGCTTCACAATATGCCTTAAAGTCTGGCAGCGTGAGACCCGGAGGGTGCTTTTAAGAAAGACATGCTGCCAAACCACTTATCTGATTTCAGAATTTAGGTTAAAATGTTGGCTGGCAAGCATTCCACAGAGCTGGTTCCCTGCAATCCAGATAGTCGTCTTACTCCCTATTGTGGGAGGGGTCAGATTTCCAGCTGTCATTTTATTCCGCAAGGCTCACCTAAACTCAGATACCCACAGACCTCACATGCAACCTCTGAGGCTGGAGGGAGAAAGAGAGGAATGGCCACCTGCAGGCTGGTTTCAAAGGCCTATCTCCAGCAAGGATGGCGTGGGAAACCAGGCTGGTCATACAGTCCTGGGAACTTCAGCTACCACCTCTCATCTCTTAGGCTTGGCTCCTCCACCTTGTCCTTAAGAACCAGCCTAACATGTATGAAACCAGAAGGAAAGATTAGAGGATAAAGACTGAGACAGTATAGAAATACCATCGTTAGGAATGCCTAGAGTGGGCAATGGTGGTGACTAAATCTACAAATAAAAAAAAATGTTTTTGCATGAGGGAGAACAAATGAATGTCATTATTGCAAGGTGTTGGAAATGGATAGTTTACAGGAAAAAGTATAATCAATGTAAGCTCGGGTCTATAGTCAACAGTAACATTGTAATATGCTTCCACTGAATGCAATAAAGGCATTAGGCCAAAACTAAATGTCAACAGGTGGGGGGCATGGGGGAGGAGTATGATTATTTGTGGAAGAAAAGGAAATGTCTTCCTATAGATTTATGGTGGCAAAGTCATGTCTGTTTCCTTAGGCTGGATTGTATGATGTGCAAATAAAACTGTTTAAGAACGAACAGAGAGAAACAAGTGCTAGAGAATATGCCGAGAAAGAGATTTTTCAGTGTCCACAGGGAAGCTGAGAGGTGCTGAGAGATGCCCCTGGAGGGCAGAGTGGTGGTTCCATAGGAGGCTAGGGGTGGAATACGGCAACCCCAATCTTCAATATATATATCTGGAGGAACTGAGAGTGGGGGCACGAATGGACATTTGCATACTGGGTTTATGGTGGCAGTGCTCACAATTCACAATGGACAGAGGTGTCCTAAGGATTAAAGGACTGAGTAATAGAAGGGGAAACTGTGGTGTATACATACAATGAACTACTGAGTGACCACAAGAAGGAATGAAGTTGTAAGGCATGCAACTAGATGAATGAACCTTAAAGATTGTATGGTGAAGGAAATGTCAAAAACAAAAAGACAAATATTATCACGCCTCACTCCTATGGACTAACTATAATACAAAAACTCAGTGAACTGAAGTTGAGAACATGGGTTATCAGGTTGGGGCCTATTGTAAAGGGTCCCAGATTGTAAGCTTTGACAACAGTCACATATATTCAGGAGTTGTAACTGTTATTTCTAAATTCTGAGATACTGAGCTGTTTGTATATAACCAGGTCTTTTTCAGAAACTTTGTGAATTTATGTGACACCTGAGACTCAGAGTTAGAGCTCTGAAGCTATGAAAGTCAGCACTACCCCATACAGGAACTGTTCATAAGTTGAAAATGGGATCAGACTTTTATTGGAGATATGAATCAGGCTGATCTGGATAGGACAAAGGTAGATCAGAATACAAGGTAAAGAATGATATTGTCCATATTTTAAAACTTCAACTTCTATGTGAGACCAAAGGGAGAGATGTTTATTTCATGCAAAGTTTATATTATGTAACGCACTACCCAAAATATAAATTTTGCATGAAATAAACATCTCTCCCTTTGGTCTCACATAGAAGTTGAAGTTTTAAAATATGGACAATATGTGCGTTACATAATTTAACCTGTATGGTCAGTTTAGTTGAATACCATAAGCACATGAAATCTTGAATAGGGCATGGGATTTTGTTGGTTTCTCCAGGTTAATGTGATGCCCCAATATATCCCAGCGTAATTTGGGCAGTGAATAGAGAAGCATTTGCAAAGTCCCCTTGGGGGACTGGGGAGAAAGGAGAAAATATTCAACTTCCCCGTTTGGAGAATTTCTGATATTCTCACAAGCAGTGGGGACAACCAAATCAATAGGCCAAGCCCTTGATCTTGGGCTCTGCCCCTATGATACTTATAACTGCAAAGGATAGGCTAAGCCTACTTTAAATTATGCCTAAGAGTCACCCCCAGAGAACCTCTTTTGTTGCTCACATGTGGCCCTTCTCTCTAAGCCATCTCGGCAGGTGAACTCACTGCCCTCCTCTCTACATGGACATGACTCCCAGGGGTATAAATCTCCCTGGCGACATGGGACAGAAATCCTGGGATTTGCCCGGACCCAGCATCGTGGGATTGAGAAAGTCTTCTTGACCAAAAATGGAACAGAGAAATGAGACAAAATGAAGTTTCAGTGGTTGAGAGATTCTAAACAGAGTCAAGAGGTTATCCTGGAGGTTATTCTCAAGCATTATATAGATTTCTCCTTTTTAGTTTATGGTGTATTGGAGCGGCTGGAGGGAAGCACCTGAAACTGTTGAGCTGGCTTCCAGTAGCCTTGATTCTTGAAGACAATTGTATAAAGTTCTAACTTTGCAATGTGACTGTGGGATTGTGAAAACCTTGTGTCTGATGCTCTGTTTATCCAGGGTATAGACAGATGAGTAAAAAAATGGATAAAAATAAATAAATAATAGGGAGGATTAGGGATAAAATTAGTTGGGTAGATGGAAATACTAGTGGTCAATGAGACAGAGGAGTAACGGGTAGGGGATACATGGTCTTTTTCTTCTTTTTTCTTTTTACGTCTTTTTCTGGAGTGATGCAGATGTTCTAAAAAATGATCATGGGGATGAATACACAACTATGTGATGATATTGTGAGCCACTGATTGTACATCATGTATGGACTGTATGTGTATGATGATTTGTCAATGAAAATATTTTTTAAAAAAAGAACTAGCCTAAGTTATTCTGGGTAGGTGATAGTAGCCCAAGACACTTTGACTGGATCAGGGTCAGCTGCTTACTCACAACTCTGCTATCAGATTACAGTGAAAGCAAGTTTCAGATCACATTCTACCCCACGTGTAGATATATATTATGTTAAACAAACATTCATGAGCAATTGGGCAGAAGCATGTTTCATACAACCTGCTCTGTACGTTCCATAAAGTCCCAGCTCTTGATCCTTTTAGGTGATTCAACCACCACCTCACATGAAAGATCTGCTGGAGGCAGAAGCAACATTTTGGAGGCAGGATTATGTTATCTTTGTGGTCAGCATCAAGCAGCTACTCTGTGGCACCATTCTTTTGGGTGTGGGCTAATGGCCTCACTAGATTCTTATATCTGATCAGGCAAATGAAAAAAAGTATCTCCAAATTATTTATCCCATTCCCATAACTTGCCTAGCTTTAATTTCACCAGTGAGAACCTTTTCTGTCATTCCTCATGGTATTACCAAGCCACTAATTTCACCAAGGAAAATCTATTTCTAAGTGTCTGCTGTGGATCAAAATATGGATTACTCAAGCACTTACAGTAGCCTCGTCTGGCAGATGGCCTTTCTGATACAATGCCAGCTGACGCCCCGCGGGTGTAGAGTGCCCCTGGAATTGAAGCCTAATCTTACTAGCAAGTATATGGTATTCTACTGTCAGTGCTGCAGTATTTTCAAGTAAATTACAGGCATCAAGATACTTGTTTTGCCCTGGGAGTAAAAAAAACCGATCATTTTCATAAGATACAGTGGAAAGCTATTCAGTACTAGAAACCTTGGCCCCAGGCTCTGTGGCTATTTCATCAGCCTCACCTGCAGGCAGTTAATATGAGATAAGATGGAAATTTGTAAAATTGTATCAGGTACTCTGAATTCCTAAGCATTAGAATAAGGGGAGATCCTTGTTACTCGAAAGAGGTTATTTTAGTCCAACCAGAAAGAAATGTTATTTCATGTGGTTCTTATGGAACTAGTTACTCCCAAATGTAGTTTAAGCTGGGAAAAAAAAAAAATTCATTCTGGGTTAAATAAAAGGTCATAAAGTACCAGACTACAAAAACATTTTATTTGGCCTGAAGAAATATTGTACAGTCATTGACTTTGATTGCCAACACTTAAAAATCAGTTGTCATTCCAACAAAAATCTAGATTTCTAACTTTTCTTGAAAAATCAGACAATCTGGCAACACTGGGTCTCCATTCTCTGCAGGCATCAGGCGGCCAAAGTGGAGCAGGCATTTCTTCTCCAGCCTGCTGCAGTCCTTGCCATGCCCTATTAATTCCCAACACAGAGGCCCGGGGCCAGTTGTCATTTATAACCTCAACCACACAGCTGTATTTCTTATAGTAGACTTAAGAGAAACATGAAACACCACTGTCCCTTGAGAAGCATTTCAGCACCAAGGTAAAGAAAGATGTCTGGTGGCAGACTACCTAGTTTTGAATTCTAATTCTTTTACTTTCTAGTTATGTGACTTGGGGCAAGTAGCTTTCGATAATAAACCTTTCTAAGCCTGGGTTTCTCATCTGTAAAATGAAAGTAATACTGGTTTCTACATCATAGGCTTGTTGTGAGGATCAAAACACTTAGGGCAATGCAAAATAAGCATACAGTGCCTCGGAAAGAGCTGTGAGCTCCCCTCACCCCCAACCCCACTTTAACCTTTTATTTCACCCAAATGGCCCTGACAGTTCTATGATCCCTGGTTTAAATATGTGCATATCACTTCATGACGGATTATTCACAAAACCATCATTTCGTGAGCACTCCTTACCTCTCCTCACCATCCAAGCCTTGTTAGGAAATGACCAGGATACTGGGTAGCTCATGGAACTGAGGTTTTGCCCAAATTCTGCCTTGGGAATAGGATGACTTCTATCACTCAAAAGACTTCATCCAAAGACAACAAAAAAGGTGAAAACACAAAGTGCAAAGTGGGAGAAGATATTTAAACACACACATATAACTGCAAAGGATTAGTATCCAAAACAACAGGAAGACTTTCTACAAACCAATAAGAAAAGACAATCAGCCCAATAGAAAAATGGGCCAAGAGATGAGCAGGCAATTCGTAGAGGAAAAAGTAGAAATGGCTAATAAGCGTGAAAAAAGATGCTGAACTCCATATTAATCTAGAATATAAAAACTGAAACCATGATTAAATATCATGTCACATATCATGTCAGTAAAAATTGTGCAATCTAACACCACAACCACCAAGAAGAACTCATTTGTACCTGAGAGAGCAGTTTGAAACTCTCCGGAGAATCTACTGATCCAGAGTCCCAGCAAACCCACTCCTGAGGATTAACTCTAGAGAAACCTTTACAGAAATGCACAGAGATAGGTACAAAAATGTTCATGACTTAACTTGCCAAACCCCAATCAAAACTATTCTAGCTAATCCTAAAGAACACCTAGGGTAATATATAAGATTCTACATAGGTTGCATGCACTAGGGTAACTTGCCGGAAACCTACAACCTCCAGATGGGTCCCTGGACCAGATAAGTCCCGAAACCCAGAGGGCCCAGCCTCTCCAGAATATCAGCTAGAACCATCTCCCTATCCCATATTAGTGACAGGCCCTTCCAACATGAAAAAGTTAGAATGGCCATAGCCAAAATACCCCTAGAAAGTGGGAGGAATATCAAAGGCGATCTCCACCAACAGAGATGGTGGAGTTATACAGAGAAGATCGGGTTTAACAAATGTATATGAATGCTGAATCATTAAATTGATATTTCTTTTAGTCTCCAGTATCTCAGAGAAACTAGAAGTAAAAACCTAAAATTGTGGAATTGTAATCTATATTAAACTCTGAAATCTGTTCTACAACTACTTGTTGTGCTGTGCTTTAAAATTTCTTACTTTTTGTATTTATGTTATTTTTCACAAAAAAGTCAATCGTGATGATAAAAAAAAGTATTTATTCCTTCTAGCGTCCAATACTAGAGCAGTTAGAAGGAAAAATCTGAGATGATGGTATGGTAGCCCATGACAAACTCTGAGATCTGTCTGGGAACTACTTGTTGAAGAGTGCTTTGAAAACTATTGCTTTTTTCTTTCTTTGCTTTGCATATATGTTATATTATACAATAAAAAAAGTTAAAAAAAAAAAAGTTCATAACTGCCAAAAAATGGTAATAATCTAAATGTTAGATAGAATAGGTAAATAAAGAAAGTGTGATATATTCATGCCCTAGGGTATACACAGGGAATACAAACATTAACAAGAATGATCCTCAAGAAATATTAAACTTCCCCATCTGGGGAATTCCTGATAGTCCCACAAGCATTGAGGACAACCAGTTCAATAGGCTGAACCCTCAATCTTGGGGCTTGCTCCTATGAAATTTATTCCTACAAAGGATAGGCTAAGCCTATTTGTAATTATGCCTAAGAGTCACCCCCAGAGAACCTCTTCTGTTGCTCAGAGGTGGCCTTTCTAAGACAACTCAGCAAGTGAACTCACTACTATCCCCTCTGTGTGGGACCTGATTCCCAGGGGTGTAAATCTCCCTGGGAATGTGGGACAGGACTCCTAGGGTGAGCCAGGACCTGGTACCATGGGATTGAGAAAGGCTTCTTGACCAAAAGAGAAAAAAGAGAAATGAGACAAAATTTCAGTGGCTGAGAGATTTCAAACAGAGATGAGAGGTTATTTTTGAAGGTTATTCTTATGCATTATATAGATATCCCCTTTTTAGTTTATGGTGTATTGGAGTGGCTGGAGGGAAACACCTGAAACTGTTGAGCTGTGTTTCAGTAGTGTTGATTCTTGAAGATGATTATATAGATTATATAACTTTTACAATGTGACAGTATGATTGTGAAAACCTGTGTCTGTTGCTCCTTTTATCCAGGGTATGGACAGAAAAGTTAAAAAAAATATGGATAAAGAATAAACTAATGATGGGGGACAAAGGGTTAAATAAATTGGATAGATGGAAATACTAGTGGTCGATAAGAAGGAGAGGTAAGTGGTATGGTGGATATGAAGTATTTTTTTTTCCATTTTATTTCTTTTTCTGGAGTGATGCAAATGTTCTAAAAATGGTCATGGTGATGAATACACGACTTTGTGGTGATATTGTGAGCCTCGATTGTATACTTTGGATGGACTGTATAGTGCATGAAGATACCTCAATAAAAACATTTTTTTAAAAAAGAACGATCATCAAAATAGAGTCATAAAGCAAGTTGCATAAGAAAACACACTGACACCATACATATAAAACCGCATACAAAGCAGGAATCCATGGTGATTACAGATACATGTATAAAATGCATGGGAATAATAAACACCAAATTTAGGATATTGATTATTCTGAGAGAGAGGAAGAAAAGGGAATGAGATTGGGGACAGGTATACGTATCAGCCAGGGTTCTAGCAGAGAAACAGAATGTGTTTGTGTACATATATATATATATATATATATATACATATATATATATGCCATCCCCTGCCCCCATATGTATGTATAAAGAGGTTTATTTCAAGGACTTGACTGACATGATCGTGGGACCTGGCCCAGATCTGTAGGGCAGGCTGCAGACTGGGAACTCTTGGACAGGCGCTGATAATGCATTCCAAAGGCAGACTTTTCTTCCTTCCTCAGAGAAACCTATTTTGCTCTCAAGGCCTTTTAACTGATTGGAGGAGAATCACCCACATTCTCCAGGATAATCTCTTTTACTTGGAGTCAGCTGATTGTAGATATTTTAAACATATCGACAAAGCACCTTCACACCAACCTCTAAAGGCCAAGCTGACACACAAAACTATCACAGAGCCTAAGGGCATCGGCTGTATTAGAAATGTGTTACCTCTTATGCTGGGTGGACGACACGTGATTGTTGTATTACGCTGTACACATTTTTGTATATGTTAAAACAAATTTCAAAATAAATGGCACATGCTAGTTTCTATTTTGTAGTTTTCTTTTTTTTCTTGCAGAGGCAGTAAGATCTTTTCCCAGGAAGCATTGCTTTCCTATTAATGTCATAACAAGTTACCACAAATGTAGACTTTCTCTCTCTCCCCCTCTCTAACCTCTGCTAAGGGAGGGCATTATTTCCCGACCACACAGGCCTTACCCATTTCAAGGCCCTAGGGCTGTGCTTATTGTGTCTAATGGAAAACCCCTGCCCCTCATGAGGTAGAGGCCCAGATGCACCACGAAGCAGCCAAAAGGTGAGCCCCAGAGGGAAAAAGAAAATCACAGAGGGGAAATTCCTGAGCTGGAGAAGAGGTCCAGAACCACTAAGGAATGGCCCTGAAAGGGAACACTGAGGCTCAAAATTTCCTCAGAGCAGCTGGACAGACACTTTAAAACTTTAAATGACAGTCTGATCATGTCATTCTCCTGTGCAGAAACCCCCCCTGGCTTCCCCCAGACCTCAGATTAAGGAACAAAGTCCCTAAAGTGGCCCCGAGCGAGGTTTTGCAACCTTACCACTATTGACTTTTGGGTCCAGATAATTCTTCGTTGTGGGGGTGTAACCAAGAAATCAGGATTTAAGGGATGATTTTGATAACTGGATCATACAGATATTCCAGCTTTCTGGTATGTTGGAGTAGACAGAGGGAAACACCTGAGGTCTCTACATCGTAATCCAGCTGCCTTGATCTCTGATACTGGATGGATAGCCTTTATCTCGGACTCCTGTGATTGTAAAAAGCGCCTGCATTTGTACCCAGTAATCCAGTTTTTCAACTCCAGAGTCTTATAATCACGAAAGACAGCTCGTAATGTGTATTAATGAAGGGACTTGGTTAGTCCAGAACTAACTTACCCCAAATCCAAAGTTATCTTGATAACGGAAACTCAATCTAACCAAAGTGGGGCCCACCTGATATGGGCAGTAGAGTAGCTTAGACTTTAATCCACCAGTCACCTATGCCTCATTAGAATGTTAAAAATCACACCCATCATATTAAGACCACCATTTACTTACATACATTCCGTGGCTAAGCATGTAATCAATCTGCTCATGCTCAATTATGAAGTAAATCACTTCAATACATCATCTGGGGCCACTGTGCTCATTATCCCAAAACTTGTCCATCTTTTTTTTTTTTTTTAAGTTTTTATTTGTTTTTTTATATGCGCAGGCACCGGGAATCAAACCCAGATCTCTGGCATGGCAGGCAAGAACTCTGCCTGCTGAGTGCCATTGTGGCACACCTTGTCCATCTTTTAATTCAACCATCAGAATTAATGCCATTCAGGGACACAGGATTTTGGGCCAAAAGGCCATCTGCTCTCCCACTACATGCCTAGTTATGAACTTTTTCTCTCTTTGAAACCCCAGTGTCTCAGAAATTGGTCATTTGAGCACATCATGCAAAAGAAGACACTGCCTTTGTGCAGTGACAGGGGCTGTGCTGGACACTGTAGGGTGCCCAGCAGCCTTCCTGGCCTCTACTCACTAGATACCAGTAGGATATTGCTGACTACCCACTCCCACCCCCAAATTGTGACAACCCAAAATATCTCCAGCCCTTACCAAATGTCTGCTAGAGGAAACAAAATTGCCCTGGAATGAGCAGCCCTGTCCTAGGAAATCCCACAGGATCTGGGCACCCCACCCCTCCTGCTACCCTATACCCCCACCCCGTTCTCTCTTCTTCAGCCACCAGAAGGGTATCCCCCCTGAACTCAGTGTTTCTGCATGCACTCTTCCCTCGTCCTTCTTCCCTCCTCCTGTGCCACCTCACCTCTCTTCACCGTCACACTGTAAAAGCTATATAGCTATACAGTCATCTTCAAGAATCAAGGCTACTGAAACATGTTCAGCAGTTTCAGGTGCTTCCCTCCAGCCACTCCAATACACCACAAACTAAAAAGGGATGTCTATGTAATGCACAAGAATAACCTCCAGGATAACCTCTCAACTCTGTTTGAAATTTCTCAGCCACGGAAACTTTATTTTGTCTCATTTCTCTCTTCCCCCTTTTGGTCAAGAAGGCTTTCTCAAACCCTTGACGCTGGGTCCTGACTCATCCCTGGGAGTCCTGTCCCACTTAAGCGGGGAAGGCTAGTGAGTTCACCTGCTGAGTTGGCTTAGAAAGAGAGGCCACTTCTGAGCAACAGAAGAAGTTCTTTAGGGGTGACACTTAGGCATAATTATAAATAAGCTTAGCTTCTCCTTTGCAGAAATAAATTTCATAGGGGCACAAAGCCCCAAGATCGAGGCTCAGCCTATTGAATTGGTTGTCCCCACTGCTTGTTAGAATATCAAGAATTCTCCAGCTGGGGAAGATTAATATTTCCTCCTTTCTTCCCAGTCCCCCACGGGGACTTTGCAAATGCTTTTTTATTCTCTTCCCAAATTACTCTGGGACATATCAGGACCTCATACTAACCTGTACAAACCAGCAAGATCTCACGTCCTATTCAAGATGCCATGTGATTATGGTGTTCAAATAAACTGGCCATACAAGTTAAATTAGATAGTGTCCTGCATGAACTCTTCACCACCATTATTTACCTGCCTTCCCCACAGGACAGCAGTCTCCCGGAGGGCAGGGACAGCCTCTCACTTGTCCCCACATGTGCCTGGTGGCTTGTGATTCAGCAGCTTTTGGATAAGTACCGGTCCTCGATGGGCAGATACCGTCAGCCCATCAGCGACATTTGCCCCAAATAGGAACCAGACTGTGAAGCCAGTAAGTAAAGTAAGTCCTCAAAGAAGCTCAAGGATTGTTTGCTCCTTTTGCATCCGGTTTGCGTTGGGCCCATTAAAAGTTACACAGTAATTGGGGTGTGACCTGATTAAAGTACTTTTTCCTGAGGGCAGTGAGCCTAGGATTCCCAGGGCTACATATGAGGAATCTTTTGCTCCAGGGGCTCCTGTTAAATTATGTCCCCTGTGGGAAAGAGCCAGTACCACGAAACCTGGCACTGGGCTGCCAGAAAGAGAACCAGGAAGCACTCGGCAGAGAAGGAGCAGCCTGGGTGGGGAAGGTGGCCCTCTGGCAATCCGGGCACAATGAACCTTCCCTGGCCAGATCTCAAACAGGAGGCCTGTAGACCCTGGCAAGTTTCCCTCTTGTCCACCCCAACCCCAGGCATCTAAATGAAGCTGAGGCAAAAAGCTGGCACAGCACAGAAATATGGCCTGGTCTCACCAGATGATCAGTCCTTTTCCTGATGAAAAGGTATAACTGAGATACCATTCCCTGAAATGGATTCATCTGAACAATGCTGAAAGGACAGAGGCCAACATCCCTGTGGTAGGAGGCAGAATCCCCCATGAGGGAAAGCCAGTAGCTGCTCCCTCCTGATGCTCAGCGCCCCTCCCCATGTCCTCAGTCCAGTCTCTTGGAGCAGGCCCCAGACACTCACCAAAGCCACCTTTCCCCAAGGCAGGGCTTCCCAACTTTGGTCAGCCAGGGACCACCTTCCCATCATGTCGCCAAATTCATATACCCATTGTATTATTGTTCAATTAATATATCACTCTAAACATATGCAGTTTTCTCTATAATAAAACAACATTTTCCATTCTATCAATGATATGTGCCCAATGAAAAAATACAAACAAAAAAAATAAAAAGGAAGACAAAAATTACCTGAAATTCCATCACCTTGCAATAGCCACCATCATCCCTGGAAGCCTCAGAGAACTGGTGAGCTCTTTAAGGGCAGATGTGCGGTCCAAGAGAAAGAGGGTAATGAAAAGCATCTAATAGCATCTCAGAGGAACAAAGTGCCTGGTGGTCACCACAAGGCCTCTCTCCTGCTACCCCAGTGCTGGGCATCCCTCATTCTCCAGCTCCAGCCCCTTTCTAAAGCCCACAAGAAACTCTGTGACTCCTTTTCCTCCTACACAAAGACTCTTCTGTATCCGGAGCCAGCAATCACGGTTGGGAGACCCAAAGTAGTGTGTGTCTTGGGGACTGTTGGTGGCAAGACAAACCTTCACATCATGGGCTGGGTCTCCTAGAAGGGGGAGTCCCAACAGTGCCAGGAGAGGGGAGGCAAGTGAGGCACTGGGATGCCAAATGGAAGAAGGCACTCACCCTCAGCAGCCGACTCCACACTTGCACGACCCTGAGAGTGGGTACCTGGCTTGTCTCACCCTCACTGAGAGGTGAGCCAAGCCCTGAAGTATTCAATAAATGGTGCTGGGGCAACCAGATTTCCCTGCAGGAAAGGATAAAATCGTATCCTTACCTCACATCATACACAAAATATATTCAGTATGGATCAAAGGCCTGACCATGACAAGGAAAACATTTAAACTTTTCGGAAAATGGGAGAATAGCTTTATAATTTGAGGGTAGAGAATGATTTTTTAAAAAGACACAAAAGAGTACTTCCAGGAAGATGGTGGGATAGGATAGGCTGAGTTTACCCCTGCTCCAAAGAACAGCTAGAGAAGTGACAGGAAAACAAGCAGGACAGCAGTTCCAGGATGCACGTGACCTGGAATCCAGGATGCAGTGTAGAGTGTCTTCTACACTGCACGGGGTGGGGGTGGGGGGCCTGGATGAAAGAGCTGAGGAATTGGGACACAGAGAATGGGGTGAGTGGGCTCAGTCAGGACTCTACCGGGGACAACAGGCCATCCCCAGGAAAGTGCCTGAGCCTGCAGCTAGCTTAAGAGATCAGCCCCCTCAGCGTCACAGTCCTCAGCTCCCTTGGGCAACCTGGAAGCCAGTAAATGTGCTTTCCCTGATTATAGAGACCATCTAGCAAGTGCGCCGAGCCTATCGCTCTCCTTTCCAAACGGAGGCCTGGAGCCCTCAGGAGTGCATGGAAGGGGAGGCAGGGACGAGGAAGCAAACCACTCCGCATCCCTCTCCCCATTCCCTGCCAACATGCCCCTGCGCCCAGACACACCCCGCCCCTGCGCCCCACCCCACAACGTGCCACCCCTGGCGCCCTGCCCTACCCTGCCCTGCCCCACCCCCTCACCCTGCGGCCACACAACACACCCCACCCTGTGCCCTGCCCCACACACCACCCCTTCCTGCCCATGCCCACCTTGTGCCATGCCCCTCCCTGCACCCTCCCCTGCACCCCTGCTCCTGTGCACTGTACCCCATGCCATGCCCCACATCATACTCCATGCCACATCCTGAGGACCCCCCCATGACCCTGCTCCCTGTACCCCACACTCCCGCATTTGGCCTCATGCCCCCACGCTATGCTATGTGCCCCAGGCATTTCCAGGTTGGCTGTGGACAGGGGCAGCTGACATACCCAGTTCCACAGCCACAAGTCATTCCAAACAGGGTCCTGGGGGCCACCAGTCCCATTGGGCCTACAAGTGGAGTCTCTACTGAGGTGCACACATCCACCCCTAGACCCAAGATTGGCAGCTTTCACCACTCACTGGGACCAGCGGACCTGGCTGGAATTGCACTGGGTCTCCAGCTCACCTGGCTGCTGTAGTCAGGGAGAAGCAAGCCTGAGAGGAAGAGGAGGCCCAAGAATGCCATCTGCTGGGAAGAAACAGAAAGTGCAGTCTGGCAAACTGCCTATCTGTCTAGCTTCAAACAGATCTTTAAGTGGAGTTGCATCCCCTACCTGAGGTCCCAGCTTTGGTTTAATTACTGACAAACCAGGCGCAAAATGAGACCTTTAACAAAAATCCAGACAAATGCAAAACCTTAGATGGCTGAGGGAAATCAACTTTCAAAATAACCCTATGAAGATAGGCAAATGCCTCAAAGCCAACAGAAAATCACAAAGCCTATGAAGATGCAGGCTGATATGGCCTAGCCAAATGACCAGATTAAAACATCAGAGAAGACAACATGATTTGGAAGAACTAAATAAAGATGTTCATACAACTCTCCTAAATAAATTCAATGGGTTGGCTACTGATACAAAGGATATCAAGAAGACACTAGAAGAACACAAAGAAGAATTTAAAAGAATAAATAGAAAAATAACAGGTAGCACAGAGATGAAAGATACTGTAGACCAAATTAAAAATATACTAGAGGCACTACAACAGTACATGTGAAGAGGCAGAAGAAAGAATAAGCAAACTAGAGAATAGGACAATTGAATTTGAATGCACAAAAGAACAAACGGCAAAAAAGATGGAAATTTTTGAATTGGATCTCAGGGAAATGATGGACAACACAAAGTGCACAAATATAAGAATCACTGGTGTCTGGAAGAAGAGTAAAGGGCTAGGAAGATTAGTTGAGGAGATAATGGGGGAAAATTCCTAACCCTTATAAAAGATATAAACATGCAAAGTAAAGAAGCCCAACTCCCAAATAGAATAAATCCAAATAAGCCTACTCCAAGACACATACTAATCAGTCTGTCAAATGTTGAAGAGAAGCAGAAAATCCTGAAAGCAGCAAGAGAAAAGTGATCTTCTACATATAAGGGAAACCATATAAGACTGAGTTCAGACTACCCAACAGGCACCATGGAGGCAAGAAGGCAGTGGTATGGTATATTTAAGATCCTGAAAGAGAAAGACTTCTGCCAAGAATTCCATACCCTGCCAAACTGTCCTTCAAAAGTGAGGGAGAAAGTAAAATTTTCACAGAAAGACAAAAGCTGAGAGAATCTGTCAACAAGAGACTGGCCTTACAAGAAATACTAAAGGGATTTTCTGTTGGCTGAAAAAAAAAAAAAAGGAGAGGAGATCTGGAGGAGGGCACAGAATTGAAGAGTACCAGTAAGGGGAACTTAAAGGAAAAAAGAGAAATAAGGAAAAGAATATATAGATCTGACAAATAAAAACCAAAAGATAAGATGGTAGATTCAAGAAATGCCTTTCCAGTAACAACTTTGAATGTTAACAGACCAAACTCACCAGTTAGAAGTTATGGATTGGCAGAATGGATTAAGAAATATGATCCATGCGTATGTTCCTTACAAGAGACTCATCTCAGACCCAAGATACAAACAGATTCAAAGTAAAAGGATAGAAAAGATGTTCCATGCAAGCGGTAACCAAAAGAAAGCAGAAGAAGCTATACTAATATCAGACAAAAAAGACTTTAAATATAAAGACATCATAAGAGACAAAGACATCATAAGAGACAAGGAAGGACACTACATATTAATAAAAGTTACAATTCATCAGGAAGAAATAACAATCATAAATGTTTATGCTCCTGATCAAAGAGCTCCAAAGTCTGTGAGACAGACATTGGCAAAACTGAAGGGAGTGATAGACGTTTCAACGATAATAGTGGGAAACTCAAAACAGCACTCTCCTCTATAGACGGAACAATCAGACAGAGGATCAACAAGGAAAAAGAGAAGTAAGCAATTTGATAAAGGCATTAGACCAAACAGATATACATAGATAATTACACCCTGAAATGCCAGGATATACATCTTTCTCCAGTGTTCATGGAATGTTCTCTGTCAAGGATATCCTCTGTCAAGGATAGACAGTATGGTGGAATACAAAACAGGTCTCTACAAATTTAAAAAGATTGAAATTATTCAAAGCACTTTCTCTGGTCACAACTGAATGAATGAAGCTGGGAATCAATAACCACATAAGAACCAGACTTCTCACAAATATATTGGGACTGAATAATGCACTCTTAAACAATCAGTAGGTCAAAGAAAAAATTGCTAGAGAAATTGGTAAGTATATGGAAATGAATGAAAAAGAGAATACAGCATATCTGAACTTATGGGATGTGGCAAAGACAGGGCTGAGAGGGAAATTTATTGCCCTAAATGTCTATATTAAAAAAGAAAAAAGTAAAAATCAAGGACTTTACTGCTCAACTGGAGGAACTAGAGAAAGAATTGTGAACTTATCTCAAAGCAAATAGAAGGAAAAAAATAACAAAGACTAAAGCAGTAATAAATGAATCAGGAAAAAAAAAGAGAAAGAATCAATAAAACCAAAGTTGGTTCTTTGAGAAAATCAATAAAATTGATGGGCCCCCTAGCTAGGCTGACAAAAAAGAAGAAAAAGAGAGAGGATGCAAATAAACAAAATCAGAAGTGGGGGGGGGGTCATTATCACAGACCCTTACAAAATTAAAAAAATTAATAAATTATGAGGTTAATATGAACAACTATACATCAACAAACTAGAAAATTTAGATGAAATGTTCCTAGAAACACACAAACAGCCTACACTGATTTAAGATAAAATGGATCTCAACAAACCAATCACAAATAAAGAGACTTGATCAGTCATCAAAAAATTTCCTACAAAGAAAAGCCCAGGGCCAGATGGCTTCACAGGGGATTTTATCAAACATTTCAAAAAGAACTAAAGCCAATCCTGCTCAAACTCTTCCAAAATTTTGAGGAAAAAAGAATATTACCCAACTTAATTTATTTTGAGTCACCCTCAGAGAACCTCTTTTGTTGCTCAGATGTGGCCTCTCTCTCTTAGCCAACATGATAAGCAAACTCACTGCCTTCCCCCTATCTACATGGCACATGACTCCCAGGGGTTTAATTCTCCCTGGAAACATGGGACAGAAATCCCATGTTTTTGGATTTCTAGATGAGCTGGGATCCAGCATCAAGGGATTAAGAAAGCCTCCTTGACCAAAGGGAGAAGAAAGAAATGACACAAAATTTCAATGACTGAGAGATTTCAAACAGAGTTGAGAGGTTATACTGGAGGTTATTCTTATGCATCATATAGGTATCCCCTTTTTAGTTTATGGTGTATTGGAGTGGCTGGAGGGAACCTGAAACTGTTGAGCTGTGTTTCAGTAGCTTGATTCTTGACGATAATTGTATAAAGATTTAAGATTTGCAATGTGACTGTGTGATTGTGAAAACCTTGCATCTGTTGCTCCTTTTATCCAGTATGGACAGATAAGTGAAAAAAATATGAAAAAAAAAGATTAAAATAAATAAATAATATGGGAGTCAAAGGTTAAAATAAATTGGGTAGATGGAAATACTAGTAACCAATGAGAGGAAAGGGTAAGGTGTATGGTATGTATGAGTTTTTCCTTATTTCTTTTTCTGGAGTGATGCAAATGTTCTAAAAAATGATCATGGTGATGAATACACAACTATGTGATGATATTGAGAGCCATCTATTGTACACCATGTATAGAATGCATGTGTGTGAAGATTTCCCAATAAAAATACATTTTAAAAAATTGAGTATCTGGGAATAAACTTAACCAGGAATGTAAAGGTCCTGTATGCAGAAAGCTACAAACATTGCTAAAAGAAATCAAAGAAGATCTAAATAGGTGGAAAGACATTCCCTGCTCATGGATAGAATGGTTGAATGTTAAGATGTCAGTTCTGCACAAATTGATCTACAAATTCAATCCAACACTAATCAAAATTCCAAAAACCATTCTTGAAGACCTGGAAAAGCTTGTTATAAAATTCATTTGGAAGGAAAAGAGACCTCAAATAGCTAAAAAATATCCTAGAAAAGAAGGATGATGTGGGAGATATAACACTTCCCTGATTTTAAAGCTTATTACAAAGCCATAGTGGTCAAAACAGCATGGTACTGGCACAAAGATAGAAGTATTAACCAAAGGAATCAAATCAAGAGTACAGAGATAGACCACCAAATCTGATTAATTAACCTTTGACAAGGCCCTCAAATCCACTGAACTGGGACAGAATAGTCTTTTCAATAAATGAGCATGGGAGAACTGGATATAAATAGCCAAAAGAATGAAAGAGGACACTTACTTTATATCTTATACAAAAATTAACTCAAAATGAATCTAAGACCTAAATATAAGAGCCAGTACCATAATACTCCTAGATGAAAATATAGGAAACATCTTCAAGACCTTGTTCGTTTTTCTTCTTTTTTTCCATACACTGCTTGTTCTTTTGTGTTTGAATTGTATAATTTCTTTATGCATACAGGATATCAAACCTTTATCTGATATGTGATTTTCCAAAATATTTTCCAAGTAGCTTCCTAAACTTTATGCCCAAAGCATAAGCAACAAAAGAAAAAATAGATAAATGGGAACTCCTCAAAATCAAAATCTTGTGTCTCAAAGGGCTTTGTCAAAAAAGTGAAGATGCAGCTAATTCAATGGGAGAAAATATTTGGAAAATATTCAACCTTACTATTAACCAGTGAAATGCTAAATAAAATTACAATTGAAATATCAATTCACACGTATCTGAAAGACAAAAATGTAGAGGTCTGACAAAACCAAATGCTAGTAAAATTATGAGGAAATAAGGCCACACCTACCCTGCTGTAGATTGTTTTTTGTTTTTTGTTTTTTTTTATAGCTCAGATGCAGCTTCATTCAGTGTTTTAACATAATTACATTACAATTAGGTATTATTGTGCTGTCCATTTTTGAGTTTTTGTATCTAGTCCTGTTGCACAGTCTGTATCCCTTCAGCTCCAATTACCCATTTTCTTACCCTGTTTCTAACTCCTGCTGGTCTCTGTTACCAATGACATATTCCAAGTTTATTCTCAAATGTCGGTTCACATCAGTGGGACCATACAGTATTTGTCCTTTAGTTTTTGGCTAGACTCACTCAGCATAATGTTCTCTAGGTCCATCCATGTTATTACATGCTTCATAAGTTTATCCTATCTTAAAGCTGCATAATATTCCATCGTATGCATATACCACAGTTTGTTTAGCCACTCGTTTGTTGATGGACATTTTGGCTATTTCCATCTCTTTGCAATTGTAAATAACGCTGCTATAAACATTGGTGTGCAAATGTCCGTTTGTGTCTTTGCCCTTAAGTCCTTTGAATAGATACCTAGCAATGGTATTGCTGGGTTGTATGGCAATTCTATATTCAGTTTTGTGAGGAACCGCCAAACTGCCTTCCACAGTGGTTGCACCATTTGACATCCCCACCAACAATGGATAAGTGTGCCTCTTTCTCCGCATCCTCTCCAGCACTTGTCATTTTCTGTTTTGTTGATAATGGCCATTCTGGTGGGTGTGAGATGATATCTCATTGTGGTTTTGATGTGCATTTCTCTAATGGCCAGGGACATTGAGCATCTCTTCATGTGCCTTTTGGCCATTTGTATTTCCTCTTCTGAGAGGTGTCTGTTCAAGTCTTTTTCCCATTTTGTAATTGGGTTGGCTGTCTTTTTGTTGTTGAGTTGGACAATCTCTATAAATTCTGGACACTAGACCTTTATCTGATATGTCATTTCCAAATATTGTCTCCCATTGTGTAGGCTGTCTTTCTACTTTCTTGATGAAGTTCTTTGATGCACAAAAGTGTTTAATTTTGAGGAGCTCCCATTTATTTCTTTCTTTCTTCAGTGCTCTTGCTTTAGGTTTAAGGTCCATAAAACCGCCTCCAATTGTAAGTTTCATAAGATATCTCCCTACATTTTCCTCTAACTGTTTTATGGTCTTAGACCTAATATTTAGATCTTTGATCCATTTTGAGTTGACGTTTGTATAGGGTATGAGATACGGGTCCTCTTTCATTCTTTTGCATATGGATATCCAGTTCTCTAGGCACCATTTATTGAAGAGACTGTTCTGCCCCAGGTGAGTTGGCTTGACTGCCTTATCAAAGATCAAATGTCCATAGATGAGAGGGACTATATCTGCGCACTCTATTTGATTCCATTGGTCAACATATCTATCTTTATGCCAATACCATGCTGTTTTGACCACTGTGGCTTCATAGTATGCCTTAACGTCTGGCAGTGTGAGACCTCCAGCTTTGTTTTTTTTCCTCAAGATACTTTTAGCAATTCGGGGCACCCTGCCCTTCCAGATAAATTTGCTTATTGTTTTTTCTATTTCTGAAAAATAAGTTGTTGGGATTTTGATTGGTATTGCATTGAATCTGTAAATCAATTTAGGTAGGACTGACATCTTAACTATATTTAGTCTTCCAATCCATGAACACGGTATGCCCTTCCATCAATTTAGGTCTTCTGTGATTTCTTTTAACAGTTTTTTGTAGTTTTCTTTGTATGGGTTTTTTGTCTCTTTAGTTAAATTTATTCCTAGGTATTTTATTCTTTTAGTTGCAATTGTAAGTGGATTTCGATTCTTCATTTCCCCCTCAGTTTGTTCATTGCTAGTGTATAGAAATGCTACAGATTTTTGAATGTTGATCTTGTAACCTGCTACTTTGCTGTACTCATTTATTAGCTCTAGTAGTTTTGTTGTGGATTTTTCCGGATTTTCGACATATAATATCATATTGTCTTCAAACAGCGATAGTTTTACTTCTCCCTTTCCAATTTTGATGCCTTGTATTTCTTTTTCTTGTCTAATTGCTCTGGCTAGAACTCCAACACGATGTTGAATAATAGTGGTGATAATGGACATCCTTGTCTTGTTCCTGATCTTAGGGGGAAAGTTTTCAGTTTTTCCCCATTGAGGATGATATTAGCTATGGGTTTTTCGTATATTCCCTCTATCATTTTAAGGAAATTCCCTTGTATTCCTATCTTTTGAAGTGATTTCAACAGGAAAGGATGTTGAATCTTGTCAAATGCCTTCTCTGCATCAATTGAGATGATCATGTGATTTTTCTGCTTTGGTTTGTTGATATGGTGTATTACATTAATTGATTTTCTTATGTTGAACCATTCTTGCATACCTGGGGTGAATCCTACTTGGTCATGATGTATGATTTTTTTAATGTGTTGTTGGATTTGATTTGCTAGAATTTTGTTGAGGATTTTTGCATCTATATTCATTAGAGAGATTGGTCTGCAGTTTTCTTTTTTTGTAATATCTTTGCCTGGTTTTGGAATGAGGGTGATGTTGGCTTCATAGAATGAATTAGGTAGCTTTCCCTCCGCTTCGATTTTTTTGAAGAGTTTGAGGAGAGTTGGTACTAATTCTTTCTGGAATGTTTGGTAGAATTCACATGTGAAACCGTCTGGTCCTGGACTTTTCTTTTTAGGAAGCTTTTGAATGACTGATTCAATTTTTTTACTTGTGATTGGTTTGTTGAGGTCATCTGTTTCTTCTTGAGTCAAAGTTGGTTGTTCATGTCTTTCCAGGAACCTGTCCATTTCATCTAAATTGTTGTATTTATTAGCGTAAAGTTGTTCATAGTATCCTGTTATTACTTCCTTTATTTCTGTGAGGTCAGTGGTTATGTCTCCTCTTCCATTTCTGATCTTATTTATTTGCATCCTCTCTCTTCTTCTTTTTGTCAATCTTGCTAAGGGTCCATCAGTCTTATTGATTTTCTCATAGAACCAACTTCTGGTCTTATTGATTTTCTCTATTGTTTTCATGTTTTCAATTTCATTTATTTCTGCTCTAATCTTTGTTATTTCTTTCCTTTTGCTTGCTTTGGGGTTAGTTTGCTGTTCTTTCTCCAGTTCTTCCAAGTGGACAGTTAATTCCTGCATTTTTGCCTTTTCTTCTTTTCTGATATAGGCATTTAGGGCAATAAATTTCCCTCTTAGCACTGCCTTTGCTGCGTCCCATAGGTTTTGATATGTTGTGTTTTCGTTTTCATTTGCTTCAAGATATTTACTAATTTCTCTTGTAATTTCTTCCTTGACCCACTCGTTGTTTAAGAGTGTGTTTTTGAGCCTCCACGTATTTGTGAATTTTCTGGCACTCCGCCTATTATTGATTTCCAACATCATTCCTTTATGGTCCGAGAAAGTGTTGTGTATGATTTCAATCTTTTTAAATTTGTTAAGACTTGCTTTGTGACCCAGCATATGGTCTATCTTTGAGAATGATCCATGAGCACTTGAGAAAAAGGTGTATCCTGCTGTTGTGGGATGTAATGTCCTATAAATGTCTGTTAAGTCTAGCTCATTTATAGTAATATTCAGATTCTCTATTTCTTTATTGATCCTCTGTCTAGATGTTCTATCCATTGATGAGAGTGGTGAATTGAAGTCTCCAACTATTATGGTAGATGTGTCTATTTCCCTTTTCAGTGTTTGCAGTGTATTCCTCACGTATTTTGGGGCATTCTGGTTCGGTGCATAAATATTTATGATTGTTATGTCTTCTTGTTTAATTGTTCCTTTTATTAGTATATAGTGTCCTTCTTTGTCTCTTTTAACTGTTTTACATTTGAAGTCTAACTTGTTGGATATTAGTATAGCCACTCCTGCTATTTTCTGGTTGTTATTTGCATGAAATATCTTTTCCCAACCTTTCACTTTCAACCTATGTTTATCTTTGGGTCTAAGATGTGTTTCCTGTAGACAGCATATAGAAGGATCCTGTTTTTTAATCCATTCTGCCAATCTATGTCTTTTGATTGGGGAATTCAGTCCATTGACATTTAGTGTTATTACTGTTTGGATAATATTTTCCTCTAACATTTTGCCTTTTGTATTATATATATCATATCTGACTTTCCTTCTTTCTACACTCTTCTCCATACCTCTCTCTTCTGTCTTTTCGGTTCTGACTCTAGTGCTCCCTTTAGTATTTCTTGCAGAGCTGGTCTCTTGGTCACAAATTCTCTCCGTGATTTTTTTGTCTGAGAATGTTTTAATTTCTCCCTCATTTTTGAAGGACAATTTTGCTGGATATGGAAGTCTTGGTTGGCAGTTTTTCTCTTTTAGTAATTTAAATATATCATCCCACTCTCTTCTAGCTTCCATGGTTTCTGCTGAGAAATCTACACATAGGTTTCCCTTGTATGTGATGGATTGTTTTTCTCTTGCTGCTTTCAAGATCCTCTCTTTCTCTTTGACCTCTGACATTCTAACTAGTAAGTGTCTTGGAGAACGCCTATTTGGGTCTATTCTCTTTGGGGTGCGCTGCACTTCGTGGATCTGTAATTTTAGGTCTTTCATAAGAGTTGGGAAATTTTTAGTGATAATTTCTTCCATTAGTTTTTCTCCTCCTTTTCCCTTCTCTTCTCCTTCTGGGACACCCACAACACGTATATTTGTGCGGTTCAAATTGTCCTTCAGTTCACTGATCCCCTGTTCAAATTTTTCCATTCTTTTCCCTATAGTTTCTGTTTCTTTTTGGAATTCAGATGTTCCATCCTCCAATTCACTAATTCTAGCTTCTGTCTCTTTAAATCTACCATTGTAGGTATCCATTGTTTCTTCCAGCTTTTCTACTTTTCCTTCACTCCCATAAGTTCTGTGATTTGTTTTTTCAGGTTTTCTATTTCTTCTTTTTGTTCAGCCCATGTCTTCTTCATGTCCTCCCTCAATTTATCGATTTGGTTTTTGAAGAGGTTTTCCATTTCTGTTCGTATATTCAGCATTAGTTGTCTCAGCTCCTGTATCTCATTTGAACTATTGGTTTGTTCCTTTGACTGGGCCATATTTTCAATTTTCTGAGAGTGATCCGTTATCTTCTGCTAGCGTCTGGGCATTTAATCAGATTTCCCTGGGTGTAAGACCCCGCAGGTTGAAAGATTTTTCTGTGAAATCTCTGGGCTCTGTTTTTCTTATCCTGCCCAGTAGGTGGCGCTCGTGGCACTCATCTGTCTGCGGGTCCCACCAGTAAAAGACGCTGTGGCCCCTTTAACTTTGGGAAACTCTCGCTGTAGGGGGTGGGGGTTGCCAGCCGAAGCGGCTTGTGGGAGTGCCAATCCGAATCTCCCAGCCGGCCCGGGAATCCGCGCGTGGGGAGCGTTGCCGGCCTCCGCGGCTTGGGGGAGCGCCTGTCCAAATTTCCCAGCCAGCCCAGAGCGCCAAGCCTGGTGGGGTGGTGCCGGCCTCCGTGGCTTGGGGGAGCGCCTGTCCAAATTTCCCAGCTGGCCCGGGGCACCAAGCATGGCGGGGGGGGCGCTGGCCACCGCGGCTTGGGGGAGTGCATATCCACCGTTCCCAGTCGGACCGGGAAGCCACATGTTTGGAAGGGACCCTGGTCGCCGGTCTCCATGGCTTGGGGGATCTCCGATCCAATTCTCCCAGCTGGTCCAGGGGACTGCGCGTGGGGGGGGTGGGCACCAGCCACCGCGGCTTGAGGGGATTGACTGTCCAATTCTCCCAGCCGGCCCAGGAAGGAGGGAGGGAGGGACTCCGGCCGCCTGCCGCCCCGGCCCAGGGAAGCGCGCGCCCCTCGGCGTTCTCACCGCAGCGGATTCTCCCAGCCAGTCAGCCGTTCCAGAATGGGGTACGCTGTCTTCTTGGTCTCTGTCATGGCTCCGGGAGTTGTTCTGTATCATTTCTACTTCCCTAGTAGCTGTTCTGGAGGAGGAACTAAGTCTCGCGCATCTTACTAAGCCACCATCTTCTCCAGAAGTCCTGTAGATTGTTTTGATAACCAGAATTTAATGATAGGAATAATTTCTCTCTGAAAACATTGAAATCTTTGTAAGAGCTGGTCTTTGCATTAAACATTGTCTTTAGGGAACTAAAAAATAGAATAAATAACTGCCTTCAAAAAAAGAGAAAGTGTCAAACTCTATAACCCAACATTTTATCATTTCATGATGTAAATCCAACCTACATTTCAGTTTATGTTCTCTGCCCGTGTTCCTAATTCTTTTCCTATAAAGTAACTATATAGACTGAAATATCTCTTTTAAATCTATCAGCATTGCATGCTGATTGAAAGAGAGGTGGACCTTGGGGATAATCTAATTTAACACCCTTATGTTATGGATGAGAATACTGAGGCCCAGAGAGGTTGAAGACTCTGGCCAAGGCTGCACAGCATGTTAGAGAGTCAGAGGACAGTCTAGTTCTCTGAGTCCCTCCCTGTTCAGGGCTCTTAAAACTTCAGTGAAGATACTGCACAGCTCCTCCTGGGCTGAAACATCACCATCCTGGCTGCGGGGGTAAGGGAAGCCCAATCTGCTTGGGTCCCTTTCACATCACCCTAACTGACAGCACAAGAATGACAGCCACAAAGCAAAACTATGCCAAGGAGCTGGGCAGGAAAGTACTTTCTGTGCTGGCAGCCTGCTGCTCCTGAAGGGCTGTCTCCCCAGATGGGGATGCCCTTGCGTTCACCTTCTCAACAGGGAGCAGCCAGATCTTTCTTTGACTATAATTGGGTTAGTCTTGTAGGCCTACCCTCCCTTCCAGTTGTCCAAAGTGATTATGCGGAAATGTACTGCTGCATCGACCGCCCTCCAGGTGCAGGCTGAGGCTGAAGCGAAGGAAATTTCCAAATGTGTTCATTAATCCCCCTAAGTACCTGGGTGCTGCCAGCTGCACTGCTTTCTTCCTGCTGCAATAACTTTTGTTCCAACCAGGGCTCAGCCCCATCTCAGCTGGGGGAGATTGGTGGAGCCATCCCATAGGCTCTGCTGGCCAGGGAGGTTCTGCAGGATCCCAGGCCAGCAACTAAAGGCCTATGTGAACCCAAACATTGGGCCCCTGGGGTCTCTTGGAGCTTCCTGCAACCTGCTCCCTTGAGGTGACTCCTATCACGGAATGTGAGGTCTGGAAGCCATCCTAGAGGCCGCCCAGCCGGGCTGGCTTTGTGGGCATAAGACCAGTGCAGTTGCACAGGGCCCAGTATTCAGAAGGGCTCAGACTTGGGGTTTCATGCTCTGAGGTTGCTATCTTGATGTTCTTAATAATTTTATCTTTTAATTTGTGTTCTGTAAGTGAAGTTTGATGGGACAATGTAGCATGAGCTGGGGGCATGGAGCCTCCTCTCATGTGTGGTTCCACTTCCAACCACCCCACAGCCTGGCCACTTCCCCCGGACACCCACCCAACCTGTCCCCATGCCTCCAGCCCAGTGACTGCTGCCACTCTCCGCCCCAGCAGGGGGCCTGGGCACAAACATCAGGAAGGTCAGGGTAGGACACACAGGCCCCAAGTACTGAGTTGTGGCATAAAGCCCCAGGTGCCTGTGAGGGTCTACACTCATCCTATGAGTATCCTTGTGTCCAAGGGAGCATTAAATAGCAAATTCACAATTAATGTGGTAGGCATGAGATTCTGTAGGTTTGTCCAGGTTAGTGTGATGCCCCAACAAATCCCAGAGTGATTTGAATGGTGAATAAAGTATTTGCAAAGTCCCCTTAGGGAAATGGGGAGAAAGGGGAAAATTCAACTTCCCCATGTGGAGAATTTCTGATATTCTCACAGGCAGTGGTGACTGTCAAACCAATAGGCTGAACCCTCAATCTTGGGGTTTGTTCCCATGAAACTTATCCCTGCAAAGGATAGGCTAAGTTTACTTAAAATTAGGCCTAAGAGTCACCCCCCAGAGAACCTCTTTGTTGCTCTGATGTGGCCTCTCTCTCAGCCAACACAGCAAGCAAACTCACTGCCCTCCCCCTCTCTATGTGAGACAGGACTCCCAGGGGTGTGAACCTCCCTGACAACATGGGACAGAAATCCTAGAATGAGCTGGGACTCAACATCAAGGGATTGAGAAAATCCTCTCAACCAAAAGGGGGAAGAGGGAAATGAGACAAAATAAAATGTCAATGGTGGAGAGATTTCAAACAGAGTCTAGAGGTTCTCCTGGACAACCTGGAGTTATTCTTACACATTATATAGATATTGCCTTTTTAGTTTATGGTGTATTAAAGTGGCTAGAGGGAAGTGCCTGAAAATGTAGAGCTGTGTTCCAGCAGCCATGTTTCTTGAAGATGATTGTATAATGATTTAGCTTTCACAATGTGACTGTGTGATTGTGAAAACCTTGTGTCTGATGCTCCTTTTATCTACAGTATGGACAGATGAGTGAAGAATATGGATTTAAAAATAAGCAAATAATAGGGGGAACAAAGGTTAAAATAAATTTAGTAGATTGAAATTCTAATGATCAATGAAAGGGAGGGTAAGGGGTACGGTATGTATCAATTTTTTTCTTTTTTCTTTTTATTTTTTTTTCTGAATTGATACACATGTTCTAAGAAATGATCATGATGATGAATATACAACTATATGATGATATTATGTGCTATTGATTATATACCAAGAATGGAATGATCATATGGTAAGAATGTTCATGTTTGTATGTTGTTATCTTTAATTAATTAATTAATTAATTAATTAATTAAGAAATCAAAGTATTTGCAAAGTCCCCTTGGGGGAATGATGAGAAAAGGGGAAAATTCAACTTCCCCATGTGGAGAATTCCTAATATTCTCACAAGCAGTGGGGACAACCAAAACAACAGGCCGAGCCCTCAGTTTGGGGGTTTGTTCATATGAAATTTATCCCCTCAAAGGATAGGCTAAGCTTACTTAAAATTAGGCCTAAGAGTCACCCCCAGAAAACCTCTTTTGTTGCTCAGATGTGGTGTCTCTCTCTCAGCCAACACGACAAGAAAACTCACTGCCCTCTCCTCTCTACATGGGGCATGATTCCCAGGGGTGTGGACCTTCCTGGCAATGTGGGACAGAAATCCTAGAATGAGCTGGGACTCAGCATCAAGGGATTGAGCAAATCCTCTCGACCAAAAGAGGGGAGAGAAATGAGATAAAATAAAGTGTCAATGGCTGAGAGATTTCAAACAGAGTCAAAAGGTTATCCTGGAAGTTATTCTTATGCATTATATAGATATCACCTTTTTAGTTAAGGTTTATTGGAGAGGCTGGAGAGAAGTGCCTGAAAATGTAGAGCTGTGTTCCAGTAGCCATGTTTCTTAAAGATGATTGTATAATGATATAGCTTTTGTAATGTGACTGTGTGATTGTGAAAACTTTGTGTCTGATGCTCCTTTTATCTATGGTACAGACAGAAGTGTAAAACATATGGAGTAAAAATAAATAAATAACAGAGGGAACAAATGTTAAAATAAATTTAGTAGATCAAAATGCTAGTGACCAATGAAAGTGAGTGGGAAGGGGTATAGAAAAAAAATAAGGGAAACAAATGGTAAAATATATTGGGTAGATGGAAATATTAGCAGTCAATGAGAGGGAGGGGTAAGGGATATGGTATTTATGAGGGTTTTTTTTTCTTTTTTATTTCTTTTTCTGAATTGATGCAAATCTTCTAAGAAATGATCATGGTGATGAATATACAACAATGTGATGATATCGTGAGTTATTGTTATATACCAAGAATGGAATGATCATATGGTGAGAATGTTCGTGTTTGTATGTTGTTATGTTTTTAAAAAATAAATAATGAAAAAAGAAATAAATAGAGCAGATTGAAATACTAGTGGTCAATGAGAGGGAGGTGTGAGTGTTATGGTACGTATGAGTTTTTTCTTTTTTCTTTCTTTTGCTGGAGAGATACAAATGTTCAAAAATATGATCATGGTGATGAATACACAACCATCGTGAGCCAATGATTGTAACATACAAGAATGTTTGTATGTTTGTTCATTGTTCATAATAAAAATATTTAAAAAAAAATTACCAAGGTAGGTCAGGGAGACCACAGAAGAAAGGAAGATACTTCTTCCTGTTTATTTTTTTAAAAAAGGGACCCACATTTTCATTTTGCACCAGGCCCTGCAAATTAGGTAGCTGGCCCTGCTCCCAGCCCAGAAGTTTTGAACTATAATGACTTGAGAAGTGAAACGTCCATTTCCTCAAAACCTAATGGGTGGTTCCTCAAAAAGCTAAATATAGAATTGCCATATGACCCAGCAATACCATTGCTAGGTATCTACTCAGAGGACATGAGGGCAAGAACACAAACGGACATTTTGCACACTAATGTTTATAGCAGTATTATTTACAATTGCAAAGAGATGGAAACAGCCAAAATGTCCATCAACAGACAAGTGGCTAAACAAATTGTGGTGTATACATACAATGGAATATTATGCAGCTGTAAGACAGAATAAACTTATGAAGTATGTAACAACATGGATGAACCTTAAGGACATTATGCTGAGTGAGATTAACCAGAAACAAAAGGACAAATACTGTATGGTCTCACTGATATGAACTGACATTAGTGAATAAACTTGGAGAATTTCGTTGGTAACAGAGACCATCAGGAAATAGAAATAGGGTAAGATATTGGGTAATCAGAGCTGAAGGGATACAGATTGTGCAACAGGAATGAATGTAATAACTCAGAAATGGACAGCACAATACTACCTAACTTTAATACAATTATGTTAAAACACTGAATGAAGCTGAATGATAGAGGGAGGAGGGCTGGGGGCACAAATGAAATCAGAAAGAAAGATAGATGATAAAGATTGAGATTGTATAATCTAGGAATCCCTAGAGTGTATAATAATAGTGACTAAATGTACAAATTTTTAAAATGTTTTTGCATGAGGAAGAACAAAGGAATGTCATTACTGCAGGGTGCTAACAATAGATGGTAATTAATATTTTAAAATTTCAACTTATGTGTGAGACTAAAACAAAAAATGTTTATTTGGTACAAAATTTATATTTTGACTAGTGCATTTCCTAATATAATTTATGTAGATGGCTTAACTGAACACCATAAGTACATAGAACCTTGAGTAGGACATGAGATTTTGTTGGTTTGTCCAGAGTGATGCCCCCATAAATCCCAGAGTAATTTGAACAGTGAATAAAAAAGTATTTGCAAAGTCCTCTTTGGGGAATGGTGAGAATGGGGGAAAATTCAACTTCCCCAAGTTGAATTCTTGATATTCTCACAAGCAGTGTGGACAACTAAAGCTATAGGCTAAGCCTTCAGTCTTGGGGTTTGTTCATATGAAACTTAACCCCACAAAGGATAGGTTAAGCCTACTTAAAATTAGGTCTAAGAGCCACCCCCAAGAGAGCCTCTTTTGTTGCTCAGATGTGGCCTGCCTCTCCAGCCAACACAACAAGCAAACTCACCACCCTCCCCCTGTCTACATGGGACATGACTCCCAGGGGTGTGGACCTTCCTGGCAATGTGGGACGGAAATCCTAGAATGAGCTAAGACTCAGCATCAAGGGATCGAGAAAACCTTCTCGACCAGAAGGGGAAAGAATGAAATGAGACAAAATGTCAGTGGCTGAGAGATTCCAAACAAAGTCGAGAGGTTATCCTGGAGGTCATTCTTACATATTACATAGATATTACCTTGTTATTCAAGATGTAATGGAGAGGCTGGAGGGAACTACCTGAAAATGTAGACCTGTGTTCCAGTAGCCATGTTTCTTGAAGATGATTGTATAATGATACAGCTTTCACAATGTGACTGTGTGATTGTGAAAACCTTGTGTCTAATGCTCCTTTTATTGACCTTGTCAAGAGACAAGTAGAACATACAGAATAAAAATAAATAATAGGGGGAACACATGTTAAAATAAATTTAGTTTGAAATGCTAGTGATCAATGAAGGGAGGGGTAAGGGGTATGGCGTGTATAAATTTTTTTTCTGTTTTTATTTTATTGCTTTTTCTGAATAGATGCAAATATTCCAAGAAATGATCATGATGATGAATATGCAACTATGTGATGATATAGTGAATTACTGATTATATATGTAGAACGGAATGATCAAAATAGGAATGTTTACTTTTGTTTGGTGTTTTTTGGTATTTAAAAAAATAAAAAATAAAAAACCCCTATGGGTGCCTGCAGAAGTGGAGCTTCTCTGATGAGACCAGCAGTAGTGGGGGCACAGGAAGACCATCCCCTAGGCATCCTGAGAGGCTCAGTGGAACAGGTCTGCAAAGACTTCTGATAGTTCATCCAGTGGTTCTCCAACTTTAATGGGCAAAGTACCATCTAGAGAACATGCTAGGAGTACCAATTCTCCAGTTCCAACCCCAAAGATTCTGAAATCCATAGGTCTGGGTGGGGCCTGAGATTCTGCACCTCTCACGTGCTCCCAGGCAATGCCGTCTGTGGTCCACGCTTAGAGGGATACTGGTAACCCCTTCATTTCACAGACGAGGCAACAGAGACCTGGGTTTGGGACATTAAGGACAAACACCATCAACCCCAGATCTCCACACTCCAAGAGTGCCTTCCCCTGGCATCACACTATTTCTTGTGGAATTTGAGAAAGGATGGAGGTCTGTTAGGGCCATGTTCCTGAAGCTTCCATAAATGCTTATAGAGCAAATGAGTATCTCCTCCTCACTTCTCCCTCTGACCTCTGATGTAAGGCAAGTAGCCCTGGGAGCAGAAGGATCATCCTTCCAATAGCTTGGGCCTCAGTTTCCTTAATAGTAGCTAATATGCATTAAACACTTACCAGGCTTTTTACACACACCATCTCATTGAATCCTCTACGAAACCTATGGGTAGGGGCTGTTATTATCCCCCTTTGCAGATGAGGAAAACAACTCGGACAGTTTAGGCAATTTGACCAAAGTCTCCAGTCAGTGTGCAGAGGCAGGATTTCAACAGACACCGTCTGACTCCACAGCCCAAGCTCCTCACCCTTCTGCTCTAAAGAAACTACATCTTTGGAAGCCAATGACTAGGTTTGGGTCACCTTTCTGGAAGTTCTTCCTCTCTCCTGCTCTCTCAGTCCTTCACTTCTAAAGTCCAGCTTAACCCGCTGCTCCCTTTGAAAACCCCCCTGCCTGCTGCAGCACCACTTGCCTCCCCTCCTCCAGCTGCCCTCCAGGTTTGATCCAATCTGCCTGGCCCTCAGCTAGTGCTTCCCACGAGGGCAGGGCTGCCTTAGAACGGGCAGCCAGGGCCCCTGGCCTTGGCTCTGTGCTGTCGAGGGGCCCTCTCCAGCTCTTCTCCAGCCATGACCTTTCCAAGGGATGGAGAGTCTGTGGGGAGCCTAGGACCCAAAGGCCCCCTTCTAGAATGTTCTGGGTACCTGGGACCCTGGAATTCCTCACACAAACAGCTCTGAGCTATTTCCCAAGGCTTTCCTTTAATTTTCTTTGAAAAAAAAAAACCATTGCATATGTAATACAATCCTTTACTACATTTAAATTTGTATTCTTTGGACTATTCCATTGAACTGGTTATGACGTCTGAAGAGTATTAAGTACACTCCCAATTAAAAAATTTTTTAAATCTCTCACATTATTTATTTTTATAGCTCCATAATATGTGTATGGGGGGATGTTTTATAATTTATTTCGTCAGTCCCCTTCTTTTTAACTTTTTATTCTGAAATAATTTCAAACTTACAGGATGGTTACAAAACAATACAAACTCCATACAGAGAACTCCAACATACCCTGCCCCAAATACCCAGATCCAATTTTAACATTTTGTCACCTTTGCCATGTCATTCTATTTCTCTATCAATCAATCAATCGATCAATCTATTTTCTGAGAATTTGAGAGAAGGTTGTATACATCATACTCCTTTATCACATAATACTTTCATGTAGATTTCCTATGAACAAGGACATTCACTTTCATAATTACCTTACCTGTATTTGGCTATCCAAGGACCTATTGAAGTCATGCTTTCTGAGAGGAGGGATCTAACCAGTTAATTTTTCTTTTCTCTTAGCTACACACATCAGCCAGTCAAATCCCTTCTCCCTCCAAACCAGTGTCAGTCTCCAAGGTCAGCAAGGGCACAGCCACAAACCTGCAGAGCATCTGGCCTCAGCAGACCTTTGTTTTGAGGATACAAGACTGAATGTTTAAGGTTGCACTGTATCAGCACTGAGCACAGGCTCCCAGGGGACAAAAGCTCCCATGTGAGCGGTAATAAATTTAATATTTAGTATTTGTGACATGCAAGGCCCTCTAAAGTGCCCAAGGTCGAGGCCCCAGGTTGGAGGAGATGGTTGAGGCCTTGCTTGAGTGATTATCCCACATCAGACAGAACTAGATATTACAATTCCTGAATTGTGACTCAGGAAATGTGGCAATGGCTATTAAAATTTAAAACACACCTATTTCTTGATGCATCTATTCCGCTTTAGGGAAAATATCTTATAGAAATAGAAGCACCAATATGTAAGGGTAGCTGTGCAAAGTTGTTTAAAGGAAAAAAAAGATGGAAATAATTTAAGTATCACTTCTAGGGGGATGGCCGAATCATCTGTGGTCCATATATGTTAGCAAACATTATGGAGTTGTTGAAAATGTCATATTTATATCCATTGTTTGGAGAGATTTATTCACTGTTTTATTCATTAAATATTTACTGGGTGTTCTAGTTTGCTAGCTGCCGGAATGCAACACACCAGAGACGGATTGGCTTTTAATAAAAGGGGATTTATTTTGTTGGTTCTTCAGAGGAAAGGCAGCTAACTTTCCACTGAGGTTCTTTCTTACGTGGAAGGCACACGATGGTCTCTGCTGGTCTTCTCTCCAGGCCCCTGGATTCCAACAACTTTCCCCGGGGTGACTTCTTTCTGCATCTCCAAAGGCCTGGGCTGAGCTGCTAGTGCTGAGATGAGGAATGCTGAGCTGCTTAGGCTGTGCTACATTGCGTTCTCTCATTTAAGCACCAGCCAATTAAGTCAAACGTCACTCATTGCGGCAGACACGCCTCCTAGCCGACTGCAGATGTAATTAGCAACAGATGAGGTTCACGTACCATTGGCTTGTGTCTGCAGCAACAGAACTAAGTATGCTCACCTGGCCAAGTTGACAACTGAATCTAACTAACACACTGGGCATCAACGATAAGCCTGGCACTGCCCTAAGTGCTAGAGATACAGCAGGGAATAAATCAGGGAATGTTGCTCATAGGACTCACATCTTTGTGGAGGAAGGAGGAACAGAAACAAAAGACAGGGTATGTCAGATGGTGGCTGGGAATAGCAAGAGCCATGGAGCATCAGGAGGAAGGGCATTCTACAAGGAGGGAGAGGCAAGAGGTCCTGTTTTAGGAGCATGCCTGGGGTCCTCTAGGAACGTCAGGGAGGCCAGTGTGGCTGAGCAACAAGAGTCAGGGGAGAGGGTGGGAGGTGTGGCCAAAGAAGAGAGCTGTAGGGAAGTGGCAGCGTGCAGCTCACGTAGGATCCTGCAGCCACAGGCGAGACTTTGGTTTTTACTCTGAGTGGGATGGGAAGCCACCAGTCGGGTCTGAGCTAAGCAGCAACACAATCCGACTTAGGTTCTTAAAGCAGCCCTCTGGCTGCAGTGTGGAGAACCACTAGAGGACCAGGGTGGAAGGAGAGAGGCATGAGGAGGCCAGGTGAGAGAGGAGAGAGCCGATACCAAGGAGGAAGCAGCAAAGGGGGGGAAGTGATCAGATTCTGAGATTCTGGATAGACTTTGCGGGTAGGGCCAGTAGGATGTCTCGATGGAATTGGACAAGGGGTGTGAGCGATGAGCCAAAGGTATAAGGGACTGAGCCAGCCGTGTAAAGTACGAGCCATAAGTCCTGTTAATGAGGAAAAAGCTAGTTTCAGAGTAATGTGAATAAATCTAGCATGGTCCCCCAAATCCAAAAAACATGGATTTTTGTTCAAATCCAAAGGCAACAAAAACCGTCCCTTTGCACATGGATCTTTGTGTTGGTTTACACGATGTGCCAGTTTGAAAATGTTGTGTATCCCAGAAAAGCCACGTCCTTTACTCCTGATTTAATATTGTTTAGGGTGGAACCTTTGATTAGATTGCTTCCATGGAGATTGTCACATCCAATTGTGATGTGGCCTTTTGTTTAGATGGAGATCTGACTTTGCCCATTCAAGGTGGGTCTGGATTAGTTTACAAGAACCCTTTAAAATGGGAAATATTTGAAGAGAGCTCAGAGCTGACACAGACAGAGACGTTTGGAGATGCAGAAAGAAAACATCCCTGGGGAATACGTTTGAAACCAGAAGCCAAAGGAGCAGCAGATGCCAACCACATGTACCTTCCCAGCTGGCAGAGGTATTCTGGACCCACTGACCTTTCTTGAGTCAAGGTATCTTTCCCTGGATGCCTTAGTTTGAACATTTTTATGGCCTTAGAACTGTTAACTTGTAAGTTAATAAAATCCCTTTTTTAAAGCCACTCCATTTCTGGTATTTGCATTTCCTGCAGCATTAACAAACTAATACACATGAGTATTGAGAAAGTTGTGAGAGGAGACCCACAGGCAGTTAACATTGATTGAGAGACTGTAAGCCAGATGGGTTTTTTAATTTTTTCCCCTTTGAATTGTTTCACTGGTTGCAATGAGCACATGCCAATTTTTACATTTGACAATGCATTTAATAAAGAAAAAATCTTAAACACAGAAAACAAAATGCTATCTTGACCCAGAAGCCATCTCTGCACCTATTTTTAAGGCCACTGCTAGCCTCTGGCTCTCTCTTATAGCCTTACATTGAAGCTGAGTTGTTTTGGGAAGTTCAACACTTGGTGAAGGGGTAAAAGGGGCCAAGGAGAAAGAAAGTGGTTATCACTTCTTCCCTGAATCACTTGTAGGGCATCAGTACCCTGGCAGGTAGCTCAGGGCAGGAGGTCCGAAATGGAAGTAGCTAGAAGGAAGTCTGATTGCTTTCCAGCCAGTGAAGTCAACACATCTCCCCTCAGGTCCTATAGGAGATGGTCGGCCAGGTAGGCCGGTCCAGAGGTCCCTGGGTATGGTTTAAGAAGGCTCACTCAACCTAGGAACTACAGTACTGAAAACCCCTCCTTTATTGATCCATTCCTTGGTTCTTAGAAAATTCTCTGCTCTTCCCCTCTTACCTATCCCACAGCTCAGGGAATTACTATCAGGAAGTCTTAGCCCATCCTGCCACCCCCTGAGATTCAGAGCTGGGCTGCAGCTGTGATTCCCACTGGACCTTCTGCACTGCCCACCCAACACTCCTTGGTCTTTGTGAGCTCTGGTGAGTATCCTAGGTTTTCCTTGTCTGCCGTTTAGAAAGGAAAGGGCTTTATCTTTCACTTCTCTAGGCCCCTCCCAGCACCAGGGTTGCACTTGCTTCAACTCAACACTCACAGATGCTGTAATGGGGATTGGAATCCCTATTCCACCACTTATGTGCTGGGTGATGTTAGGCAAGCTGCCTGATTTCACTTCATCCTGTGTTGGCTTATACTGGAGTTATAAACATCCCCCTCAGAGATGTGGCAAATCTTCAGTACAAGAAAGTAGGCAATTAGCATGTTTTTTTCCACTACGAATGGGATAAGTGATCTACCCTCCTGACACACTTAGGCAACAGTAGTGATGTCCACACCTGGTAGCAGCACCTGCCTTGTCCAGAAAAGTGCTCCACACACCTGCTCCTTCTGGAGCTTCCTACAGAAGAGTATCCCTTTTTGTAGCTGAGGAAAACTGAAGATCAGCGAAGAGAAGCAATTTGTCCAAGATCACACAGGTCAGCAGGAGCAGAGTTGGATTCGCACTCAGATCTTCCTGTGCCAAGGCCTGAGCTCTTCCTCCCAACCGTGCTGCCCTCACAGGGCTGCCAAAAGCCCACCGGACTTCATCTGCATGACGCTACCTGGAGAAGCCAGACCTCTCTTCTACAGCTCATCCCTGGCCTTGGGTACCCCCATGGCTGGTTCATGTTCTCCAGATCCCCGCTGTCATGCTGACTTAGTATGCCAGGGCTGCTAATACAAACATCACAGCTATTTGGCTTAGACAACAGGAATTGTTTTCTCTCTATTTTGGAAGCTAGAAGTTCAACATCAAGGTATGAGCCAGATCAGGCGTTCTCTACAGCCTGCAGTGTTCTCATGGCGGCCTGTCAGTGTCAAGTAAAAAGCAAACATAGGTTTAGTAAGGAGAAACTTTATTCCAAAGGATTACTGCCAAGGGGGTAGGGCTATTGCAATAGAGGGAGGAAACTACCGCCGTAGGCAGAATGCTCTGACCATAATGTCCACAAGCCTCTCAAGAGTTGGCAAAAAGGAGTTTTCTTTTATAGAGAAGAAACAGCCAGATGTAAAGGGAAGTTGGATGAAAGGTTGGCATGATCAGATAGTAGATCTGGGACTATTTTATGCTGAAGCAGAACACACATTTGGTTAGCAAGCATTTTGTTCCAATTGATCAGTGAGAACAATCAGTTCAGCTCATCATTTATGAGGTGAAGAGTTGGGGTGTGGAAGATCTATGTTTGACCTTATCATAGTTAAACAAGGGGGGCATCCTGGAACAGGGGAAGGTGGTCCTTTGTAATAAGCCATTTTCTAGAATACAAAGGATAGGGGGGTTCTTTTTTTTTTTTAACTTTTTTTATTAATTAAAAAAAATTAACAAACAAAACTTTTAGATATCATTCCATTCTACATATACAATCAGTAATTCTTAATATCACCACATAGTTGCATATTCATCATTTCTTAGAACATTTGCATCGATTTAGAAAAGAAATAAAAAGACAACAGAAAAAGAAATAAAATGATAATAGAGAAAAAAAGATTATACACACCATACCCCTTACCCCTCGCTTTCATTTACCACTATTTCAAACTGAATTTATTTTAACATTTGTTCCCCCTATTATTTATTTTTATCCCATATGTTCTACTCTTCTGTTGATATAGTAGCTAAAAGGAGCATCAGACATAAGGTTTTCACATTCACCGAGTCTCATTGTGAAAGCTATATCATTGTTCAATCATCATCAAGAAACATGGCTACTGGAACACAGCATTACATTTTCAGGCAATTCCCTCCAGCCTCTCCACTACATCTTGAACAACAAGGTGATATCTACTTAATGTGTAAGAATAACCTCCAGGATAACCTCTCAACTCTGTTTGGAATCTCTCAGCCGTTGACACTTTGTCTCATTTACTCTTCCCCCTTTTGGTCGAGAAGATTCTCTCAATCCCTTGATGTTAATTCTCAGCTCATTCTAGGGTTTCTCTCAGTCCCTTGATGCTGAGTCAGCTCATTCCAGGATCTCTGTCCCACGTTGCCAGGAAGGTCCACACACCTGGGAGTCATGTCCCACGCAGAGAGGGGGAGGGTGGTGAGACTGCTCGTTGTGTTGGCTGGAGAGAGGGGCCACATCTGAGTAATAAAAGAGGCTCTCTTGGGGGTGACTCTTAGGCCTAAATTTTAAGTAGACTTGACCTATCCTTTGTGGGGTTAAGTTTCATATGAACAACCCCCAAGACTGGGGGCTCAGCCTATAGCTTTGGTTGTCCACACTGCTTGTGAGAGTATCAAGAATTCAACTTGGGGAAGTTGAATTTCTCCCCACTCTCACCATTCCCCAAAGGGGGCTTGCAAATACTTTTCCAGTCACTGATCAAATCATTCTGGGATTCATCGGGGGATCACTCTGGACAAACCAACAAAATCTCATGTGCTACCTGAGATTCCAAGTACTTATGACTTTCAATCAAACTACCTACATGAGTTATATTAGGAAATGCTCTAGTCAAAATCTAAATTTTGTAACACATAAACATTTTTTGCTTTTGTCTCACATGTAAGGTGACATTTTAAAGTATTAATTATCATCTATTTTCAGCACCCTGCAATAATGACATTCCTTTGTTCTTCCTCATGCAAAAAGTATTTTTAAAATTGTACCTTGTACATTTCACTATTATTATACACTCTAGGCATTCCTGGATTATACCATCTCAATCTTTAACATCTATCTTTCTTTCTGATTTCATTTCTGTCCCCAGCCCTTCTCCCTCTGTCATTCTCACACGCAGCTTCATTCAGTGTTTTAACATAATTATATTACAGTTAGGTAGTATTGTGCTGTCCACTTCTGAGTTTTTGTATCCAGTCCTGTTGCACAGTCTGTATCCCTTCAGCTCCAATTACCCACTATCTTACCCTATTTCTATCTCCTGATGGTCTCTGTTACAAACAAAATATTCCAAGTTTATTCACTAATGTCAGTTCATATCAGTGAGACCATACAGTATTTGTCCTTTAGTTTTTGGCTAGTCTCACTCAGCATAATGTTCTCAAGGTCCATCCATGTTGTTACATACTTCATAAGTTTATTCTGTCTTAGAGCTGCATAATATTCCATCGTATGTATATACTACAGTTTGTTTAGCTACTCTTCTGTTGATGGACTTTTGGCTGTTTCCATCTCTTTGCAATTGTAAATAATGCTGCTATAAACACTGGTGTGCAAATGTCCGTTTGTGTCTTTGCGATAGGGGTTTCTTAACCTTCACTTTTTTCCTGGATCACAGGGCTCAGGAAAAAATCTAACATCATCACCAATGATCCATAACTCAATCTCTGCCCCCATCACAGAGTTATGTCTTCCCCATCTGTTCCCTACAACTGTGTTCAAAGTTCCTCTTCTTATAAGGATACCTATCATTTTGGATTAATGCCCAATCTAATACCCCAGATTGGCCTCAGCTTGAATAATAACATCTTTAAAGATCCTATTTACAAATGAATTCTCATTCCCAGGAAGAGGGGTAGGACTTGAACATATCTATGGCGGGTTGGATTCACTCCAGAACAATACCCACCCTCTGGCTCAGTGGGCCAAGGCCCACACGGGCTTCTGCTTCCATGTCCTGGGCACACACTGAGGGCATTGCACACTGTAAACTGCGTACTGCTCTGCTCAAGGCAGTGAGGAAGGCCACAGGGCCCACAGCCCGAGACTGGAGTTCCACCCAATGCCCACACCCTGGGAGAGCTTAGAACATTCACCCTTTGGGCCGTGGTAGCCCAACTGTAAAATCAAGACAGAGAGATGGCTTGAAGTGTATCTCCTAGAAAGACCACCACAAAATCCCAGGGGTCATAAATCACTGTCAGGAGTTTGCAAACCTAGCTCCTGGTCTGCCTCTGTCTTCCTCCTCAACCCTTCTCTTACTCCTCTGTTTGTTTTTTATGTTCCAGCAAGAAAGCTGTTTCCTATCAGAGGCTTCTGCTCCTGCTGATCCTCTCTGCCTGGAACCCACTCCGATGAATCTTGGGGTTTGGAACTGGCTCCTCTACCTTCTTTAGGTTTCCCCTCGATAGCTCCTCAGTAAGGGCTTGCCTGGCCCCTCTGTCTCATTTAAGCCTCTTCCCTCATTTAGTTTCCCATAACATTTATCATGTCTTATAACTTTATTTTATTGTCAGCTTACTAGGTCCCATTAGAAGGTAAGCTGCCTGGAGGCAGGGTCCATCTTTATTTATCTCATTCATCACTGAATACTTAGCCATACTGCTTGGCATATAATAGGAATTCATGAAATACTCTATGCAAGAAGGAATGAAGAACTCCATCCGGAATGCAGGTATTTATTGTTGAGCCTGCAGTTCAGCTCAGTGTAGCTCAACACTTATTCAATGAGCACTTACTCAAGTGCCACCATGGTGCTTAGTCTTAGAAACACACCTCAGCCTCCCTCCCTGTCCTCGAGGGCTTACAGGAGAATGAACACCTATGCTGGGCCCTGTGAGGGGCAAATATGAGAAAGAAGACCAATTTTCTCCCTTAAGAAGTTTGCTGATGCACAAACCAGATGGGGGTAGAGACAAGAAAAAGAAAAACATGTGAAAGGAGCTTGGAAACAAACACAACTCCAAGTACAGTTATTTAGTACACAAATAAAACAGATTGTTCAACTGCTCTCTTAGCCTCTGTTTAGGGAATCACTCACACCATTCTTCTAATTACAGAGTTGTGAGAATAAGCTCATGTGATTTCTGCTTCGTTTAGACAACAGTGCCTGAGAAGACCCATCTGCCGGGCAAACGGCCACCAGTAGACTTCCCTGTTCCCCCAGTGGCAGCTCCTCAAAAGCAGACTTATTTTATCTTACTTTTTATTTTTCATTGATATATATTATATATTCACCTACCATGTAGTCATCCAAAGTGTACACTCAGTGGCTCACAATATCATCATATAACTGCATTTCTCATCACAATCAACTTTTTCCTTCTTTTTATTTGTGAAAAATAGCATATATACAAAAAAGCAATAAAATTCAAAGCACATTGCAACAATTCGTTTCAGAGTTTGGTATGGGTTACAATTCCACAACTTTCGGTTTTTACTTCTAGCTTCTCTAAGGCACTGGAGATTAAAAGAAATATCAGTATAATGATTCAGCACTCATACTCACTTGTTAAACTTCTCGGTATAACTCCACCATCACCCTTGATCTTTCTCTCTCTCTTTAAGGGTATTTGGGCTATGCCCATTCTAACCTTTTCTTATTGGAAGGGGCTGTCAATAATATGGGATAGAGGATGGAACTAGTTGATGACCTAGAGAGGCTGGAAAGGCAGACTTCTAAAAAGCCCTGTACAGCAGCCTCTCCACCTCAGTTAGGGCCCCTTTAGCCACACTCAACAAATTCAAGTTAATCATCCCCTCCCTGCAAATAAGTAAAACAGAGACTTTATGGAAGTTATTTGAATGCACAGGCACCCAAGAGAACTTGGATGACTAGTCCAGGCCTGGTGTTCTCAATGACTTCAGTTCTTTAGGTTCTCAAGTTGAATTTTCCAAATTCCCTTATCTTCCTGGTATGCCTCAAGTCCCAGGTGCTGGCTGATATGTAGGTTTTCTGCCCTTGGGTCAGTTGCCCACCCCCTGGGGCAATCAGCCTCTCTCTGCACAGGGACCTGTGGTATAAATAAGGCTCCTGAGGCCAGAGATGACCCCAGAAGGGGACTGGGTAGGTAGCATGACCTATCTTTGCAGTGTGCCCCAAGTTTACTAAGTAGTTTCCCAGGACACAGGAAGTTGAAGGACAAAACTAGGAAAGTTCCAGGCAAAGCAGGATGAGTTTCAACACCTACAGGTAGGAAGGGGTCTCTGAAACAATTGTAGTACACATACTTAAGTGTAGTCTATGTCACCACTCTGTTTCACGCCTATATTATATTAATTCTAAGGCACGTGTTTCCCCACTTTTCAACATCGCTCAAATGGATGGCATCCTACAGTGGCCAACAGCTAGGACTGAAGTGAAGTTCTCCCAGAGAGGACCCCTGATTCCTAGTCACTACCAACCTGAGAGCATCTTAAATGAGTTTCTACTTTACGTTTTTCAGACTACACTGACATTGGGAACTCAGAACTCAACCCTGCACGAAGACAGGCTTGTGGTTCAAGTTCTCTGGAGAACCAACACTGAGACATGCACATTTCTAGCCATTATGAAGGAGGATTTCCCTACAGTAAAGCAGGATAAAGTAGAACAACAGCACATCCCTGTTTTCCTATTCAGCTCTGAAAGAGTTAACAGACAAGTCCAAGTCCCTTTTTTCTTATCTAGCTCCAAAAGAACTAGTACAAAGCTTCAAACTTCAGCTGCAAACTTCCAGGGACAAAAATTTCCCTAAAGCCCCCAAACCTCCCCAAACCATAAAAGCTTGTAAAATTCTGAGGCCAAAGCAAACTCTTAATTATAGGAAGCCTAAGGTAATAAAGATTGTTAACCATTTGCCTAAAAACAAATTTTAGGCATGTGACAACAAATTCTGCTAGCTGTCTCCTAGAACAAAGAAGAAACCTAGTATTCAAAGGTTACAATGGAAACCTGCTACCAACAAAACTCTCCTATTCAACAAGCTGGCCCACTCCACTCAGGGTGTGTCCCACCCTTGGGCATGCCCACATTAATTTCTCTAATATGTACACTTTCTTTTTGATAAACTTCTCTTTTAATAAACTTTACTATTTACGCCTACTTGCCCTCTCGTCTCTAAATTCTTTTAGTTTTGAGACTATCGAACCTGGATTGGGGCTCAGCTGACACAGGTGCCAGCAGGCACCAGTCACAGCAGTACCCTAGCTTTGATGGGGAGTCTCCACCTACTTCAGTCCTCACCTTGGACATTGGTTTCCTTTCTTAGAGGTACACAAAATAACGGCGCAGCTTAGTGTCTTAGATGGGACGAATTTGGGTAATTGCCAGCCCCCAGCCCCCATGGAGGAGGATGGGCGCTGTGGCAACTGTCAGGAGGCCCAGCTCCAGACGCTCTGGTTTCCCTGTGTGGCTGGGAGAGAAGATGTTATCCCGGGCACTCAGGGCTGGATCCACAGAACATAGAAACTGGGCCCTCCTGAGCCTCTCTCTGAACCCTTGCTTCGCTGGCTTGCACAGCCCATTTCACCCACAGTCTCCAAATAGGTCAGTGCTCAGAAATATTGATACCCGTCGCTGCAAAACCGAAGCCAGCCAGTTTCAAAGGTTGGTAAACACCATCTAACCTCTGTTGTAGGTGGAAAATCCAAGGAAGCAGCATTGGCAGAGAGAAAGAGGGATAGACGGAATTTAAACTTGAAAACCTATGTCCAGATTTTCCTTCCTTGACCCAGGCCCTCTCAGCGCTTCCCAGATCTGTAATGCCTGGTCCCATCATCAGTCCATTCAGTCCGCAGTCCCGGGTGCCCCCCAAAGCTGGATCTCTCCCCTCTCCACCCACACACTCACCCTCAGGGTGGCACACCCCAGGGTGCCTCACCCCTCGCCCAACTGAGGCAGGGATGGTACCTGCACCTGCTGTGCTCAGAGGTAGTACCCACCCAGAAGGTTGAAAACCAAATCTCCCAATGCAGAAAGACCTTTCTACAGAGGTAGATGAGAAATAATATTATTTTGTCATTGAGTAAGCATTCAATTAGAACGTGATGCTCACAGGCAATCTGCTAAGGAGACTCTGGTGCAGTTTAGTGGGTATGACTGGTTACATTCATGTTTTCAAGATAATACTGATAACTGTTTTTATCTTTATGACCAGAGGTAGGTTTGCAATTAGGAGTCAAATCACTACTGAAGTTAGACCCATTCTCCTTATCTCCTTAGTGATTACTTTCAAAGAGATGGCTCTCAGGCCCCCCAGGCAACATTCCTGAGTTGTGAGACTATCCAGGGTCTTATTAAGCTTTTGGCTTCACAACAGGTGTCTGACAGCATCCTACAAGAACGACTTCCCAGCTCTGCCAAACTGAACTGTGTAAGAAGGGAGGATTTTGCCTAAAGTGGGACCCTAATGAGCACTGCATTTAGATCCAGAGATCTGCACTCTCATGCTTTCCTTTCTGGGTGTGTGACTTTGGCAGGCTGCTTCAACTTTTTAAACCCTGTTTTCCTTATCTGTAAAAAACAAAAAACAAAACAAACAAAAAAAAACACACAAAAAACAAGGAGTTGTTTTCCCCACTTTGTGAATAACATATGCTCTAAAACCAACTTTATAGTCATTAAAACCTTACACCAATGCTTATTATCTTAAGCCTGGAGGGAAGAGGAGGGAGTATCACATTTAGTGCAGTGTTTTCCAAAGAGCTGATACTGAACCATCAGCAGGTCATGAAAAAAATTTAGCGAGTCATGATCGGCATTTGAAAATGTGAATAGAATAGAAAATATCAATGTGTATCCCGAATAATAAGGCTCAGCATCGCTCCTTGAAACTTTTAGTTAAGTTGTGTGTGTGCGTATCTGTGTGTTAGCATCGCAGCACACATACTAAAGCTTTTTCTGTGGTCAAAGAGTGGAACTAGAGATAGGAGTTGGTTTTGCTGTTTGGTTTTTAACTGCAGCATTTCCACATTCCAAGAGTGGGAGAGGAATTCATCTTGGGAGGAATTTCTTTTGTTTGAGAAAATACTTTAATGGGCCCTTTAGTTATGTGAAGGTGAGGCCCAAGACCAGGCTGCAGTAAGCCTCTCTGGACCTGAAGGGGCTAATCTGCTGTGCGTAGGCAAGTCAGCATTCAAGCCTTTCTGTTTTCCAACGGGGGTCCTGAAAGAAGCAATTTGGGGGGTGGGGTCTCAGAGAAGAGAAGGTTTGTACTGAGGCAGGGATGGTACCTGCACCTGCTGTGCTCAGAGGTGGGAGGCCCTCCGTAGAGACCTTCCTGGGGACAGTGTGACCAAAGGACTCAGAGCTCTCTGTACCATGTACCTTCTCGTCACCTGTGCTGTAAACCCTTATAAACATCTGCAAGCCCTCAGTGGTGTTCTCTTCAGATAACCCTGCCTCGGAAATGAAGGGAAGGTCCCTGTTTGGAGAAAAGCCCCTCCAAAGGAGCAGGACAGTATGGAGAGCTGAGGGGTGTGGGGTAGGGGTTGCTGGAAGGATATGGGAGAAGCTGGGAGCAGTAGGGAGTGAGAAGAGACAGGAACCCCCCTGGGGTAAATGTGTACCTGGGAAGCCTTGGCAATATTTGGGAGGGGATTGAAGTTCCTGTGGTTCTCAGAGCATGAGCTATTTTTTTTTTAAATATGAAAGTAAAGAGTGATTCTGGACAACTGTAAAATGTATATGTAACCAAGAAATTAAGAATTAACAACTAATTATGACTACTGAATCATTATGTAGATGTTTTTCTCTACATATTGTACGGTAGATAGATCTTAATACCTGAAATTGCTGAAACTCAACCAGTTTATACTATTGTAATGGTTATCCCAGCCTGGATCAGCCCTGCGTATTCTTACTATTGTAATGGGAACAACTCTAACCCCCTTGCTTGAATCCATAAAAACCCTGAACTTGGACGGATTTGGGGTCCAGTTAGCCATCTCCTGCTTTGCATGTGGCATTAAACTCTTTCTCTCTTTGAAACTCTGGTGTCAAGGATTGGCTGTTATATGTATAGGGCAGAGAACCAACCACTTTTATTCCATATCGGTTTGGTGACTCAAGAACAGACAAAGATTCCAAAGAAGGAAGGAAAGGGGTCTAACTGCCCAAAGTGCTAGAGACCTAGAAGGACAGGTAAATGCGGTAATTGAGCCTTTTGTGGTCGCTAAACTCTTTTAGTCTAGAAGCTCAGCCACTGGTTATTCTCTGCCAGCTCTTCAGACCCTCTGAGCTTTAGAAAGTTTCAAAGAGATAAAAGTTTCCAGTTCTAAGTCTGGACATCTGATTTTGTGAAAGGGTCGGCAAGGTAAACTTAGTGTGGTGGGTCAAGTTCTCTGGACCTGGGCTTGAGGCCCTGGGTCCCACTTACAGAATGCCCCCCCTTGCTCTGACCTCCACACCTTCTGTTTCGGGGGTACCCTCCCACACTGGGGTCGAGGCCCAGACCTGTGTTTGTTGAATGCCCTTCCGGAAAATAAGCAATCCGACAATTAATTGGCATTCAATGAAATTAAGTATGCCTGTTTAACTGTTAACTGGTGTGTTACTTAGGTAGAGTAAGTGTTTTAATGCCTGTTTAATTGTTAATCAGTACGTTTGGTCTAGTTATTAATTGGTGTGTTACTTAAATATATAGTAAGTGTTAAGTGTTTGAATTTGTTAGTATATTACTGCACTTGTATTGTTCAGCTGTTATGGTTTACAGAAATTCTTTAAAATGTTAAATTCTAATTCTGATCATATTCCTGAATATAGACCTTTGGGCTGTATTGTGAAAAACTGGAAAGATTTTTAGTTATGAGCCTATGGAAAAAAAAATAGTTTATTTCTGTAACTATATGGCCTCAATATGATTCAGAATCAGGAGAAAAATGGCCTGAGAAAAGAATACTGTATTAGAGTTGTTCTGCAAGAGGAAACAGAAATGGGATGAGATGATGGACATTCAGTCCTTTATTTGTGTCTCCCCGCAATCAATGTTCAGAAAATGTAAAATTTTACCTGTAGAGATTAGGGGCCACCTCCACCCTAAAACTGAGGGGCTAATAGGTCAGGAAAAGAGGAAGCTCTCTGCCTCCTTCTCTGTATGCCTCCTTACCAGAGGTAGAAGACCCTGAGATAGAACCGGTCTCTCCCTTCCATAGCAGCCAGTGAACTGAATTTGGACAGGGCTGCTCTCTAAAACCAGCGGCAGAGCCACAGGCAAAATTTCTACCCTTCCAGTAAGTGCCTATATGAGTAAACGAACAGAGAGGCCCAAGAGGATTTATAATATTCAAGCATACTATAAAAAAATGAAAAAGTAGGGTTCCAATTAGTGAATTTTATATCTCTTTTTTTGTGCGTCTAACCCTCTGTTTGTGCAATGTATGTTTTCCTACCTCTGGATGGTAATACCAAATTGACAAATACAAATTCTTATGAGAGCTGTATTTGAATATATATATATCAGTATTCCTGGAGTCGCAGAGAAAAAAGAAAAAAAAAAAAAAACTTCTAGGCACCAGGGCTCGAAACCTTAGTTTTTATAATTATTGTAAAACAAACAAATAAACAACAACAACAACAACAAAACCCTGGACACTGGGAAGAAACTCCCTCCTGAAGGAAACAGCAGTAGAGGCCAGCCTCAGGAAATGACAAAGACTTTTCCAATTGTTGGGGTCACCGCTTTAGGTGAAATAGATCTAATAATTGGAAACAATTAAAAGAAAGGCATATGAACTCTCATCAACACTAAGACCTCTTTAGGGTCTTAGTTTTAAATGCCACTCTCATTTAAAACTTTTAAACCAGGACTCATTCTTTCTGTCTCCCCTATCCCTGCCCCTGAGGCCTAACCAGCTAAGGCAGACATGGGAGAAGGGTGGGGTACAGAAAGATGGGGGAGAGTGGGCTTGGCTTAGAATTCTTTCTACTGGATCTAGAAATTAGAAATGGTAGGCAAAGAGGAAATGTTGTGGAACAGGTCATGTTTGTTCCAAGATAATTCCCCAATTAAAATTTTTTTTCCAATAATACCTTTGCAAAGGTAACCACAATAAACAAATAATTAAAATATACCTAACTTTGGGATAGGAGGGATTGAATAATATCTAATTGCCAAATTTCAGTATTTAAGAGAAAATGTCCTTGAGAGCTATGGAAAAGTTTTCCTGGATTTATGCTTGGGACAAATTAAACAACAGCTGTACATTTTCCAGAGTTTGATGTTTTTGAGGTTGTCCATAATTTTAGTATACTATAAAAACCTCCAATAGGAAGAAGAGCATTATATATATTAGAGCTTTAAGATGGTGAAAAATGTAAGCTTGGGTTTAATAAAATTAAATGATTAATTTGATGAACTTTTTTTAAATAACTGTACTTTGCAGGAGGTTTAAAGATAGTATCAAAGATTTTTTTGATAACTTATGGTATGCAGGTATGTAAAGTATAAAGGATGTGTTTTGCTAAAGAAAGGGGTGTTGTTTTGGTCTCCAAAATGATAGAACAAAGACTGGGTAAACATGGAAAGTTGTGGAAGTTCACAGAAGTGAATTTTATTTGTCATAGTCAACGCTGACTAAAATTTGATAGGCTTCTCTAAGGGACTGTAGTTTTATAAATGGCTATAGTTTTATTGTTTAAGACAAGACCTGAATGGATATGGAAAACTGTAGAGGGATTGTAAAAGCGAATTCCGTTTGTCATAGTCAATGCTGACTAAAAATGTGATAGGCTTGTTTATAATATCTTGTAAGAACTTTTTGTGTCAAATTGTGTATTCATATAAAATGAGAGTTTTGTTTTTTCTGTGTTAAAATAATGCAGATCGTTTGTCTGCTCTTAATAAAAGGTTATAAAAAGTTTTTCTTAACCATATGAGTATTCTGTCAAGAAAACAAAGATTCTATGTCATATCAGAAAAATATCCTTGTTGATGTTCATGTTGACCTTATCATCCTTTATTTTAGAAGTCATTTTGTTTGTCACTTTGGTTAAATAAGGGACCAAATATTGTTTCATGGTAATCCTTTTCCTGTTTAGCATAGTGTTCAAACCTGACAACTTTTGACATTTTTCCCTCTCAAAATCAAACCCTAAAGGATGTCTTTTATTTCAAACTGTTGCAAAGGATTTGTTCTTTTACCTTGCAAAACTGAGGTGATATTACATAGGAACTGTTTGGGAGGTATTACAATAAGAGAAAATGGATTTTCTATCCTTCTGTTAGCTAAATTTGTGTGGGTGAAATGCTATTCTTATATTTAGAGATCATATAAAATTCCTGAAGACTTGACAATGTTCTCACTTTCCAGGTTGTATCCTGATACTAAACAAATCATGAAATAACCTAATTTACTTGTCAGTTACACTACCTTGCTCTAATCCTTCTCTAAAAGTACAGGTGGTCAACAAAAAAGGATTTTAAAAGAGGTGCAAGGCAAGTTAGTTAACATAACCCTGGTAAGTGTGTAAAGGTGAGATAAGAAAAACTTCTGCTATGGTTTGTGGTTGATGACCCCAATATAAGTCAATTGTCAAATGTTTTTATTTCTGGAAATAGCTTCATTTAGAAAATGCTTATGAGAAAACTAGGGCCTAGTTTGTAATCTCTTTCAGCAGTCACACTTATTCTGAGTTCCACACGTTACTTCTATATTCTGAGATGCTTTGCTCTTTAACCTGGTAGCTCCCTGGGAGTTTGGTTATCTGTGTGATACCTGAGACACAGACTCAAGGTTCTCCCTCTCTAGAAGTACTAAAGAAGCAACATAACTCCATACAACAGCTGTTAAAACAGATCAGACTTCAGTTAGGGATGTAAATGAGGCTGTTCTGGTTAGAACTAAAGTAAATCAGAATACAGGGTCAAAGATGATATTGTCTGTATTTTAAAACTTTACTTTCTGTTTGAGACCAAAGGAGGAGAGATTTATTTCGTCCAAGTTTAAATTTTCTGTGGCACACTATCTAACCCTGTCTGATCAGTTTATTTAAACAACATAATTCAGCTTTATGTGGCATGGAACCTAGAATAGGGAATGAGATTTTAGTAATCTGTACCCTGATGTATTTCAGAGTGTTTTGGGCATAAAATGAAAAAGTATTTGCAAGGTTCATTGAGGGACTGGGGAAAGAAAACATGGAACTATTAAATTTCCCCATCTGGAGAGTTCAAGCAATAGGGGCTCGTAATTTACTTTAAAAATATATGAGCCCTCCTAATATGGCATAATGCCTAAGAGTCCCACTCTGAATACCTCTGTGTGGCTCAAACGTGGCTCTCTCTAGGCCAAACTCTGTAAATAAACTCACTAACATCCCCCTCTATGTGGGACATGACTTTCAGGGGTAAATTTCCCTGATGCCATAGGATTAGCAATGGATTCATGACTTAAAAGGGGAAAAAATAAAGTTTCAGTGGCCAAGAGATTTCAAATCGAGTCGGGAGATCATCCTGGAGGCAACTCTTACGTAGGTCTCAGCCAGACATTGCCAACATTATTCCTGAATCTGTAAAAAGTTATTCATATAAGCCTATATTTTTCAGTGTACTTATTAAGTTTATTTTCCAGAGACTTCAAGCCTTTGGATTTTAAGCCAGTTAAGCCCTGAAACCCAAAGGTACTAGTCTCTCCAAGAACGACAAACAGTTTCATTTCTCTACCCTATAATGTCAACACCCCTTTTCAGCATGCAAAGTCATAATGTCATTGCCCAGATATCCCTCAAGATTGAGAAATGAACAAAAATTAAAGGATTGTAACCAAGAAATTAAGAATTAACAAATGATTGTGGCTACTGAATCATTATACAGACGTTTTTCTTTCTATGTTGTAGACTCTCCTTCGGCAGGCTCCTGACTGAGGTCGGCAGGATGACAGCCTTGCAAAGACATCTGGGACTAGTCTCCGGAACTTGTGAATGTGCTAGGTTGCAGGTGGATTAAGATTGCTAACGATTCAACTTTAAAATAGGGAGATTTTCCTGGATTCGCCAAGTGAGCCCAGTCTAATCACAGAGGTCCCTAAATGGGGGAGATGGAAGCAGAAGACTCATAGTGATGTGAAAAAGACTCAACCAGTATTACCGGCTTTGAAGATGGAAGGGGGCCATGAACCAAGGAATATAAGCAACTTCTAGAGGTGAGAAAAGGCAAGAAAACTGACTCCCCTCCAAGAAGGAACGCAGCCCTGTGAACACCTTGATTTTAGCCCAGTGAGATTCTGACCTCCAGAACTGTTAGATAACAAATCTGTGTTGCTTTAAATCACTAAATTTGAGACAATTCATTACAGCAACAATAGAAAATGAACACAGTGACCTTGTGTCTGGAACCGGGAGGCGAGAGACCTGACCCAGCACTGCCACCAGCTCATTGCGTTTCCTTCTGAAGGTTACCTGGCTCCTCCAGCCTTTGGGCCCCTCAATACTTACTGGGAATAATAATTCCTACCCTAGCCCTAGCAGGAAGTAGTGAGCCAATGTTGGGCCTGATGGCTGTAGTAACAATAATAATCTGTAGTCACAGGAAGCTGCCACTGAAGAAAGCTGGAAAGGCAAAGCAGAGGGATGGTTCAGGGACTCCATTAGTATTGGTTCTTCAGCCTCTTGGGGAGACTGTCAGCCCAAGTCTTGGGCATTTGATGATGCAGTGAGCTCCTCTGTCTGCCCAGAGGAGCAAGCAGGGGCAGGCACAGGAGATGGCCCTGCCAGGGAGCCCAGACAGGGCATGAGTCAGCAGGTTGTGTGTATAAGGATGAGACTGGGCAAGGTTTCCACCCAGACTTCCTTTCTAGAATGGGAACTGCTTGAGGGCAGGGCCTTCTTGAATTCTGGATTTGGCGTAACTGCTCTGGACTTCCCGGCAGACCATGCCCATTAGGAATTAAACCAGCTATGGAGTAACAGCAAGCATCATTTAATAATGGCCTCCAGATAATCTCCACTCATGGTCCCTAATCCTCCCAAGAGCCCTGCATTGGCATCCACTTTTGACAGAGGTGCACACAGGTTCTAGACCTGGCACAAGGGCATGCAATTAGTTGAGGTGGAGTCAGGATGTGAGCTTAGGTTTTCCTGTCCACAGAGTATTTTGCATCACGTGTACCTAGCTCAAAGGGAACTTGGAGATCAGCAAGTCTTGCTCCTCATTTTCCAAATGAAAATATCTAGAGAAGGATAGGTGCTTTGGCTAAGTTTCCTTAGCTAGGTAAAGCCAACCAGGGTTAGGACTCACTTTCCTACTCCCAGGCCACTATCCTTTCCATTAACCTTTGGGGGGTTGGGGGGTCATCGACTTCTTTTGGGAAGCCAATTCAAACTGTGGGTCCAACTTCTACTAGAATGGATACCTATACATTTATTCGGCCTACAATTTGGGGTGAGTTTGGGAACCACTACTCTATCAATGAACTCCAGTTTAAGAGCCCCTTTCTTTTGTCAAATAAAAAGAATCTGGACTTGGTAATAAGACTTGATCAAAAAGGATTATTGCAAGGGGTGGGCAGGGAGACTACTGCTATATAGGGAAGGGGACTATTGCAATAGTCAGCAATATTGCAAAATCAGCAAGCGTCTCAAGGGTTAGACCAAAAGGATTCTTCTTTTATAGAAAGAAGTAAAGAAGCAGGTATGGGGAAGTGGGAAGTAGATGAAAGGGTGGCAAGATCAGAGAATAGATCTGACAATATCTTACACTAAAGCAGCCTATTTTCTGGGAGGCATCCTTAAAGTTTAGGGACCTGGAAGAAGGAGAGAAGCTTCGCTAAAGTTTAACTAACAAGCACTTAGTTCCAACTGGGACAAGTAGTTCTGCTAAACATTTATGAGATAAAGAAAGGGAATGTGGAGGTTCTATGTCTGGCCTTGCCATAGATAAACAAGGGGGCATACATGAGTCATCTAAGTCACCTGGGGATGGGTTGTCCTTCGCAGTGAGCTGTTTTCCAGACACAAAGGGTAGGGAGTTTCTTAACCTTCACTGTTTTCTAGGATCACAGGGCTTAGATAAAGTTCAACATTGTCAACCCTCTGCCTCTTTCTAGTCCAGGATTCTGAGTGGGTTGGGAACCCAGATGGTACATGTATATTAACCAACCCAGTAAAAAAAGATTCATTTCGCAAATAAGGCATACAAACCCCCCTCATCTTTTGCCCTCCTTTAATTTTTTTTATAATAGCTTTAGAGGGAGATATTCACAAACCATACAATTCACCCATTTTAAAGCACATAACTCAATGGTTTTTTGTATATTCACAGAGTTGTACAACTATCACCACAAATAATTTTAGTACACTACTATCACCCCAAAAAAAGAAGCCCTGTACGTGTCAGTACACACCACTTCCCATTTCCTCTCAATCTCACCCATTTCTAGGCAACTACCAATTTATGAATTTTTCTGTTTCTGTGGATTTGCCTATTCTGGACATTTCATATAAAAGCAATCATACAGTTTGTGGTCCTTTAGGACTGATTTCTTTCACTTAGCAAAATGTTTTCAAGGTTCATCCATATTATATGTGACATATATCAGCATTCATTTCTGATGAATGCTGAGGAGACAACTGCAAGGGAGTATGAGTCCAGGTAGGACTTCTAGCTACAAGCTCTCCTTTGCCTCTACTGGCCCTACCCCACACTCCCTTCCCTATTGGCTTCTCCATCCCCGCTCCAGAATGGAAGGATACACGCCACAGTCAAGACACCTTCTTGCTCACAGAGGCCAGCCAGCCCCTTCTTCTCTGACTCAAGTCCTGTTCATACCTCACTTCCTAACAGCTTCCTCAGAAAAATGTCCTCCTCACCCTTCCCTGGCACCAAGAGGAAACGCCCTCCATTTGTAGAGGGCCACTGGGGAACTTCAGAGTAGCCAGCTTTCTAAGGGGAAATAGAGGACAGCTGCTCTGAGCAGAACGTGGAAACTCCAAGGTCTCATCCACTGACCAGCAACCATGCTTTATGTTGCCTCTCAGATATTGGCAGAACTGTCTTAGTTTGCCAGGGCTTCTATGACAAATACCACAAACCGGTTGGCTTGAACAACAGGAATTTATTATCTCACATATTGGAGGCTAGAAGGTCAACATCAAGGTACTGCCAGGTCATGTTTTCTCCCAGAATCTGTAGCATTCTGGTAATGGCTTTCCAGCAATCCCCTGTCACATGGTGATCTGTCTCCTGTGTCTCCTCCTCTGTTGCCCATGGACTGTGTCTGAATTTCCTCTGCCTATGAGGTCTTCACGTGCATTGGATAAGGCCCCCTAATTCAGCTGGGCCTCCTCCAAAATGGGCTTCTCAGAGGACTCATTTACAAATGAGTTCACACCCACAGGACTAGGGGTGAGAACTTGAACATGTCTTTTGTAGGGGACATGAGTCAATGTACTACTCAGAGCATTTTATATAAAGTTCAAAACACTCACTGCATTAAGCTCATAGCTCCTGGATTCGCATCTCTTCCAGGATGAGGACTCTAAACTAACTCAGGACTGCTACCTAAGGGGGTTCCAAAAAATGGGTAGCTTTTGGGAACTGGTTAATTAAATATGCAGCTATTTTTAAAAAAGTCACCAAATAATATCTAATGACATGAAATAATATTCATAATATATTCCTGATTTCTTTTACAGTAGAACACAAAAAGAGATATACACACAGTCATATATTACCTTATAATGTCTTGACCATTTTAATTACTGGGGCAAATCCTCTTGACTCTCACAAGGGATTGAATGACTTAAAGCTGAGCTGTCTTTCCGAGGGCTGACCTATTTCCCCATCCACCTCTGAGGTGTGCCAGTTCTTCTGGGGTCTCAGCTGAAGTTTTTCAGAGACCTTCCTTCTCAGCAGGACTTGACCTCCAATTTCTGTCCCCCAAGTCCCATAAGACTGACAAAAATCTATCTGCCACTTTTGAAAGTGTAAGTACCAGAACGACAGAAGCATCCCCAAATGTGGGGCTTGCTCCCCTGGACTTCCCTTCTGGGATCTTGACCCATTAAGTCTTAACAGCCATGGTAGTTCTTCACTTTCTTCATACATACTTTTTAAATATTTTGCTCAGCTTTTCTAGCCGCACTCAGTGGGAGGTTATTGGAAACAAGCTATTCTGCCACTGCTGTCACCTTCACACTTCTGGGAAATGAGAAAAATTCTACAACTCTTTGCATCATGTGGTGATCATTAGTGTTTTTGCCAAATATTAATTTCAATTTTATCCTCTTTGAGCTCATATTGCTATTGTATTTCTTGGTGCCCTGTGGTTGGGTAGAGGCACTTGATCAGTTCTGGCCAATGATATTCTTTTGGGTGGTGAGTTCTGAACAGACGTGGTATGTGTCATGTTGAGGCCAAATGTTTAATTGGTATGACCTATCTAGCAACATTCTAGACATCAGCTTGGTTCTCAGAGTGTGGAAGAAAAAAGGCATGGGAACAGAGTACCCAACACATCTACAACAAATATAAACTGTGAGCAAGAAATACACCTTTGTGGACTTCCGGAGAAGATGGCGGCTTAGTAAGACGCGCGGGTCTTAGTTCCTCCTCCAGAAAAGCAACTAAAGAAACAGAAACAATACGAAACAGCTCCCGGAGTCACGACAGAGACCAAAAAGACAGCGTACCCCATTCTGGAACAGCTGAACGGGCAGGGAGAATCTGCTGCTGTGAGATACCCGAGGGGCGCACGTTTTCCCGGCCGGGGCGGCTGGCAACTGGGGTCCCCTCCACGCACGTGGCTCCCCGGTCTGACTGGGAACGTTGGATAGCGGGGCCCTCCCGTCACGCTTGGCGTTTCAGGCCAGCTGGGCAATTAGGACCGGCACTCACCCAAGCCACGGCGGCCAGCGACCCCCGCCTCCACGCGCAGTTTCCCGGCCGACTGCCGTGCAGACAGACGAGCGCCACGAGCGCCACCTACTGGGCAGGAAAAGAAAAACAGAGCCCAAAGATTTCACAGAAAAAGCTTTCAACCAGCTGGGTCCCACACCCAGGGAAATCTGATCAAATGCCCAGACACCAGCAGAAAATAATGGATGACGCTCGGAAAATTGAAGATATGGCCCAGTCAAAGGAACAAACCAATAGTTCAAATGAGATACAGGAGCTGAGACAACTAATGCTGAATATACGAACAGAAATGGAAAAACTCTTCAAAAACCAAATCAATAAATTGAGGGAGGACATGAAGAAGACATGGGCTGAACAAAAAGAAGAAATAGAAAATCTGAAAAAACAAATCACAGAACTTATGGGAGTGAAGGACAAAGAAGAAAAAATGGAAAAAACAATGGATACCTACAATGGTAGATCTAAAGAGACAGAAGCTACAATTAGTGAACTGGAGGATGGAACATCTGAATTCCAAAAAGAAACAGAAACTATAGGGAAAAGAATGGAAAAACTTGAGCAGGGGATCAGGGAACTGAATGACAATATGAAGCGCACAAATATACGTGTTGTGGGTGTCCCAGAAGGAGAAGAGAAGGGAAAAGGAGGAGAAAAACTAATGGAAGAAATTATCACTGAAAATTTCCCAACTCTTATGAAAGACCTAAATTTGCAGATCCAAGAAGTGCAGCGCACCCCAAAGAGAATAGACCCAAATAGGCGTTCTCCAAGACACTTACTAGTTAGAATGTCAGAGGTCAAAGAGAAAGAGAGGATCTTGAAAGCAGCAAGAGAAAAACAATCTGTCACATACAAGGGAAACCCAATAAGACTATGTGTAGATTTCTCAGCAGAAACCATGGAAGCTAGAAGACAGTGGGATGATATATTTAAATTACTAAAAGAGAAAAACTGCCAACCAAGACTCCTATATCCAGCAAAATTGTCCTTCAAAAATGAAGGAGAAATTAAAACATTTATAGACAAAAAGTCACTGAGAGAATTTGTGACCAAGAGACCAGCTCTGCAAGAAATACTAAAGGGAGCACTAGAGTCAGATACGAAAAGACAGAAGAGAGAGGTATGGAGTAAAGTGTAGAAAGAAGGAAAATCAGATATGATATATATAATACAAAAGCCAAAATGGTAGAGGAAAATATTATCCAAACAGCAATAATACTAAAAGTTAATGGACTGAATTTCCCAATCAAAAGACATAGAATGGCAGAATGGATTACGACCCAGCAATACCACTGCTAGGTATCTACTCAAGGGACTTAAGGGCAAAGACACAGACGGACATTTGCACACCAGTGTTTATAGCAGCATTATCTACAATTGCAAAGAGATGGAAACAGCCAAAATGTTCATCAACAGACGAGTGGCTAAACAAACTGTGGCGTATACATACGATGGAATATTATGCAGCTTTAAGACAGACTAAACTTATGAAGCATGTAATAACATGGATGCACCTAGAGAACATTATGCTGAGTGAGTCTAGCCCAAAACTAAAGGACATATACTGTAAGGTCCCACTGATGTGAACCGACATTCGAGAATCAGCTTGGAATATATCATTGGTAACAGAGACCAGCAGGAGTTAGAAACAGGGTAAGATAATGGGTAATTGGAGCTGAAGGGATACAGACTGTGCAACAGGACTAGATACAAAAACTCAAAAATGGACAGCACAATAATACCTAAGTGTAATGTAACTAGGTTGGAACACTGAATGAAGCTGCACCTGAAATATGGTTTTTTGTTTGTTTGTTTGTGTGTTTGTATCTTTTGTTTTTGTTTTTTTTCTTTTTCCTTTTTATATATATATATATATTATTAGTATTATTATTTTAATTCTCTTCTCTATATTAACATTCTATATCTTTTTCTGCTGTTTTGCTAGTTCTTTTCCTAAATCGATGCAAATGTACTAAGAAATGATGATCATACATCTATGTGATGATACTAAGAATTACTGAGTGCATTTGTAGAATGGAATGATTTCTAAATGTTGTGTTAATTTCTTTTCTTTTTTTTGATTAATAAAAAAAATTTAAAAAAAAAGAAAAAAAAAATACACCTTTGTTATTTAAAGCTACTAAGAGTTCTTTTTCTTTGGAGGCATAACCCCACCTATCCTGATTGATCAAATATATGATTGTCCTTTGAAAACAAAAGGGCACTTACAGATATTAGGGGTTGTTATTACCCCTAATCGTGTTATTGCTGCCTCTTTTCCTACCATTGCCAAATTCTTCACCTTGAGGCAATGTATATTCTTTCTAAATGGATAATTATTCATTCAGTGTCTTATAAACTGCGATAGGAGGTCAAGAGACTGTTTGTCATAGTCCTCCAGGTACAACTAAAGGGGGGACATTTTGGAATCCTTTGGAGTTGGCAGTAGAACTGACCAGTGATTGATGAGACATCTTTTTCTTTGAAGAAGACTTGACTGGCTTCATCCTACAAATAAAGCCCCCGAAGGAGTTCTGGATTGCTATACTACTCATTTTACCTGATTTCTTCCCTGGAGACTTAGCCAAACCACCCCTGAGGCAGTGAGCAACCTGGTAAAGGTTAAAAGAGGGCCTCCTGGAGGGAACATTTGGGATGCTGCTCTGGAGAACCAAAATAAGCAATCACAAGAAGCATAATGGCACAGAAGAAAGACTTGGGGCCAGACAGATCTCTTAGATTCAAATCTCAACTTAGCCACTTACCAGCAGTCTCATCTTGGGCAAGTTACATAACTTGTCAGAACCTCAATTTCCTCACTATGGGAGTTAGTTTCCAAAGATGCCCTCCACCCCTCCACCCTTCCATCCCCGAATAACCGTGCTCGCCAGTATTTTGTACTCTTCTGTAGTTCCCGCCCACCTTGACTTGGGCTACAAATAACCTGTGGAATGCAGAAAAAGCGATGTTGGGTCCAAAGGAGTTGTCGTCTCCAAGAACACTAGCTTTAGGGAAGCCAACATCTATGCAAGAAGTTCAACCACCCTGACACTTCCATGCTAGAGGAAGCCCAGTGAGGAGATAGTGACATGAAGCCAGGCTCCAGCTGTTCCAGTCATCTCAGCTGAGGCATCTGATGGGTGAACAAAGAGGTCAGTCTAGATGTCCAGCCCAATTCAACTCTAGTCCCAGCTGATCACTGCCACATCTGAGACTCCAAAAAGAACCACTCAGCTGAACGCAGTCAACCAACAGAATTGTAAGCATGTAATAGTAGATAGTTGTTTTAAACCACTCACGTTTTGAGGTGATTTGTTACACAACAATAGATAACCAGTGGGCAACCACTATGGAAAGCAATATGGCAGTTCCTCAAAATGTCCACTATAGAATTACCAAATGACCCAGCAATTCTACTCCTAGGTATACAGCCCCCAAAATTGAAAATAGGGACTCAAAACAGGTACTTGTACGCCAATGTTCTTAGCAGCATTATTCATAGTTAAAAAACTAGAAACAACCCCACTGTCAAATAAACAAATAAACAGGTAAAAAAAATGTGGTATATACGCACAATGGAAATATTATTCTGCCATAGAAAGAATGAAGTTCTGAGACATGCTGCAACGTGGATGAAACTTGAACACATTACACTCAGTGAAATAAGACATTTAAGGACAAAAGTTATATTGCTTATAAGAGACGAAATAGCAAATTTGCAGAGATAAGACAGCAGATGAGAAGTTGGGGCAGGGGAGGAAAAAAGAGGGAGGATGTGTCTGTAAAAGTAATTAGTAAGTGACGATAACTGGAAGATCACCTGAGAAACGGGAACAAAAATAATACCAAGCTTCCAGGGTTGTCACGAGGATTAGCGGAAATGCATACAAAATGCCTGGCACCATGCTTTTGCATGTAATAGCAGCTATCTATAATAAAAGTGGTCCATCTGTGTAAATGCACCAAAATGGAGCAATTTGACATAATTGAAAAGTACTGATTTCCACAATGAGCTCATTCTTGTCAGACACACAAATGGGACCGGGGGTGAATGTAGAATGTAGAAATAGATACAGCTGAGTAAAAGTGAGACTATTAAAGGTTGTGGCAGAGCTTGGGAGCCATGGGGCAGGATCAATCAGAGGACACGGGGGCTTCAAGCTTATGTTTCCTGCATATCAATAAAGTAAAAGGAAACTAACTTGAGAAAGAAAGCCAATGCAATATTTATCTTACTGTATTTTCTGTGAAGTATGGCCATTCAAAATTAAATTTGGTTCTCTGAATTAATGATGAAGGCTCTTATATTCCACTTGAATCTTCAGCTGCTGTGTAATTAAAAAACAAGAATGAGAAACGACCCTACGGTTGGTTCTGAAACTTCTCAAGTTCAACAAGGTCTGTCAGCCTGTACAGAGCTGCTCCGGATAAGGTTCGCACTTTCAAATGTCAAGGAGACTGCTCAGTCAGGAGCTCCTGAATTAAAATTCAGATTTTTTTTATGGCTAAATGTCATACTTAATAATGCTCTAAACTTGAGAAATTCCATGAGTATCAGCTGCTTCTCTCAGAATTGGACTGAAAGAACAAGAAATACTTTGTTCCATCACCCAACCATACTAATAATTTAAATATAGGTGTGGAGAGATGAGTGAAAAGGATAGGAAAAGGGGAAAGAGGAGAGAGACTGGCTGCAAGTTTATACCCCAGCTTGTGAGGCAATCAAGGTAGGTTTGATCTAAATCAGAACCACCACCTTTAAAATCCTTCGGCCTCTTTTCCTACCCCTCTTGACCTCTCAAGCTCCCCCTACTTGAATTCACATTCTCCTCTATATATTTCCTGTTAAGGCTCTTCTGAGGATAGAATCTAACAAACAAACTTCTGTTGACGGGAAGTGACCACCACAATTTAAATAAAGACTTCCCTGAGACCTAGGAAATCACTGAGCAGAGAACAAAGCCTCAAACCAAATGACTCATTTCTCATCTGCATTTAAAGTTCAGTGGGCAGGCAAGAGATGATGTTTGCCGAGAGAGGGTTTGGCGTCCTTGAAATGGTTGGGGTCCCCTTTCGCCCCAGAAGAGCATGTCTTATTCTCACTCACTCTCTCTAGTCATAGGATGCCTAGATATGTTAATATAATCGAGTTAATGAAATATCCCATTCGTCTGTGATTTTCCTTTTCTTTCCCTGCTAGATCTGTTTGCTTATAAAGGAGTGTTTTTAAACCCATCATAATTGTAAATCCAAACTCATAGGATAAATTCCTAGTCATTCTATCATTATTCATTTAGATTAAGGTATATAAATATATATTAAGCTTATTTCTTACCATGACTGCTTCCTTCATTCTTCATCTTCTCCTTTCCTGAGATTTTTACTTTGAGTCAATTGTTGGAATAGAGGCCCTTCTTGAATAAAATCCTCAAATGGAGTGTGGGGGTCATATACTCTCTGAACCCTAACATATAGAGAGACGTTGGCTGGATATAGAATTCTTAGGTCAAGGTCCTTTTCTCTCAGTCGTCATTTTACGTCATTCTACCATCTTCTAGCTTCCAGTGTTGCAGATGAGAAGCCTGATGGCAGTCTGATTCTCCTTCAGAAGTTATTTGTTCTTTTTGTCTGGAAGCTTATAGGAGTTTCTCCTCATCCTGGGAGTTGAAGAATTGTGGAGGCTATTTCTAGCTATGTGCCTTTTTTCTTCAGTCCCACCTGGAATTCAATGAGCCCCTTTGAATCAGAGACTCAATTATTCCTTCAGCCTAGAGATCATCTCTTTTATCATTTATTTCATTCTTGTGTCTCCTCCAAGAAATCCTTTTCTCCCTGAACTCCTATTTCTCATGTTAGGTCTCTAGATCTATCCGCAGAATCTTTTATCATGGCAGAAGAGCAGAGACCTTAGGAAGCAGAAAATGTTAATAACGGCACTTAACGGCAGAGTGGTGGAAGCAGCCCACCGAGGTCTGAATTCCAGCTCTGCCACAGCTGAACGACCTCGGGATAGTTACTTAACCCTTCTGGGCTTCAGGATCTACAGCTGTGAGGTGGGTTCCAGAACAATAGTTGCTAACGCAAAGGCTTAAGCGATTATGTTCATATGTTTAGATTTTATTATAGCTATTATTTTCCCTCATGTGTGGTGTTCTGTTCTGTGGGTTGAGATTTTCTTCCACTGGATCTTCCAGGCCACTAATTCATATTTCAGCATTGGCCACGTGCTCTTTGAATTAATCTACTGAATTTTGGTTTTTTTGCACAGGCAGGCACCAGAAATCAAACCTGGGTCTCTGGCATGGCAGGCGAGAACTCTGCCTGCTGAGCCATCGTGGTCCACACTCTACTGAGTTTTAATTAGAAAATCATGTGTGTGTGTGTTTTTTTAATGACAAAAAGAATGTCTTAATGCTATACTTAAGCCTTCTTAAATACTCATGAGGTAGTTTGAATCACAGGTCCCGGTTATTTGCTCCCCTCTCTGCGAGGTACTTATACTTTCCTCCCCCATTGCCATTGGGCTTGGCATAAGACCTGCTTTAGATGATGAAATGTGAGTAGAAGCAACATAGTCTACTTCTGAGAAAACACCGCAAGAGTTTTCATGTAGTTCTCTCATCTTTTTTTTCCTTCTTACATAAGCTGGAACATCCCAGATAGGGGGCTGCTCCTTTAGCTTTAAGACCCAACATGAAGATAGAATGGAGCAGAGCCAAAGTCAACTCATGAATGGGCATGAAATAGGACAGAAATAAACCACTGAACTTCTGAGGTTGGTTGTTACACACCATCTAGCAGATGCTCACTAATACAGCTTATATGTATTTTGCTGTTGTTGTAGTTCAAATTGTCACACGTAGCCTTCAGCAGTTGTTTCACTCAGAACTGCTTAGTTCTGGGTGTTCTCCTCAATTTCATTCTGCCTGGCTGCCGAGAGACCAGCAGGTCTCCTAGCACCACTTGCAGTCTGATACCACAGTCTCTTCTGAATTCTAGTCATTTTTGTTTTAGACCATTTGATATTGTCCTATAACTCTTGGATATTCTGCCCTGTTTTTTTTCTTTCGCTCTTTATTCTCTGTTTCATTTTGGATAATTTCTACTAATTTATTTTCACTTCAACTTTTTTTCCCACAGTTGTGTCCAGTCTGCTAACCCAGGAGTTCCTCTCTGATATGTTTGCTTTATATCTAGCATTTTCATTTGACTTTTTTTTTGTATGCTATATGGTGGGGGTTACATTTTATTCTTTTTCCTTGTGAGTATCCCATTATTGCAGCACCATTTGTTGAATTTTTGTTTGTTTGTTTGTTTGTGTTGGTTTTTGTTTGTTTGTTTTGGGGAGAAGTGTATGGGCTGGGAGACCCACATGGCAGGCGAGAATTCTACCAGTGAACAACCCTCGCACCCCCCTCCATTTGACTTTTTTTTATAGTTTGTATCTCATTGCTAAAATTCCCCATATATTCTTGCATGTTGTCCACCTTTCCCACTAGATCCTTGAACATATTAATCTTAATTATTTTAATGGCTCTGCTTAGATAGTTCCAGCCTCTACATCATTGCCAAATCTTGTTCTATTGATGACTTTCTCTTTCTCCCTCCCCCTGCAATCCCCTTTTTGCTAGTTTCTTGTATGTCTCCCAATTTTCTATTAAATGCTGGACATGATATATGGAAGAACATTGCATATAACTCACTCCCAGAAATGGGCACACATCTTCTTGTGTCAGGTCATTACTGTGGAGGGCAGCGTCAATCTAGTCAATAGTCTATCTGGGTTTAGGTATTACAGGTATTGTCACCTCAAACCACCATGGGCTTTAGACTTCCCTGGCAGTTGCTGCTTTTATCAGATGCCAGATAGGGGGAAAATAGCTCCTATGCCCCATCTCTCCTCAGATGGGGTTGTCAGTCTTTGGAATTCAGTTTATTTGACTGCTTTGTGACCTCAGCACTCTGAGGGGTTCAAGAAAAGGTATGATTTGTCTATTGTCTTTTTCTCATTGTTGGGATAGAGGTGACATTCTCTTGCAGCTTTCTATATCCTAAGCAGAAACAACTCTTTCTGTTAGAATTCAATATGAGGCCTCAAAGAGAAGTAAGGAAGCTGTGCTTGTCTATAGATTTCCTGCCAGGGGCTAAACTGGTACAAGTAACTATCTCTAAAGGGTGTGACTTTTTTTCCCCCTGCTTTTTATTTGGCTGTACTTTTTCCAAATTATTTTTACAATGAGCCATCATGACCTGATAAAAACAACTAACACAGCATTTCTTGTAAGTATTTTTTTTAAAGTGACAGTGTAACAATTCCTGAGGGCTCTTTTTCTAGAATCCACAAGAGCAAACAGCACATTCAGGGGCTCTGAGGGGTATTGTGTGGAAGGCACTCCCAGTAAATTAACAGAGTGCTTTTGTCCCAGCACGTAGCTCCTTGGGTCTCTCGCCTTTGGTTCTGGTGGCAGGAAGACCACTCACTAGATACTGCCTTTTGGAGCCACCACTTCCCCTCAGCTGGTGAGCACCAGGACCTGGACCCCTTTCTTTTGCGTCCTTTCTGCTTTGCTGAGAAAGGGCCAGATGCCAGCCAAAGGGGGCACATGGCTGGTCCCTGCTGAGGCGCTTCCTTTCCTAGAACTCCCTCTGGGAACTGCTAAGATCTTAGTGGAAAATAAACAGCTTGATGTAAGAGCACTGGACAGGGAGTCAGAAGCATTGCTCCCAGCTCTGTCACTGAACCTGTGACCCTATACAGTCCTTGAGCCACTCTAGGCCTGTTTCCTCATCTATACCATAAAAGTAACAATCACAACCACCATACGGTACATTACGGAGTACCAAATGTGACTATATTTTACAGAAGCATCTTACAAACTGTAAAGAACCACCATTATTCATCTTGTTATGCAAATTAGACCTGGGAGTGGATTAGGGCTCTATGGTCGCTTTCAAATCTCACATTTTGGGGCAAAATTTGGAGATGACAACAGTATCTCCCTGTTCTCTTCTTTTAACTACCCCCCACCCCCCACGATGAAAGCTCAGTGGAGGGCTCACGTGGTGCCACTGCAGGTGCAAAGCCTGGGGGACTCCTCCCCTCAACTTCTGCACTGACCATGTGGGTCTGTGTGCTGGGGAAGGTCAAGTGGAAATGATAAGTACCTGTTGCCCTATCACTCATCCTTTCATTGAAAGGGAGGACCCCTTAATTGCAACTCCTGTGACATCTTGTCTTTCCCTGCCATGGTGTTCAATGTAGATGCTGCTTTACTGACCTCCCTGGAACTGAAGGAGCTGCAGTGCCCAGGCCACAGAGGCACACACTCCCCCTGCAGTCCTCCACCAAACGGAGACCCCCAGAGCACAGGGCCCAAGTGCTAGAGGAGGATCGGGCAGAGGATGGTGCTACTGGCTGGTGGGCAACAGAGCACATTTAAAAGGTGCATCCTTTCGACTAAATTCTCTTTGTGTCATAGAACCTATATATACATGTAGGCTCTACCCTGTACATGTATATATATGCGTGTAGGCTCTACCCTGTATATGTAGGCCCAATTAATGTTTAGGTTTATTTGGTTTTATTGTTGTCTTTATTAGGGAAGTTGTAGGTTTACAAAAAGTCATGTATAAGATACAGTGTTCCCATAAGCAACTTTAAACTTTGTATGAAAAATTTATGTTATATGTATTCTTATGGATTTGATCTTTTTCCACTTAGCATATATCAAATTACATTGTAATTACAAAAGTTGCTCACTGTTGTAGCACGTCATTTAATATTCCAATCTGTGTGTATATATATATATCACAATTTACTTATCCATTTGCCTGTCTGTGGCAATTGGGGACAGTCCCTGTTTTCGCTTTTATTTTGTTTTTGTCTGTTTAATTTTGCTGTTATGTACAGAGCTGCTAAAAATATTCTTATATGTGTCTCTTGATGCACATGTGCAAGAGAGTTTCTTCCTGAGATATACTTAGAAGTTGGGTCATGGAAAATGTGAAAGTTCAACTTTACAATAATATAATTCATAGACAAATTTACCAATTTTTTTCTTTTTGGTTGTTGCTGTTTGTGTCTTATTTAAGCAATTCTCAGACACATGAAAGATGTCATCTGTCATTTCTACTAAGACATATATGAAGACATGCTTTTGACACTGTGCTTAATCCATTCAGAATTGATTTCATGGTGATATGAGGTGGGAATCCAATTTCATTTTCATCCATCTGGATGTTTTTCTAGCTCCAGGTGTTGAATAGTCCCTCTTTTCTGCACTGTGACATAGCTTTTTTTTCTGCATGGGCATGCTCTGGGAATTGAACCCAGGTCTCTGGCACAGCAGGGGAGAATTCTGCCACTGAGCCACTGTTGCACTGCCAGACATTTTAATAATATATTTCCCAATGACTTCTCATAGAAGGAAAAAAATTACCCTCATAGTCTTAATAAGACATTATGCGGACATATTACCTTTAAAGCATTACGTCACCATGTGGTAGTTAGGTTCAAAACTTTGAACCTAACTTTGAACTTTGCCAGGTGAAGGTGCCTAGTTCTACTGCTGTGGACATGAGCCAATGGCATGTGAACCTCATCTGTTTTTTATTACATCTGCAGTCGGCTAGGAGGCGTGCTTGCTGCAATGAATGATGTTTTATTTAATTGGCTGGAAGCTTAAATAAGAGAGGTCAACTAGCACAGCCCAAGCAACTCAGCATACCTCATCTCAGCACTCACAGCTCAGCCCAGGCCTTTGAGATGCAGAAAGAAATCACCCCAGGGAAAGTTGTTGGAACCCAGAGGCCTGGAGAGAAGGCCAGCAGAGATCATCCTGTGCCTTCCCACGTGAGAAAGAACCTCAGCTGAAAGTTAGCTGCCTTTCCTCTAAAGAACTACACATTTTTAACTAAATAAATCCCTTTTATTAAAAACCAATCCATCTCTGGTGTGTTGCATCCCCAGCAGCTAGCAAACTAGAACAACCTTTTAAAAACAGTTGGAAAGTTATCACTTCTGGAGACCATATTTCCCACTAGCTATGCTCCTGTTCTTGCTCCTTGGCTCCCCACACAGCAGCGTTGGGAAGGTAGTAAACAGCTGATTGGTCCGTTGCTCTTCAATGCAGAGTCAGAGCCAGAAGGGAGCTTCTGCAATTGGTCAGCAGGGCAGCCCCACCCACAGTTCGATCCGGTTCAGAATCAGAAGACACGTCCAGAGCGTGGGGGCCCCTGGGAATGCTAGCCCCAGAATGAACACCTAAATAACAGAACATCTTCTCCTTTACCAAGTAACAACAATACTCAGCAGGATTGGATTTAAATGACCAACAGGTTCCCAGCCTTTCCCATTACCTTCACCTCTAAAAAGGATCCTGGCCCCTCTCCCCTCAGGTTCTCCCCCACCCTATATTCCAAGAGGAGGAGCCTGGCTTTGCCAGGCTTTTGTTTGTTTATTTCAGAACAAAGCATCTTTGTTCATTCATATATATTTTTTAATCCTTATTTTCTGGTGGAATTGAATCGCTGGGTTAAAATAAAATTATGTATTTGCTTCTTTAAATTCTATCGTGCCATTTAACAGATGGGGTGATGTAACATGCTTCAGATTATATACAGATAAGGAAGACCAAAATTGAGTTTCTAGTTCCCTGGGAGTTTTCACTATTTCCTTTTACTATCAGTGAGTAATTTTCAAAATTATTGTTCACAAAGATGGTATTTACATTTCCTCTGCCAGCCATTCTTGAGGTAAAGAATCAAGGGAGGGTGCACATGTGTTTCAGTAGTAGAATGCTCACCTGCCATACGGGAACCCAGGTTCAATGCTTGGTTCATGTACTCCCCTCCAAAAAAGGAAGCAAGAGAAGGGAGCAGAGAATGGAAACAGCCAGAGGCCAGAGACTGTAAGAAAAAAAGAAATGTAAGAAGTCTACTGTGAATCTCAACACTTCCACTGTCAAAAACAAAATAAATATTGTTGCTAAAGACAAGGTGGTCCCTTAGTGACATGTGAGAAGTCCAAGTGAAAGACTTGAGTGATATTGATATTACTTTTGATTTCATGGTCTTTCGATTGCACCAGAGCTCCAGAAACAGCTGAGCCATGTGGACTGATGGTCCCCGCTCTCAGGATTGAATGCTTTTTGCCTCCCAGACCCCTGCTAAGTGCTTAGCAGACAAATCTATCTCCTCTTATCTTCACAGCAACCCTGTGAGGTGAGTGCTGTTTTAGATGATGAAACTGCAGCTTAGCCAGGGTAAATTAAATGACCAAAGTCAAAGCTTGGATTTCTTTGTCCCTGGCTCAGAATGAAAGCGTTAAGGAGTCTCATGACAATACCTAGAAGCTGGCAGCCAACCTACAACTATTGGTCTGCACCCTCAAAACAGCCCTGCCCCCTAGGATAATTCCAACTTTGTTACACTCAAGGAGACTGGATCGACCATATGTTACTGGCATCAAGAGAGACAGAGGTGGCTACTAGAGCATGGGCTCAGGAGCCAAAGTGCTAGGCTCCAAACCCCAGCTCTGCCACTTTGTAGCTGTAATGACATGCTACCCAACCTCCGTGGGCCTCCATTTCCTCATCTGTAAAATGGGGATAACGACAGTGCCCACCTCATAGGGTAGTTGTGGTATTAATTCAGTTAATTTATGTGACATATTTGGAACAACCCCTGGCACGAAAGTAAGAACTCAATAAAAACTAGCTCTCCTATAGGTTTTTGTTTTGTTTTGTTTTGTTTTGTTTTGACTTTACTATTATTACTTTTATTTTTGTCTCTATATTAACATTCTATATCTTTTTCGGTTATGTTGCTAGTTTTTCTAAACCGATGCAAATGTACTAAGAAATGATGATCATGCATCTATGTGATGATGTTAAGAATTACTGATTGCATATGTAGAACGGTATGATTTCTAAATGTTGGGTTAATTTCTTTTTTTCCGTTAATTAAAAAAAAAAAAAAGAGAAGGGGTAATTGGAGCTGAAGGGATACAGACTGTACAACCGGACTGGATATAAAAACTCAGAAATGGACAGCACAATACTACCCAATTGTAATGCAATTATGTTAAAACACTGAATGAAGCTGCATGTGAGGTATAGGTTTTTTGTTTTTTTTTTCTTTCTATTAATGTTTTAATTCTTATTCTGTTGTCTTTTTATTTCTTTTTCTAAATCGATGCAAATGTACTAAGAAATGATGAATATGCAACTATGTGATGTTATTAAGAATTACTGATTGTACATGTAGAATGGAATGATTTCTAATTGTTTTGTTAATTCTTTTTTTAATTAATAAAAAAAAAACTATGATAATTATTAAAAACATGATGATCTAATTAGACCTGACAAGACCTTAGCTACAAAGAATAAAAATCACAAAGGAGACTCTGATAGGTAGATTTTCATTCAGTGGAGAAACTTGACGGACATGACCTCAGCCAGGTAATCAAGGCCGACCATAACAATGATAAGTCATGCTGACAGCAAGGACGCTGGACAGGGTGTAAAGAGAATAGTGTTTGGCCTCTATGGTCGTTCTCCCCCAAACACATAGCCTCAGTCTATTCATGAAAAAATAACATTGGACAAACCCAAATTGAGGCACATTCTTTAAAAAAAAAAAAAAAAAACAAGAACTGATTAGTCCTCCTCACAACTTTCAAGGTCATAATAGGTTCAGAGGCCAAGGAGGAGATGACACCTGTAGATAGCGGAGGCAGAAAGGAACAGATGGCTGAGTCCAGGCACACTGAGGGCCTTCTCTGGCAGGTGTTCCCTTTTCCTTCCTCTGAGACCTGCTTAGAACTAAATGGTGGGCGAGCCAGCCATGAGAGAATTACATTCCTCCAGGAGCACAGAGGTCTGGGAAGGTCTGTGATGGACTTGGGGATACCATGGCTGGTTTCTAAACCAGTCTTCCAGCCTGTCCAAAGCCTGGAACATCCAACTTTCCTGCTGGGGCAGAAAGGAGCAGTGGGGCCAGACAGATGCTCCGGCACTGCCATCCGGGCTTATCACTTTCAGGGGACCTCATGTGCCTTAACCATAAAAGTGAGATCATGAAGCCTTCTGCGGGAGATAAGGTTTGGCATGCAATGCACTTCAATAAAAGCCAGTTGACTCTGAATTCCTAATCTGAGATTCTGTAAAATGGAGATAGTTGAACAGCACCACATCTTAGGTTCAATGTGAGGTGTCAGTGAGATAATGACTGATATAGAGAAAACCCTCAAAGAAGGACAGCCACCATTGCTATATATTTTTTACATTTTTCTTATGCCTATGGGACCAAGAGTTTCAATAGCTCTCTAATGATTAGAGAAAGGGTGTCTCAAAGGAATCCCAGGGACTACTCCTACAAGAACTCGGTAAGCTTGCAGTTGCTCCCTGCCCTGTATATCCCCCTACCTAGCACAGATCAGAGACTTGCCCAGTCTTTTCTGCTGGTCAGTTTAGAGGCCCCACCCAGACCTCTTCACTCCTCAAAGCAGCCCCAAAGCCAATGCCTTCTCCCTTTCCATTTGCCCCGTCCACTCTTCACTGCATATACAGAGGAACTCAGGTTTAAGGCCCCCTCTTTTTTGGTTGCCCCATAGACAAGTACGGAGAACGTTTTTGTTTTATGAGTTTCACAGTTATAGGGTACAGAAAAATAGACAGGGAATGATCAACGTAGCAAATCTGGGGAAGTTGCAAAATCATCCCAGGTTGGGGCCTGGCAACTACTGCTCACTCCTTCTGGGAATAGGAACTGCTTCTCATGAAGACTGTGGCCTCTCCTAGGACTCTTGCATTGAACATGGGACCAGGACACAGGAGTGCTTCACCCCCGGAGAAGTCTCAGTCAGGACCGGTTGTCTGTAAGGAGAGCTGAAGAGACACAGGCAGCCTTTGCCCTTCACAAAGGGCACTCAGTGAATGAATCCCACTGCTAGAGGGTTGCCCACCCCCAACCCCACCCCCACTCATGTCCCAGCATGTCTCAGATACACAGGCCTGACTCCTAGGAGAGTGAGCTAGAGATAGCGGGAGAATTATCAGCCTGGCCCAGAGGAAGCGTGGGGGCTGAAAACTGAGCCAAGAAGTTATCCTCCCCACAAGTGTGTACCTGAAATAATCCACCAAAATGAGTCATAGAAAGAAAGCAGAAAAACCAGTGAGATGTATAGCCAGCTTCTCTTTTCTGTTCCACAAAGTAGGGAGAAGTTGTGACAAGCAAGGCCAGTGGGCAGAACAAGCCAAGAGCCTCTACTTGAGAAACCTGCACCTCCACCACACTTCCGGCCCTTGGGCTAAGACTGAGAGGGGAAACTGACAGCTGTGCAGGAACAGGAAAGCCCCTGCAGGAAGCCAGCCATTGGCGCATGCTACAGGGCAACCCAGCAGCTTTCCTTCCTTAAGAGAAGATGGGCTTGTGGAGGCCAAGATGTGTTTTGCCCTTTAGCCCAACCAGTAGGCCTTTACTGCATCAGAGAACATCTAATTAAGCATTTAATCTACCTCTCAAAGAGTCAGGTCCGTGGTATTTATACCCATTTGGCAGGTGAAGAAACTGAGGCCTGGAGACACGGAGTAGCTTGCCTGAAATTTCATAACTAAGAAGTAGCTCAGGTACCAACCCAGGTCTTCAAACACTAAGTACAGACTGCATGCCACGGCACTGCCTGTCTGCTCAATCAATAACATGTGGTTTCGTAAAAGTTCCCCTACATCTATGAGTTCTTGTGTTCTACGTGAGAAATGTGAGGTACAGACACCCACCACCCATTTCAGACATGAGGAATGATGGTGCGAGGGCGCGGAGCAGGCTGTGTGCTTAGCTGGCATATGATGGAGACTCAAATCCAGAGCTTTTTCCATGATGACACTACATGCCCCCCTTCCCTTCCCACATCTGGAAAAAATGACTCAGGTGACAGTGGGCAAGTCATGTCATCCTCACAAAATGAAGAGGCAACCTCATTATGAAGCACTTCAAAGTGGGAAAGCTTGCCCTGGCTTTCCCCCAGGTCTTTGTTCAGAAAAGGTCATGATGTTTGTTAACCTTCTCATAGGAGAGAGTTCCCGTGCCTGAGGCCAGGCTGATTCTTGAGGCCCATCTGCTGACGGAAACCCCTCGCTGTAAAATAAGACAAAAGTTCCGGTTCTCCGCTTCCCCTTCCTGTCTGGCTTTGGTGAGTTCTCTGTCTGACTGAACGGCCACTTTTGTTCATCTACTGAGGGCTATGTCACAGAACATACTCAAATTCAGCAAGAAAGGAAAGAACAGAGAGGTTCAGACCCAAAGATGATTTCTAGTCTTCCTTTGAAATGGCAGCTTTTCTGGCTACAAGGGAAGGTTTCTGGTCTTGTCTTCACAGATGACCCCGCAACTGTCTTTCACTCTCTCTGAAGGGTGGGTCACACTTGATTGAAGTAATCTCTTACTCACCATGGTCCACACCCACGGAGGGTGGATTAACTTTAAGAATATGTTTTTCTGGGGGATATATAGTTCCAAACCACTGCACCCTAGGACCCTGAGACCCCAGTAAAGCAGGAAGTATCACCCAGCCCCTAAACTCTAATAGTGAGGGAATGAAAGACAGGTGAGAAAGGAGTCAAAAATAATTGGCTCTTACACTATAGAGCATTAGCTGGTCTGGCCAGAATTACCAGTGCAAAACCAAAAGTGATGGCATGGAAGCTAAACTAACATACCAGATTTTTAGAAAAGAAGAACGAGAAAGAGAAATCAGAAGAAGAGATGTAACAGAAGGAAGAGAAGGAAAATAAGCAAGAAACACAAGACAAAAAAGATGGACAAAACTGGTCTGGAAGAAAAAAAATGTCCCAAGAACAGAAAAAACTCCTGAGCATGTTTCACACAATAGAATTAATATAAATATTTAATCATTAATTAATTATATAAATTAAATAGTTAATCAGTTGTGTTAATTTAACATGTGATATGCTTTCTCCATTTAACGTGTAAGAAAATTTAATATGCTTATTAAATTTAATAAAACAAGAAACTAAGGAATGAATTGATAAAGAGCTAAATAACATAATAAAGAAATCCAGAGCTGAGGGAAAAAAATGAGAACATAAGCAAGAGCTTTATAGAACCATTAAATAAGTCAGAAACATCAAAGAAGCTAAAACAGTTTTCTGGCTCAGAGGAAAGAAAGGCTTGAGACAATTGATAGAGAGCACAGAAGGAAATGACAAAGCAATGAAAAAGATGCTGATATACTGAAGACAAATAAAAATTATCCAACTTATTGGTGTTGGATTTCAGATCACAATGATGAGCACAAATGGTACCTCCCCCTTCTGCCCTCATCTCTCATTGCAAACTCATAGAAAAGCTGCGTAAACTATAAAACGTAGTTTGAAATGATATCTCCACACTCCAAGCAAGAAAGGGATATCTCCAGAGACAGATTTATAACAAAGGGGTAAATGGGAGCTGAAGCTGCAGGATGCACAGACGCCTTAAGATAGAGGCGCTATTGTGGCTGGGGTTACACAGGGACAACAGTTACAGTCATGGGCCCCAAATGCAGCAGGAAGCAATGAAGCCAGAAGGCAGAAACTTGCTGAAACTCCACGTTGGAGGAGAGCCAGGAAGAGGCCTGGGGTTGTGGCTAAACACAAGCCATCTGCCCCAGCACTGGGTGGAAACAAAGTCAATAGTCCTGGTCCACTAGCCTAAGGCTTGGTCTGACGTCTGTGCAACATCCACAGGCCAACACTGGAACCTCCCCTCCCCTCCAGAAATCCTCCTCCGTGACCCACGACACACGGGTGAGAAGTCCCAAGAGAGATGACTCCCATGAGAGATGAGCTCAAAGACAACAATTCCAAAACCTATAAAGAAGATCAACAACACTAAAGGCAGTTTTCAGACCCCAAAACAAAACAAAACAAAACAAAACAGAGCAAAAAATTACACTTAAGTAGCTCAAGATAATAGACAATCCTCAAGAGGTTTTAAAATAAATATGTATATGGGGAGTTATTGCTTAATGCGTATTGAGTTTCTGATGAGGGTGATGAAAGAGTTTTGCTGATGGATGGTATTCATGGTGGCACAACATTATAAGTGTAATTAATGCCACTGAATTGTACACTTAAAAAGGACTAGAATGGAGAAGGATGATGGGGAGTTATTGCTTGATGGGTTCAAGAGTTTCTGTATGGAGTTATGAGTTTCAGCGATAGATGGTGATGGTTGTACAACTCTGTGAGTATAATTGACAACGCCGAATTGTACATTGAAGGTTGTTAAAATGGGGAATATATGTTATCATGGTAAAAAGTTATAAAAATATATAAAACTATTTTTTAAATGGTTAAAATGGCAAATTTCGTTATATATATGCTACCACTTTAAAATAAATAAATGTGTATATAAAACTTTGGAGAACTTAAGGAATAAATGGCTGCCATAAATAAGAATAGGTGGTTATGAAATACAGGCAAATATTTTAAAAAGTAGAAATGTTGGATAGTTATTGAGATAACTGGCCATAACTGTATTTGTTTTTTATATGTGTTTGAGTGTGTGTTAATACACAAACATCCTGTGTACCCACGTAGAAAACGAGTTGGAGGAATACATGTCAAGTTGTGAATAGGGTTAACTCTGTGTAATAGCAGTAAGGGTGTTTTGTATCATCATTCTTTGCGTATCTGTATTATCTAATTTTCTTTCACAGTGCATATATGTTCATGTTAAAGGTAAAAAAACAATAAAAGACATTTTAATTTTAGTTAAGATGGGGAATGAACACGGCTTCTGGCTCAGCTGTGTTGCTACATATAAAATAAGCAGGAATGTTAAACAACCTAAATGCATGGAGCCTAGAATTGGGAATGAGGTCTTGCAATTCTGTATAGCTTAATGTAATACCTGGATATATTCCAGAATGTGTTGGGCAGAAAATTAAAAAGTATTGGCAAAGTCAAGAGGGACTGGAGAAAAAACATGGAACTATTAAACTTTCCTACTTGGGAAATTCCTAATACTCTCAAACATTAGGGTCTCCCATATTTATAAGCCAAGCCCTTGATCTTGAGGTTTGCCCTTATGAAATGTATTTCTGTCGTTGAGAAGCTAAGCCTATCTATAGTTATGTCTCAGAGTTTCTTACAGAGGACCTCTTTTGTTGCCCAGATGTGTTCTCTTTTGCTCTCTCTAAACCCAACTCTACAAGGAAAATCATTACCCTACCCACCACGTGGGGTGTGACGTCTCAGGGATGAGTCTGGCCCTGGCACCATGGGATCAACAAGGCCTACCTGACCAAAAGGAGGAAAAGAAGTGAAACGAAATAAGATTTCAGTGGCTGAGAGATTTAAGAGTTGAGACAGAATGAGAAAGAGGTCCTTTAATCCTGTATAGATTATTGAAATGCCTGGAAACATCCTAGAGTATATTAACCAGATAATCAAAAAGTATTGGCAAAGTCCCCTGAGGGAGGGGAGAAAGACTATGGAACTATTAAACCTTACCATCAGGGAATCCACTGATACTGTGTCAAACTTTAGGGATCAATAGACCATGCCCTTGATCATGAGGCTTACTCTTGTGAAGCTTATGTAGGTGGTATAGGTGCTTAGACTGCCTATAGACATGTCTAAGAGTTACTTCTGGAGGACCTCTGTTGTTACTCAGATGTGGCCTCAGTCTCTCTAAGCCCAACTCTGCAAGTAAAATCATTGCCCTCCCCCCTACATGGGACATGACATCCAGGGGTGAAAGTCTCCCTGGCAATGTGGGAGATGACTCCCAGGGATGAATGCAGAACAAGCCCCGAGGAATCAACAATTACATCCTGACCAAATGGGGGAAAAGAAGTGTAATTAAGAAAGTATCAGTGGCAGAGAGAGTTCAAATGGAGTCAAGAGGCTACTCTGGAGGTTGTTCTTATGCAAGCTTCAGGTAGACCTTGCTACCTATCATAACCTGCCATCCCCCAATCAGGACCACTCCAGCCAAGCCTAAAGAACACCTAAGGCAATTTATAAGATTCCACAAGGGTTCCATGTACTAGGTAACTTGAAAGAAACCTACAACCTCCAGATGGGTCCCTGGTCCAGAAAAGTCCTGAAACCTAGCCCAGCCTCTCCAGAACATCATATAGTTCCATCTCCCTACCCCATATTAGTGACAGACCATTCCAATAGCAAAAATTTAGAATTGCCATAGCCCAAACAACTGCAATGAGAGGTGTGAACAGATCAAAGGTGATGGTGGAGTTATACATAGAACATAGGACTTAACAAATGAATATGAATGCTGAATCATTAAATTGATATCTCTTTTAGTCTCCAGTATTTTGGAGCAGCTAGAAGTAAAAACCTAAAATTGTGAAACTGTAACCCATGTCAAAGTCTGCAATATGTTCTACAACTAATTGTGGTGCTGCGCTTGGAAATTTATAGCTTTTTTGTATATATGTTATTGTTCATAAAAAAGTCGATTGTGATGATAAAAAAGTATTTAAGCCCTCTAGCCTCCTATATTCTGGAGCAGCTAAAAGGAAAAATATGAGAGGATCATATGGTAGCCCATGACAAACTCTGGAATCTATCCTATAACCACTTTTTGAAGAGTGCTTTGAAAACTATTGCCTTTTTATTTCTTTGCTTTGTATATATGTCATACTATACAATAAAAAAGTCAAAAAAAAATAGAATTGAGAGGCTATTCTGGAGATTACTCTAATGCAAGCTTCAGATAGGTATTGCTAATTGCCATGTGCCAAGACCCAACCAACAGTATTCCTGAAAACCCTAAAGAATACCCAGGGCTCTATCTGAGACTCTATAAGCGCTTTTAAAAAATATATATTGTTATTGAGAAATCTTCGCACACACATTCCAGACATGGTGTACAATCCATGGCTCACAATGTTATCACATAGTGTGTATTCATCACCATGATCATTTTTAGAACATTTGCATCACTCCAGAAAAAGAAGAAAAAGGAAAAAAACCTCATACATACCATATACCTTACTCCTCCCTCTCATTGACCACTAGTATCTCCTTCTACACAATTTATTTTACATTTGTCCCCTCATTATTTATTTATTTATCCATATTTTTTTATGCATCTGCCCATACCCTGGATAAAAGGAGCATCAGACACAGTCTATAAGAGTTTTACTCACTAGGTTTATTTTTCAGAAACCTAAAGCCTCCAGATGGTTCCTAAGTCATATAATCCCTGAAACACAGAGGTGCCAGTCTCTCCAAGAACATCAGCTGGGTTCATCCCTCCAGCCCTTAATGTTGACACCCCTTTTCAACATGAAGAAGTCAGATTAGTCATTGCCCAAATATCCCTGAAGACTGGGAGAAGAATCAAAGGAGGAGTCATAACAGAGAAGACAGGATTTAACAAATGAGATTGACTACTGAATCATTATACTGATATTTTAGTCTCCAGTGTCATAGAGTAGCTAGACAGAAATACCTGAAATTGTAGAACTGTAACCCATACGATACTTTGAAATTTGTTCTATAAGTACTTGTTACCATGTACTTTAAAATTTATCGCTTTTTTGTATATATGTTATATTTCACAACAAAAATGTTAAAAAAATTAAACAATACAAAAAATAATCATGAACTAAACTATGGAAGATCAATGCCATTTCATTATTTCCACATGAATACAGTTGAATAACTTTTGAACAAATGTTTGGAATGTAGCTGGGGTTATGTGACTGAATGTCAATACCCGAAATAATGCACTCCAGAGACAGCTGGGCAGTTGTCCTCCTTGATGGCTTCAACTGAGGTGTGAGTGGTAGATTCACCCAACATAATCGGACCCTGTGGACAGAGAAAACAGGCAGTGGTTTTGAATATGAGCTGCATATGAAAAGTCACAAGGGCGAAGTGTTCGTAAGAATAAAATAAATAAAAATTAAAAACAAAACACAGCAGGACCAGTGCTCTGAAATTCAGGCACTGACTGGGACTCAACCAGCTGCTCATATGGGAAAATAGGTAGTGTCTTCTGGGTGAGGAGAAACAGATTATTTAATGGTGGCTAATGATTCTTCTGAGCAACACCAGGTAAGGCCATAATAGTAACTTTAAATGATTTAAGGATCATAACCTAAAATATTTTCCAACCCCAACGTAAGGTTCTTTTCCTGGCCACAGCGTCCTAAGGAATGGGTCACAACTTTAGGGTTAATAGAAATATCTCTAACTCCAGGCCTCTGCTCCATGTGCCTCTCCTTCCCCTGGCAGGGATCCCATATTTCATCAACTGTTCCATGGTTGATAAAACCTTCCTGCACTTCTCTTTGGTGCCATTTCCCTCTTTGCCTCTGCAGCAGCTTTCACCATGAGCACCAACCTGACTGTCCCCAAGACTGACCTCCATTCACCACTGAAGGTGGCGGCCAAACGCAACACAGCTCCCAGGTCATTGCAGTCATGCCACTGCCCAGCAAGGACATCAGTGTGTTCCCTGACCTTGGACGCCACTAGCTCATATTGGGCCGATTAGACTAAGGGGTTCCCTTCCTCAAGACAAGTGACTTCCTCTATGGGAAACTGTCATGATATTCTAATTTTGTTAGGATGTGACGTTTGACTGCCATTTGCTGGAAAGATTTGTCTTTAGTGTCTATGATGTGAATGTGCACCCTTGGGTATGTTGCCTTTAGCACAATCCAAACATTCTCTGACCACCCTCAAGGTAGGAGAGACGTCTCTCCCATCAGTGATCACAGCTCCTGTCATGACCATCCCAAAGGAACACACCTGGTCTTTCTAATTTCTTATCTCCTCTCCTTGCCTCCTCCACCCAGAGCTGGGTCAGCAGTCATTGCTGGGCCCCATCAACCGCCTGGGAGTATAAGCAAAAGGCTCCTCCTCCCCCATCAATTTCAAGCCACAGCCTTCTGCATTGGGGTGAACTTTTTGTCCACCCAGGCATACTCTTCAGGGCAACCTTTGTTTTCATTGTTTTTTTTTTTTTCTTCTAGAGATTTGAAGCCACTCTCTTAGGGTCCAGCAGTCAACATTAAAGTTCTCTTCACTTCTCCAGGAGTCCTAGCAGGCGCCTATGCCAAGCGGACACCTGAAATCCCATTTGGGTACGCCAGCCCACTTCCCTCACACACACCCTGGTCCCAGGAGCCTCTGCCACGCAAGCGTAACGGCTGGAGGGGGAAGAGGTACGGGGGGGGGGGGGGGGGGGGGGGGAGGCTGCTTTCATTCTTTGTCAGTAAAGACAAATAAAAGGTTAAAGACAAATGAAAGGTGTTAAAAAAAAATTGAAGGGGACCCTAGAGAAAGAGATTATGGGTTTTTCACCTATAAACACCAGGAGCCCCACAACCAACCATAGGTTCTGAGTGTTGAGTGAAAAAAATAAGCTTAGGTCTATATGTTCACACGCACATGCGTGTGTGAGAGAGACAGAGAGAGAGAAAGGGAGAGAACAGATGTTTACACGGCTGCATTTTAGAGCCCCAAGTAAATTATTGAGTGTTTTTTTCTAGGAACTTGCCCTGTGCCCTCTGTGTGGCTGACCACGCCATTTCCACCCACTCACTCCCTCCTCAGGTTTGCGGCGCCCTGTGCCCTGTTCGAGTTCCTCCCGACTGAGGACCCCTGTGCAAAGGCAAAAGCGGGAGGCCCCTGAGCCCCAGCACCTTACTGCCTCTGTCTGAAATAATGCCCAACCACTGGGTTCCACCGAGAACCCAGACGGCCCCGTTTCTGCTCTCGCTCCCGCTGCCTCCCTCTCCCGGCAGCCCCAGCCGGGATGATGCCATCTGCTCGGTGAGGGAAGAGGACGTTTTCCCTCAGGAAGGAGCTAATGGAACGCCTGGCCTGCTTGGGCGCCCATGTCCAATTCAACTGTTTACCCTCTGTGTGGTTGACCCCTCACTGCTACACCCCAAGATGTCCCCCAAACACACTGCTGATTGAGGGTTTTTCCTCTGTGTGTTCTTATGTCTAATTCGAGTGGATCCTGGAAGCCAGGCAGCTGTGATAGGACAGGGACAATTCCTGAGAACTCAGTGCCTCAGAGGGGGACGGATGGAGAGTCCCCACAGGCCACAGGCTTAGGGCACTGATGGAGGCAGGCAAACCTGCCATGCCCTGCTTGCTGTAAAGGAGTCCTACTGCATCAAAAGCATCAAATGATAATTTTCCAAAAGTAAAAAGCATGGTTCTAAAGGGATTGCGAGAGGGAGGTTTTTGAGTGATGAGTTAAACTCATTAAAAAAAAAAAAGAAGAGCCAATTTTGCTATATCTTAATTTTCTTTAATGAATGAAAAAACATGGCTGGCATATAAATACAGAAAGAACCCAAGCCAAAAATGTGTTCATTAATGAGGGAACCAGCAGGATGGTCCAGCTGGTTCCAAAAAGTACAGGAGATAGTGAAGAAATTATAATCACTGAAAGAAGGTAGAAATAACAATTACCCAATTATATATAAAATAAAACCTTCACCTTTGGGCTAAAATATTTTTGAGTCACTTTACAATAATCCCGCATCGCTATCTGTTTTCTACAGGTCAACTACAAGTTATGAAGGAACCTCATAAAGTTATCAAATACTCCAATCATTAGTCAAAAAGCAAGTCAGAAAACAGTACACAAACAATACACAGCTCTAGAAAACCAGATAATTCCTGTGCCGACCTGCTAGCCCAAGCCCAGCATGAAAGGGCCTCAGGAATGCTTTGTCCCACTTCCAAGTTTTTGGCCATTTTTCCTAACAGTCCAGATCAAGGCAAACAGGAACATGGGGCCCAGGGAGTAAATAGTGGCCAGAGCTGTCAAAGCAGCATGGGCCCCAGGGATGTCCTGTCATCTGAGGAAAGCTCGCTGGTCTTCATCCCCGAGGGAACTAGTCATTTTTAGGGATACAGGCATTTAGAGAAAGGACTGAAGGAAGGCCAACCAGGAAGGGACCACCCGACCTTTCTCAGGCCCACTAGCTACATTCTTTCCCCGGGATTGCAGACCAATCAGCGTGGCACAGGCTTAGGGCCTGGTTTCAGGGACTGTTTCCTCCCCTGTGACTTTGGGTGGGTCCCTCTGCCTTTCTCCTCCAGACACTGGAAATGGGACTTTCTGGATGGGGAGTGTGGAGGGCAGGTTAACACCATGTCTACTCACAGGCGCCCGCATCAGAGTAGGTCCAGGGCAGACCTGGGAGTGGATTTGGCCACATTGGGACACCGACCTTAGGTGGGAGGGGTCTTGCCTCCCAGCTCCCCCAGGATGACGTCTGGGTGCAAGCGGAGCCCCCCCCCCCCACCGGCCCCCATGAAACCCGACGCTCCGGAAACGATAACCCTTCTGCAGCTGCAGGGTTGTCCTTTGTGGGAAAGGGAAGAAGTAAAGCTGCTTTGCGGCACTGGGAATGCTAAAAATGTGTGTGGCAGGGGAGCTCAAAGCCGGGAGCTGGAGGTGAGCTGGGGTCTGGGAACAAAAGGCCCTGAGAAGCCCAGGAGACAGGGTGGGGGTGGCAGCGGCAGGGATGGCCGCAGCACCTCCTCTGCCCAGCCTAGCACCCCGCTGAGGGGCTCTGGGCACCCTGGGGCAGCCAGTGGCAGGCAGGCTCAGGTGTCGCTTGTAGGAAGCTGAGTTCCTCACCCCCCAGGTGACTGTGAACCGAGCTGGGCAGGCAGATCAGTTCCCCTTGGCGGTCATGCCAGCCAGCCTCTCTCCACACACTGAATAATTCAGGCCTCTCTACCTGCTGCAGGGCTGTGAGCTGGGGCCCATGGGGTTGGTCCCTGGCCATCTCCCCCACAGATTGAGTTTGTGGGGCCTGGGGGTCGTTAGGCCAAGGTTGAAGGACGTATGAGAAGACCCTCCTTCCTCTGCTGCACCCCCACTTCTGACTGACCTTCCGCCCTTTCTCCCAGCCTGCCCCCACCTCTGCCCCTGCCTGAGGGGGTTGCCTGCCCAGCTCTGGTTACTGTTCTCTGGCAGCCACCCAACCCCTCCCTGGGGAGGCTGAATTCTCACCTCATTGGACTCCATTCAAGGAAGGGAAGTTTTAATGATCCTCCCTCCTCCCTGCCCTCCTCCTCAGGTTCCCGCCTCTTGCACTCCCCAGCCCCAGACTCAATCCCAGCCTCCTCTGCTGCTAAATGGGGGGCGGGGGGCATAGCATAGCAGAGGGCAGAACCCTCCCCTTGCACAAGACCCCAGACTCTGTACTGCATCTGTTGTGAAAGTCCCCAGACCACCCATATGATGGTGGGGTGGGCATGATGGTTCCATGGCTGAGCAGAGAAGGAACCAGTGGGAGGGGGTGGATGCCACCGCCTGGACCTCATTCCCTCTGGGAGGGCTAAGGGAAAAGGGGTTCCTGGCATGTGTGGTGTGAGCTTGAGCCAAGAAAAGTGAGCCTCCACCCCAGACTCAGGCTGGGTGCCGGGTCACTTGCCAACCTGTGTTCTCGGCTTCCCCCAGTGCCACCACGCTGGGGACAATCACATTTTAAAAGAAGGAGAGGGTTCCTGGAGGTGGAACCCCTCTCGGAGTGGCGCTGGCAGCAGCAGGTCACATGCAGTGGGTGAGCTGCTTGCAGGGCCCTGAGAAATGAGGAGGAATCCTCTTAGCCAGGAGGAATCGGGGCACCCTGAGAATCTCCTCACCTCTCCAAGCAGCAGGAGGCAGATCAGCAGGGCGGAAGGAGTCTATGGGTCCTCCGTGAGGGAGAGCCTGAAGGGTGGCTCTGCCGACGTGTGCACCCAACACAGCCTTAGCTCACCTTGAACTTTCTGAAAGCCCCAGCACGCCGTGGTTGATCCATGAGAGGACACTGAACCAGAGTTCAATCTTCTGTCCCCAAGTGTTGCTGCTCAGGACAGGCTCCCCCATCCGGAGCGGCGGCCCCTCACTCTCAGCACCCAGAGGCAGCTGAGGCTCTGAGGATAAGCAATGCCACCTAAAGTGTCTCAATCTTGAGTGTCTGCCAATGGTCTTTTGGAGCCAAATCTAGGTGGTCACATTTCCCTGTTGCAAGAAATTTTGAAGCAAGTCACGAAAGACCACACAGGTATTTGAAATTATTAGCGTGCTTTGTACAGACAAGGAGAGTATTAGGCCCTCTAGGCATGGCAGGGGGGACACTGTATGTGCCTGTATATGAGAAGTCCCTGTAAAGCCAGGATAAATGCTAGAAATACATAGATTGCAGCCTGTATGAGAGCTGGAATTGTCAGGCTTTTAGCAATATAGTTCAGGGCTCCCAATTCCCTCTGGTTCACTCCAGTGAGCCATGTTATGCCAAGTGGTAAAAGTGGTTAGGTGAAATGGTTGCCTCTCTGGACCAGCAGCACCTGGGAACTTGTCAGGAATGCCCTTTTTCAGGCCCCACCCCAAACCTGCTGAAATCAGAAATGCTGTTGGTGGGGCTTTCTGTGCTTTAACAAGCCCTCCAGGTGAGCCTGATGACCACCAAAGTTGGAGAACCACTGTCCAGATTCTGATGTTGATAAGGCAGAGGGACAACTGCCTTGTTTTCGGTGTATAGCCTCAGCAACTAGCCACCTCTGTCCGGTGTATAGTAAACAGTCATTAAGATGGTGAATGAGTGAATGAATGAATAAATAAATGGGTGCTTTAGCTCTATGTGTCACTGACTTCTTCTCTCCAACCGCGTACCCTCCAGGACATTTGCAAGCTGATATAAGGGGAAGGGTGCCGATATATCTGATAATACACCCCAGCTTCTTGTCAGCTCAGCTTGGCCTCTGAATTATTAAGCAGGACTAGCAGCCCATTTCATGTTTTCTTCTTAGAGATGAAGTCTTGGCCCTTCAACAATTTTTTTTCTAACCTCCAGAAACAAAAGCACTTTCCATTTGATTTTGGAACCAAACTCTCCCCCATGCCATTCTGGCACTAAAAGGAAAGGGCGGAAGCAGCTGGAAGGAAGTTTTTACATTTAGGAGTTAAAATGTACCCACATTTATTATATATCTGGTTCCTACAAGAACCAAGAAATACAGGCTAGGCATTCTTAGAAATCCTGGGGCTGTGGGAGGGGCCTCAGGAGGACAGGCAGGTTGCACATAACAAGAAACAGACCTATTTGTTCCTCTTTTACAAGCAGTCAGTAGCTAAAGTCCGGGTGGAGTTTGGTGCCTTCCCGCATATGATTTTTATTTTCCCTCATCTGATTTTGATAAGGGCTGAATTATGGACTTTCTGATTCTGTGGTGCTGCCACCTTCCTCTAACACCTGCCTCTGATGCCCCAATGTTTGGAATGTTTCAGGTGCACACCTCTCCAGACTGCATGCTTTGTCCCCCAACCCACTTCCCTTTCTGCTGTAACAACACACGTTTCAGCAACAAGATGCTGGCCTCAGACAGGCTGGGCACACTGCCAGGAGAGGTGTTATCTGTTTCCAGCGCTCTCAGCTTCCTGCCACTGGACCCATCCTCAGGAAGTCACTATGCTCAACTGACATGCACTGAACGCCCTCTGGGGCCATCTCATCCCACATCATCGTGGACATCCAACATCTTCTTTTCTTTTTAGAACAGGGCCTCTGCAGTAATATGGCCACATCTATGGGTAGACCAGCAGGCTGCCTGCCCTGCTCACTCCTTCATTGGTCCCATGGGATTGCCAAGAACCAAGGAGAAGGCAGCTGCAATGTTCTTAGTCTCTCTGCTCCAGCTCTGAGTTGTCTGTTTCACTTCCAATTTTCTGCTGTTTGCCACAAAATCCAAGGGCTATCATCCAGTCCTGCTGACTATAGATCTTAAAGCTTTGGGAAAATCCAACACAACAGCTCCACTCACAAGGGTTGAGACCTCCATGAAGGAATATTCCCTCTGAGTGCTCAGGCCTGAAATCTTCCAAGGAGTCTCCTCTCCTCTAATTGGCTTTGACACCTCTGAAGAAAAAACATGGATGGGGAGGGAACAAGCAGACTTCAGACAAGGAGGTAACAAAGCACTCTTAGAAGAGAGGTTCTCTTCAGGAATTTACCAATTCACTCTTATAAGAACTAATTCATTCATTCATTCATTCCCTTACCATTTATTGGGCACCAACACCTACTATACATGACAGACACCAGAGATACAAAGATAAATGAGATATGATCCCTTCTTCAGGGTGTTCATAATCCTGTAGAAAGACAATCTGTCACATTATAGTGAGATCAGCATTCTGATGGAGGTGACCTCAGGCCAGTACAGAGAGAAAAGTCATCTTACTCAACCTATGGCAGGGTGCAAAGGGGAGGAGAAATGATGGGAAATGAAAGAAAGCATGGTACCTTTGGGAGGGACAAGTAATTTGATATGTCTAGTGAAGAGGAAAGGGTACAGGGAGTGCTGCCCTGAGAAAGGGTGCAGTGCCTGCTAACCTATGTGTTACAAATGGACTTAAGACAAATTGATTTTTCATAATTACTAGATTCTTTTTATAAACTCTCTGTACCTTCCGACAGTTTGAGATAGAAGGGGGTTATGAGTCACCTTCCCCATAACTTTGTTTCTAGGGCACGTGTTATAAGGAGATAACCTCTCAGACTGAACTCTGCCATACTTATACATATTTATCAACAGGGAGGTACAACGAATCTCTGTCCTTTTTAGGCTCTCCTGCATTAAATGTTCACTTAAGGCAGATGCAACAATATTCTAGCAGCAGGATTCAGCTAACCTTCCAGGAGCTAGATGAAAAGACTCTTTATGCAGCAGCTGCACAGGACTGAGACAGAAGCACCACTTTAAAGGGTGTTGGATATTCAGCGTATTGAATTCCCTCTTCATGTAAGGGCCTGCTGAATATTTCTAGCCAATTCACATTACACAAATACTTTCCCCCCCAATGAGGGATGCTTTCTAGCAGCTATGGGAATTAAAAAATCTCTGATACTAATCAGTGATAAAGGTAATTAAAGCTAGGTGGGGTTCCCCTGGTATGAGAGTTTCCATTTTGACTTGTCCAGCCACCCTTGGAATGTTCCCCATTAAGGTACTTCAAATGTTTACTAACCCTACTAGGGTTCAACTAAAACAAACACATACCTACGCCACATGCTCTAGGCTAAATATTGTAAAGTATATTGCAGGAAAAATGAAATACAGTCCATAGAACACTGCTAAGGAAAGTGGGGGAGTGAGCTGAAAGGTTTTAAGATTTTCATTTTAGAGAGATCATTCTTACTATGGACAATGGATTGTAGAGGGGCAAAAGGAGGAAAGACCAGTTGGAGGCAATAATCCCAGGGAGAAGTTATAAGGATGTATTTGCAGTTGGTGGGAGATTGGGGAGGTAAGTTCAGGAAAAAGTAGAAAGAAAACAGTTGATTAAAGAGATATTGAGGAGATAAGCTGAGAGAACTTGGTGAGTGACGGGTTATGGGGGATAAAGGACAGAACTTGGCAAGGATGTATGGGGACCATTCACTGAGGTGAGGATGGGATGAAGGGTAGGTTGCAGAGGGGAAAAGACTAAGTGTTCGGTGGTGGGTTTGAGAGGCCTGTAGGTCATCACGTGGGGAGGTCTAGAGACAAGGGCATGTGTGCATATGGATCTCTGTAAGAAGGTGAAACAACAATATTAGTACAGTCATAAAAATAAACCAGGACCACAATAAAAATTTAAATAATAATAATAATCACCTCTGCAGGTCATGGTGAAGAATGACGGAGCTAATAGAGTAAAAGTGCTTAGAATAACACCTGGCACACACACTAAGTGCCAAGCATTATCTGTTATCTTTTCCCCCCTTTGATGTGATGCACTGTCTTAATATTTCCTAATAATAATATTTGCATTCTTGGGAAATAGCTGCTTGGTCATAGAGAATTGTTTTTCTTTATACTATATAATTTGAAAAACAAAACAAAACAAAAAAAAACAGCCCAGACCAGAAGCTAGAGGAGAGTCCAGTTAAAACCAGGCAGTGGGCCCAGGTATAATTAGACCAGCAGCATTAAGACAAGCTGTGCCTACAGTCTAGAAAACAACAAAGCATGGGATCATTTCCAACTCCTTTCTCTTTTGCCATCCCTATAGCCAATCTGTCACAAAATAGTCAGAAACCTCTGAATTACATATTTATCTATTTAGATGCAGAGGTACCCATAGTAAATCATGATATGCCTGTATCAAGCCATCACTGCATATCTGGCTTCCAAGGTCTTCCAGAATCTGTACCCATTCCATATCCCAGTCTTAATTCCTATCACTGCTTCTTCTGAGGGTCCACTGTGTACCAGGCCCCACTCTGCGTCCCCATAGTAAATCATGATAGGCCTGTATCAAGCCATCATTGAATATCTGGCTTCCAGTGGAGAGCATGACAGCCAGAGTCCCTGACCTCATGACATTCATGAGGGGAAGATGAAATTTAACACCTGATTTCATGTTTGGTGAGGATTACAAAAGGAAGAGCCAGGTGCTGTGGGAGCAGAAAACAAGGGGGCTTAACCCAGTCCAAGAGGACAGGGCATGAGGACACTCAGGGCACCAGTCTCATTTGATTTACTCTAAGCCAAACCCTGGGCAATGGAACAACAGGACAGAAGAATTAACTGTCTCCTGTCTTCTCTGCTGTAGGCTCTTAATGAAGAAATAAGGTATCTTCCCCTCCTCCTGATGGACAACCAGGGTTTATGTCCCGGGGGTTTGAGTTTCCCTTGACCAGAGAGGTGACTTTCTTGTCTTTAAATCAAGCAGGTAAAGAGCCAGTAGGAAGGTTTGGAAGGTGGCAGGAGAGGGGAGCAACCCAGTGGAGGCAGGGAAGGGGGGCATTAGTGACCCACCCTAAGCAAGCCTCAGGACTCACAGAGCTCTGCACCCCAGGTATGGTGGCATCTCAAAGGAGGAAGACTGTGACACCAGGGGTGGTGGCCAGGGAGTCTCCAGAAAAATGTGTGTTTGCTTGGCTCAAAACAGATGGAGATCAAGTATAGAAAAGATCACGAGGGCCGTGGACAAATGGGTACCAAGATGGGGAGCCAATGCAGGATTAAGGGCTGTGGAAGGCCGGGACTCATGCAGCCCACAGACCAAGATTTCCAATCCAGGCTAATTTGCACTTTTTTCATCATTTCAAAAATTGGGTCATTTTCCCTGAGTATTATTGAATTGTAAGAATTCTTCATATATTCTGTATATAAGTCCTTGGTCAGACATATGCATTGCAAATATTTTCTTCTAATTTTTGGTTTGCTTTTAATTTTCTTAACGGTGTCTTCCAAAGAGCAGATGCTTCTTATGTGTGCAGACAGACAGGGATATAGACATAGAGGTAGATAGAAATATAGAATGTGCATTTTTTATTTTCACCAATTTCAATTTATAAATTCTCTTTTCTTTCATCCTAGTGCTTTTCGTGCCTTGTCCAATAAAATTCTGCCTATCACAGTTAACGAAGACTATGTTTTATTCTAAATGCTTGCAACACTTTTTAACTCTACCCTGCCCTCAAGGGTGATGAGTTAACATTTGAAACACCCTGATTATGAAAAATGTACCAGAGATGGTTATTCAGTAGTTCAAAAATGCCATCAAAACCTACACCAGAGGGTTTGTTAATTAGCCTAAGGGAAGTTAGGAATGCATTTTCACCGGCAAAATCAATGCTATTTAAGCTGTGGTGGTTGGCTAAGAAGTTTTGCAGACCACATGAGCGTGGTGGAGGCCTCAGGGTCCACGTGGCAGGCACCAGCCCCCGCCGCCGTCAGGAGCCCTCAGCCTGGGTGCCAGGCCCCTGTCCCTCCACATCCCCGAGGAGCCTTCTTCTGCCTCAGCCACATGACCGGCTGAGCCTGCGGTGAGGACAGTGTGACATTCACCTCACCGCAGAAAGTACGCTTCAGATGCCGTTCTTAGGACAGACAGCGGGGCTCGGGGAAGCCATCGACAGGCTCCTGGCCTTTCTTGTGCCCGCTTGCTAGCACGTCTTTGGTGGACCCTGGACTCAGGTGCGCTTTCAGTAGGAGGTTGGTATGGCATTTGGAGGACCCCGCCACTGACCAAAAGAACGCAACGATTGCCAGACAGCTAAATCGGCTTAGCTCTGTTCCCATCAGCAGGAAATACAGGGGAACCGTGGTGACATGATAAATTATGACAGGGATGTCTTCCAAATGAAAATTCTAACAGTAGGAAGGACGCCTTCCCTGGCTGCCCTCCACGTGAGATCAGCGCCTGCGTAGTTGGGACAGGGACCTGTGCCGCAGTTCAACCTCCCTCTCTGCCCTGTTTCCCCCCAGCCTTCCACTGAGACACCTGCCCAGGATCTGGCCCTGCTCCCCCGTCCACCAGAACCCCTCTGTCAGGCTCTGAATTTTCTCTATTCAGTCAGGACCCACTCCTGATGACTGTCTTTCCCTACTAGTAACGCATCTCTGGCCCGCGAGGAGGGGGGTAGGGTCACAGCTGGCCAAGTGGGATGAGGGAAGCCAAGGCCCAAGTTAGTGTCTCTCCTTTGAGGGACTCGGGGAGACACCATGGGGCAGTTATCCGGCCTTCCCCATGGAGCTTTATTCACTATTACACAAGAAATTCTTGCCATGATACAACAAATCAGAAATGTAGCAAAACAAAAAAAGAGCACCAAACGCCCACCAACAGGCAAAAGATCCAAACAGACATTTTTCCAAAGAAGATATTCAGATGGCCAATAAGCACATGAAAAGATGCTCCACATTATTAGCCACTAGCAAAGTGCAGATCAGAACCATTTCACATGCCCTAGGATGGCTAGTATCAAAAAGGGAAAATAAGTTTTGGCAAGGATGTGGGGAAACTGGAATCCTCTTATACAGTTGGCAGGAATGTAAAATGGTACACCCGCATGGAAAACAGTTTAGCAGTTCCTCAAAAAGTTAAAAATAGAATTACCATATGACCCAGCAATTCCACTCCTAGTTATAGGCCCAAGAGAACTGAAAACATATGTTCACACACACAGAAAAACCTTGTACGTACTATGTTCACAGAGCATGTTTCAAAATATTCAAAAAGTGGAAATAATCCAAATGTCCATCAACTGATGAATGAATAAATAAAATGTGGTATATCCATACAATGCACTTTAATTCAGCCATAAAAAGGAATGCAGTACTAATACATGCTATAATATGATTGAACCTTGACAACATTATGCTGGGTGAAGTCAGACACAAAAAGCTACATATTGTATGATTCCATACGTGAAAAGTCCAGGTCAAGCAAATCCATGGAGACAGAAAATAGATTAGTGGTGGTCCTATCTATTTTGGAGGGAGGAAGGAAAGAGGAATGACTGCTAATGGAAACAGTGTTTCTTTCTGGAGTGATGAAAATATTCTGGAAGTAGATAGATTGCGCAATCTTGTAAATATACTAAAAATTACTGAATTGTACATTCTGCTCAATGTTATAGTATGTGAATTATAACTTGATTTAAAAGGCATCCCATGCACCAATCATAATTGCAAAGAATGATGACAGATATCCTATAGCACTACCACAGACAATGTTTTCCCTAAAGTTAGGTCACCTGAGAAGACAATGTGTTAGGGGCAGACAGAGTAAGTCATTGGTGAAGGAACTTTTGTTAGGAGCAAAAAGCTCCCAGAAGTTCCTAATGGCCCAGCATGGCAGGAGAAATTCTCCTGTGTACAACCCTCTATAATCCAGTGTAATAACACAGATAATGAAAGTCTGACATCACCAGGTATGTATATATCTTGCACAAGCTAGTATTATCAGGTCTTCTGGAAATAAGGCTGTCCTATTGAGTCCTGCAAGAATGAGGCTGGGACTTTTCAAAAGAGCGATGTCACACTGATTGTCAAACCATAGCCAGTCTGGAGAAGAATATATCCTCTCTCTCTCTCAACCTAGATGTCAAGAAGTCCCGGGAGTCTGGAAGGGTGCTCTCAGCTGGACAGTGTTAAGATGATATCCTCTGTGTGGAGACAGTTAGGAGCTAGGAATTCAGGACTTTCTTAAACTAAGAGTGACTTTGAGCTCATCCATAATATTATTGAGGATCTAGATATATTCTGTGTTTCTTTTCCTTTCCTTTGGACATATGTGGAAAGGGGGCTGGGACCAAAAAGGAAAAAGCAACATCACCATAGATTTTTATATTTTGTTATGTATTCTATATTCACTCCAATGAGCAATGAATATTCAGTGTTTTTATAATTAGAAACACATAAGCATTACTTTAAAAGAATAGAAAAGAAGGAGGAACAGGCTATCGAAGAATTCCTAATTAAGTAGAAGACAAACCAAAGAGCCATGAGCGGCAGTATTGCTGACTGCTTACCCAACTGCCATTTCCTCTTCTTTCTTGATAACATAAACCTGATTTGATTCAGGAATAGTATGCCCAACCCAAGAATTTTAATCATAATTAGTCCAAGGTTATCATGTCAAGCTCAACCTCTTTGCCAGTAATGGGTTTAAGGGTGGGCATATAGACCATTTATGGCCAATAATAGTGATTTTGAAATCTGCTAGTGGCTATAAGGGAAGATTTTGCTCCTTCATCTAAAAGAGAGATGGAGAGTCACAAAAGAAGTTCTCCTTATGTCCCCATCCTCAACCTTCATACTTAGAATGCTGTCACGTGGAGACAATACCTAGTGCTATAAGCAAACATCTTGCAACCACGAGGGGAGACGTTGCCAGCATGGTGACATAGCATAAATAAAGATGAGAAGAGTTCAGGTCTTCAATAACAACATCCATCCACTGAACTAACTCTGAAATTGCTCATTATATAAAATAATAAAATGACTTTATTGTTGAAGCTATTTTAATTGACATTCTGTCCCCTGCTGCCATCCAAAATGATATTCACTATCAGGAGACAAGGTTAGGAAGCAGGAGGTGAGAATATATTCAGGTGGTTGAAGCCACTGGAAGAATAGGGAAAAGCCATGTTGGGTAGGACAAATCAATATTTAACAACTGGTCAATCATGGGCACAAAATAATCTGAAAGGTTTATAGAGATCCCCCTTTTAGTTTAAGGTGTATTAGAGAGGCTAGAGGGAAGTGCCTGAAACTGTGGAGCTGTGTTCCAGTAGCCATGTTTCCTGAAGATGATTGTATAATGATACAGCTTTTGCAATGTGACTGCGTGATTGCGAAAAAAGAAAAGAAACCTAAAATTGTGGAATTAGAACCCATGTCAAACTCTGAAATATGTTCTACAACTAATTGTGGTGTTATGCTTTGAAATTTAGAGATTTTTTTGTATATATGTCATTTTTCACAAAAAAGAAGGAAAAGAATTGATTGAGATGATAAAAAACATTTAAGCCCTCTAGCCTCCTATATTCCAGAGCAACTAGAAGGAAAAATATGAGAGGATGCTATAGTAGTCCATGACATACCCTGGGATCTGTCCTATAGCTACCTATTGAAGAGTGCTTTGAAAACTATTGCTTTTTTATTTCTTTGCTTTGTATATATGTTACACTATACAATAAAAAAAGTTTTAAAAAAAATCTGAAAGGGCACTGGCCTAGTCAGAATGGACACCAGTTATAAATAACTGATTTACCCATGCCAGTGTGTCCCAGCTGCCATGTCCCACACGTCCATCTTCAGTCAACTTTCTTCAAAGAAAAATTCACTTCTCCTAACACATCTCCTTTTATCAGGGAGGAAAACTTTTCCCAGAAGCCCTGCTGTAGAATTCTCTTCATAATACGTTGCCTAGAACGTGACCATCCAGAAACCAATTACTGGCAAAGAGGAATAGAAATACTATTTTTGGTTTATACCAATCAAGGCTAATTCCCTAGGGCTGGGAAAGGCCCACTTTCCCTGAGCACAGCGCCTCCTGATACTTGAACCAAATCAAGTTCCTCTGGCAAGAAGGAAGGGTGAAATGACTACTGGCTAGCAATGAAAAGGACCTTCCACAAATACCCTATATATCCATCTTTGTTTATAAGTGCAAGTACATTGATAAGACAGCGACTCCAATAGACTTTCTGGGTCACAAGAGCATGTTCATTTACAATGTTGTTAGATATTGCCAAATAGTCCTCAAGAGGCTTTAACTCTCCAAACCCTAGTGGATAGGACAGTGCTTGAAACCTATTATGTTTCAAGCTCAGTGCCACCCTTGATGGTGGTACAAATTGGCGGACATAATAAAATCAGCAGCAGGATCAATAACAGAAAGGTCCAGTTTTAGAAGTAAAAGGCAAATCCTCAGGTGGGCCGCAGTGGCTCAGTGGCAGAGTTCTCGCCTGCCGTGCCGGAGACCCGGGTTCATTTCCTGATGCCTACCCATGCAAAAAAAAGATGAATCCTCAAGAGGTGAGGGTTGAGCTGACATTCCTGTTTGTCTTCCTTGAGTTCCAACCACCCCTGGGCTTCTTTTCCCTTATTTACCTCGGTCCGGTCTTGGTTGGTTCCACGACTCGAACATTCCCTTTAATTCTCTGACCTAAGGGAGGTTGACAGTGTAACCCCTTGCTTTCCCTGGTTGAGAAAAGCTTTCCAAACTTTGGAAATTCAGCAGAAAGACTGCTGCATGCCCTTTCAAAGTCGCATGACTGTGTGCAACAACCTGTCTAAGAGTCATCTGATTTTCTAAGGGATATAACTTTGACCTACTGTTTATAATTGATTAGACCCAGGCTCAGCAAAGTTAGATTTAACCTGCAAAATGAAATGTTTTACAAGCAACTTTTTTTTTTTTGTTAAGGATGTAAAAGATTTCTCTCTGAAAGAAAAGATAACCCCAAAGTTACAGTACTGTAAGGGCATTATTAGCCTGTTTTCTATATAACTCAGCCATCTTTCTTTTTTTCATTATTTATACCTCCATTTATTCTCCCTTAAACCAGCTTTACCATCTTGCTGTTTTTCTTCATCAGTGAGCTAAATAAATCTTTAACCAGGCTTCACTATATGTTTGTATGAGAGTCATGTTTTTAACTTATGAAAAACTATACTTTCACACACTTTGTCCATCTGATCCAAGCTTCCAAACAGTCTCTGCTAAATATGAAAGAAGAACAAATGCAATAAATAGAGAAATTAAAAAGCATAAAAAGCTGTCTGGCTTACAAAGTGGTGGCACCTGATCTTATCATAGTTAACTTGTTTCCTTATTACCTTGTCACTAAAGATAATAAGTGGCTGTTGCTAGAATCCTCCTGGGGCCCCTTCCCAGCTCTTCACCATCCCACAGACAGTGCCAACCCGCTGATGCCTCCAAAGTTAGACCACAAGAACTTCCAAATCTGCCATCCATGTGCTTGACCCCGCTTTAAGATTTGGGGCTTGACTTTCCCCCAGCCAGTAGCCAGGATTGTAAAGACTGGAAATGGGTGTGTCTTCTCTCTTCTGGACACCCTCCTTGCCTGGCACTCTAAACGCCCCCAGCTCTGTGGGGCTTGGTCTCTTCCAGCACCCAACAGTAGAACCGCACCCTTACTACAGGTGACTCATATGTGGACCGGGAAGTCCAGGCCAGCAAGTCACCCTTTCCTTTAACATCTGCATCTAAATGGCTCAGGCTGTGCATTCCTGGGGTTTCCTTTCCCCCAGCCATCTCTCACTCCAATCTCCTCTTCTCCCTGGAGCTCCCAGTTCCAGTCCTGGGGCTTTACCTCTGCCCAGAGAAGAAACCCAGCTCCCTTCTGAATACCCCCCCTACCCCTCCACCCCCACCCCATGTCCCAGACATCACTTACCAAAAGCTGTTGAGTGTATTTATAAAGGTTTGGAGAGGGGCTCCTACATACACTGTTCAGCCAACGTTATCACATTTAACATTACAATCTGCAGGGTCCCCCCGGCTCTCCCTTTGCAGCCCTCGTGGTCTGCTTCTCTGACGTGAAGGCTCTTCTCCCCCTTTCTCTCAGCCTCTCCATCTTTTCCTCCCTTCTCTTCCCTGCTCCTTGGGCCCTCTCCCTAGGACTGTCTCTGGGAATTCACAGCTCAAAACTTCCTGCCTTACTGGGCTGGGTGGGCCATCTCCCGCTCTGTGCAGCCCTGGCCCGGTCTGCCCCTGCCTGCGGGTCATTCTCCTTTAACAGCCCAAGAGGCCGTCAAGGTATTTCCTAAGCAAAGGGCCGTTTCTCTAGATTGTGCAAGCGGCAGCAGTTGGTTCTTATCGTAAAAAAGCAAAATTTTCTTCACCCACAGGAAAGAACAATACATATGCCTAGCAAAACGAAGTGAGGAAGTGGGCTTTTTTTTTCTCTCACATGGCTCCCAGGGAAACTGCCCCTAGATTTACCGCATTCATCTTCTCATTCCCAGAGCCCCCAAAAGAGCTTCATGAAAAATTCCCCTCTAGGAGAGAGACAAATTTTCCAAAGTACAGGGCAAACCTCCCTGGCACAGAGGTTTTGTGTCCCACATAGAGGCTCGCGGCCCTCACGCTGTGCGCAGCAACTGTTGAAGTAAGCAGCTCTGAAGCAACCCCAGGAGACCTACTCAGACACCAAAATCCTTCCACCTGGGGAAATCCTTCCTTTAGCCAGCAGAGACATCGAGGAGCAGTTTAGCTGCATGTTGCAATTTCTTAAAATAAAACTTCCTAATTTTGAATTTCATCAAGTCTTCATTTATTTTTGCAATATTATGGGTATGTCCTTTCCTCTCCTACATTGTCTAAACTTTCACCCAGTTTTTAGGAGATGTCTCTCTGCACAGGGAGGTGACCTAGGAAGCTCCACATAGAGCTCCCTTTGCTGACCCTAATACGGGGGTTCAGAGGGGTCACCAGACAATGTCCCGTTTTCAGCCTTAGTTTCTTCGATTCCTAGTCGTGTGATATGACTTGAGAAGCAAGACCACCAGCTATTTAAGCCCTGCAAAGTTTCCTCTGTCACTGATAACTGGAGCCAGGAAAGTATTTTTAAAATTACTACCCTTGTTTTCAAAGGTTTTTGAAAGTTCTCTTTGACCCCTTCGTTAGAAAAGCGAGCATAATATTCCTTTGAATGTCAAAATGTTTCCACAGAACGGTCTTCTTTGGGAGAAGAAGAAATTCACGCAAGAAACAGGAAGAGGATGTGTAAGTTCCTCTCTGTGGTGATCTAAAAAGATCACAGAATGCTCTATGTTAAAGCTCAGAAATTAAAGATGCACAGTGACTTTCTTTCCACCCTTTTATATCTCCATTTATAGACTGTGACTCATAAGAATGCTCTGTCACTGCAAACGCACAAAAATCAAATTTCACCATGACATATTATTATCACCACTAGGAAAATGTGTGGTGTTGAGAGCGTGGGTGATCTTTTCCCTTTGGTCTTTTCTTTTCTTTCCCCAATATGTTACAGTGTTGATTGTACAACATTTATTAGAATAATAACAAATAATACTACCAGCTAACCTTTATTGAGTTCTTAATGTGTGCCAGCAAGTTGCAAAGTGCTTAGCATGCTGTATCACTTTTAATTCTCACAAAACCCCCATAAGGCAGAGATTATTATTATCCATGCGACACCAAAAGTAACATTAATAATGTTAATGGTAATAATCATCTCCCTGCTCTTTACCATCTAAGAAGGTATATTCCTTAGAAAAGCCTTCATTTCCCTTGGTGGAGATGCTGTTGAGGACAGGAATTGGAGGCTCCAAGAGAAGAAGGCTAAATTGGAACGAAGAGATGGAGACTCTGAGGGAGTGGAGGGATGTGGGCAGATTATGGGGTGGGTGGAAAGAGTAAAGAGAGGGGTAGAGGGATATTGGGTTGGACAGAGTCTGATAAGGGCAGGGAGGGTGCAAGAGGGAGAGAGAGAAAAAAAGAAGAAAATGCCATGGCTGCCATAGAGAGAAAAAGAATTTTGAGAAAGAGTGGGATACTCAAGAGGGGTTTCTGTTACATGAAGTGTAACTTAACTCCTTCTTCCATATGCCCAGGAAAACCTCAATACTGGATCTGTCATATTTCATCTACTCTGAGAAACCACTGACTACTATACAATACAGTTAATGGCAAGATGCACCTTTATTTTATGCGTCAGTAAGAAAGAACAAAAAAAAAGTTACTAATTATAATTACAGGGCCCCCTTAGTTGTAAGATGCATCCCAATTTCAGAGAATTAAAATGTGAAAACAAAATGCTCTTAGGTTTGATCAAATGCAGCATATTGTTCTTTAATCCTTTCTCAGTCAGATATATGTCCTTTTTTTTTTTCAATACATGATAATCCTGTCAGGCCAGAGCTGAGCTATCCAGGAGGGTTCGGTTACCTTGAGCTATACTCATTTTACAGATGTGAAATCAAGTCTCAGAGAAGTTAAGTAACTTACCCATAGCTTCACAGAAAATGAACAGGAAGCCAACACTGCAAACTAAGTTAGTATGATTCCCAAACCTGGGTACTTTACAGCGTTATATACTTTTTGATAAAGACACATAGTCAATAGTTTGATAGGAATTTCATTAAATCTTTGGTTATTAAGAACAATAACTTTTGAATTAAAAAATTACAGTTCATATAACATCTCTTACATGTTGTTGGTTTGATTCAGGACCTCCTGCCCTGTCTGGAGCAGAAGGTGGGAAATTGTGACAAGGGGGTATGGCTTAAATATCTCAAAAGATCTTGAGTCAAAGAAGGATAGGGGTCAATGCAATAAAACTGCATTTTTAAAAAAATTCAGTTTTATTGAGATATATAGACACGCCATACAAACCACATGAAGTATACACTCTACTGGCTTACCATATTATCTCATAGTTGTGCATACAACCCCATGATGAATTTTAGGACATTTTCATTACTCCAGAAAAGAAATAAAAAGAAAAAAGAAAACCCAAATCCTCCCATACTCATTATCACCCCCATAGTATTGATGTAGTACATTTGTTACTGCTGATGAAAGATTACTCTCAACTATAGTCCACAGTTTCAATAGGTACATGCTTCCCCATATGTCCCTCTATTATTAAGTCCTGGTAATAGTGCCATACATTTGTCCTACTTCGTGAAATAACGTGTCTACATTTGTACAGTTAATCACAGACATTGTCCACCACAAGATTCACTGTGTTATATACTCCCATATTTTAACCTCCAACCTTCCCTCTGCTGACATGCGTGACTCTAAACTTCCCCTTTCCACTACACTCACATCCCATTCAGCATGTTAATTATTCTCACAATAACGTGTTAGTGTCACCTCTGTCCATTTAAGTTCAACCTAGTTAAACATTCTGCACATTCTAAGCGACTGCTCCCCATTCTTTAGGCTCATCCTACATCCTGGTAACCTTTATTCTATATTGCATGTCTATGAGCTGATCTGTTATAATTAGTTCATATCAGTGAGGTTATACAATATTTGTACTTTCGTGGCTGACTTATTTCACTTAAAGTCATCAAGGCATATTGTCACATACTTCAGGACTTCATTCCTTCTCACTGTTGAATAATATTCCATCATATGTATATACCACATTTTGTTTATCCACTCATTGGTTGGTGGATGCTTAGGTTGCTTCCATCTTTTGGCAATTGTGAATAATGCCACTGTGAACATCGGTGTGCAAATATCTGTTTGCGTTCCTGCTTCTAGATCTTCTGGGTATATCCTGAGTAGCAGGATTGCCAGATTGTAAGGCGAGTCTCCACTCGGCTTCCTGAGGAATTGTCATCGTCTTATTTTTAATGAGATGATGTTCATAAAGCTTGAGCACTGTGCCTTGTACATATTAGAGTAGGAAACTGAGATCAAGAGGAAGGGGCCTCTAGTTAGTGGTAGAACGCAAGAACTGAGAATGGTGACCCCAGGCCTCCATGGAACACTGTTCTGGATGAAATAATCACCATGACAACAAGTAAACAAACAAACAAAATACAACAAACAAAAAAGGAAAAAAATAGATAAGAAATAAAACTCTGAGAGAGTAATATTCTATTTCTCCTATTCTTCAGCTTTCATTATGGAAATTATCAAACAATTAAAAAAAGTTGAAAGAACAGTACAGTGAATTCTTTCTATACTCATCAGTTGTTAGTCTTTTGCCGTTTTTTTTTTAGCTGAACAATTTGAAAATAAATTACACAGTAAGACACTTTATTCCTAAATATTTCAGCACACATCTCCTAAAACTAAGGACAATTTTCTACATAACTACAAAAATGTTGTCAATAATATTAATAATTTCCTAACATCATCCAACATCCAGATCATATTTAAAGTCTCCCACTTGTCCCCTCAAATGTCTTTTACAGCTGGGTTTTTTTTAGTTATTGCTTGTTTTTGCCAACTAGGATCCAATCAAGGCTTATATATTGCATATGGTAATTATTTATGGTTACTCATTTTTAATATAGAAAATTCCTCCAAACAGTTTTTATTGTTTATAACATCAACTCTTTGAAGAATTCAGGCCATTTTGTCTTACAGAATGCCCTCCTGACTGATTGTATGTGTGTTTGTGTGTGTGAGTGTGATGTGGTTTAATCTGTTGCTCTATCCTGTGTTTCCTATAAACTGGAAGTTGAATGATTCGGGTTTAACCTTGTTAATATTATTTCACAGATGATGCTTTATACCTCCTAGGGCAGCTCATCAGAATGCATATGTCAGGTGTCCCTCTCCTACAGACTAAGTTGGAACACATGATTAAAGGGCTGATCATCAGTCTCTCCCTTTGCAATTAACAAATAACTTTCTTGCGGACTGATGCTTTGGCACCATGCAATAGCATGTTCTGTCCTATTCATTTTTGTAGCCCTCAGTTCCTATCACAGGCCATACTCAGGTGGATGAGACCACGATTGCACATAAGCACCCTCCCTGAGGTGCTTCCTCTAGTGGATTATTCCAGAGTGAAGGAGACCCTGTAGCACTGAGAGAAAGAAGCACTGATCCCGGAGCAGGGGCTGAGGGAGAACAAAGTTTTCTCTGCCTGTGCCTCAGGCTGAGGCCCCACGTTAAGTGCTTGGAAGCAGCTGCCTTCTTCCAGAGACTGCTGGGGGACCCTACCCTAACCACAGTAAAAGCCAGAAAAACAAAATTAGAAAAACAAAAACGAACTACCATTTCAAAGCTGGGAGCAATTTTCTTTTTTGCAGTAGGTTAAGACTCAGAAATTTCTTTGTTCTGGGAAAACCACCTGCCTGGTTCATTAATATTATGCAAATGTTATACAAGAATTGTTTGAGCTGAATTGTTTTCCATAATGTAAGATGGTATCCATGCATTTGTGGATTCAAATCTCCTTAGGGTTTGTTCCCTCAAGAGAAATGTGTGTGTGTGTGTGTGTGTGTGTGTTTTGCCTAAGTATAATTTGAAGATTCTCAATGCTTGAAAACTGCTGCTAGTTCTGGAGGAGATGGGTGGAAGAGGTGACCTAGGAAATGGTGACCTGTACACAGGCTGCACTGCTGTCCCGAAGGCACCACCCACAAGGTCTCTCCAAGTCAGGTGGAAGAATACGAGCAGGCTGGCTTCTGAACCTGGGCAGACATCCTGAAAGGTGGCTGAAAGTCATCCCATCTGACTATGAAAGTAAAATGTGACCTCATTGCCATACCAGTTTGGTGAAGCATACAAAATGCCTCTTACACCAATTTGTACATGTAAAGCAATGTGAGCACGGAAAGTAGTGGACACATACGTAAAAGACACAGAGAGGGGCACCCCCCTTCACTGGCAGCTTTGAGAGAGAATGAAAGGGCACAAGTTGGTACCAGATCCCTTCAAATTTTAAACATCAATGATTGTCTTCTTTAGCCAGCCCTGGAGAGTAGCTACCTCTGAAATGTCATTAAAATAACTGAGTGCAAAATAAATGTCAGTTCTATCACCTGCTGACCTTGATGCATTAGCAATGGGATCAGCATTTGGCCACATCAGATTGGGTCTTCTCACTGGGATGAATGCATGACCCAAAAGCTTCCTGATTCCTAAAATCCCTAAATACCTTCAACCTCTGGGCAATCAAATTTGAGGAACAACCCAGCAAACTTCACTTATCTCAAACCAACCAAGAGCCCCCCCTCCCAAGTCACCAGGGACAATATACTCTGGGATTCACTCTCTGCAGGGTTCCTGCATAGGGGCAGGGAAGGGGCAGGTTGTATGGTCATAGCAAAGGCCTGGAGGCCCAGAAGTCTTGCACCTCTTGTAGTCTGTCCCTCTTGTAAGCCACTGTATTGATGGCACTCCCACTTATAAGCCCCACCCCCAAATGTTCATTTCTCTAAATCTCCCAATAACTAGTCAGGACTGAGTCTTCAAATTGACCTTAATTTGGCAGATATTCATGATTTAGTTCGGGATGACAACCATTTTCTAATTCCATAGAAAATGGAGGTTTGCACTCTATTTTCCTTAAAAAAATTTTTTTTAAGTTGGTTTTAGGGAGGAGATGGAAATGTTGATAAAACATGAGAATGGATTCTGTGCAGTTAAGGGTCAGTCTAGCCCAAAACACTTGCTTGGGCTTCATCCTCAGTTCTTGGGAGGTAATTTTTAAGCCCTCATAAATGTTCTGCCTGAAAATGGAGTCTTGGCATAACTGGCTCTACAATAATCATGTGATATATGGTGTGGACTTTTAGCCACAATATATCAGTTCAGCCTTCAAAAAGGCTGGACCCTAAAATCAGCCAAGTGGAAGGTACTACATGTCAGAGGGAACAAACACAGATTAAAAACCCTGGACACCAAGATATGCATGGGCTTCCCTAGTTGGCCATACCCTGTGCATATTGCCACATGTATTTACTCTGAGAAGTTAGCACCGTCCTCGGCTCCACTCATAGAGGACAATGAGAAACTTCATGCGTGAACTCTCCTGCATCTGACTCATGTGCCTCTAGTATTAGCTGATTTTAATCTGTATCATTTTCTAAATGTGTTTTTATTGTTAAATATAACATATATATAGATAGAAAGAAAAGGCAATGATTTTCAAAGTATACTTCAACAAGTAGTTACAGAGCAGATTTCAGAGTTTGCTATGGGTTACCATTCCACTATTCATATTTTTCCTTCTAGCTGCTCCCAAACACTGGAAGCTAGAAGAAATCTTTTTTCTTTTTTTTTGTGAAAAATAACATATATACCACAAAAGCAATAAATTTCAAAGCATATTGCAACAATTTGTTGTAGAACAGATTTCAGAGTGTGATATGGGTTACAATTCCACAGTTTTAGGTTTTTACTTCTAGCTGCTCTAAGATACTGGAGACTAAAAGAAATATCAATATGATGATTCAGCAATCATATTTATTTGTTAAGTCCTATCTTCTCTGTATAACTCCACCATAAGATCCCTTTACATTCTTAAAATTTTCATTTATATGGGTTTTATCTATTGATAGGTACTATATTAGAAATTAAAGCAGAAATATTTTAAATATTTAAAGATGAAAATTATAGTCTTTAAGGTTAAAAATAATAAACACACTACACATTAACAAAAGTAATATATCTTTATGAAAAATTACTATATATATCACTGAGAACAGTAGAATTGTTTTACATTTTTTCAAATCTCTTTTTTTAGTAAGCTTTATTTTTTAGAGGAGTTGTAGGTTTACAGAAAAATCACCAAGAAAGTATAGAGTTACCACAAACCACTCTCCTCCAGTTCTCCACATTATTAACATTTTGCATTAATGTGGTACATTTGCTGCAATTGATAATCCAATATTATTAGAATTATTTAACTCACTAAAGCCCATAGTTTCTCTTTGGCTTCACTTTCTTTGTGTCATATGGTTCTATGGATTTTTAAAAATTGTGATAACATATAAACAACATAAAATTTCCCATTTTAACTTCTTTCAATTATACAATTCAGTGACATTATTTACATTTACAACATTGTCCTATCATCACCACTCCATTACGAAAATCTAATTGTGCTTTTAATTGGCATTTTCCTCATGACTAATGACATTGAGCATCTTTTTGTGTACTTATTTGTCATCCATACACCTTCTTTGGTGAAGTTTCTTTTCAAATTGTGCCCATTTTTATATTGGGTTGTTTGTTTTCTTATTATTGAGTTTTGAGAGTTCCTTTTATATTCTGGATACAAATGCTTTATCAGATATATTCCTTGCAAATATTTTCTCCAAGTTCGCAATTTGTCCTTTCATTCTTTTCACAGTATCTATCAAAGAGCCAAAGTTTTAACTTTGATGAAGTCTAATTTATCAATTTCTTCTTTTATGGTTTGTATTTTTGCTATCAGATCTAAGATATCTTTGCATAATCCAAGATCACAAGATCTTATCCTATGTTTTCTTGTAGAAGTTATATAGCTTAAGGCTTTACATTTGAGTCTGTGATTTTTTTTTTAGTATTGGATTTTAATTTTTATATATATATATATATATATTATATAGTCACATACCAAGTAATCATCCAAAGTGTACAATTAGTGGCTCACAATATCATCATATGGCTGTGCATTTATCATCACAATTGACTTTTTTCCTTTTTTGTGAAAAATAGCACATATACAAAAAAGCAATAAATTTCGAAGCACATTGCAACAATTAGTTGTAGAACAGACTTCAGAATTTGGTATGGTATTTTTAGCTGCTCTGAAATACTGGAGACTAAAAGAAATATCAATGTAATGATTCAACAATCATACTCAATTCTAGCTGCTTTAAGATACTGGGTATAAAAGAAGTAGCAATATAATGCTTCAGCATATGATTGGTTTTTAATGAATGATTTTAAGTTTAATGATTGATTGATTTGCTATATAATGTGAATTACTGATCCAATTTTATTTTTTCAGATGGGCTACTGTGATAGGCTGGAATAATGGTCCTCCCAAAGATATCCATGGTCTAATCCTCTGAACCTGTGAATATGTTATCTTAAATGACAAAAGGCACTTTGCAGGTGTGATTAAGTTAAGGATCTTGAAATGGGGAGATTATGCTAGATGAGCTAAGCGGGCCTGATGAAATCACAGGAGTCTTTATAAGAAGGAGGTAAGAAACTCTAACGCAGGGGAAGGCAATGTGATGTTGGAAACAGACTGGAGTGATGCGGCCAAGGGATGCTGGCAGCCTCTAGAAACTTAAAGAGATAAGAAACAAATTCTCCTTTGGAGCCTCTAGAAGGAAACAGCTCTGCCAACCCCCTTTCTTTAGCTCTGAAAGACTCACTTTACATTTCTGAAACCCAGAAGTTTAAGAGAATAAATTCATGTTGTTTTAAACCAGTTCGTGGCAATTTGTTGCCACAGTGATAGGAAACTAATACAGCTCTGCAGCTGTCCCATGGTTTGAGATATCAATGGTTTCATGGGTGTGAATGTGTAAGTAAGCTCTGGTAGGTGGGATGTGAACAGAAGTGACATGAGTCGCTTCCACTTTTTGCCTTTGAAAGGATTTTCAATCACTCCTTCTGGCTCCTTTCCCCTCCTACTGGCTGGAGGAAGATGGCAGAGCTGAAGCAGCTCCCATGGACCAGAAGGAGAATCCACATGTCTAATTCTCCTGGCCCTGGACTGCTCAACAACCCAGGACTGTTTCATGAAGGAAAAAGAAATGTCTACCTGGTTTAAGTCTTTGATTTTGGGTCTCTTTTGTACCTAGAAGTCAAGCATGAGCATCAGAAAACCATAACGTGGTATTTGCATAGGGGTTGGGTGACAGTGAGCAAGGCACAAATATCACAGGGGAAAAGCTGGTGGCCCTTATGCCAGGACAAATTTTCAGTAGAAAATTATAGTAGATCCAGGCTATATGGCCCCTGGTGCTTATACGATTTTTGTGGCCCTCTTAAGAGAAAGAACACAAACTTCCCAAAACACAAAATACATCTGCTTAAAGAAAATCACAACAAATTCACAATTTTATAAAGACTACAAATACTACAAGAATCACAAAATCATGAAAAATTATATAATGTTTTCATTAACTTCCTGACACATCTCTAGAATACCTTTTCCCTACATCTTTCATCTGTGCATTCTCTGATTGTGACTTCATATTACTTTTTTTAAATTCAGTCTTTTTTTTGTTACTTTTAAAATTTGTATATTATCTTGTAATAGAATTTTCTTTAGAGGGGTTAAAAAGACAATTCAGTCTTTCCTCTAGCATCACTGAGCAAAATGTGCTTTTCATTGACAGTTTTGAAAAGTTTTTTTTAGCTTCACAACTTGTTATTGATAATGTCATCTATATTATTAGGATTTGGGGCAAATTGGGGGAAAACCTCAATCAAGTTTCTGTCTTAGAAGGGCTGTATGATTTCAGGGACTTTCAAGTTTTCTTCAGTGACTCATTTTTAATACACTTTGAATTGACTATACTCATTACCCAGTTTGTCATCAATAAACCCATAGTGGCTTATAATGAGTTTTAGATTATATCAGTATTTCAGATCAAGACAGCAAAAAATGAGGACAATCTAAACAGATGTGCTTGTGAGAGACTCTTTGAGGTTGAGGGTGAAGCAGGAGCAAGGGCAGGTCCGGGAAAGGCAAGGAGTTTATGGATTGAGGGTGGATGCAGGGATGGTGGCTATGGGCAGTAAGACTGGGCCTGAGGGAGGGAGGTGAGAAATGGAGCCAAGTGTTCGAGGATGGACTCCAATGCCTTTGGGTTAAGGAATCAAAGACTATTGATAGATCACTGAGACTATGAAAGGCAACATAGTCTAGGATTAAAGTGCCATCCTGGGAAACTTTGCAAGCAGCAATATGACTCTACACTGAAGTGTCTGCAAGCCACGTGGCTATATCCCCCCAAGTCCCACTAAATGCATCTCCTACTCAACTTCCCTTAGCTGACTCCTCATAATTCCCCCAGCCATTCTCATAACACCAGATTCAAGGGGAAGTCTGAGAGAGGGGAAGATGAAGTGGTAAAAGGCACCAGCTTTAACTGGTTGAAGTTTAAAACATCTTTTGTAGATGTTACAAAAACTACATGACTATGTTAACACATTTCTAGGAACTCTCCAGAGCCTTGCAAGGGACTTACACATATGAGGGGCCTAGAAATGTAAAATTCATTAGCTTCATAATAAAGCCATCTCTCGGTGGGGAGCATAAAACGAAACATACACACATTCCTTTATACAGATTATGATATTTCATTTATCTATTCATCTGTTGATGGACATTTGAGTTGTTTCCACTTTGTAGTAAGCTGAATAATAGTCCCCAAAGATATCATCAGGTTGTAATCCCTAGATGACTATAAAGATTACTTTATTTGCGAAAAATTTTTGCAAATGTGATTAAGTTAAGGACCTTGAAATGGGAGATTGTCCTGGATTATCAGGGTGGGCCTTAAATGCAATCACAAATTTCCTGAGAAAGGGAAACAGAGAGAGATTTGACTACACAGATGCAGAAGAGAAAGCAATGTGACCACTGAGGCAGGGATTGGCGTGATATAGCCACAATCTGAAGAATGCTGGCAGCTACCAGAAACAGAAAGAGGCAAAGGACAGATTTTCCCCTGGAGCCTCTATCATGGTGCTACTTACACCTTGGTTTCAGCCCAGTTTCGGACTTCTGGCTGCAGAACTGTGCAAGAAAGGAATTCTATTGTTTTAAGCCACTAAATTTGTTGTATGTTATAGCAACCACGGGAAATACACTTTTTTGCTGGATACAGTGTATTTTATTGATGGGACATGAAGAGGTAGGGCTCTCTGAGCCCTTCCTCCTCATCAAGGGATCTGGGGTGGAAACTGTGGGGGAGTATGGAAGATTATAGGTATTAGGAGATCGAACTGTGGCAAGGACGCCCTAGCAGTTGGCTGCCTCTTTCTTACTCTTTTGCTAATGCTGGGGCTGGTGGTCCAGGGGCCTCTTACTCCTTAGGGGCCCTGTGGACCATAATGTCCATCTTCTATTGCTATAGCCAAATTCATTGTCATATTCAGGAAGTGAGCTTAATAAAGTGTTTGTTGAAGGCAATGCCAGCCCCAGCATCAGAGGTGGAGGAGTGACTGTCACTATTAAAGTCTCAGGAGAAAGTTAAACTATGGATTTTAATTAATAGTATAATTATAAAAAAGTGCTATCATCAATTATAACAAATGTTCTACACCATTGCAAGGTGTTGGTGGTGGGGTGGTGTATTGGAATCCTGTATTTTATGTATGAATGTTCTGTAAACTCACAAGTTTTTTAATAAAGAGGGAAAAAAATGAAAATCTCAGGAGACAGCCTGGTACTCAGGGTAGCCCAGAATGCTCTTTAGGGGGCCCTCTGATACCTGCTTTATCACTTTCTGGGTGTCATATTTGACCACTTTTTTTAGATGGTAGGTCAGATCCAGGATGGACACATTGGGGGTGGGAATAAGGAAGGACATGCCTGAGAGCTTCCCATTCAGCTGGGGGATGACCTTGCTCACTGCCCTGGCAGCACCAATAAATCTAAGAATGATGTTCTGGGAAGCCTCACAGCAATCAGCCACCATTTCTCAGAGGGCCATCTGCAGCCTTCTGGATGGCAGTGATGGTGTGGATGGTGGTCATGAATCTTCCCATGATGCTAAAGTTGTCATGGATGACTTTGGCCAGTGGTGCCAGACTGTTGGTGCTAAGGAAGCATTGCTGATGATCTTGAGGGAATTGTCATGCTACTCATGGTTCATACCCATTGCAAACATGGGGGCCTCAGGGGAAGGGACAGAGATGATAACTCTTTGGGCTCCACTGTTCAAGTGAGCCCCAGATTCTCCAAGGTAGTGAAGATATCCGTGGACTCTTCAAAATACTCAGCATCAGCATCACCCCATTTGATTGTGGAGAGATCATGCTCCTGGAAGATAGAGATGGTACTTCCCATTGATGACAAGCTTCCTGTTCTCAGCCTTGATGGCACCTTTGAACTTGCCATTGTTGAAATCATACCGGACCATGTAGACCATGTAGTTGAGCTCAACGAAGGGTGACTGATGGCAAAAAAACCTCCACTTTGCTGGAGTTAAAAGCAGCCCTGGTGACCAGGCACCCAGAATGACTGAATCGCTTTACTCCAATCTTCACCATCATATCTCAGTAGCTCTCACTGAATGAGCAGATATGACTGTCTGTCAAATGGGGAGGAGCAAAGATAGAAACACACTTTTTGGCTATGAACATTCAAATACAGGTTTTTAGGTAGACGTATGTTTTCAATGCTCTTGGATATAGACCTAGATGTGGAATTGTTGGGTCACGTGGTAACTCTATGTTTAATTTTTTAAGTAATGCCAAACTGTTTTCCACTTTACATTCCTACCAGCAATGTATGAGGGTTCCAACTTCTTCACATCCTCGCTAACAGCTATTTTCCTTTTCTGATAATAACCATCCTAGTGGGTGTGAAGTGGGATCTCACTGAGGTTTTGATTGTATTTCCCTAATGCTTAATGATGTTTAGCATCTTTCCACATGCTTACTAGCCATTTATATATCTTCTTTGGAGAAATGCCTATTCAAATCCTTTCCCCCTTTTCCCTCTGTCTCTTTTTTGATTGAGTTGTCTTTTTATTACTGAGTTGTAATAGTACTTTACATATTCTTATCAGAAATATAATTCACAAATATTTTCTCTCTTTCTATAGGTTTTTTCTTGATAGCACAAATGTTTCTAATTTTGATGAAGTTCAATTTATATATTTTTCTTTTAGTCCTTGTGCATTTAGTGTCATATATAAGAAACCATGACCAAATCCAAGGTCATAATTTTTATTCCCATGTTTTCCTCTAAGAGTTTCAGAGTTTTAGCATTCAGGCCTATGATCCACTTTGAGTCAATTTTTGTGTGTAGTGTGAGGTAGGGATCCAACTTCATTTTTTTCAGATGGATATCTGGTGCCACAGCACCATTTGTTGAAAAGGATATTCATTTGCCATTTAATTGACTTAGCAACCTTGTTGAAAATTAATTGACCATAAATGGGAAGGTCTATTTCTGGACTCACAATTCTGTCCCATTGATCTATTATATATTTAGTCTTTTCCCAGTACCACACTGTCTTTATTATTGTACCTTTGTAGGACATTTTGAAATTGTTACATCTTCCAACCTTGCTCTTCTTTTTCAATATTATTATGGTTATTCTGAGCCCCTTGTTTTTTTTGGGGGGTGGGTGGGAGGTGGGTGCATGGTCTGGGAATCGAACCTGGGTCTCCTGCCACAGAAGGCAAGCATTCTACCACTGAACCACCCATACATCCATGAGCCCCTTGCATTTTCATAAGCACTTTAGGATCAACTTATCAATTTCTGCAAAAAGGGCAGGTAGGATTTTATAGGGATTATGTCGAATCTGAGGAGTATTATCATTTTAACACTATTAAGTTTTCCAATCCATGAACACAGAATGCCATTCCATTAATTTGGTTCTTCATTTTCTTTCAATGGTGTTTCATACTTTTCAGTGTAAAAGTCTTACACTTTTGTTAAATTTATTCCTAAGTATTTTTTTATGCTGTTGTAAATAGAATGGTTTTAATTTCATTTTTGATATGGTCATTGCTAGTGCACAGCATGCCCAGCTGCTCTGCCTAGTACTGGGCTTGAATGTCAGCAGCAGGTAGATGTGATCCCCTAATACATAGAGTCTGCCTCCGCTCCAGCTCCTGAGGGACTACCCACAAGTGAGGGAGGGAAATGGGTGGGGAGGGGGAATGCTAGATTTGGCCTCTGTACAATTGCCAAGCTATAAGGCCCCCAAGAGGGGTTTGGTCACTCAAGTTGTTCACCTTACAGTGCCCCCTGTGGCCTTCCTGGAATTGGCCCATTCCAAATCCTTTCAAAAAGGCAAGTTCAATGGGCACTATATTCCCCTAACTGTACCACTGGAATTTGTGAAAGGCAAAGGTGACTACTGCTTAGAGAGCTGACTTTTGGAGCCTGACAGCCTCGAGCACAAATCTCAGGTCTACCACTCACCAGCTGTGATCTTGTATTTGTGACTTAATTCCTTCTTTTTGGGTCTGTTTGGGGATTAAATGAGACCATATATATTAAGATTTATTTTTAGGCGTGTATATATGTATGTGTGTGAGAGTGTGTATGTGTGTGTGTATGTATATATATGACCTAGCTCATCACCTAGCATATAATAGGTACGCAGCACATGTTAGCTGTGATAAGTGGCTCTGTAGTTGGTGGGCAAGCAGAGCTAAGCATCTTGCCTCTTTCAATCAATTAGGATGCCCTTAGGAGAGTACGAAGAGGAAAGATAGACCATCTCCCAGTTCTGCCAAGTAAAAACCAAAGAATCACTGACTGAAAATTCCCTTCAGCCTGGGAGCTCAGTGTTTCCAAGTGGAAAGCTGTATGTGGAGCAAAGAGCAGAGTGAGCCACAGAAGTTCTTGGTAAAGCTTTGGGGTACCAATAGCAAAGGGGAGGCATGACCTTTACTAGCTGCTCATGGAAGGCTGACCACATGACACTCAGCCATGTGGTACCTAGCTGTATAAAACCTAGTGACGTGGTACCCAGCTGCATAATATCCCACCACATGGTATTCAGCTGCATGGCACCAGATGCCTTCTGGCTCTCGAAAGACAGTATGGCTGGGCCCAGGAATGGAGGGGGACACGAGGTCACCCATTACTCCCAGGCCCAGGGATCGTTGGAGGCCCCAAGAAGCAAGCTGTCTTCTAGAATAATTTCCAATTTCCCTCCACTGTCAGGCACACAAGGCAAGACATAGCCTGGTGGTTGGCCTACAAGATGGGGCAGGAAGTAGAAGTGTGGCTTTATGCCCTGAGGCTGCAGTCACGGCTGGAGTCAAAAAGCTGGACTTACTCCAGTCTGGCAGCTAGTCCTGAGATTCAGGTCTCAAAATGAGTCATCAAATGCAGGACTGGGACAGGTCTCTAAGCTAAGAACTGAGGCAAATGGGGGGTGGAGGACTGGCCAAGAGGAGATTTCAGGTAGTTCTTGAGGGATGTGGCCAACACCCATAGTGGATGTTTACCTGTTCTAGGTTTTATCTTGCTAGACATTTGGATCCATGTACGGGGCCAGATACAGTAGATAGGAACACTATAATAAAGACCTGGCAGAACGAACATTTTTTGCTCTTTCTTCCTCCCCTCTTCCTCCCCAATTAGAGACCTAATTGTCACTGACACATTTTTTTCCTTCCACAAATACTACAGTGTTCAATTATTCCTTCACTCAACACCTATCTATTGAGCTCCTGTTACAGACAAGGTACAGAGATGAACACAACAGATATCTTCCCTGCCCTGAGGGAATTTTTCACCTACTTTCACATGAAAACTGGGTGGCAAAGAAAAAGTTTAAATGCAAATTATCAGTCTATCTGCTTAGTATAAACACTTTGTGAAAAACACTTTGGGAATCTGAAATTATTATTTAATCACTCACATATTTCTTCCTTCAACAAATATTAATGTTCATTTTAATTAAGCCAATATCTATTGAGCCCCTATTGTGGGCAAGGTACAAAGGTAAACTTGACAGATAACATCCTAGCCTGCTCTGGTCGGAATTTTTATTTTAGTGGGTGGGAGACTTAGGAACGAAATAAAAAGTGCTTTCAAGACAAAATAGAACCACAATAGAGACAGGAGACCCAGGGGACTCCGGGGCAAACAAGAGAGAACAGGTCTCTACCCTGCGTGAGCTCCTAGTCTAAAAGGGTGACAGGTGAGTGGGCTGGGAGGTCACTGTGCCCAGTAAGTTACAGCCCTTATGCCCAGACAGCACTCTGATTTCACGCAGTCAGCTCAGAAACGTCAGGGATCCATTGCCTCCCGGAATTAGAACTCCAGACGTTCAGTATGAGAAGAAACCTTGGGCCTTTACTTTGTCGCTAGAACTGGGAAGGGCTATATGAACAACTCAGGGAAATTCCAGCCCCATTCTAGGGGGAAGTGCATCTAGCGGGTAAAGGACCTGCACGAGCATAATGCGTAGGTGCCGTCTGTTACTGGTATGGGGACAGCTGTCTGATGTGACTGACTTGGTCTGGTTTTTGCAAGACCTGGAATTGAGGGCACTGCTTTACCTTCTTTAAAATCTTTTTTTTTTCAGATTTACTGAAATTGATTTAATTAGGATTTTTTAGTGACAGATTTATTAAGATATAATTCATATCCCACATAACCCACTAATTTAAAGTATAATTCAATGGGTTTTGGTATATTCACAGAGTTGTGTAACCAGCACCACAATCAGTTGTAAAACATTTTCATCACCCCCAAAAGAAACCCTATGTCATGCCGGCCCAAGTGAAAAAAAAAAAAAAAAAGAAACCCTGTGTCCATTAGTAGTCATTTCCCATTTCCCTCCCATCCACTCCCAGTCCTAGGCAACCGCTAATCTGCCTTACCTTTTACTGATTATTTGGTATTAAAATTGAGGCTCTCTCTAAGCCTCAGTTTTCTCATCTAATAGCACATGTGTACTCTGGGGTGGCCAGGCAACTTCATCAACAAAACATTGTAGGTCTGTGCACAGAACTTGTTCAAGGAGGTCCCTAGTGGGACCTGATGTAGACAAAAATCTCTGGAGGACCATGATCAAAGGCCAAAAGTGAAAATACATGCTCATGGCTGGGGAGCTTGGCAGAGACAACATGGTGCTGCTTCCTTGGACCGTGATGGCCACGCTTGTCCACCTTTGGAAGGCCCAGCGTGGAAGTGTGACCGGGGGTAAAGCATGTAGGATTTGTGCCAAAGAGACACACAACTCGATAGTTGTGTGAACATGGGTTGGTGTAATTTCTTAACCTCACTTTCCTCATCTGTAAAAAGAGGGAGGAGATTCAGGCCAGAGATCACTGGAGCACAGCTCACAGCATGCTGACTTCCCTCTGTGCTGCCCAAGTGCTAGCCAAACTGCTGGTCCCCTCCCGCTCCCTCTAGCAGGGCCTGGAGGTGTCTCCCAACCCCTGCCACATCCTCTCCAATGTCGAGCATGCTTTCAGGAACAATCACATGGATTATGAGAACAGGACTGAGAACTGCACCCATTGCACCAGCTGGGCACTGCCTGGCCCCAGCTCACTCTGGCCCCGGGAGAAATCTGGGCAGCTTTGAGCACAGAACTTTCTGATGAGCATCCACTTCCCTCCCACAGCCAGGCTGGGTCATCAGCCCACCATGGAGCAGCCAAGGTCAGGACCCAGACTCTCCCTGGCCTGACTGTCAGAACCCACACAGTTGGCTCATATTCTAACTGTATGGGTGGCTAAGCACCTCACCTCCAATCTTTTCCCAATCCACCAGTACCTTCTCCACCCAAGCAACTGGATTTACACACATGCACACACCCCTTTTTATTGTGTTGACTCTTTATCTGTCATCAGAACAAACGCTTATAAAACTGACTTCATAAACTTGACCTTGACCCAGGCATCTCCAGAGCTGGGCTGAATGCATGTGGGAGGAAAGGCCTACTCCCTACTCCCTGCCTCCTAAGCTTTTCCACTTAGATTCTCTGGTCTAAAACAAGTACATCAATTCCCTTTTCCAAATGCTTACTGGTAGTAGCCACCACAGACTTGAAACTGGATGTACCCACAGCCCCCACAGCCGGGCTCAACCTAAAATTCAGAGAAGGAGGTAGGCTCTTTGGTTCATGTTATCAGTCAGGACCAAGAAACTCAACTCCAGCTAAAGCAAAATGGGAGTGTTCTGGCTCACAAAACTGGGAAGGCCAGGGATGGAGGTGAATTCAGGGGTCCAAGGTTCATATACGTCATCATTGCTCTCCTCTCTCTCCCTCCCTCTTCCTGATGCTTCCAAACACATGTTGCTCTTTTACTCTCTCCTTCTGCAGATGGTCTGCATTCTTCAGACAGTCAGGGAGATAACTCCATTGTAGTAGTTAGGTCCAGGTGTCAACTCGGCCAGGTTATGGTGCACAGTTATTCTGTTACTGTGGACTTAAATCATCGGCATGTGAAATTCATCTGTGGCTGATTGCATCTGTGGTCAGCTAAGGGGAGTGCCTTCCACAATGAGTGACTTTAATTTAATTAGCTGGAGGCTTAAAAGGAAGAGTCAGAACAGAGGAAAGTAGTACAGGAACTTAGCACAGCTCAGCTCAGCATTCAGAGCAAACATAGACCCAGACGTTTGGAGATGCAGAGAGGAAGCACCCCGAAGAAAGCCGTTTGAACCCAGAAGCTGGAGAAGAGGGCCAGCAGACGTCACCATGTGCCTTCCCATGTGACAGAGAAACAGAGATGAAAGCTAGCTGCCTTTCCTCTGAGGAACTGTAAATTTGCCCTTAAGAATGTGCCTAAATAAATCCCTTTTATAAAAGCTGATCCATTTCTAGTGTATTACATTCCAGCAGCTTTAGCAAACTAAAATATCCATCATCCCCTTTTAGCAACCCCAGAAGAACAGCTTCTCTTCCAGGCCCAGGGAGGGTTCTGACTGGCCCTGCTTGGTTGCGTGCCCACCCCTTCAGCCCCAGGCACAGTCTGTCTTCAGAAGGAGGCTGGAGGAGAGCATGCTGGGCAGGCAAAAACACAGTCCTCTGCATAGCAGTGATTTCCAACATTGAAGCTTCTCATCTCTCAGTAAAACTAGAACCCAAATGCTCAAAAGTAGAGGTAGAATCTGGGGTCCTGAAAAAGCTGCCAAGAACAGCTATTCTGTAAACAAAGGGCTAGAGCAGGACAAGGAACCTCCTGGAAAGCAATGCATGGTAGGATGTCCTGGAGCACATTGGTGTCCCACGCAACTGGCTGAAGTGTGGAGAGACACATTTCCGGAGCCCCTGCTCTCACCAACAGAAAACACCGAGGTTAATTTCCTTCATCTTGGACACCTCCTGACCTGAGTCTCCTCCTCCAGTGTGGCCCCTGCAGATCGCACGGTGCAGCAAACCTGCCCCTCCATGGAGAAAGCATCACTTCCTTCTACAGGAGGAGGCCAACCTCTGAATCATTTCTGCTTCAAGAACGCAGCCAAGAAGGCTTCTTCTCCAGCCTGTCTCTCCATCTCCATCTCTATCCTATCCACCAGGCGTGTGATTGTGGGTCTTTGGATTCTGGTCCAGACCTCCTCCACAGGGTATGAGGGTCAGCTGGGGCCCTCCAAGATGACTTCTGAAGCAAGCACACCTTCCAAAGACAGATGCATCCTTCCTCATCCTTCCCCAGGTCAGCACTGGTGTTGTCTCGCCCCTGAGCACCAGGAGACTCTTCCACTATCCCAGCACCCATGTGCTGAGAAGCATGAAGCTCTCGTGTGCCATTCTTAAGGGCACCGATATTTTAAATGAGAGAACCAACACTATGTGAGTTAGCATCAGTGTGGGGTAGATCCACATGGGAGTCAGAGAAGAATCAACAAATAGAGCCGAGCATCAGAAGTGGAAAAACAGGGACATAGTACAGTGAAAAAAGCAACAGCTTACATTAATTGAACACCAGGCTTGAAGTATCTTACATGCATTAAGCCATTAAAGCATCTGTACAGATTAAATGCATGGACTTTTAAATGTCCCAGTCAAATATTTTTACTTTATTCATTCAGCAAGTCTTTACTGAGGACACCCTGTTTCAGATGGTGTGCCTACATGATGTGAGAGCATGACATTGCAGATGCCGTCCCCATCTCCCAGAGGTTGCAAGTCGACAGGAAAAATACCAGTAAGTGATTATGAAAATGAGTGCTGAGGTTCACGGTGGGGATGCTGCGGCTGTCACAGGAGTATGAGGCAGAGGACCTAAACTAAGGACTGTGAAAGCTGAGCAAGGCTGAGTAGGAGTTATCCAGGTGGAGAGGATGGGAAGAGTGAGTGGGCTCAGTTGGAGAGAGGAGAACATGGGAGGAACAGAAAGTTCTCCAGGAGTGGCTCAGAGATTGGAGAGGGACAGAATATTAAGCAACAAGGCTGGAGAGGAGCGCAGGGACCCGTTGATGTCCTGCTGAGTCCTGCTTTAAATCTGGATACAATCTCCCAACTACTGAAGAATCATTCCTGGTCAAACAGTCATTATTTAAGCTATAAAAGGCTAACTTATTCATAGCCAGCTGTCTTATGAGACACACATGACTATTATAAAGGCTAGAAATCACTGATCAAAAAGTTATCTGGATTCCATTTATAGTAATAGGCAAATCTATAGAGACAGAAAATAAATTAGTGGTTGCCAGGAGCTGGGCTGGGGTGGGGAGAGAGAATAATGGGGAGAGCTAATGGGTAGGGGATTTCTTTTGATGGTAAAGAAAATGTTCTACAATAAAATTGTGGTGATGTTTGCATAATTCTATGAATATGCTAAAAACCACTTAACTGTAAGCTTTAAGTGGGTGAATTTTTAAAAATTTTTATTCACACCATATAACTCATCCAAAATGTACAATCAATGGCTCTCAGTATAATCACAGAGCTGCGCTTTCATCACACAATCAATTTTAGAACATTTTCATAGCTAAAAAAAAAAAACCATGAGAATATTACTGTTAACTCTATGCCATAGTTCGCTTTTGGTGTATTTTTTTTCCATCTATTGGAATAGATGGAAAATCTATTGTCCCTATTATTAACACTGTGTGATAGTGACATATATTTGTTTTAGATCATAGAAGAACATTCTTATATTTATAATATTAACCACCTTCATCATCCACAGCAGGGTTCACTATGTTATACAGTCCCTTAGTTCATCCTCTAGCTTTCCTTCTACCAGTGTGCACAACCCTAAACTTCCCCTTTCAGCCACAGTCACACACGTGATACAGATCTGTTCATTACACACATGATAATATGCAAGCATCACCTCTCTCCATTTCCAGACATTTACAGTCAAACTTATTTTTAAATTCTGCACAAATTAAGCATCCATTTCTCATATTCTACCCTCATTCTATCCTTTGGTAACCTATTATTCTAGTTTGCCAGCTTCCAGACTGCAACACACCAGAGATGGATTGGCTTTCAATAAAAGGAGATTTACTTAGTTAATGTATAGCTCTTCAGAGGAAAGGCAGCTAACTTTCCACTGAGGTTCTTTCTTATGTGGGAAGGCACAGGATGATCTCTGCTGGCCTTCTCTCCAGGCCTCTGGGTTCCAACAGATGATTCCTTTCTGCATCTCCAAAGGCCTGGGCTGAGCTGCAAGTGCTGAGATGAGGTATGCTGAGCTGCTTTTGCTGTGCTACGTTGAGCTCTCTCATTTAAGCACCAGCCAATTAAATCAAACATCATTTCATTGCAGCAGGCATGCCTCCTAGCCAACTGTAGATGTATCCAGCAACAGATGAGGTTCACAAGCCATTGTCTCGTGTCCACAGCAGTAAAACTAGGCACCTTCACCTGGCCAAGTTGACACCTGAACCTAACTACCACACCTATATTCTATATGTTAACTCTGTGAGTTTGCTTATTATATTTAGTTTATTTGGTGAACTAATAATATATTTAATATAAACTAAATATAAGCTATATTATATTTAGTTCATATTAGTGAGATACCATCTTTGTCCTTTTGTGTCTGGGTTATTTCCCTCAACATAATGTCCTCAAGGTTCATCCATGTTGTCAAATGCATCAGGAGTTCATTCCCTCTTGCAGCTGAATGATATTCCATTTTCTACATACATACCATATTTTGTTTATCCACTCATTGTTTGATAGACAAATGACAATTTGCTTTAGGTGTCTTTAAGTTTTGGCAATTGGGAGTAATGCCACTGTGAACATTGGTGTGCCAATATCTGAGTCCCTGATTTCAACTCTTTGGGGTATATACTAGAAGTGGGATTGCTGGGTCATATGGTAATTCTATACTCAATTTTCTGAGGGATTGTTAAACTGTCTTTCACGGTGGCAGCACTGTTTTCCATTCCCATCAACAATGAACAAGTGTTCCTATTTCTCCAAATCCTTTCCAACTCTGTTATCTTTCATTTTTTTAATAATAGTCATTCTAGTGTTTGTGAAATGGTTCTCTTTATGGTTTTGAGTTGCATGTCCCTAATAGCTAATGTTATTGAATGTCTTTACAAATGCTTTCTGGCAATTTGTATACTTTTTTTTTTGAGAAATGTTTATTTCATTCCTTCGCCCATTTTTAAATTGGGTTGTTTGACTTTTTGTCATTGTTGTAGGATTTCTTTATATATTCTAGATATTAAACTTTTATCAGGTATGTGATTTTCAAATATTTCCCCAATATATTTATTAGCTACAAAGGGAAAAGTAGTATTGTACAGTAGAGAAACACAGTGACCAAGATTTACATCACCAAAAAATCATGACGTATCAAAATCATGAACCCCTGGGTGGCTCAATAGTAGAATTCTCGCCTGCTATGCTGGAGACCAGGGTTCGATTCCCAGTGCCTGCCCATGCAAAAAAAAAAAGAAAAAAAATTTATGAACCCTCATATGATGCCCTGTGAAGGGCATGACATCACTTCTGTGATATTCTTGCCAAAATAACAAACAACCCAATTTAAAAATCGGCAAAGGAATTGCCGATCACCACTATTCTAGTGGTGAAACATCTCACAAGTTCAAAATGAAGGGCATTTTACAATTCTAATAGAACTGCAGCAATGCTAATTTCCTGATTTTCATGACTATTCCCAGGTTATATAAAATGTTACCTAGGGAAAGCTGAGTAACGTAGGCAGTTTCTTTCTGTACTATTTTTGCAGCTTTTCTGCAAGTCAAAAATTAGTTCAGAGAATTTTTTTAAAAGTAATTTTGAATTTCAAGTGTTGCAAGTACAAGTTCAGCAAACAATTAAATCAATTCCATCTCAGAAAAGTAACTTTAAAAGTGACTGTATACGCTTAATTGAACACCATAATACTTGGAACCTTGAGTAGGGCATGAGATTTTGTAGGTTTGTCCAGAGCGATGCCCCGATAAATCCCAAAGTGATTTGAACAGTGAATAAAAAAGTATTTGCAAAGTCTTCTTGGGGGGATGGTGAGAAAGGGTGAAGATTCAACTTCCCCAAGTGGAGAATTCTTGATATTCTCACAAACAGTGGGGACAACCAAAGCAATAGGCTGAGCCCCCTTTCTTGGGGTTTGTTCATAAGGAACTTAACCCCACAAAGGATAGGCTAAGCCTACTTAAAATTAGGCCTAAGAGTCACCCTCAAGAGAACCTCTTCTGTTGCTCAGATGTGGTCTCTCTCTCTCTCTCAGTCAACACAACAAGCAAACTTACTGCTCTCCCCCTCTCTACATGGGACATGACTCCCAGGGGTGTGGACCTTCCTGGTAACGTGGGACAGAAATCCTAGAATGAGCTGGGACTCAGCACCGAGGGATTGAGAAAACCTTCTTAACCAAAAGGGGGAAGAGCAAAATGAGGCAAAATAAAGTGTCAATGGCTGAGAGATTCCAATCAGAGTTGAGAGGTTATCCTGGAGGTTTTTCTTACGCATTAAATAGATATCACCTGTTTAGTTAAGGTTTAATGGAGAGGCTAGAGGGAACTGCCTGAAAATGTAGAGCTGTGCTCCAGTAGCCATGTTTCTTGAAGATGATTGTATAATGATATAGCTTTCACAATGTTACTGTGTGGTTGTGAAAAGCTTGTATCTGATGCTCCTTTTATCTACCTTATTGACAGATGAGTAAAACATATGGATTAAAAATAAATAAATAATAGGGGGAACAAATGTTAAAATAAACTTAGTAGATTGAAATGATAGTGATCAATGAAAGGGAGGAGTTATTATTTATTATTTTTTGGCGTTATGAAAATGTTCTAAAATGAGGCGATGAATGTAACAACTACATGATGATGATGCTGTGAGCCATTAATTGAATACTTTGGATGATTATATGGCATGTGTATATATCTCAATAAAATTGCATATTAAAAAAAGTGAACATCGTAGTTGTTGTAGCCAATCAAAAAATTATAATAGTCTGTATCACAATTAATCGAACCATTAACAAAGGAGTTTAAGACAGATTTAAAATTTGGGGAACAAAACAATAAATTGTTCTAGAACAAAAAAAAGTATGGGTTTTTTTCTCCGAGAAAGTTAAATGATTGAAATTAAATTTGACTAGAACTAAATCTTATAACCCTAGTTGCCTCAGTGTCAGCACTTGAACACTTTGCAAGCTCTCAAGGAGGATAACAGCAATAATGTTAGGACAAAATCATTTATAAATTTAAAGGAGAAAGACTGGAAATGTTTAAGGCATGCCCTCAGATCTCTAATTTCATGGCTTTAGCATGTTAGAGGTGAAGGGGCATTCTGACATGCCCTCCGCCTCTGTGTTTGGAACTGCTGAAGGCACATCCCCGGGAAACGGGGCCTTTGGGTGGGGCGCAGGTGGCCCAGAAGAGACACAGGGCAGGCTCCGCCCAAATGGCCTAGCAGGCAGACCCACATTCTCGCACATTCTTCGGGAGGGAACTAAAGCTTTTTTCTTGATGAAGCCCAGTACATTTGATAGCAAAGCCTTTGGCTATTTTTTTTTTTTTTTTTTGGTTAACCTTTCAATTAACTCTGGTACCTGCAATAGCAAAACAAAAGAAAAACGTAGAAAACCACTCACATGTTCCACAATATTAGGAAATGAATTAAGAAAACTATGAAGTGTCCATGCTGAACATTCATGAATAAACCTATGCTTATGAAGAATTTGTAAATAACTCAGGGATGGTGGGGATGGTAGCACCACAGTGCAGACGTAACTAATGTCACTGAATTGGATGTTTAAAAATGGTTAAGATGGCACATCTTATGGTAACTATATACGTTACCACAATGAAGAAATAAATTAAAAACCTTTTAAAGTAAAAAAAAAAAAAGGGAGAAATGTTAAATAGAAATTCTAACAGTTACCCAGTGGTTAACTATATCCTGAGCACGTTCTAAGCACTTAATCTGAATAATTTATTCAAGCCCATGAAGAGAACCATCATTTACTCCATTTTACACATGGGGAAACTGAGGCACAGGAAGATTAAATGACTTCCTCAAGTTTACACCGCAAGGGAGCACAGAAGGAGGAAGGAATTGAACCCAACCATTTGCTATCTCACCTCCCATAGCTGACAACAAAAAATTTAGGATTATTAAGACAAAGCTTGTTTAAAATGTACAGAAAAGAAACTAGATTGCAAGAGGGCCCAACAGTAAATGGGGATTGCTTCTTCTGGGTATTGGGATTGAAGCCATTTTTTTTTTTTACTCCTTTTTATTATTTTCCCCAAATTTATTTCAATCCACAGGCACTGCCTCTAGCATAACAAAATGGTTTTTGACAAAAATTTCAAGAAATAATGAGCATTCAATAACAACATCATCCCTTTTGAAAATACTCTGGGCATAATCAACAGAAGTTGCCACTCACTTCAGAAAAAGGACTTCTTTCAGGGTAAATCAAGGGAAGTACTTTGTTTCCAAAGAGATCATTTTCATGGTAGTTCTCACTCCCAAATTTGAACATATCTGAAAGATTGGGATAGTTATCCTGGGTGAGGGTGGGGGACACAGGGATTGGGGGATGGATCTTTCTAGGAAAAAAGACTTCCATATATTTGAAATTTGAGATACCCACCTATTTAGCTTCCAAGCAAAATGTAAATAACAAGCATACTTATATGGGTTGGTCTACCAGTGATTAAAACTACTCACACCTGGGTGCACAGGTGGTTCAGTGATAGAACGCTCACCTTCCCTGAGGGAGGCCCCGTTCTATTCCTGAACCATGCACCAAAACAACAACAACAAACCTACTCATGCCTGGGATGCTTGGGAGGGATTGAGAAGGGAAGATTTATGTTGGGTATGTTTCCACATTAAAAAAAAAGAAAGAAAGAAAACTAAAGAGATATAGACAATTAAATGCAATACATGATGCTGGATAGGATCTAAGAAGGAAGGAGAAAAAGCTCAAAAGGACATTACTGAAAGACAAGAAAAAATTGCACCATTTGGAAAAAATTGGAATAAGCTTCATGCCAATGTAAAATTCCTTGAACTTGATAACTGCACTTAAAATGATTACCTAATCATGGCCTTAGAACTGTAAGCTTGCAACCTAATAAATTCCCCCTTTTAAAAACCAAAAAAAAAAAGAGGATTACTTAAGTAAAATCTTTGTTCTTAGGAAACGTACATGGAAGTGTTTTGTGCTCAAGAATTATGATATGCACAAACTGCTCTTGAACATTTTGAAAATAGATGATAGACAGACGGATAAATATATAAAATGATCTGGCTAAGATAGGAAAACATTAAAACTGATAGATCTGGGTATCTGGTGGAGGGTATTTTGGAGTTCTCTGTTTAGGGTATGAATTATTTTTGTAACTGTCCATAAGTTTGAAATTATTTCAAAATAAAAAGTTAAAAAAAATGCCCACACATTGGATAAGGCTTAAAATATTTGTAAATGTCTGCCATAGTTCAAAAAATTTGCCACAGCTGTTTTATTTCACTATCACAGCCACTGTTGGTTGAGCATACACTTGAGGACAGAGGCAGTGACAGTCACTCATTTAAATAGGCATCCCTCTGATTCCTGGAGGTGTGGTCTGGCACAGGCTCGGCCCCAGCCAGCCAGCTCAGAGTGGGTTGGTTGGCATCTTCCCTTTGTCTTGCTCTTCAATCCAGCAGGGCTCAGTGAGTGAGAAAGTTCTCTAGTTTTCTTGCCAGTGCATCATAACTCCTCCTGCATTCCTTCCATGGTGACTCACTTCTGGAGGCTTTTGCAATCGAATAAATAAAGGCATTTTCTACCAACTTTAAGCCCAACAGCTTCATTGCTCCATGTCCACCATTCATGCAAATCCCACAAGAAGAAAACTAAAGGGGAGATTATTGGTATTTAAGAGAGTTGGGTTTGCCCAGGTGTGATTATGTTCTATTTTTTTTTCTCTCTTTTTGTTTCCCATCTCACCAGGTGAAAGAATAAAGCAAACCAGAGGCTGCTACTCTGCAGCTCTGGGAGGTTTGTCGGTCCACGAAGTTTTCAAAGGCAAATCAGCAAGGTGGGGCTTGTCATGCCCTGTCACTGTGCGGGACTTTAGCACCTATTGTCTGACCCCTGGCTATCATTACAGCAAAGCTTCCTGCTGGCTCCCTGCAGGCCCTCCCCCTTTGCTATCTTTATGCTGCCTTAGCAAAGTTCTACATTTTCATTCTTTTCTCTCTAACCCACAGACTGGAAGTAAATTGTCCAATGATTTGTTGACACCTCATTACTGTGCCACATTTTGCAATGATGTGGGAAAATTCTGACCCCAATGGCCTTGACCCCCTGAACAAGAGTCTAAGAAGCCCCAGTGAGTCATTTGGTCAAAAGGAAGCAGGAGCCAGGGCTTTCCCTAGAGTCCAGGGAGTTCTTGGGTCGAGAAAGAAGGAAGCTGGGATGGCCTGGCCCCTTGCCACCCACTCTAGAAATATGTGGCAGCTGGAGGGGTGCTGCCTGGACTGGGTGCCCTGGACCCTCCAGCCGAAGGCTATCTCTTGGGCTACTGAACTGTGCTGGTTTGAAATTATTATGTACCCCAGAAAAGCCATGTTTTACTCCTGATCCAATCTTGTAGGGCCAGACTTATTGCTTAGGGTGGGTAAACTTGGATTGTTTCCATGGAGATTTGACACACCTAGTTGTAGGTGTGACCTTTTGGTTAGATTACTTCCATGGAGATGTGGCATACCCAATTATGGATTTGCCTTTTAATTAGGTGGAGATGTGACTCACCCATTCAAGGTGGGTCTTGAGTCCTTTAAAAGGGGAAACATTTTAGAGTAGCCTCTGATGTAGACACTTGGAGAACAGTTGCTTCAGAGCTGACAGAGTAACGGATGCTTGGAGTATCTTGGAGTGCTGACAGAGAGAGCAGATACCTAGACACAGGCAGAAACCAGCAGATGTAGCCATTTGCCTTCCCATGAGATGCTAAGCAAGCCAGAACCTGGAGAGAGCCAAGGGAAGGGAAGAGATTAAACCCAACCCTGGAGAAGCCAAAAGAGGAACCCCCACAGGAAACAGAGGCTGGAAGTGATGGAGCCCAGGAGCAAGGGACCAGAAGATGCCAGCCACATGGCTTCCCAGCTGACAGAGGTGTTCTGGACACTATCAACCTTTCTTGAGCGAAGGTAACCTCTTGTTGCTGCCTTAATTTGGACATTTTCATGGCCTCAGAACTATAAACTTGTAACATAATAAATTCACTTAATAAATGGCATTCCATTTCTGGTATATTGCATTCTGGCAGCATTTAGCAAACTAATATGTGAATGCTGCAGAGAGGGCCACATGAAGCTAGGGTACAGGGAGACAGCTCTGTCCCAGGCCCTTTCAACTGATCCCATGACAGAGTAATAAACAGACAAACAAGGGGAGAAGAGGCCTCATCCCAAGGCAGTGTGAGTGTGTAAGGACCCAGGACCCAGGCCCTGCCTCCTCCTCCATTTTGAGAACAAGTCATACAGCCACCTACATGACCAGAACAGACTTAAAGGTCAAAGAATGTAAAACTCCCCTCCCTGAATCACTGCTGGTAAGCAACTCTTGTGGGACTCTGCCAAATCTCCTGAGAATCCATTGTAACCAGATCTCATGAAAGTCTGCTGAACCTTATAAGTCACCCCCTTGGCTGACTTATAAGTCATCCCTCTCTTGGTTTTGTACAGAGCACAGACTTCCATTTCCAAACTGGCCACCATTGGGTAGAATTATTCTCCTGCTCATAAGTTTCTAATTAAAACTCATGGATAATTTTCAGTCTGGCGTGTTCTTTGGTCTTGGGGTTGTGCTGGGCTGGAACATTTGGCAAGCCAGTCAGGAGACCAAACAGCTGCTGGCCGTAGAGAGCATGAATCTGGGGAAAGGAGACTCTGCCGGGTGGCCTGCTTCCTTGATGTGGGGAGGGGTCACCCATTTACTTGACTGAGGTGCAGTAGGTTGGCTGTTGTTGTGTGTGGTATGGCTAACTATAGCAGACTGTCTTGGAAAGACTGAGAAATCAGCAGATTTGAAGGATACATTAAATGAGAAGCTATGCTGTGTAGATAAGAGTTTAGAAATACTACCATGATGGTATGCTAGAGTAAGAGGGCATATCCAAACTTCCCCTAATTGGGATCCAAAGGCTTGGGATCCTAGATTCTTTATCTGATGATGAAAAGGAGAAAAAAGAAAAAGTTTGGGAGGCAAAGGGTTGAGTGACACCACCTTTTGTATGCAGTAGTTCCAAAGGTTGCCTCTTGGCCACAAGGAATTAACACTAAATTCTTTCATATTCCCTTAAATAGAGCCAGTCAGCCTGTTTTCACATTCATCTGGGAAGTTGCTCCTGTTCCTGTTAATGGCAGGGCCCATATAAGTTCTGCAAAGTCAGGTAAAAGGACTAGCAACACTATAACCACAACAAAGTAATGAAAATAATTTGCTCTTGCCTGTGCCACAAGCATTAGAAATGTGGGAAAATGGGGTTGATTGGTTGTGGTCTTGGCCAATACAGTCACATTGGTTGGAAATCCTAAACCCATGGGGTATCAGGTTGCTGAAAATTTAAGTATTAGACCACAGTTTATACATAAAATATGTATCCAACCCAGGATCCCATTCCTCAAGGCACAGTATGTATGCCTCAGTGAACACTTATTATGCCCAGGGTAACTGTGGATTTTACTCCAGAAACCTCCCTGCAATTGCAAGAGGAAGAAAGTGGGGTATCTGTCTATTAATGGAAATTCAGATCAATTTAGGTCAGTAGAATGGTTTAATTTCCTTCCTTGGCTATAAAGGCATCACTTTGTGGAGTTATCTCTGCATGGAGAACTCCTAATGTTCTATTGTTTCTTACACTATTAAGGAATGCAATGTCTGTCCCATGGTCATTGTGGTCTGCTGTGTGGGCATGGACTGTAAGGGCCCAGGGCCCAGGCCATCCCCCTCCTCATTTTGAAAGCAAGTCACGCAGTCACCTACATGACCAGCACAGACACTAAAGATCAAGGAATGTAAAATTCCCCTCTCTGGTCACTGTTGGTAATTCTCACAGACTCTGCCAAATCTCACATAAGTCCCTTATAACCAAATCTAGTGAGAGTCTGCTGAACCATATAAGTTGTCCCCTTAGCATTCTTCCCTCTTGGTTTTGGGCAGAGTGCAGACTTCATTTCCCAACCGGCCACCTTTGGGTAGAATTATTCTCCTGTTCATAAGTCCCTAATTAAAGCTTATGCATAATTTTCAATCTGGCATGTCCTTTGGTCTTGGGGTAGTGCTGGGTTGGAACCAAGAGGTAGCCCTCTGCATGGGATGGGGGAGGGGAGGATGACAGGATGCAGGGAGCATGAAGGCTTAACTCTGAGCACAGGGTATAAGTCTACAAGGGTAAGACAAGGTAGAAAGTGCTCTGACCACAGAGGAACTCAGCTTAAATATTCACATTTTTGCCTTGATTTGAAAGGCACTCACACCTCTATTACCTTCATCACACTCAAGTCATCCCTGGGCAACCCAAAGAGAACTGAGGACCTGTAACCTCGCTGCAGACTACCCTAGAAGTCAAAGTACTCAAAGGGATCAGGGCCAATGGGAAGTCCTTTTAAACCAGGGGGAAATACATGCTCAGACCATAAAACTGAAGCACTTCCATTTTGTAAGGTTTCTCCCAGGCAGGGGATACTTAGAGAGACTAATTTCCCTAGGTCCAGGGTTTGGCTGTGAACCTGAGTCTAGATAGGTGGACCAGTGAGACCTGTGAGCCTTGCTGGGCTGTGAGGATGTCAGATCTGTACCTCCAGGGAGGAGCAAGTGGGCAGGTTCTGTCTGCCGAGGCGGGACTTCCTCGAGGGAAGGCGGGGTGCCGGATGATGGCAACTGTGAGCGCCAAGGGGAGGGTGAGGGCAGATACTGAGCTCTGGAGGGGTGGACAAGTAGTCCACTTGGCAATTTTCCCATTGGGTTGAAAGGCCAACTCGGTGGAGAGGGACTGAGAGTCAGACTGACTCAGAAAAGGGCTGAGATGGAAATACGGGGGTTTCCCAGTGATGACTCCTCAGGAGAAAGGAAGGGGCCCAGGAAGAGGCCATGGGGGCAGTGTGGGAAGCTGGAGACTAGGGAGCAGACAGGATTCAGGAGCCAAAGGATTTCGTGATAGAACAGGCAGGAGGAGGAACCCCAAGAAAGCAGTATCACAAAGGTGGGGAAGAGAATTGAAATGCTACAGGTCAGGCACGGCAAGAAAAAGTGCTGGGGGTTTCCAGTTCAGGGTCATGGGTGGTCTGAAGTCTTAGCCTTCTTTCTCACTTTGAAATGGTCAGTAGATATTCAAAAATGAGGAAACCAAGGACAATGCTGATACTGACAAGTACTATCAGAAGAAAGATTTTACTTCTGTACAGTGGGAGACACTGTACTGTATTAATGGACAAACTGGAGGAGGACACCACAGCCTGAAGATGAACAAAGAAGGCTACATGGGACATGGGGGTCAGTCTTCCTGGGGAAGCTCCAGAAGCTCCAAGCTTGGAAGAGGCAGAGGTGATTAAATGAGGGCCTAGCTGCGCAACAGCTGAGCCAACCCCCACCCCATCGCCCTCATCCCCCCGGCCCCACCCCACCTGCACACACACACACACACACACACACACACACACACACACACACACACACACACACACACACAGTTGGCTGAGCATGAGCCCAGAGACAAGAGCTAAGAAACGTCCTATGAACTGAGCAGAGGTATAATTTCAGGTTGAGAGGAGAGACCAGAGAGGGCACCCCAAAACAGACCCCAGCGCAAGAGAGGAAAGGCAGCTCCAGCATTGGGGATCAACTTCCATGTTCCCCACCAGCTCAGTCCAAGACCACATCAGCCTGTACCAGGACACAGACATTTAGACCCTAATCCAGCCTTCCAATGCCAGAAGAGGCCTTTTAGATAAACGACTGTGAAAAATAAAACCTTTCCCAGGAACTTACATAAACCACTTCAGGCCTTCATTCATAAACAGGGTCAATCAAGGATCACTTGGTATTCTCTTCCATGAGAACTAAGATGAAGCAGCACACTACATCCTGAGATAATTCATTAAGAATTATCAGAACAAACATTCTATTTTCTCATTAGAAGTTACTGCATCCATAAAGAATAGGCTGTTAGGGAAAGAGGAGCAATCGGAGAACAAGATCTTGGGAATTAAAAAAATAAAAAGGCACAAATAAAAAATTTCTATAGGACTAAGGAATAAAATGGTTATGCCTGAAAACCAAATTGGTTTTGTGGTGAGTTGTAGTGATCGTTGCACAACTCTATAAATCTACTAAAAATCATCGGGTACTTAAAATGGGTGAATATTATAGTGGGAAAATTATACCTCAGTACAACTGAGGTATAATTTTTATTTTAAATGCCCCAGGAGGGATGATGATTCTGAGGCATGTATTTTGCACGGTTCTTCAGAGATTCCCCATGGGATTAGGCATCAGTTGCATGGTGGTAACAGGCTTAACTTGGGATTCCTCACCTGCTCCCTTCCCAGCATCCCTTCCCCATTTCCTTAACCATGTACCTGCACTTCCCCCCAAAACTACTTGCCCTAGAACCCTCATTTTAAAAAAATAAAAAGAAAAATATATTTTACTGTGAAATATATACGAAGAAAAGTGATAAATTTCAAAATACAGTTTAACAAGTAGCTGTAGAGGGAATTTCTAAGTATGGTACAGGTTACAGCTCCACAGTTTCAGGTGTTTCCTTCTAGCTGTTCCAATACTTTAGAGACCAAAAAGAAATAATCTATATAATGAGTCATAATCAATTGTTAAATCCTATCTTCTCTATTACAACTCCTCCATCTCATTTGATCATTCTCTCAATCTTCAGGGATATTTGGGCAATGACCATTCTAACTTCTTCAGGTTGAAAAGGATGTAGACATCATGGGGTAGGGAGATGCAAATTGTCAACGTTCTTGGATAGTCTGGTACCTCTGAGTTTCCGCGATTATCTGGCATAGAAACAATCTGGAGGTTTTAAATTTCTGAAAAATAAACGTAGTGAATGAAACTTTATTATAGTATCAGACAGAGCCCTGGGTATTCTTTTGGGTTTTCAGGAATACTATTGGTTGGGGCTTGGCATTCCATGGCAATTTGCAATATCTAGCTGAAGCTTGCATAAGAGTAACCTCCTGAATACCCTCTCAACTCTATTTGAATCTCTTAGCCACCGTGTCATGGTCAGTTTCTTATGTTAACTTGGCCAGGTGGTGGTACCTGTTTGTCTGGTTGGGCAAGTACTGGCCTGTCTGTTGCTATGAGGACATTTCATAGAATTAAATCATGACCATGTTGGCTGCATCCACACCTGATTCCATTTGTGATTAGCCAAGGGGAGTGTCTTCTGCAATGAGTGATGCTTAATCTAATCACTGGAAACCTTTTAAGGAGGATTCAGAAGAGACAGGCTCTCTTCCTGCTTCGGCCGGCAAGCCTCTCCTATGGAGTTTGTCCAGACCCTCCATCGGAATCGTCAGCTTCACAGCCTGCCCTGCAGATTTTGGACTCTGCGTTCCCACGATTACGTGAGACACTTGTATAAATTTTATATTTACATATATTTCCTGTTGATTCTGTCTCTTTAGAGAACCCTAACTAATACACGCTGAAATCATATTTTGTTACATTTATTGTCACCCTTTTGGTCAAGGTAGAACCCTCATTTTAAGGTCCATTTCTGGCAAAAACTGACAGGATAAGATTTATCATTTTGTACTCTTCTGAAATTTGTATCTATTTAAAGAGGCAGTATCTAGGACTAGGGTTATTGATGACATGTCTGGGAAGGCAAATTTCAGAAGTGGCTTGAGTGATGAGCAGGAAGAGAGAATATTAGTTGAAAACAGGAAGATTTCCAGAGCAGTGGAGGGAGGCTTTGCTAACAACTCAGATGTAAGTTCTTCCTGTGGCTTATTATTGAGTAGGGAAATTCCTAAAAGCCCATCAAAGTGACATGGCAGAGCAACTGGAAATACACCTAAATACTAAATACTCCACATTTCAAGGCAAAGTAATATTTTGGTGATATATAAAAAGTCTTACACCTTATTAAAAAATTAATATGTGTGTGTATATATATGTCATTTATATATACATATATATATTTTTAGAATTCATGTGATGTCAGCAAACAAGATTTTAGGGCTCCTTAAAGACTGTGCCTGATTCTCGGCCCCTACTTTTGAAAACAACATTTAAAAAATAAAGCCACTCAGTTACACTGCAAAGTTTCAATTAAAATGGAAGCAAAGGGATTTGAATAAAAATCCACACATACAATTTGGAGGAATGTAGGAGATTCTTATTTTGCCTTTTTGACTGCTACATAATTTGCAAAAGATATAAGTGATCTGAGGGCTCTTTCTAAGTGCTGATTGTTGAAAACCTCAACCCAGAATGTTCAGCATGATTTTATATAATTTTGATAGCTTTATTAAAATGAATTAAGATGAAATGTATATGTAAATAATCAGTTCTAAATAGCAATTTTGGTAAAATATTACTGGGAATAAGGAAAAAGGGTTAGCTAAATTAGAATGTCCAAGAAATTGGCCTGGGTTTAGGACCTATATGTAGAGGCAACATCTTTCTTTTATATCTGTGGTTTATTATGTTACTATATTCTTGAGGAAAATAATCAAGAATTGCATCATGAAAATAAGTGAATAGCCATGAATATAATAATGCTGTGTACATAGAATTCTTTAAAATTTCATAGATCTGTGAATGCTCCAAATGTTTGAATTTGTCATAAATTATATTGTAGTTATACTTGAAACTTACACATTGTAATAGAAGCCAAAAATAAGCAAAAAAAAAATTTTTTTAATTAAAAAAAATAAAGCCATTACAGGGGGTGTGAGGGCAGTTCAGTGGCAGAATTCTCACCTGCCATGCCGGAGACCTGAGTTTGATTCCCGGTGCCTAACTGTGCAAAATAATAATAATAATAGTAATAATAAAGTCATTACAGAAATAAAGAATAAATAAACATTAAGGAAAAACAGAACTTATCCAACAGCCCAGCAACATGACATCATTTCATGTTCTGGATGAGAATTATTATTTCCTCAGAAGACAGATCACGTAGAAGTTAACATTTGACCCAAGTAAACTCTTAAATCACTTCAGTTTCCCTGGAAGTGAAAGTTAGTCATCCTTTGCTTCAACAAAGTCATTTCCCTTTCTTCATCTCAGGGTTGGCAAGGCAACCCAGAACCTCAAATATTCTCCACTATTACCAATCAGGGGTGCATAAGTATGAGGTGGTCATCCTATGGGTGTCTTTAATTCTGTACTCAACTTCCAACTCTGTCTCAAAGGTATCCCCCCAATTTCCTACACTTCTATTCATCCTTGACCAACTCAAGAAATAACATGGGTAACACCAGGGTCAGAGGATGGCAATGAATTATTCAGTCTCTTTCATCCTTTTCTTTAGAAGGCCAGGTTGGTTTGTGAAAAGTCCAAGTGCTGGCAGTCTTTTCAGATTCTTTTTTTTTTCCCTTAGGTGCATAGTCCAGGAATCAAACATGGGTCTCCTGCATGAAAGGTGAGCATTCTACCACTGAACCACCAATGCACCCGACCTTTTTTTGATAATAAAATTTCAACATGACCTGGGAGCAGCCGTGAAAAAAGATCCAAACACCAGCTCCTGCTGTGGACTGAATTGTTGAGCAGTTCTTGAAGGATGAAGTAAGACTGGGATGCTCATGTGATAACCCACCTCAGGAAAACTAAGAGGACTTCATGGATTTAAGGATCAGTAGGTACCATGATTGAGCCCAAGAGTGTGTAAAATTCTACAAACCTCATTATTCCTCTTCAGAGCCTGTGAGAGCAATCCCACAGTACAGCGGTGTGATGATTTGGAGCTCTATGTGCCCCAGAAAAACATATTCCTAATCTATTCCATTCCTGTGGATGGGAACCCATTGTAAATAGAACCTTCTGATGAGGCTGCTTTAGTTAAGGTGTGACCCAGCCCAATCAGGATGTGTCTTAATCCTATTTCTGGAGTCCTTCCTAAGTGGAAGAGTCAGGAAGAAAGCCAAAGGGAGCAACCAGCAGCTGGACATTAACAGAATCTGGAGGAAAAGGATGAGACCAGGACATGCATCCATGTGCCAAGCATGCACAAGCATGTCACAGAATGTGACAGTCTTCAGGGAGAAAGCATCACCTTGATTTAGACTTTTCCTAACCTCAAAACCGTGAGTGAATAAAACCTGATTGTTTAACCCAACCCATTTCATGGTATTTGCTTGAGCAATCTAGAAAAGTAAAACAATCACCAGGTCTTGTGGGCTTGGGCAGCCACTGCACAATAACTTCTGCCAAATAAAGGTGGCCCAGGGGTCATCTCAACCACCAAATACTATCAGCATCAAACAGTTCCATAGGTCAAAAAAGGCATGGACACATGCAAACTGTGCACCACAGTTTCCTGTGGGCATTCTTAGAGCTACTTTTCTTTAAACCTGCAGTGGTCCTGACAGATGTACTAGCAACCACTGGCATGGAAAGGTCAGGTGAAGGCACTAAGAAACCTTCAGAATGACCAGACTCACCCCAGCATTCACACCCACATCAGTTTTTGAGCTTTATTAAGTGTCTACTTGTTTTTGACTGAACATTAGCAGCAGCTTCTCAACATCAGTCTATGAAAAAAACCTTGAGTGGTCAAATGTATCTCTGTATTTCATCATCACGGTGACAAACCCCAAAGGGACACGGCTCAGAATTACATAATTTTACACAATGCTCTTCATTTCCTAATTATAATCTTTATAATCACTGAAATTGGAAGCATAAATAAATGATCACACTTCTCTTTAAAGATCCAAACTGAGAGCACTTTTGAGAATTTTAAATGTAAAGGGAAATGACCCATTGAGAGAGAAAACGCTATAATTCAATGTTACTATAATGGTTTCTGGGGTAGGGTAGGGGTAGGGAATGACCTCTTTTTGGAAAATATAATCCAAGTTAGGGGAAAAAATGGGCACCAGGAAAATTCCTAAACACTTTTTGTGCTACTTTGAAGAGATCACAGACTATTACACGCTACGCATAACAATTAAAAATACACAGTGACTTTATTTCCACCTTCTTACAGTCCCCAGTATTGCATCTGGTAAGAAAATCCTCACCTCTATAAACTCAAAAATATTTCAAGAAAGCATGTTGCAAGGTAGTATGTATAAACAAGTTTGGCAGGATTTTTATCAACTCTAGTAGTTCATACCAGAAAAACCCAAATTTTAGAATTCAAAAATAACAGTTAGCTTTATTTAACATATATTACACCTTAACATTTTAAAATACCATGCTCTAGTTAAATATTTCATCAACAACACTGTATACAAATAAAATATTACACAAAATATATTTAAGAAAATGTTTTGGTCTTTGATCTGAACAATAAATAAAAACACAGGCACTTCTACACTGAGACAGGGAAGCAGTCACTACTCAGAATAATTTTGTATAAGCGACATGTGAAAATATGGCAAGAATAGAATCCTGGAGTTTTACCCTAACACTTAAAGATCCAAAGTTTTATATGCTTTCCAGTCCACAAAAATCACAAACCCAATATAGTTGTCAGGGGCAATTCAATTCTTCAGTTGGCCATTATGGATTCATAGTCATTATTTTCAAATACTAAAATGAGACAACTTTCATGGTACCACCCAGCAAACTGAATCCAAGGAAAACTGAATTCTTTCTCTTTACTATGACAATAAGATAAACTGGACCCATATCAGTGACCCTCATTTTGCAAATTTAACTTATTAGGTCAACACAAGAAAATACTGTTGGGGTGGCAGGAAATTTCAACAGAATTCAATTTATCCAGACAATTTTTAAAATTCATCCAAATTTCATGGAAATAATCTAATTCCATTTCACCAAAGCCACTGGATAATGTATAACAAGTCTTTGTGGCCAAGAGATTTATAAAACACCTAAATCACAGATAAATCAATCATTATAAGGGAAAGTAGGAATATCAGCATATCAGAAGTCAAAACAGTAACTTAAAATGGTTGAATTCCAGAAACTTATGATTTCAGATGAAAAGGTGAACTAATTAGAAAAAACTGACCACAAATCAGTAGGAAGGATTAAAAACAACTGTCCTGCCATATTCTCCACTAAATAACCTTCTGCCTTCCCTCGTCAGAAAAGTACCAAATGAAAGAGTTTAGAGACCCTCAAATGGATACTACTTATAAAAGCAATTTTGACTGTTTAACATAGAAATCACCCTAATATGAGACCACAACATGGGAATTATTCAAGATACGCCTTCCTATGCAAAATTTAGTCTATACGCATTTTAGCATTTTAAATGAGCATTTTGCAACCGAGACCAAATATCGATCATCTCTTGAGGTTTCCTACTATGCACTAACATCAAATCTACATAGGAACAAATATTATTCTTGCTTTTCTCTTCTATATCAAATGTTCTGAAGCCTTTGTGCTTCTCTGGAACGAGGCCGAGTTTCTGAAGGCACATTCCAGTATACACGTCATCGATGGGGTAGAGATGGACCCGTTCAGTTATGTTGTACAGCCTCAGGGCCAGGTGACCAGAGTAGAGGAACCCCCCTCCCCCGGCATAGGGGGGGTAGACCCCAGAGTAAACAACTTCTGGGATGTAGTACTTCAGCTTCTTATCCCGATGTGGTCCAGCGTTGTGGATCACATCACCTATAAACAAATCTTTGGCTTTGTTCTTGGATAAGCTATTCAAGTAATTCAGGATGTGATGGGTGTTCACGAAAACATCGTCGTCACCCTTGAAAACAAACTCGGCATTTGGGCAAGAAGTGCTCACCCACCTGAGAAACAGCACTTCTTTCAGAGACAAGTTGAAGAACGTGTCTCTGTAGTTCCACATGAGAATGTCTTGGTGTCGCTCACTCTCAAATTTCAGCATATCTGAAAGGTCAGGGTGGTTGTCCTCGGGGGGAGTCTGGCCCAGCAGGAAGACTCGCACCACCGTTTGGTTCCCCACATTTGCTTCTCTACCCCAAGACTCCCGAATTGCTTGCCTCCTAGCGAAATGGGGGGTGAGTGACTTAATTGCCAGCAACAAGAAGGGTTTCTTTGCACATTTCTTGGGTTGATCTATAAGCAGTGAATAATTTCGACATCTCAAATAGAGCAAAAAGTCTTTAAATCTATCTGGCAAATTGTTAAAACCTGTAACTACGGAAGTGACCCTCAAGTCAGGTTCACAATAATTAAGATGGCTTATATTAGAAAACCCGTACATTTCCCCCGTCTGGTTGGCCAACATGCTCAAAATGGGATTGTACCGCTTGTTCAGCTTTTCTTGTTCTCTGTTCCAATATGCCACGGGAGGATCAGTTATCTTCCAGAACTTTCCTTTGGGTATTATTACTTCCCCCTTTCCATTTTTTTCTTGGGTACTGCTTTTGGAGACTTCCACAATCAAATAAATGAAGACATTTACCATCATCAGGATACCCAACAACTTTATTCTTCGACGTCCAACACTCATTTCTCATATCTAGAATAAAGGGGAGAGGGACATTATATTAATTATATGATTATTAATTGATATTTGCTATATATTTTGATTTATTTCATTTGTCTTCCTGTCTCCATTTCCCCTGAAACAGTGGTTTAGAGCACACATCCTAGAGCCGCACTGCCCCGATTCAAATAAATCATGGCCCTACCACTGTAGTTTTGTGATCATGGGAAACTTCAATGATCTGTGTCTCAGCTTTTTCATCTATAAAAAGGAGATAATAACCCACTTCATAGGATAGTTGGGAGGACAATATGATTTTGTATCTAAACTTTTTAGTACATTGCCTGACCCCTAGCAGGCTCTATAAAGTGACGGTTAACATTAGGGTTATTGTTTTGGGCATCCCAAGGGCAGATATACATTCGCTGAATAACCTCATAGCTGTACAACTTTCTTGCTTACTGGGACACATATAAGTCAGTACTTTTAAAACTGTTTTGACCACAATTCATAAAATTAAGTATATTTCATATTGTGTTCCAATATATACATGTGCATATGTGTATTTTATTATTTTTTTAAATGCTATCCCCAACCCTACATTACTTTGTGACCTGCCATTTTACAGATGAGGAAACTGAGGCAGAAAGAGTTAGATACTTGCCCAGGGTTGCAGGGCTAGTGTGTATTCAAAGGGATGAAATGAAGAGGAAACTCAGAGCAGTTTTATTGCTAATAGCCCAAAACTGAGAACAACCCAAATATCATCAACAGCAACACAGATTAACAAGTCATGATATATTCATACAGTGGAATTACTCCTCAATAGTAAAAAGGAAAATACTGCTACCAACAACGACATTATGTTCTGAATGAAAGCCAGACGTGAAACATGTATACCATGTGATTCCACTTATAAGGAGTTCAAGAACGGACAAAGCTAATTTAATTTAGGCCATATAAATCTGAAAGTGGTCGTGGTGGGGAGGGGATTGTCTGGAGAGGGAAAGGAAGGAACTTCCTGTAGGGTAACACTGTACGACTTCTCATTCTGGATGATTTCTTGAGTGACTACATTTGTCAAAACTCAGACTGTATACTTAGGATCTCTGCTGTTTGTTCTATGGAAATCATTTCTCTATATACATATATAGCAAAAAAGAAAAAGGGAAGTGCAAATGACATTTTAGTGAAAAATCAAAAGCCAAGAATAGATTTTAGGTTGTGGGCAACAGAATAACTAAAGAGCTAATGAAATGATTTGCTGGGGATAATTCCAGGGCTCTAACAGTATTGAAATAGATGACCTTCTCAAGAACAATTTAGATAGGGTTGGCACTAAAAGATAATCCCAGTAAGTGAAAGGAATACATTTTAAAAGCTATATAGAGTTGAATCAGGTAATTTTTCTACTGGGAATTTATCCTTCGAAAAGAATCTCAAAGAAGTACGGTGTCCCAGGCACCTAAGAAGTAGGTATTGTTATTTATTTCCAGTTTAAACCCGAGGAAACATGTAACTTTGTGGAGGGCAGAGCTGGAATCTCAACCAAGGCAATGTGGTCCAAGAAACTAGGTTAAACAGTGGCCACTGTTCTCTGACCTCTATAGCAAAGTCATGAGACCATGTTAATCAAGAATAGCATTTCCTGTTTACTTTATAGAAGAGATTTTGTAAGTTCACTGTATTATAACTAATAGTCTCAGAGTATTTGTCATGCTGAGTAGCTGTGAAGTTTTTACCTCTTTGATGGCCCTGATTAGATCAGCTGGAATTCACAAGCTATTCTGTGTCTCATAAAATCTGTCTAGTATCTACTTAATCTAGTTGCTCGTATTAACCACCGCTAAAGGGCTTCAACTAGGGACAAAAAGTCAAAGGCTTTTTAAAAACCCTGTAACCCCACTCCTCAAAAGCATTTGTACGTCTAGAGAATAACGTGGCAGATGATGGAATTAGGCAAGTGCTCTCAGCTCTCCTTACATAAACAATCTCCCATAGCCATCCTATTTCTCCCCTCACTTCTCAACCACTACCCACCCTCCACCCCTCCGCTGCTGAGCGACCAAGAGAGGGCGTTCTTAAAGTTCTGTCTAAAGAAGTAAGAACAAGATGCTTCTTACTGCCTACTGGCAGACCCCAAATCACACACTGCCTGAATAATTCCGAACATCCATGCCAAAGCCTAGGGCCTGCACCCTCCTTGGTTCACAGGAGCCTTTGAGGAAATCTTATGAGTGCACCTCTGTACCTCTTTGTGCTGAAGCTGAAAGCAATTGGGGGATGATGAAAGGCCAGAAGGAGAAGTATGAGGATGAATGGGAGAACGGACTACAGTAAGGGAAAAGATTTGGAAGGGTACTCAGCAAAAATCAGCACATACTATGAGCCCTTAGCTACCTGACAGAAATCTTCAACTCAAAACAGGAATTCAGACATCCATAGTCTATCCCTGAAACTTCTAGAATAAGAAGATAGCTTGGGGAAGAAAGAAGGGAAACAGAGTACTTTACACAGCAGGCCAGGGAACTTCTGGAACTAATTCTCCCAGGAAAAAGTATAGGGTTATAGGTTATATGGGTTATGGGGTATGCCAGGGATGTCTGGAACCTGGCCTTAACTGTTTGCAGTTTCTAGTACGACAGCGCCATGGAAAGACCTTTTTTGGAAATACTCTGAGGAATACATTAGGCTTGCTGATCCTGGCCAAGAGTTCCAACTTTATTTGCCACAAATTCAGGCTTTTATTTCCAAAATCTAGCCAGGATACAGTCCCCAGTCCCCAGTTCCCCCCACCCCGAGCTCAGAAAGAACTATGTGGCTCTCTAAGGAACACTATTCTCATCTTACATCTGCTCAAGTCTTCAATGGGCAAAGCATTTCCCACCCATTTCTTATTATAGCCCCTTAGAGAAACTGGGGGTTGCCACTTAACCACTGCGGGTGGGGTATGGAGGTCCAGAAGGGTCCAAAAGATTTAACTGAATGTTACTTAACAGTGTCTGTCAAGGCTGAGTGCTGGGCTCGCCAGTTCTCCCCCTCCTTCAGTGAGGCACAGCTACACACTCACAACCTGGGCCAGATGGACACTCAGTGATACCTCAAGTGCTGCTCAAGACTGAAAAGATGAGGTCATGATATATCTGACTAGTATCAAGAGTCTCCAAGAATAGGAAATGGGAATACCTAGAAGCTTCCATGCTACCACTTCCGTGAATGGGCCAACCATTCCTGTAAGGGAACTTATACAAGATCCTCAATTTAGGGGAACTCTTTATTTATTTATTTATTCTTAATTTAAACTTTCAATCTCTCCATTAAACCTTAACTAAACAGGTGATATCTATTTAATACATAAGAATAACCTCCAGGATAACCTCCGTACTCTGGAATCTCTCAGCCATTGACACTTTATTTTGTCTCATTTTGCTCTTCCCCCTTTTGGTTGAGAAGGTTTTCTCAATCCCTTGATGCTGAGTCTCAGCTCATTCTAGGATTTCTGTCCCATGTTGCCAGGAAGGTCCACACCCCTGAGAGTCATGTCCCATGTTTAGAGGGGGAGGGCAGTGAGTTTGCTTGTTGAGTTGGCTGAGAGAGAGAGACCACAAAAGAAGTTCTCTTGGGGGTGACTCAGGCCTAATTTTAAGTAGGCTTAGCCTATCCTTTGTGTGGATAAGTTTCATATGAACAAACTCCAAGATTGGGGGCTCAGACTATTGCTTTGGTTGTTCAGTTTAGGGGAACTCAAGCTCTTACTTGCTAAAGAGTACTTCTTCCAAACCAAGCTGAGTAGGAAGGCTGAGAAAAAACAGTATTTTCAATTACAGCTTGAGTTTAAATCAATGTTAAATGTCATCTTTCACTAGTGCCCTGGGCACAGTCTCTTGTATGAGAACTCTGCTTTTGGCAGCCTCTTAAAAACAAAACTGAAGTTCATGGAAAGGAGGATCAAACAGTGTGACCCCCATAAAAATATCTGTGGGAAAACACTCAGAGTATCTGACTAAATAGTCCCATCGCAGACATAAAACTGATCCCATGTCCCTTTTGAGCAGGAAGTTACATTGCCTAAAAAGAATTTGACAAAGAAAACTTATCCCAAAGCTGGAAAAGATGTTATTCTGTGAGAGACCAAATTTTTTTGCAAGTGACAGAAATAGGAGAAAATCTCATGTGCAAACCAAGAATAACCTTAGCTTCTTATCTTGTGCATGTGAGAGGCCCCCCAAGTCCCCTGTGTTCAACCCCTCCAGCATTAGGGGGAGGCTCTGGTCCAGCCTCCAGCCCTCCATCACCTGCACCCTTTCCTGTGTCCCCATCTGTGTACCCTCCGTCATCTATTAGAGAGGACTTCAAAATATTATAAACTGTGAGCACATCTGCTTTATTTTAGCAAACACTTAAGAGACCACTCCTTTGTGCCAGATGCAAGCAATTTTATGTGGTAGATACTCTAAGCAGCCCCCTCCCTTATTTTGCATGTGAAGAAACTGAGGTAAAGAGAGGTTAATTAACTTGCCAGGATTCAAACCCAAGCAGCTTGGCTCCAGAGCCTGCATTTCTAAGCTCGATGCAAGGAAAAGCTGCTGTACAGAGCTATAACTAAAGGAACTGAAAGGAGGCTAATCTTATTTTTCTATGGTTAATCTTTTTAAAAGCTTTATAATCATCATTTTAACTCACAAAACTACCATGAATCAAAACCAGATAGGGGAAGCAGGGGGGTGTCATAAGCAACATTTCTTGACTGATGACCATAGATCAAGCTCTAGGCTGAACACCTCACACTCACACACAAACACACACACACACACTCTCTCTCACACACACTCTCTCTCTCTCTCTCTCACACACACACACACACACACACACACACACACACACGATGTTTTTTTTCTTTTGGTTTTAATGTCCCACTGGGTGGCCTGTGCTACAGACATGTCCCTGTCTTGTAAATGAGGGAGACGAGGCTTTGAGAAAACAGGTATAATCTGTCCCTAGGTCCTGGCTAGTAAGTGATGGACCGAGAATTTGAACCCCAAAGTCTGGCTCTAGACCTCATTACATAGTACACCGGGATATGAGGAAATACTACCCAACTGTGAAAACAGCGACAAGCAGACTCTCTCTATGATCTGGGGAACGTCAATTTCTTAAGACCTCAGTTTCTTGTAAGAGGCTGTTCTTATTTTTAATTCCTGAAAAACCCTGGTTTTAAAAGATTCATCAATTTTTTAATGAGTTTTCCCACTTTTCTATTAATGAGAAACTACAACCCCCACCCCCACTCCTACCCTGTCCACTTGAGACCGCTGCCACCAGGGGGTTGCACCCCACCCCAAAGCAAAGGCCTCGGATGTCTACTGAGCCTTTGCAGGCTCCATTTTCTTTAGGACGCTAAAATACTAAAACTAACAAATAATGCCAAAGTTTCCTTCACAGAAACTAGACTGGGAACCATAATTAGATGACCCCAAGGGGTTCCCTCCCATTCTGACAGCCCTAATAACACTGAAGCAAAGACTGGCCAGAAGACCTGCTAATGGGGCCAGGCGTGGCCACTGACTCTCATTCTCACAAACACTGAGGCAGGGACTGGCTCTCTCCAAGGGGCTCGGGCAGAATCACGCAGCTGCCCTCCAACAGTCAGTGAGGGGCAGGGGCCAGCAACCACACCCAGGCCCACCCCAAAACCTGTGCCTGGGTCTGCCCTGCACTCCCTACCCCCAGTTCCAAGGTGAAGGACAAAAGAAAGGCAGGAGCTTCTTGTAATATTGAAATAAAATGATCAGCTACTCTCACCAGGCCACCCCAGCTCCCTAAAGCAGGCTGAGACATGCTTGATGAACAACAGGAGCGCCAACCACGGAAAAGTTTGAGTTCCCAGCCAGGGCCGGAGGGTCCTGCTTCGCATTAATTTTCCCACACAATCAGGAGGCACAGATCCTGGAAGCGAGAATGAGCCTAATCCCACCGCCGTGGGGGTAAGGGCACGTTACTCTGTGGGGAATCTGTACACCATCCTGCCCTCCCACACCTCCAGGTGCTCGGTAAGAGTGGCTTACCTAAGTAAGGACTTCCCACATTGCTCCCATCTGTCACCTGGTCCCTGCCAGCCCTCTCTATGTTCTGCTCAAATAAACCCAGACAGGGACAATTTGCAGCTAAGTGGTTCTGGGGGAGAGGAGAGCAATTCCCAGCTTCATGGCAGATGGTGGGTTGGTAAGAATGAGAGAAGCAGCATAAAGGGAGGCAAAAGAGCTAGGCCATACCTAGGGCTTGTTCCTTCATCAGAGCAAGAAGCGTGGCCTGGGTCCTTGCCAGGACTGGGGTGGGGGAGCCCCAGGACTTCCCATACCCCTCACCCAGAAGCTGGCACGAGGCTGAGAAGATATGGCCAATTCTGCTTTCTGGTCTGGAAAGCCACGGAACAACCAGCTAAATTCGTTAATATTATACTTCGTGTTCCAAATTAAAGAGGAAAACTACATATAATGAGTCCATCCACCTACACATCCCCACAGGCAACATTATACATCAAAGTATCTGGCAGGTCATGTTCTGGTCAGCATTGATTACAAGTGCCCCAAAGCCCACTGCTGCTGATTTTCTCACATGATAGCAATCATTTAAAATTAATCGCTAAACTTATTCTTCAAATAAGCACATGTAGAACTTTCAGAAAAGGAGGAAGGAAAGAGTTTACTGAAAATTTAGCAAATGATCACAGGGAATTAAACCTCCCAGGGGCCATCTGCTGTGCCTTTAGTGAAATGGAAGTTTTAGGTCCTCAGTGGAAAGATTATGCGATTATAAATTGGGGCTGGCAGATGTTTGAGGACAGAGATGTCCTAGATCCACTTTCAGTTTGAAAAATCAGCCTGGCACCTGGAGTCAGACAAATTCTGTGTAACTTTAGGTTAGTTACTTGACCTCTCTGAGTCTCAGTTTTCTCAGCTGCAAAATGAGGATAATATAATCTACAATACTTGTTAAAGAATCAAATGACTATAAATATACATATACATAATATACATAGCACATGATAGGCACTCAATAGTTCTCCTTCAAGGGTTCTCTTCAAGGGTTCTGCTTCCTCTACCAAACACTACATGAAAGACATTTCTTCAGTTTTGTCCCTCATTACCTCTTTTGTAAATTTTCTCACTAGAAATCCATCCACTCATTTCCATGAACATCACCTCCAAAAGGACTTGCAAGTTCACCCAGTCAACTCCAGACATGACCTTCAAAATGCTTTGGGGAGTCAGTCCCTCTTCCTGTATCACCCACTTGCCAATGGAATAAACTTTCCGACTACTCATACACAAACCCTAGCAACATCTTGAATGGCTCCTCCTTGCCATCCACATTCAACCAGCTGCCAAGTCTTGTATCCTCACTTCCGTAACGTCACTTGCAATTTCTCCTCCTCTCTTCTATTCCATTTGGGCTCTACCACTGAGTACCGCAGCAGTTTAACACTCGTTTCTCCCTATGCTCCCAGATACCTTCTATTCCACAAGGAAATCAGTCTCCTGAACATACCCTCCCTGCCCACACTATACCCCATAATCAGACTTCCACTAGCCCTCAGAGAAATCCCTACAAGACCTCTCTCTGCCGCAGCTCTCTGTTTGTGTAGGTGAATTGTATGGGCTGTATTTCAGTCTGGGTCCAATCAGGAGGGAGAAATCACACAGGAATTTAAAGAGGGAGAGTTTAATATAACGAACACTAAGCAATGGTAACTGAATGATTGTAAAGATGGAACAAGAACTCTAAAAGGGTACTTTTTAAGGCTGATGGAAAGTGCCCCAAAAAGGACAAATTTGGAAGGAAGTTTAGAGCTTGTGGAAGAAGGTATGGCTGGAGGGAAATCTCCTGGGTGCCCAGGTCAGAGCTGGCCCAGCCACCAGGAAAGCAGGAACAACACTATAGGGTGCAAGCAATCAAGGTTGGGTAGTAGAGAGAGGGTCTGGGCACTCTGGGAGCACGAGGCCTGCAGCGCACAGGATCCCTATCAGAAAAGAAATGAGCCTCTAGGTCGCAGGCAAGCCAAGACTGACGGGTGGAGATATGGAGCATAAAGGAAGATAAGTGCACACAAGAAGTCAGGATGCTGCTGCAGGCGCTGCCACAATAGCTTGGATAAGAGCAGCTCCAGACTGCAGGCCAGGCCACTCAGTATGGTTCTACCACTTCTGCCAGAGCTGGAGAAAGCAGAGAACAGCCACATGCTGGACAAAACTGTGATCTGCAGGCAATGAGGAGTGGAAGGCAAACAACAGGCTCCCTAGGGGGCTGCAAGATCCACACTAGGGTCTGCCCAGACATGAGACACAGACATGAGGATCAGGAAGGTAAACCCCTTCTGCCTACAAAGGCCCTGTTCAGAGACCTCAACCAAGAGCTGGCAAAGGAAAAACAGATAACGGGCCCACATCCATTTTCACAGATCAGGCAATGAAAGGGTGAATTTGGAGTTCAGAGGCAATAACTGATAACTGGCATGGGATGGTAGTTGTTTGTATCATCAACCCAAAGATATCTTTAACCATAAACATCTTCATTTTGAGTCTGGAGTGCAAAAACATATAAAACCTGGTTCCTGTACAATGCATTGGCAGAGACAGCCAACAAATACAAGGAAGACCATTAGTCAACATCAGCAGATGAGGCAGGACCCGAGTGGCAATTGAAAATGGTGAATGTCAGAAAGGTGAGGAGAAGAGAGCCAGCTAGGAGATGGGGTGTGGGCACAGAGTGTCTGCAAACAGAGCTGGTAGTATCTGCACAGCCAGCTCACAGCCAGATGGGGTCAGAAGCCAAGTTGGAAAGACTAGGTAGGAGCTGGTGGGGTCCAGGACTTCTAGACTCAGAGAAAGATGCAGTTCTTTTTGTCAAACTTAACAAACGCTGCTTTTGGTTTTATTGTTGGGTCATGTATTTTTTTTTTCACATTTCCTCTGTTTAAAAACATTTTCATACCTGTAGGAAGTAAGAAGTGAAATCACACACCAACACTATACAATACAATAACATTGGCATTTATAATTACCCAAGTGTTTACCTTTACTGAAGGTTTTTATTTCTTCATGCCACTTTGGACCCCTACCTGGTGTCCTTTCCTTTCAGTCTGAAGAACAACTTTTAACATAGCTTGAGGGGCAGTTCTAAGGGTGATGAACTCCCTCAGCTTTTGTTTATCTGAGGATGTCTTAATCTCTCCCTCTTTTTCAAAGAGTCTCACTGGATATAAAATTCTTGGCTGGCAGTTCTTTTCCTTTAGCACTTCAAGTATTTCAACCCACTGCCTTCTTACCTGCAGGGTTTCTGCTGAGAAATCAGCACTCAATCTAATTGGGACACCCATGTATATAACACATTGCTTTTCTCTCGAAGCTTTCAAGACTCTCTCCTTGGCCTTTGCATTCTATAGTGCCATCAATATGACAGGTGTATTTTTCTTCATGTTCACCCTGTTTGGCATTCTCTGAACTTCTTAGGTGTGCATTTGTATGTCTTTTGCTAAGTTTGGGAAGTTTCCTATCATTAATTCCTTGACTATTCCTTCTGATCCTTTCTTCACCTTTTGGGACTCCCCTAGTGCATAGATTGGGTACACTGGATGGTGTCCCATAGCTGTTTTAGGCTATTTTCACATTTATTATTTCTTTTTTCTTTCAACTCATCAGCCGGACTCATTTCAAACATCTTATCTTCAAGTTCATCAATTCTTTCTTTGGCCAACTCCAATCTGTTCTTGAAAACTTCTTGGGCATCATTTCAGTCATCATGGTCTTCAGCTCCAATTCTGTTTGTTCCATTATTAAAATAATCTGTTTACTTTGACTATTATGTTGCTCATTTATTGTTTTCCTGATATCCTTTAGTTCTTTCTCTATATATTCCTTCATCTTCTTCAGCATTTTTAAATACTTTTTATTGTGAAATAAATCATATATACAAAAAAGCAATAAATTTCAAAGTACACTGTAACAAGTAGTTATAGAACAGATTTCAGAGTTGGGTATGGGTTATAGTTCCACAATTTCAGGTTTTTTCTTCTAGCTGCTCCAAGACTGGAGACTCAAAGAAGTATCAGTGTAATGATTCAGTACTCATACTCACTTGTTAAATCCTATCTTTTCTGTTACACCTCCTCCTTCTTCTCTGACCCTTCTCCCAATCTTTAGGGGTATTTTGGCTTTGCCCATTCTAACTTTTTCATGTTGTAAAAGGCTGCCAATAACATGGGATAGGGGTATGGATGTTCTTGGAGAAGCTGGCTCTTCTGGGTTTCAGGGCTTATCTGGCCTAGGAACCATCTGGAGGTTGTAGGTTTCCGCAAAGTAATTGTGTTAGTTAGATTCAGTTGTCAACTTGGCCAGGTGAGCATACCTAATCTTGTTGCTGCGGACATAAGCCAATGGTACGTGAACCTCATCTGTTGCCAATTACATCTGCAATCAGCTAGGAGGCGTGTCTGCTGCAATGAGTGACGTTTGACTTAATTGGCTGGTGCTTAAATGAGAGAACACAATGTAGCACAGCCTAAGCAGCTCGGCATTCCTCATCTCAGCACTAGCAGCTCAGCCCAGGCCTTTGGAGATGCAGAAAGAAGTCACCCCGGGGAAAGTTGTTGGAACCCAGGGGCCTGGAGAGAAGACCAGCAGAGACCATCTTGTGCCTTCCACATAAGAAAGAACCTCAGTGGAAAGTTAGCTGCCTTTCCTCTGAAGAACCAACAAAATAAATCCCCTTTTATTAAAAGCCAATCCGTCTCTGGTGTGTTGCATTCCAGCAGCTAGCAAACTAGAACAGTAATCTTAGCGTGTAAAACATTTGTAGAGTCTCAGATAGTGCCCTAGGTGTTCTTTAGGGCTAACAGGAATGGTGTTGGTTGGGGGTTGGCAAACTGTGGCAACTGACAATATCTAGCTGAAGCATGCATCACAGTGGCCCACAAAATGGGATCTCGACTGTATTTGAATTCTTTTAGCCACTAATACCTTATTTTGATACATTTCTTCCCCTTTTTGTTTAGGAAGGTGATATCAATCCCACAGTGCCAGGGCCAGGCTCATCCCTTGGAGTCATGTCCCATGCTGCCAGAGAGACTTTCACTCCTGGATGTCACAGCTCAGGTAGGGGGAAGGGTAATGATTTTCCTTGCAGAGTTGGACTTAGAGGGAAAGAGAGGCCACATCTGAGCAATAATAGGGGCTTTCTGGAAGTAACTCTTAGGCCTAACTATAGGTGAGCTTAGCTTCTCTACTACCAAAATAAGCTTCATAAGAGCAAGCCTCAAAATCAAGGGTTTGGCCCACTGACTTGGGAGTCCCCAAAGTTTGATGCAATATGAGGGGTTTCCCTGGTGGGAAAGTTTAATAGTTCCACATTTTTTCTCCAATCCCTCAAGGGACATTGCAATACTTTAAAATTATCTATGCAAATACTCTGGGATGTATCTAGGTATTACATTAAGCTATATGGAATTACAAGCCCTCATTTCCACTCTGGACTCCATGTTTTGGGGTTGTTTAAAATGAGCCATCCAGACAGGATGAGTTAGATTGTGTGCTAAAGAAAATTTAGGTTTTGGATAAAATAGACCTCTCTTTCTTTGGTCTCATACTGTAGGTAAAGTTTTAAAATATAGACAATGTCATCCTTTACCCTGAATTCTGATTTACCTTAGTCCAGACCAGACTGGATTTTTTCTTATCTCTAGGTGAACCCTGATCCCTTTTTTTGTGTTTCTTTAACAGCTGTTGTATGTAGTCCTTTAGCATTTTTAAGATCATCTTTTCAATGGCTTTGTTGGGTACATCCTATTCTAGTCTTCTTTGTTGGCATATTCTTTATCCTCTTTCTTCGGATGAGACATTATTTCCTCTTTGTTGTCTTGTATTCTTTTATTGCACAGTGTACATTAAAAAAAATTTTTTTATTAACTATTAACTCTGGGATTTACCAGCTGGGGATGAGACAGAGATTTTCTTGAGTTTCAGACCCTCCTATCAGGGGGTCTGCCCAAGATGAACACAGCCTACAGGGCTTTCCCTGTCTTCTGGGCTTCTGTCTTGTCCTGGGTTTTTACCTGTTAGTTGTTTTGGAGATCCCCTGTTTACAGGAGTTTGGCTGTTCCCTCTGCTTCCCAGCAGACAGACTCCCTCTCCCAGGTGTTTGAAGCCGTAGGCTTTCTCCCAGACTCTTGTAGTTTTTTCATTCCTTTTGCTGACTCAAGATGCTTTCACCTGGAGGACAAATTCTGGGAGGAGGGTCACCTGGAGAGGACTTTCCCAGCTAAAATAAACCACGGAACCATAAAGGGGGCACACATCGGCTCCAAAGAACCCTGGGGAGGAGGTCAGGAAGGACACGAAAAGCTTCTCTGATAGCTCCCCAAGGCTGAGCTTTCCTAGACTGCCCAGTAAGTGCAGACCTTCAGCTAACTGTCCCCCTGCAGCCCTGAGGAAGCACTGCATCTATAAATCTCCACCACCTCAGCCCCTATCCAGGGCAGGTTGAAACAATACCTCCATCAAAGCTGGGCCCCCAGTGATCTTTTATTTTTTTAAATTAATTTTTAAATTAAAAAAAAAATACCAAAAAACACCAAACACAAACATTCGTAACTTTTGATCATTCTGTTCTACATATATAATCAGTAATTCACAATACCATCACATAGTCGCATATTCATCATCGGCCCCCAGTGATCTTAACCAAAAGACATGATCAGTGATTAGCTGTGTCTACCCCTAACCTTGGGAAAGAGGATTTTTATGTCCTTTTCTGTCACCAGCAAGCTAGTGCTTGCAACCAGGGGGCTGGACTGCAAGTGGGGGATGGGCGCCAGCGCCAGCAACTTACTGTTCTTTACTGTAGTTTACCAGCCTCTTCTTTCTGTTCTTTCCTGGATACTATACAGTGTTCTGCCAGCCTCCGGAGTTTGAAAATAGTTGTTTCAGACAGTTCCTGCCTGTTTAAATAGCTGTTTGGGTTGAAGGACTAAGTACTAGAGTTCCCTAATCCACCATCTTCCCCGGAAGTCCTACAGATAACATTCTGATAGATACAATATTCTAGATGTTTTTCAATGCACATGTTTAATGCTCTTACAAAAACAGGACTAGTTCAGATTTACAGGGTTATAACATGCTTTAATAAATATCTTTATTAAGTATAATCCACATACCATAAAAGTTACTAATTTAAAGTACACAGTTCAATGGTTTTAATATATTCACAATTTATGCAACCATCACCATGATTTACATTTAGAATGTTTCATCACCCCCAAAGACATTCCATACCTACTAATAGTCATTCCCCATTTCCCTCAACCACTCCAAATCTAGGCAACCACCAAGCTACTTTCTATTTTTTCTACATTTCTATATTTACTGCCTATTCTGAATATTTCATTTAAACAGAATCATACATGCCAGTCTTTTGTGATTGACTTTTAGGGCATCATTTTTGAAAGTCACAGACTGTTCAATTTTGTGGATGTGCCCTGAGTTTACCCAATGACATGAGACCTGATTTCCTTTATTATTAAAAAAAAGTTATGAACAACTTCTTATATGCAGCTTTAGTAACTTGTCTGATTATTTCCTTTGGAAAAATTATAAAGAGAGCAAGTTTTTAAAGTCATTTAGAAAATATTCAAAGTATCTCCCACACCTCCACAACATCAAAAAGAAAGGCTTGACTGTTTTATCCTTTCATCACACATCCAAGAGTATGAGGCTAGTCACATTAACACTGGACAACAGCCTTCATTATGCCACCTTTTCATAAGCTTCCTTTCCAATTTTCCTGCCCTCTGACCATTTTTCTATGCCAGGCTGCTCTCCTCTCATTGAATCTTTACAAGCTCTAAGATGTGCAGCAATTAGTCTGAGGTCACAGAGCTAATCCCAGTGGAGCCAACACTTGGACCTTGAATGTCAAACCAGTCTCTGCCACTCATTATCACTCAAAGAGAATGTCTGGCTGTTCGAATACACTAGAAACTATTATATTCAGTAGTTCATAGAGCAGCTACAGGAGACAAAAAAAAACTTCAGGTCTCCTTAAAGAAATTAGGGTTAAACAACATCTCTGGTATTGAAGAGGTGAATAGGTTTCCACCACTGTAGAATCGGAATGCACTTTTACAACCCTAAAGCTCAGGCATCTCTGACAGAGAACACTTTTACCATTCCAGGACATGTAGAGACAAAGAACCTGGCAGAAACGCTACCCAGCACCTTAAAGCAGCTTGGCACAGGAAGTCTGGCTAGTTCAAGGAGTCTGGATGAAGCTCTGCCCAAAGCTCTGTGCATGGAAAAGCTCCACATGCTGCTGGAGAGGTGAAGATCAAGTGCCACACGGTGCGGAGAAATTTTGATAAGGCTCCGAAGAATGAGACAAACTAAATTGAATCAACTTCTGAAGGAGCTAGAACTTGAGGTTTCTTGGAGCTGCTATTTTATATTATGACTGCTTTTTAAACATTTTTTGTTTATGGTCCTAATAAGATCTAGATCTCTTAATATTTTTAACTTCAAGCCCCTTGGATGCTGCAGCTCTCTTTAGTTTTTGCTTATACACAATTCATTCTTTGCAGCTAATTAAGCTTAAGAAGCCTGAAAATAAAGTGTGGTTTCCCCACACATATTTTTTATTAGAGAAGTTGTAGGTTTACAGAAAAACCACGCATAAAGTAAAGAGGTCCCATAAACCACCCTACTATTAACACCTTGCATTAAGGTGGCAAATTTGCCATCATTCATGAAAGAATATTTTTATAATTGTAACAGTAACTGTAGTCCATTTACAATAGGGTTTACTGTGTTGACCAGCTCTGTATTTGTTTTTCAAAATTTTTATTCTAGTAACATGTACACAACCCAAAATTTCCCCCTTTTAACCACATTCAACTATATATTTCAGTACTGTTAATTATGTTCACAATGTTGTGTCACCATCACAACCGTCCATCAGGGAATAAAATTTGAAAACAAAGATTAATAACCTTCTTTACATAGTTAAAAGAAAAAAAAAAGATGCTGCAGCTTGGGTTGCATATTACATATTAAAAATAGCCTTCTTTAAAAACTTTGATAATTAGCCTTTAGGCTTTTTATGCTATTGATTTATTCATTGATTGATTTTAATTTACTATGACTTTGTTTGGCTTCAACAGCCAATTTACTTGCAATGAGAGAAGTATATTTCCAGCAGAAAATGATCCTTTTTGCATCTGTCTAGGTGAACAGATTTGGAGCAATGGTATTAAATTCAGTATTGAATTTGCAGTATTACCAATAGTATATATTTTGTTAAGGGAATTAAGGTCAAGAACGAAAACTGTAGCATATTCTTCCTTTGAATTTGGTTTCCACAGATGGATTTACTAAAATGAATTATTCTGTCTCAGGTATTAATTTCTTGTTCCTCCTGAAATAAATTATCAGAAATTTAGTGACTTAAACCAACACGAAATTATTCTCTCACAAATCTGGATGACAGAAATATAAAATGGGTTTTCTGCATTAACAATCAATGTGTCCGGAGGCCACATTCTTTCTGGAGGCACTGCAAGAGGACCTACTGCCCTGCCTTTTCCAGTTTCTAGAGGCTATTCTTATCCCCAGGCTTGCGGACCCCTTCAAGCCAGCAATCACATCTCAGCCACTTTGCCACACCTGAGTACAAGGGAGGATGTTTCCAGGAGCCAAAGTAAACAGATTTGGTAATCAGCTAGCCCTCCTCTCCTATAGAGTGTATGTCAACTCGAGGTAACTTCAACAACTATTTTATCAGCATTACCCTAAACTGTCCATCTTATCATTATTAAAAATACTGAAATATGAAGAGAATTCCCCCTTGGTTCAGTGAAGGGATGAGCCAAGGAGCAGGAGGGATGCAGCTCAGACTCTGGGAGTCCAGCACCTGGACCTCTACCACCCATCTGGAGTGTCTTAAAGGAGAAGCTTTGAGATACCTGCCTGACTCATTCTTCAAAAAACACGCATGAGAATTACAAAAAGTTCTGCAGAGATTTTTTTTTTTATATTTATATATTTTTAATTGTTTAATTTTTTAAAAACACCAAACAAACACAAGTATTCTTAACTTTTGATCATTCTGTTCTACATATATAATCAGTAATTCACAATATCATCACATAGTCGCATATTCATCATCATGATCATTTCTTAGTACATTTGCATCTATTCAGAAAAAGAAATAAAAATAAAACAGAAAAAAATTCATACACACCATATCCCCTACCCCTTCTCTTCACCGATCACCAGCATTTCAATCTAAATTTATTTTAACTTTTGTTCCCCCTATTATTCATCTTTATTCTATATGTTTTACTTGTCTGTTGATAAGGTAGATAATAGGAGCATCAGACACAAGGTTTTCACAATCACACAGTCACACTGTGAAAGCTGTATCATTATACAATCATCTTCAAGAAACATGGCTACTGGAACACAGCTCTACATTTTCAGGCAGTTTCCTCCAGCCTCTTCATTACATCTTGACTAACAAGGTGATAGATACTTAATGCCTAAGAATAACCTCCAGGATAAGCTCTCTACTCTGTTTGGAATCTCTCAGCCACTGACACTTTATTTTGTCTCATTTCACTCTTCCCCCTTTTGGTCGAGAAGGTTTTCTCAATCCCCTGATGCTGAGTCTCAACTCATTCTACGGTTTTTTCTCAATCCCGTGATGCTGAGTCTCAGCTCATTCCAAGATTTCTGTCCCATGTTGCCAGGAAGGTCCACACCCCTGGGAGTCATGTCCCACGTAGACAGGGGAGGGTGGTGAGTTTGCTTGTTGTGTTGGCTGGAGACAGAGGCCACATCTGAGCAACAAAAGAGATTCTCTTGGCGGTGACTCTTAGGCCTGATTTTAAGTAGGCTTGACCTATCCTTTGTGGGGTTAAGTTTCATATGAACAAACCCCATGATTGGGGGCTCAGCCTATAGCTTTGGTTGTCCACACTGCTTGCGAGAATATCAAGAATTTAACCTGGGGAAGTTGAATTTTTCCCCTTTCTCACCATTCCCCGAATGGGACTTTTCTGCAGAGATTTAAAAATAATGTTGTATTAACTAGGAAATCATGGCATGCTAAGCGCCAACCAACAGTATTCCTGAAAATCCTAAAGAAAACCCAGGATTCTACCTAAGTTTATTTTTCAGAAACTTAAAACAATCTGATGCTAAATAAGCCCTGAAACTTAGAAATACTGGTCTCTTCTAGAACATCAACCAGTTGCATCCCCCTACCCAATAATGTCAACAATGTTAGAAGGGTCATTGTCTCTATATCCCTGAAGATTAGGAGTAGGATCAAATGAGAGGGAGGAGTTGTAACAGAGAAGTAAAGATTTAAGAAATGATTATGACTGTTGAATATAATAAGTTTCTAGTGTACTCAAACAGCCAGAAGGAAATACCTGAGATTATGGAATTGTAACCCATACTATACTTTGAAATTTGCTCTATAACTACTTGTTAAACTGTTTTGAAATTTATCACTTTTTTGTGTTATATTTCATAACCAAAAAAAAGTTAAAAAAAAAAAAAAAAAGGTAAGGGGCTGTGTGACAGTAGCTCAGTGGCAGAATTCTCGTCTGCCATGCCAGAAACACGGGTTCGATTTCTGGTGCCTGCCCATGCAAAAAATAATAATAATTAATAAACAAATAAAGGTAAGCAACAGGAAAGGTGGCCAAGGGTCTGACATTTTGAGATGGGAGTGGGGGGCAGGCAAGAAAGTGAAGCAATGGGATTAAGGTATCACAGACAGTTCTTCTTATAACAAGACAAAGTAATGATTGCACACCCCCAACCCCCATCCATCCACCAAAGGCTTATCCATGTGCCAGGAAGATGCAAGGGTTCAATTGGACCCATGGTTCTGTGAAGTACCTGCATTTCACAAGGATCAGAACCTTGCTGAGGCTATTTTACACCAAAAGCACAAGCAACAAATTAAATAAAGAAAGAAATAAACAGGACTTCATTAAAGTAAAAAACTTCCGTGCATCAATGGATATTATTAAGAAAATGAAAAGACAACCTGTAGAATGGGAGAAAATATTTGGGAACCATTTATTTGACAAGAGTTTAATATCTAGAACATGTTAAGAATTCTTACATCTCAACAACAGAAAGACAATCTAGTATAAAAATGGGCAAAAGAGTTAAATAGATATATCTCCAAAGAAGATATATAAATGGACAATAAACAAATGTAAAGATGTTCAACATCCTTAGCCATTAGGGAAATGCAAATCAAAACCACAATGGGTACCACAGCACTGTTATTAAAAAAAAAAAAAAAAAAACAGAAAATAACAATGGTTGGCAAGGATGCAGAGAATTAGGAACACCTGTTCATTGCTGGTGGGAATATAAAATGCTGCAGCCATTGAAAGAACTATTATATGACCCAGTGATCTCACTTCTAGGTATATTCCAAAAAGAACTGAAAGCAGGGACTCAAATAGTTGTTTGTACACCAGTGTTCATGTAATAGCACCATTCACAATCACTAAAAGGTAGAAGCAATCCAAATGTCTATTAACAGATGAACTGGATAATCGAAACATAGTCTACATAGACAATGGAATATTATTCAGCCCCAGAAAGGAGTGGTGCTCTGACACACACGATAGCGTGGATGAACTTTGAAGACAGGCTGAAAGAAGTTAGTCAAACACAAAGGGTCAGATATTGTATGATTCCACTTATATGAAATAACTAGCATATAGAGAGACAGAAAGTAGAGTACAGGTTACAGGGGTGTGTGCATATGAGGGGAAAATGGAGAATTGATGCACAATGGGTCTGGGGGATGGGAAAGTTCAGGGAATGGGGTGGTGAGGGTGGTACAACACTGAATGTGATAATCCCACTGAATTGTATGCCTGGGAGTGACTGAGCTATAGCAGTTTTTTGTATATATGTTTTCACAATTTAAAAAGAGAGAGAATAGAGAGACTAAAGAGACAAAGACAATTAAATGTAATACATAATGTGCTGGATCTAATAATGAAGAGGAAATGCCTAAAAGGATATTAGCGAGATGTATGAAAAAATGAGAATATAGGCTGTAAGTTTGATATCAATGATAAATTTCTAGAATTGTATAACTGTACTTAAGGTGGTTACATGTGACTATCCTTAGTCTTAGGAAACATGTATGGATGTAGTAAGTGTTCAAGCAGCATAAAGTTTACAACCTACTCTAAAATGTGTTAAAAGTAGGTAAGTAGACAGAATGTCACGGCAAAAAAAGCAGATAAGCAGACAGACAGAATGACATGGCAAACATGGAAAAATATTAAAACTTTGTGGATCTGGAAAAAAAAATGGTTGGTGGATCCGGGTATCTGGAGGGGGTGGAGTCTGTATAGGTTTAGTTTTTTTTTTTTGGCAGCTGCCCTGTGAGTTTGAAATTATTAAAAAATAAATAAATGTTGAAAAAAAAAAGAAAGATACTTGATACTTGTCAAGGCTCCTAAACTCCCCAGATGGAGAGGGGAACTCAGTGGGCAGCCCCTAGCCCATCTCAGATACTGCCAAATCCCAAAACGGGCATGGAGCTGCATGGCCGGCGTGGCCCGGTGAACAGGCACGTGGAGCCCCCGTCTTCACTAAGTGCTCTCACAGAGCCCTGCGCCGGGCTCTGGGCCTTGCCACCTTCAAAACCCCCAACCCTCCCCACTGGAGGGCTCCTGGGCATGCCAGGGCCACTCTCCTTCCAAACTGTAGGGCTGCACTCTCCAACCAGGTGGAAGCCCCAGCCTCATGGCCACCCTACTAAAGCTCCCTCCTGTTCCAGCCACCAACTGTGTTCCCCCAACCCCTCCCACCCCTTAAAGCACACAACACCTTTGCGCATCTTGGCTTCTCCCAGCCTCAAGTGCCACTTCTGCCTCCCAATCCTGTCCTTACCTTTGCAGGCTTGGGTCCAGATTCCACCTCCTCTGGGAGGGCATCCTAGACTCCCCCAGGCACAGCTAACCATTGCGTTGTATTTTACGGGCACCTCCAGGCCCTCAGGATCCCCCCCAAACTGGAGCCCCCTCCATGGGAAGTACCAAGACCTAATCACCTGGTATCCTCCCACAGCCAAGCTGCCCAACCCAAATGGGTTCCAGGTGAGCCAAGCTCCAGCTGCCCACAACCCTGGAGGAGGCAGGGCTCACCCATCCCACGGGGCTGATGCTGCTCCTCCCACGCGCTGAGTGTCCACGTGAGGTGGGAGCCCTCTGGGATGGCACCTCTTCTCCAGAGTCATGGGTCCCCCTCCTCCCAGAAAACAACCTGTTTGTGACTTGTGACAACCTCAAAATCTGGCACCAGACAAGCAAACTGCTTCCCCTTCTCCCCTACTTCCACTCTCAGATGCCTTCCCTGCCTCTTCCTCCCATTCTCAAATGCTGACTAAATTTCAGCAGGTTATGGATAGATGCTTGAGGATTTTAAAAAGTCAAAATAAATCCTATGGATTTAAAATCCTATGGATTTACATATCTCCAAACAGTGATGTTCTGGTCTTTTATCCAGATATTCTGTTAAAGGGGGGAGTTGTTCAATCAAGACTTAGGTCTGCATGTTTTAAAAGGAGGTGACATGTTAGCACAGTTTTCTCTGGCCACCCGTCAAGTAAAAAGTGTGCCGCTAAAATAAAAGATAACATGTTGTTTACTCAAAATATGAGCAGCTGAGAAACTGGGCCTCTTTTACCAAGCAGTTTAAATTGACTTAACCCACTTCAATTTTAAGAATGTCTCTGAACGTTACCATACTAAGCTATATCATCTATGGGGAAGCACCAGGGACTTCAGTGACATGCGCCTGGAGATGCCACCCTCTGCCCAGGGCTCCCTCTCCAGGGGTATCCCATCCTCTCCCAGGGCCTTCCTATCTCTACAGTGACAGCCCCACCCCACCGACCACTTGCAGGTCCGCATGGACCTTCCTCCCCCGCTCTGCACGGTGCAGGGTGCAGCCTCCAGCCTGGCAGTCACAGGTGGGGCCAGGATGGAAAAGAGGTCACCACCATGGATGGTCCTGGTGAGGCCCCTCAAGGCTTCAGTACACCATTCTTATGTGCACGGGTTTGAAAATTTCCAGTACAATGGTTTGTTGTTTTCGCTTGTTATGTTTTTTTAATGACAATCCATCGGAAACTCTGGGGGGAAAAAAAATCAAAACAGACACATCCAGTTAAAAATAGTATTCATGGAGAGATTTTAATTCATTTGAAGAAAATAATTCCTTATGTGGTGAGGGGAGAGAAGAAAAACAGAATGGCTGCATGTCATTTACCTAAAAAAACACAAGACACATAATTCCTCACAGAACGGCTTCAAAGTCAGTAATAAAACACTAAAGGTAACAATATGCCCCACTAGTTCCAAGTGTCAAATATTTAGAAAAGATGGAACTGGTAACAAATCCACTTTGGCCCATTCAAAGTAAGACAAATTTGTCTGAAAACAAACCAGGCTTCCCCCGAAGAGCCTCGATAGAGCCAGACCTGAACGGGATGCTTTTTTTTAAATGTTTGTTATTGTGATATATAATATATATACAAAAAAGCAATAAATTTCAAAGTACATTGTAACAAGCAGTTATGGAACAGATTTCAATGTTTGGTATGGGTTATAGTTCCACAATTTCAGGTCTTTCCTTCTAGCTGTTCTAAGATACCAGAGACTAATAAGAAATACCAAATACCACAATATCAAAAAACCCATACATCCCATACCCAAATATCAACATGATTCAGCAGTCATACTGATTTGTTAAATCTTGTCTTCTCTGTATAACTCCACCTTCTCCTATGATCCTTCTCCCAATCGTTAGGGGTATTTGGGCCATGCCCATTCTAACTTTTTCATATTGGAAAGGACTAACGAGTTGATGTTCTAGAGAGGCTGGACCTTCTGGGTTTCAGGACTTATCTGGCCCAGGAAGCATCGGGAGGTTGTAGGTTTTGAAAAGTATACTTACAATGTGAAACCTTTGTAGACTCTCAGATGGTGCCCTAGGTGTTCTTTAGGGTTAAGAGGAATGGTTTTGGCAAACTGTGCTAATTAGCAATATCTAGCTGAAACTTGTCTAAGAGTAGTTTTCTCTACATTCTATTTGAACTCTCTCTGCCACTGATACCTTATTTTGTGATATTTCTTTCCCTTCTTTTGGAAAGGAAGGTACTATCAATCCCATGGAGCCAAGGCCAGGTTCACCCTTGGGAGTCATGTCCATGCTGCCACAGAGACTTTCACCCCTGGATGTTGTGTCCCATGTAGGGGGAAGGGTAATGATTTTCCTTGCAAAGCAAGCTTAGGGAAAGAGAGAAGCCACATCTGAGCAACAAAAGAAGCTTTCTGGAAGTAACTCATAGACATAACTATTGACAGGCTTAGCTTCTCCGCTAGAAATAAGCTTCATAGGAGCAAATCTCATGATCAAGGACGTGGCCTGTTTACTTGGGATTCCTAATGTTTGAGGGAGATTCAGGTATCTCCCTGGTGGGAAAGTTTAATAGTTCCATATTTGTTCTCCAGTCCCTCAAGGGACTTTGCCAAAATTTTTTAATTGTCTGTCCAATACATGAGATTTTGTTGGTTTGTCCAGAGTGATGCCCCAATAAATCCCAGAGTGATTTGAACAGTGAATAAAAAAGTATTTGCAAAGTCCCCTTTGGGGAATGGTGAGAACGGGGGGAAAATTCAACTTCCCCAAGTTGAATTCTTGATATTCTCACAAGCAGTGGGGACAACTAGAGCTATAGGCTGAGCCCCCAGTCTCAGGGTTTGTTCATAGAACACTTAATCCCACAAAGGATAGGTCAAGCCTACTTAAAATTAGGCCCAAGAGTCACCCCCAAGAGAACCTCTTTTGTTGCTCAGATATGGCCTCTCTCTCTCCAGCCAACACAACAAGCAAACTCACCACCCTTCCCCTGTCTACGTGGGACAGAAATCCTAGAATGAGCTGAGACTCAGCATCAAAGGACTGAGAAAACCTTCTCGACCAAAAGGGGGAAGAGTGAAATGAGACAAAGTGTCAATGGCTGAGAGATTCCAAACAGAGTTGAGAGGTTATCCTGGAGGTTATTCTTATGCATTAAAAAGATATCACCTTGTTAGTCAAGATGTAATGGAGAGGCTGGAGGGAACTGCCTGGAAATGTAGAGCTGTGTTCCAGTAGCCATGTTCCTTGAAGATAACTGTATAATGATATAGCATTCACAATGTGACTGTGTGATGTGAAAACCTTGTGTCTGATGCTCCTTTTATCTACCTTGTCAACAGAAGAGTAGAACATATGGAACAAAAATAAATAATAGGGGGAACACATGTTAAAATAAATTTAGTTTGAAAGGCTAGTGATCAATGAAAGGGAGGAGTAAGGGGTATGGTACGTATAATTTTTTTTTCTGTTTCCTTTTGATTTCTATCTGTGAATAGATGCAAATGCTCCAAGAAATGATCATGATGATGAATATACAACTATGTGATGATTGTGAATTACTGATTATATATGTAGAACGGACTGATCAAAATAGGAATGTTTGCATTCATTTGGTGTTTTTTTGTATTTAAAAAAAAAAAACAAATGTCTGTCCAACATACTCTGGATGTATCTGGGTATTACATTAAGCTATACAGAATTATAAAGCCCTTTTTCCCTGAAGGGGATTCTTTTTAAACAAGATTGTGCTTTGGGCTGATGAGAGTTCAAAGGAAGCACTTCAGAGAAGCATTTAGGTATTAAGTGCTTTTCTTTCTAAAAAATATTTTTATTGAGATATCTTCAGCACAATACAGTCCATCCACAGTATACAGTCAATGGCTCACAATATCATCACATAGTTGGGTATTCATCATGAATATCATTTTTTGAACATTTGCATCACTCCATAAAAAGAAATAAAAAGATAAAAGAAAAACCCATACATCCTATATCCCTTAACCCTCCCTCTCATTGACCACTAGTTTGCAATAAACCCAATATTTTTTTACTCCTTATACCCACCCCATTACTTATATATTTTTTGGCCTTATTTTTTTTACTCATCTGTCCATACCCTGGATAAAGGGAACATAAGCCACAAGGCTTTCACAATCACATGGTCACACTGTAAAAGCTATATAATTATCTCCAAGAATTAAGGCTACTGGAATTCAGTTCAACACTGTTGCAGGTATTTCCTTCTAGCTATTCTAATACACCAAAAACTAAAAAGGGATATCTTTATAATGCATAAGAATAACCTCAAGAATGACACTCTCCACTCTGTTTGCCACTGAAACTTTATTTGTTTCATTTCTCTCTTTCCCCTTTTGGTCAAGAAGGCTTTCTCAATCCCCTGATGCCAGGGTCAGGATCATTCCAGGACTTCTGTCCTACGTTGCAAGGGAGATTTACACCCCTGGGAGTCATATCCCACGTAGAGGGGGAGGCTTCGCCTATTCTTTGCAGGTTCAGTTTCACAAAGCTGAGCCCAAAAATCTGGGGCTCAGACCATTAAACTGGTTATCACCTCTGCTTGTGAGAATATCAGGAATTCCCCAGATGGGGAAGTTTAATATTTCCACATTTTTCCCCAGTCTCTCAAGGGGTCTTTGCAAATACTTTTTTATTCTCTGCCCAAATAACTCTGTGATGTATCAGGGCATCAAACTAACATTTACAAACCAACAAGCTCTCATTCCCTATTCAAAATTCCATGCAATTATGGTGTTCAAATAAATTGACCATACAAGTTAAATTAGATAGTGTGCTACCAAAAATTAAATTTTGAACTTAATATAACATCTCATTCTTTGGTCTCACCCAGAAGCTGACATTTTAAAATACGGACCATACCATCCTTTACCTGTATTCTGATTTACCTTAGTCTTATGCAGATCAGTTTCATTCATATCTCTAGTTGAAGTCTGATTACTTTTTCAACTTCAACAGTTGCTATATGGGGTAATGCTGACTTTCATAGCTTCAGAGCTCTATCTCTGAGTTGCAGATGTCACACAAATGCCCAAAGTTCCAGGATACTACCAGGGTATATACAAATAGCTCAGCATCTCAGAATTTAGAAATAACAGTTACAACTCTGGAATAGATGTGACTGCTCTAAGAGCTTACAATCTAGGAACCTTTACCATAGGCCTCCACCTGGTAATTTATGACCTCAATTTCAATTCCTCAAGCTTGTGTATCATAGTTAGTCCAAATAAGTGAGGTATGATAATACTTGTCTTTTCGTTCTGATTTATTTCATTCAACATACTGTCCTCAAAGTTCATTCACCTAGTTGCATGCGTCACATCTTTCTTCCTTCTCGTACCCGCTCAGTAGTCCATTGTATTGTACACATCACAGTTCCCCCTTCCATTCCTCAGCTGATGCAACCTTAGGCCACCTCCATCCATTACAATTTCTGAACCCTGCTGCCATAAACATCAATGTGCAAATGTCCATTCATCCCCACTCTCAGTTCCTAGGTGTTAAGTATACACCCAGCAATGGGGTTGCAGGATCATATGGCAACCCCAGCCCCAGCCTCCTATGGAGGACGTTAAATGCTTTTTAAAGAAAACAAATAACAACAAAATTCTGAAGCACAAACTGTAAGCCTTAGCAGAGGTTTACAGTCCACAGTAACCTTACCAGTGTTAACACTTTCACATCTGGTTTCATTTGATTCAAACAATAAACACGGAGGTTGACTGTGCAAGTTTTAACTCATTTTGCAGAGGAGGTAAGTTGGAGCTAAGTGGGTTGCCAAAGTTACCAAGGTATTTGATGTTAACTTTGGGACCAACGCATCCATCCTTCTCCAAGTCCTTTCCAAAGGTCAATCTCTCCTTTTCAACGTAGTGCCCCACCCCAACAGGATCACTCTCTCCCAGATTATCATTCTTTGAGTTCTTGTACCAGTAAGAATTTCCCACTTTCTCTTCCACCTATAAACTCTCCTTTCTCCAGGGGCTGCAGTTCCATGTTTCTCTTTCCCTTTTCTGCCAATATCCTGAAAAGACTTCATCCCTTCCCAAACCCCTGTTTTTCCTTGTACTTCCCAACTGCTGCCCACCACCTCTACTCCCACCCCAAGGTCCAGACCACATCCTACAACCCACTTTGCTCAGTTTTCTTGTATCTTGGCAGTGTTTGCCCATTATAACCCCCCTAAATGGGTATTCCTTACAGTTCTGGACTCAAAGACTCTTGCTATCTCCTCCTTCACCCCACACTCCTGTGCCTTGGATTCTCTTAAACAATGCCAGTCTCCAAGATCCCATATGTTAAAAACATCACAATGTACCTATTTCTGCAGCTCACCTCCTCCACACCTCCCTTAATTTGCTCCCAAATCCCATCCCACCCACCATTAGACTTTAAAAAAACCTGTCACTCTCTCTTCAACTCCAACACACGCAAACACACTCTTATTTTGAACCATACCTGTCCTGGTTTTTGGTTTTCCCTCCTTCTAGACTAATGAAACGGCCTCACTTAATAAATACCAAACATCTATTACGTGCCAAGGGGTGCTCGAGCATCCGGTAATGAGGCCGTAAGCAAAACAGACCACCATGTGCTCTTACGGAATTAATCTAGTGGCAGGAAACAGACATCAGAATAAAGATCTGTGGTTGATTATTAGGCTGATAAGAGCCAAGCTGAAAAATAAAACCTGGTGAGGGAGATAAGGATACAGTTGCTTTTAAAGCAGGGTGGCCAGAGAAAGCCCCCTCACCTCAGAAGGGGTAGAGGGCACAATTCCAGGCAGAGGCAACAGCCAGTACAAAGGCCAGAGGCAGGAAAGTGTAGGGCACAATCCTGAACAGCTGGGACACCCCAGGAACTGGAGTGAATCGAGCTGAGGGGTGAAATGAGGGAAGTGCTGGAAGAGGGGAAAAAAGATCACAGAGGACCCTGTGGGTGACATAAGAGCTCTGGGTTTACCCTGAGGAAGATGAGGCGCCACGGGAGGATTCTAGGAGTAACCTGAAGTAATTTCAGTTTTAAAAGGATCCTCTGGTTTCTTGCTGAGAAACTATTGTTAGGGGTGGGGGCAATGCTGAATGTGACTGCGGTTGAAAGGGGAAGGCTAGGGTCATGTATGTCACTAGAAGGAAAGCTAGAGGATAAAACATGGGACTGCAAAACACAGCAAAACCCACAGTAGATGATGACTGGTTAATTGCACAGATATGAACAAGTTGTTACGTGGACTAGAACAAATGTATGTTGCTATTACAAGGTGCCAATAAATAGGGCTGTATATGGGGGAAAATACCATTAATGCAAACTATAGTTTTGCATTAACAGCAACACTGTAATACTCTTTCATCAAGCGTAGCACAGGCACTCTACCAAAGCTAAGTGTCAATAACAGGAGTGTATAAGGGGTATGGGATTTTTTTTTCTGGAGAAATGAGAATGTTCTCATATTGATTGTGGTGGTAAACGCGCAACTCTGTGATTATAATGAGAGCCACTGATTGTACATTTTGGATGGACTGCATGGCATGTGAAAAAAAGATTCAAAAGATGAAATTTTAAAAAATAAAGAAGTCAAATGGTTAAAACAAAAACTATTGGGGGGCAAATGGGGAGCAGTGAGCAGGGTCAGGAAGCTGTTCAAGCCCCAGGCCCCGCATGCCCCTCATCTCTTTGGCTTAAGCTCATCTTTCTAAAAATGAACGGGACTGTGCCATGTCACTGCACCCTCTCCTCAGAACAAAAGCTCACTGCCTCCCCACTGCCTCACAATTTTTGATGTGCCACTTCTTCCCACGGTCAGTCTTAGCACCACCCACCCTGGGCGCCCTGTGGGCTTCTGTGCTTTCTATTTCTCAGTCTGCAATCCTTTAACTCCCTCTGTCCTCCTTTCCCTGTCCCTGAAATATTATTCATTGTTCAAGGCTAAGGCCAGCACTGCTTTCCCACTTCCTAGCTGCTCTCAACACCACACTTTACTTGCACCCTCCTATAGCTCTCCTCAGTTCATCAGCTCTACCAGACTGCCAACTCCTTGAAGGCTGGGACCATGTGCCTGACCTACCTCTGAATACACACAGGGGCCAGCACGGTGCTTGCCGGGCACACCAGGTGCTCAATCAACATGGGTTTCCCATGTCACTTACGCCCATGTCAGTAGACATCATCTTGAGGTCTTAAAAGGGAGAGGAAGATCCACAAGATCAAGTATTCCTTCTTGGCCACTGTAAGCTGGGTCCCTTCTCAGTTACAGTAACCTGGGAGCCTCCAGCATTTCTGACAACGGTACAGCCAAGAATAGGGGCCAGAGTGTGGATGGATTTGAACCCTGGCCTCTAAAGCTTTCTACTCTCCCTGCCAGGAAACTCAGAGCAGGCCCATATAATCTGTCAGTGGTGTCCCCCAAAAGGATATGTTCAACCCTAACACTGGTGGCCTGAATGTACCTTAATTGGGAATAGGATCTTTGAAAATGTGAGTAGTAAAGATGAGGCCCAACCAGATAGGGTGGGCCCTAACTCAGTGTGACAGGTGTTCTTATAAGAAGGGGGAAATTTGCCAATAAATCCCAGAGTGATTTGAGCAGTGAATAAAACAATATTTGCAAAGTCTGTTTGCAAATGGTGAGAAAGGGGGAAAATTCAACTTCCCCCAGTTGAATTCTTGATATTCTCACAAGCAGTGTGGAGAACTGAAACTACAGGTTGAGCCCCCAATCTTGGGGTTTGTTCATATGAAACTTAACCCCAAAAAGGATAGGTCAAGCCTACTTAAAATTAGGCCTAAGAGTCACCCCCAAGAGAACCTCTTTTGTTGCTCAGATGTAGCCTCTCTCTCTCTCTCTACCCAACACAACAAGCAAACTCACTGCCCCCCCTCCCCGTCTACTACGTGGGACATGACTCCCAGGGGTGTGGACCTTCCTGGCAATGTGGGACAGAAATCCTAGAATGAGCTGAGACTCAGCATCAAGGGATTGAGAAAACCTTCTTGATTAAAAGGGGGGAAGAACGAAATGAGACAAAATAAAGTGTCAATGGCTGAGAGATTCCAAACAGAATCGAGAGGTTATCCTGGAGGTTGCTCTTAAGCATTAAACAGATATCACCTTGTTAGTTAAGATGTAATGGAGAAGCTGGAGGAAACCGCCTAAAAATGTAGAGCTGTGGTCCAGTAACCATGTTTCTCAAAGATGATTGTATAATGATATAGCTTTTGCAACGTGACTGTGTGATTGTGAAAACCTTGTGTCTGATGCTCCTTTCATCTACCTTATCAACAGACGAGTAAAACATATAGCATAAAAATGAATAATGGGGGAACAAATATTAAAATAAATTTAGTAGATTGAAATGCTAGTGATCAGTGGGAGGGGGGTAAGGGGATGGTATGTATGAATTTTTTTCTGTTGTCTTTTTATTTCTTTTTCTGAATTGATACAAATGTTCTAAGAAATGATCAAGATGATGAATATGTAACTATGTGATGATATTGTGAATTACTGATTATATATGAAGAACAGAATGATTAAAAGTTAAGAATGTTTGTGTTTGTTATAATTTTTTTTAAAAATTAAAAACTCAAAAAAAAGAAAAGAAGGGGGAGATTTGGACACAGACAGATGAAGGGGAGCATGCTATATGAAGATAGAGGCAGAGACTGAACTGCTGCAGCATCTTGGCTTGCAGCTGCAAGCCAAGAAATGAATGCCAAGAATTGCCAGCAAATCATGGGAACCTAAGAAAAGGCAAGGAAACATTCTCCCATACAGGTGTCAGAGGGACCAGGCCCTGCCAACACCTTGACTTCAGACTTCTAACACTCAGAACTGTGAGACAATAAATTTTTGTTGTTTTAAGTCATCTGGTATGTAGTACTTTGTTAGGGCAGTCCTAGGAAACTAAGACACAATCTGTTTAAATTTGCCTAAAGTGTGTGTTTTTCTTAAGTTTTTTTCTAGAAGTGTAGCTGTTCTTAACAGCTGTCAGTGTATAAAAAAATGGCAGAATTATGCTTTCATTTTATTTTCCTTTAACCTATCTTCAATTTTTTTCTAAGCAAACATCTCATAGGAAAAAAAGTCCTTTAGATAGTGGCTCCCAAGTACCATCTAAGTGAAAGAATGATCTACAATAAGATGTGTCTCCCTAAAATATACACCGAGGATACAATGTATACACCTGTAGAATAGGGCTACAAGGGTTGATATTTTAAATGGCTTGTCTGAGGCACGCAATTAACAGCTGACCCTGTGCTTTCACTTCTGAATAAATACAAGTAAATATCTCATAAAATATAAAGTGATACATACTGTTCTGAGCATCTTGGGCATTTATTGAGGCCTTGTAACTAAGCTAAACTTTTCCATCAGCTTCAATTAGCTCTCACTGTGCCCTTGTGCACACATCACACAGGTGACTAAACAATAAATAGGATGATTCAATGACTGTCATTTCATGACTTAGAGAGAAAATATCCATTAAAAATAATAGGGTATCAACTGTCAGCAAATATATCTTATTTAAACCAAATACTACATCAACAAAGTATTAAATCACCAGAACTTGGCCTTTAACTTTCAATTAAAAATCGATATAACTTTTAAAATAGAACAGCTCATTAAAGCACATAGAAGAGGTATTTGCTTTCGTGATCACCTTTTTAAAGAAATAAAATGGGGAAGAGGAAACTGAGGTTTCTGTGCCAGACACAGAACTAGGTACTTCAGGTTTATCATCAACACAAATCTTCCCAGCAAATCTATGAGATGGGGCTCTCTCTCTCCCATTTCACAAATGAGAAAACTGAGGTTCAGAGAGGGTAAGTAACTTATGCACAACTACACAGCAAATGGCAAAAATGGCATTCAATTCCAACACTGTTTCACAAAAGACTATACATTGTATGATTAAATTTATATGATGCTCAAAAACAGGCAAAACTAATCTATAATGACAGAAGCCAGAATAACGATTTTTTCTAGGGGTAGATATTGATTGGAAATGGGCACAAGGAAACTTATGGGGTGCTAAAATGTTCTATATCTTGATATGGAAGATGAATACACATTTATGTGTTGTCCACAAAAAGTGCATTTTACTAAGCACTATACCTCAAGATAAAAAAAAAAAAAAAAAAAAGACCTGGGCAGACTTTGGACCATTAGGCTCTCTGCTCTCCTGCTACATGTGTAGCAACAAACTCTTTCTCTCTTTGAAAAAAAAAAAGAAAGAAAAAAGTCCTAGTCTGATGGACTCTAAGCTCCTGATCTTAACCACTAAACCACGACATGGCCACCCTAACAGACCCTGGCCATTCTCTAGGATTGATCGCCTTGGGTAATCAGTTTTAAAAAACATTCTGGTAAAGCAGCATACATCCTAATCACATCAGAGAAAAGATGTCTGTACAATAAACCTGCTTTAAAATACCACAGAATGAAAAGTAAAAAGTATCATTTCCTGGCTTTTGGGAATTTCCCTTCTAAAACCACATCGGAATCAAAACAAAATGTAAACCCTGGTATGAGAGAATGTTCATAGATGCACAGAAAATAGGTTGCAACAAAGTTCTTAGAGAAAGAATTATGTATAGCAAATAGCTAAGGCTAAAATCACACAATATTTCACAACAGAAATGTTATCACTTCATCAACATTGCTGACTCTCAAAACAAACTTGAACTGTTACAAAAATTAAGACAAGGTAAGAAGATAATGCTAGTGGGCAAAGGGCATAAAACTAATAGGGGCAACACCAGTGCAGAGCAAATTTAACTTCTGAGAACTGTGACAAACAGAAAATGCGGTACAAATTATCTTCTTCCAGTAGTAAAGAGCACAACATGTAACAAGCTCTCCATCAGGTAACAAGTTCTCACTGTGGCTTTGTTCAGGCTGGCAAAGCCTCATCACCCGTAGGTGATGATGAAATTATTACATCAATTCTCTCAAAGCCTTACCCCACACATACACACACCTCTTATTCAAAGGGTAATTGCCTCCCCAGAGAGGAATTTATTCATCCTACAATTTGGAGACACATTTGGCAAGCACCTAGTAACAGTTATCCCACCTTAGAAGGGGAAGAGAAACAAACAGCTGAACTTGTACTGGTGGAATATATATACACGGTCTTCTTTACTGGATGCTTCCAATTATGCAGCCAGCAAACACCTTCCACTTTCAAATTATCAGAGCCTGACTTAACTTGTCTTAACATTCTGCACAAAACAAAACACAACTAATTGACTGAAAAGACTTTAAAGGAGTTTTACCTGGACATTTACATATAATACCAAAAGCCTTTAACAGAATTTTTTCCCTGTTGGTAAATTATGCACCATTGTTGGAACAGATTATACAACCTTTAAACCCACTGCAAGAATGTCAGTGTTTATACAACCTTTTGCATTTGAGAATTTTTAAAATCTTTAACAAACTGCCCAAGAAAACTGTCAACAAATTAAGAGTCAAATATTGAGTCCATTAAGAATTCAGAGCACTATCAAGAAAAAAGTGCCTCAGGAATATTCACAGCCTTGGTCAGCACACCTAAATTATGTATTAAAAAAAACAGCATTACTAGAAAACATTAAAGTTTAAAGCTTAAATTTCAATGTTTCTTTGTTTCAGAAACTAAGACTTCACCTTATCTCTTATTCCTGCATCAACTGAAAAAGCCCCACACATTTCTATCCAGAACATCTTATCTTAGCTTTGTACCAACAATGAATAATGTCAAGTCAAATGATTAATAATTTTTATGATCCCAATTCATTCCCTACTATAACTTAAAAAAAAAAAGCACATTTGACTAATCAGTACAGCTAAAAATCAGCCATGAGTGAACGGTTCCACTTTTCCATTTTTAGCATAACTTTAGTATATTAAAATTAGAGAAATCAGAACCATGATTTTTTTCAACAAGGAAATCTTCAAAACTGCAAGCCATCTATATATTCAGGCCTCCATCAGAAGTCTGGAAAAAATCAACTCATGAAGTTTTGCTTTTACATCAAGCAAATTCTGTCTATTACTCAAAAGATGATCTTATCCTTGGATTTTAAAAATCTGCTATCAGTATCTGCCAGATTTTGCTAATTTCAGCCAAAGATCTAAACGGTACTCAAAGGGTTACTCTATTTGGTAATGGGAATTTGATGCCAGGAGGAAGTTTATTACATCAATGACCACCACTTATTAAACATTACCTAATTCCCATAGTATTTTGCAAGCATTATCCTATTTTGTCCTCAGAAACAATCTTGTACATCAGACAATATCATCCCCACAACCAAATATGGAAAATGAGGCTTGGCTGAAAAATAAAACTTGCCCAAGGTGACTGAACAGGATGTGGCAGAAACAAGACTAGCCTCAACAGTGAAGATGGAAACTCAAAACTTTTAATAGAGAATTAAGCCTTTCATTCTACTCTGGCCACCTGCACCAAAAGCTAAGTGCAAAGCAGTGAGCCCAGCAAGGTAGATTCCCAAAGGAAAAAGCAATATTCCAAACTGAAAAAGTAATTTATAAACAGAAGATCTAATGGAAAAATATCACTTTTAAAGACTGGGCAGGGGGGAAAATGTGTACTCAAGTACAGTTCTATAAGGCTTCTAGCCTTACTTGATTTTAAAACCTAATCTGGTTTAAGAGCAGACCGGCTCTGTGAAAAACTTTCACAAATTCAATAACTTCTGTTGAAATTAATCACTGGAGCAAGCATGGAGGGTAGAAAGCAGTGGCCGCCCTGTCCCGTCCTCCCTCGGGGTCAGCAGTCAGAACATACTGCGACCTGCCACGGGAGTCTCGACCGGGTCCCCGCCTTCCCAGGCCAGCCCTCCCTTCGGCCGCCCCGAGAACCATCCTACCATGGCCCAGGGCACAAGCATCACTCTGGAAGAATTTGTTACAAGTATAAACCCATATTCACCAACTGGCTTCACAATCTGAAATCCACAGAAAGGGAGGAGCAGAAAAAAATGGGAGAATTGTTTTCTAAACACTCGTTCAACGAAGTGGTGACAATTACGGCAGCCTCGGGGATGGGAGGGCCAAAACAAACCCACCGCCGCTCTGACGCGGGAATCAGGGGGGAGCCTCCTCGCCAGCCCAGCTTAACTGACTGAACGTATTATTTAAAAAATGAACTCAACCCCAGTTACTTCGGAGTCTCTCGACTTCTCCTAAATTTGATGGGGAGACGGGGGGAAGGGGGGCATCTGCAGCTTCCCGGCGTTGAATGTAAAATATCTTGGCCTGAATACCAAGGTGACTCGGTTTTGTTGCCACTAGGAAGGGCCTCCCCGCAGTCCTAGGTAGCCTAGCCGCCAGATCCTGCGCCCTCAGCCCCCGCGGGGCTCCCCACGGATCACTCCCCGGGCAGACCTCACACGAGGTCTTTCTACAGAAATCCGCTGTAGGAGTCCCCCGACCTGGTAGAAAACTACTCCTCGCCCCCGCGCGCCCCCTCAATCTCTCGGGTAAATAGCCTGGTTAATCATTAAGCGCGCACGGCGTGGAATATTTTTCAGAGGTCAAAGTGAAAGGTTTGCCCTAAGTTTCACAGAAACCAGCCTTTGGGGACCCAGAGTGGTGGCAGTGGCAGGCGGTTGGAGATGGGGCGAGGTTACCACGAGCTCTTTGGCTCAAACAACACCTGATCTCCCCATGCGGCATGGAGACCAGCGCACTGCAAGGGTGGGGTGCGGGGGTGCATCGGGGAAATCACGCGCGCGCCCCCCTCCAAAACGCACTTTACCCCAGATCGTTACTCTCGGACTCAGACGCCTCTTCGAACGGCCGGATCACCCCTGCGCAGGCTCCCCGGAAGATGGGGTGCAGCAGGGAGGGGGGAGGTCTTCGGACTACCAGCGGGGTGGAGGAGGGAATGTGTGGAATTGGGCAAGAGGCTCAAAAGATGCGCTGCCGGCAGTTTCGGTAGCCTCTGCCTCTGGGGTAAGGAAAGCGGCGGGGGATGCGGGCGCTTAAATGCGGCAGAAGCCACCTAGGTACGGTTTCCTCGGCTAGGGCGCCGGTGCCAAGCCGGAACCGGCGTGGAAAGGAGTGGGGGCTGGTGAGCGGGGTGGGGGGGTGTTGCGAGAGCGGTCCGGGGGAGGTAGCGGGGAGGGGGGCGCGGACGGAACGGAGGGAGGCGGTGAGGCTGCACACTAGTCCGGGCCTTACCTTGTCCGGGAGCAGCTCCTGCTCGGTGGGGCTGGGGCGGGAGATCGCGGCGGCATCCACGTCCCAGCCGCTCAGCCCGGCGACTGCCGCCGCCCACGCTCCATGCGCTGCTCCCGGGACGCGCGGCCGGGCAGTTTCCGCGGCGGTGACGGCTCGGCTCGCCTCCCGCACTTGTTGCGGCCGCTAACACTGCGCCGGGGTCCGGGTTCCGGCTGCCGGCGCCGCCGCCGTCGCCAATGCCTCCTGGCGCGCTGGCCCGGCCCTGGCCTCGCGTGACGCGCCAATCAGGCCCGGCGCCGCCCCTCGCGTCACCGCCCCGCGGGCCCGCCGCCCCACGCCCCAAGTTTGGAGAAGGCCCTGCGCCCGGCGGTCGCCAATCTGCGCCCAGAACCCGCCCAGGCTCCTGGTCCCCTGAGCCACACCTGGAAAGCACAGGGTGAAGATGTGGAAAGAAGAGCCCAGGAAGGAGGCCTCCCGGGAAAACTGGGCAACTCGAAACTCAACTATTTTCTAACTCCGGCCTAACCTAAATCCCTCCAGTTGCAGTTCGCCCCTCATGTAGTCTGCCCGATGCTGGGAGACCAAATCACATCTCCTGGTGAGGACGCCAATGACCTTCTCAGGCAGTAGCCAGTTCGTGACCGGCCCTAGACAGGACTCCGGCTGCTCCTCGAGGGCCGGGGTTGGGGCGCCCCTGCGAACCCCTCGGTAATGGTTCCACCACGGGAAGTCAGGGAAGAAGACCGGGGCCAAGGCGGGTTTGACTTCTGCTCCCTGTCCGCCCTGTACCTGCAGCCACCTCTGAGGTGCCCAAATGATGTCCTAGAAGTCGAGGCCAGGTGGTGCCCTGCTTGGCACTACCATCCGATCCTCGGATTTGTGAGGCCGCCGGCACATTGGCGGGGGGAAGGGGACTTAGTTCTCCTCGCGGTGCCATGCAGAGGATTTCCTCCGGGTTCCATGTACTGTCCAGGAAGCCGAAGAGCTGAACGTGCAAGGTGCCTGAGCTCTGGGTCCCGAACTACGCCACGGTTCAGGGGGCAGATTGAGTGCCTAAGCGCGGCCTAAATGGCTGCACTCTGACACACAATACACACACCTCCTCAACGACACTGCGGGGCTCCACCGACGTGCCCTCCTAGGCCCGGCCCTGGTCGCCACCTGAGAGCTGCGCATTCCAAACTCGCCTCACAAACAGGCCGCGAGCTCATCCGCGGAGGTGAGCGTGAGCCGCTGTCGACACAACCTCGGGGCCCCCAGGTAAGCCCCGCGCTACCGGATGGAGATGTTGCCCCTGGCTTGAAAGGTCCGGCATTGTCGGCTCCTGGCACACACGGCCCCGAGCTGCAGCTGGAAGCGCCCTGGCCCCTTGGTCTTCATATTTCGAGGAAGAAAGCAATCTCTTCTAGATGATGGGATTTAGGAATTAAGCCCACCCACCTCCCAACTATTTGCATTTTTCTGAAGATTCTCAGAAGTGGAATTAGCGGAAAGGAAAGGAATTGCTAGTGTGGAATTTCAGGCACCTGTGAGCTTAGCCCGCTCAACTACCGGCCGGCCGGAGTATATCCAAGCTCCTAACGCTTTGCTGCTGGAGGTAGAGCGCCACGTGGGTGCGGCCCTCTAGAAACAGGAATTCTGAGTCAGTAGATTAGGAAGATTATGATTGGCAGCCTTCAGATCTTTTTGCTTTTATGTTTTCACATGATTCTCCCAACCCTGCCATGTAAAGTCCAAGGAACAAGTCAGGATTTTCATTGAACTACATCTGAAAAGATGCACCCCGCTTTTAACCTCGGTTACCCCAGGGTGTAAGACTGGGGTGGGAAAAGGAAGGGAGATGAATTTTATTCCCTTATCCAGTGTGAATTTTATGTTTTTCAATTATATGTACCTAAATAATTTAGAAAATGAAACATTTTAAATGAAACAGTACACATTCAGTAAGCTCTCTAAAGAAACTATTGCTTAATAGATAGATGAAGCCTATTTCCTTCATTTTATATAAAAATGAATTAATCCTGAGTTCAGTTCCTCGATTTAAATAAAGATATTTCTGGACTGCTGTTTTGATCTCTAGATGCTGTATGGGACAAGATCAACAGCTGAAGAATATCGTTTTTGCATGTATGTCTTCCCTTTAAAAGTACTCCCAGCAGCCACAGGCAGCCTTCAGGAACTGCCAGCCAAGGAGTCTTTCGTGAAGGAACTGCTCCCATGTCAGCTGGCAACAAACAAGGAAATTAAAGCTTGCTTCCTTCACAGCTGCCAAAAGCTGCCCAAGCCCTGGTATTTTTAAAAAAAAAAATAAGGGCATTCTCTCCACTGTGCCATTAATTAATGCAGCTGGCAGTGTATTTCCAACAGTTATACTGTGGCTGTGAAGGCATTACTCAGTGCTATATTCCACACTCACTTGGCTGTAACTCCTCTGCTTGCGTTGGGGTCTGGGTCTGTCATCAACTGTAGGTGGAGATGTATTATTCATTCACTTAACTAATATGTGTTGAGGACCTACTAGGTGCAGGGCCCAGGGCTAGGCACTGAAGTGGTGATCATGGCAGACAATTCTTCCCTCTTGGAATTCATAATCTAGCTGGAGAGAAAAGGACTTAACAATTAGACACACTATCAATTATATAATTACAATTGCCCTATGGGCCACAAGGGAATGCAAGGTGGTAGGACTGTTTGTCTGGGGAGGGCTACCAAGAGGAGGTAACATCTGAGCCTGGCTCTGAAAGGTGAACAGGACTTCATCAGGCAAAGCGAAGAGTGGAAGAAAGTTCCCGGTTTGTTCAAGCTGCAAAGGGAGAAGTGGTTGAGGGGAAGTCAGAGGTAGGCAGGCGCTTGATCATGCAAGGCCTAGTACACCACGTTTGGCCTTCATCCTAGGAGCACTGAGGAGATATTAAAGCCTTTTAAGCAGGCTTTGAGCATACACATGCTCAAATTTGTATTTTCAGTAAGATCACCCTGAGGGCAATATTTAGAAGCACTAGAAGAGCAAAGTTGAGTTGGATGGATGTACCATTAGGAAACTGTTGCTGGAAATGAGAGGGGCCATTTGCCTAGGCTAAGGGGTAAAGCAAATGGAGAGTAGACACTAACAAGACTTAGTGGTTGCTTTCATAGGGAAGAATCGAGAAAAATTCCCAGGTCTCTGCTTCTTCAACCAGATGAATGGTGATGGCAGTTGTCTGAGTTAGGGAACTCTGCAGCAAACGACTTAAGAAAGCCCTCCCAACCAAGTTCACATGTGGTCAAGGTGGGTCTGGGGTACCTATGCAATGCCCAAGTAGAAATGATGCATAGGAGCCTGGTGCTCTGAGGAGAGGCTGGGGCTGGAATAGCTGATGCAGAGATTTTGATGGAGTCATGGGAGTGAGGAGGTCTAGGAGACAGCAGAGAGTTAGACCAGAAGGTGGCCTGAGGAGCTGTTATCTAAAGTCCAGAGAGAGGTGAGCTCTCTGACAATGGTGGTTGAGAAGAAGCAGCTAGAGAGGTAGGAGGAAAACTAGGAGCCTGGGGAAGTGGGAAATTGTTTTAAGGAGGAGGGAGTAGTTGACTGCACACAACATGGCCTGAGTGAAATGAGGACTGAGTAATGTCCACTTGATTTTGTGTCCTTGGTGGAACCCTGGTGGAATAAATAGGAGGGGAGCGAATTGAGGAGTCATTGATAGGTAAAGAAATGAAGAAAGGCACTGAATGAAGGCAACTCTTTAGAGATTTGACTGTGAAGATAAGGAAAAGTTGGAGAGGAATGCTTTGTCAGTGGTAGGCTTATTTTCATTTATTTTTAAATTAATTTCTTTTTAAGATTAATAATTTGAGTTTATTTAAATACAGAGTGGAAGAATCCCATAGAGAAGAAGAAGATGAAGATACAGGAGTGAAAGGACAAAGGAAAGTAAAGTTTTCTGTGAGCATAGGAGGGGACGGAACCAGAGTATGGGTGGAAAGCTTGACCTCCTCTGTTATAACAGAGGGAAAGAGTTCAGAGGAATGAGCCAGGCAAGTTTGGTGTGGGAAGTTCAGTCTATCCACATGATGACTTCTTCTTTAATTCTGACATAAGGGAGGCTGGAGATGGGCCAAGGATAGATGGGAGATTTGAAGAAAGGAGAGAAAGTTTGACACAGTTATTGCAGAAGGTAGGAAGGTGAGCTGACCAGAGAAACTGGGCCAGTGACAAGCAGCAGGGCATGGCAACTCACTTGATGTCGGTGGTTGTGAATTTTTAAGGTGCCCATTTGGACCCTCTGTGTGGTTTCCTCAAACAGGGCTCAGCTGTCTGCTCTGGAGCAAGCTCAGAGAATTCTGAGGCTCATGTTTTGCAGGTAAGGGAGTTGCTAGGCAGAGGGGTCAGGGAATTGAGCATGTTAGACAGGAATGAGTTTGGCATGATGCATGAGCAGAGTGGAAAGACAGAAGTCAATGGCTGGAGGCGCAGCAGCTCAGCTGGTGGATGGAAAGGGACGCTGGGGAGGATGGTACTGGAAAGCATGGCCCACATCATGAAGGTGCAGCTTCCCATGTACTTTAAGTGGCTCCCAGTCCTGTAGAGCATTTACTGGGTTTGCCAAGCTCACGGTTTCAGAATGGCTTCTGTTATTACCTTTCCTAGGTGAGCTTTTACTGCTTAGTTACCTTCCTGGACATCTATTCCTTCCAAAGAAAAAACAACAGAAGGATAGCTTGATTAATCTTAAAATACAAAAGGAAAATCCCAAAGTGGTGAATGAAATAAACATTGAAGCAGCTTCTTGTAGATGTTGGTGTTTTAAGACACCAACTGCCTGGGATGGTTTATATAATAAACACAATGAATTGACTGGAGATAATGTGGGACTATTTATACTGAAAAAGAAAGAAGTATAAAAAATAATAATTTAGGGCAGGCCACGGTGGCTCAGCAGGCAAGAATGCTTGCCTGCCATGCCAGAGGACCCGGGTTTGATTCCCGGTGCCTGCCCATGTTTAAAAAAATAATAATAATAATAATAATTTAGGATTGAATTCAATTGTATTCTATAAAACCTTGTAACGATATTTTCTCATCCTTTGTATATAGAAAATCTTTGAAATGGTGGTCTTAATTATTGTTACTGATTAAACACTTATTTCTGCCAATTTATTTTCTTGCCATATTACTGTTTATGTTTCATACTTTGTATATTCAGTCATTTATGTAGAAATCAAATTTTGCAAGTTTTCCATTACGACTTCAAAGAATTAATGAATTTTCTAACAATAAAGTCAATACTTCTGATTTTAATTAATTGAGAAAAATCTAAATTTTGGCAATGGGTTCAAAGCTGTTTCTTTGAGTATCGATATTTTCAAAAGAATTTATTTAAAATTTTTACTGCCACACTGTTAAATACATTATTTTTCAGATCTCTTTTGTTTTGAACATTTGAAGTAATTTTTTCCCCTTTTGGCCTTCCACACTCTATTCTTTTGAGATGGATAAGAAGAATATTGCCATTGAGTATTACTTGAGTTTTCACAGAGATAAACTCTTTGCTTTATAGAGATTATTTTCTAGTTAATACGACTATCCCCAATTTAGAAAACAAGAAGTAAACTGGATATTAAACGTTCCAACAAGGAATAGCTATTTACATTGTACAGATTTATTTACTTTATGAAAGGCTTGTTTTTATGTCTGTGTATATTGTATATTATGTGCGTATCTGAAACTATGTAGGGTGGCAAGAACACATGTAAACTCATGAGCCTTTGGAGGTCAATGAAATGAACATAATTTGAATTCCTATTAACATGATAAATAGTTCAGTGTTCAGAATTGTATTATTATGACTATGTTTACTACAGTGTAAACCAAAATATATATATATATATATATATATATATATTTAAAAGTTTGCAAAATAAACTAATAGAGAATCTAAAAAAAAGTCAATCTAGAGGGATGGAGTCAAAGCTCAGTTGCACTGGAAGGAGAAAGGTTGGGTCAGATATCTGGATGCTTAAATTAGGGGAGACATTTAGGGAAATGACAAAGCAAGCAGTGATGGGGAAGAGGAGAGGAGAAAGTCGCTGGAGAATAGGAGGTCAAGGGATTGAGAGACAGGGCACTGGGTGGGTCATCTGTGTGGAAGTGAAGCCATCCAGGGTGTGGATAGGAATTGTGGGGATGTTGTGAAGGCCAGGGAGCCAGAAGCTAAAGTCTTAAAAGAGTGAGAAGGAGGGGTCACCAGGAGGTCAGAAGATGCGAGTTACCAGGAAGGAGAGAAGGGACTATGGCTAAGCAGCAGTCTCCTCAAAGGAATTAGAGTGTTTACATGGGGTGGAGGAAAGGAGATCAGATGGAGGATCCACCCAAGGGAGAGGGGTGAAAGAATCATCAGCCTCATCTCGCAGTGCTGCAGGGAAAGCAAAGAGAAAGTTGGGTTTCCTGAGCAGAGGCTAAGGATGGATGCATGCATGCATGGATTAATGAACAAACCTTTGAATCAGTTTATTTGTTAAAGATATAGTTCCAGAGGAGCATGTGAAAGAATTTGGAAGGTTGGTGAATGGAGGACACTAGGTCAGGGGTGATGTAGAAAATGGATCTTTGAGGAAGTGATAAAGACATCAGAAATGGGTGGCCCAGTGGATTTTGCCCCAGTCGTTTGTTTGAGAAGCCTGTCTGAGTAGCTCTGCAAACCAGACCCACACCACACACTCCCTCAGTTCCTTTTCCTCCCCCAAAATTTCCATCTGGGAAAGGCATATGGAAGCTTCCCTCTTCTCTCTTCTCCACTCCAGGTTTTGTTGTCTCCAAATATACCCCTGAGGACCCTTGCCATGAATCAGGAATCCCAGCCTTGTCCCACCTCTGCTACCCACCTCTCTCCTCAGACAAGTTGATAATCTCTTCTGAGTCTCAGTTTGATGGGTACACTGAAACGCACCTACTTCTTGGGGCTATTGTAAGAATTGGAGGCGAGAACTTAAGTACCCACACTTTCTGAACTGTGAGGCTCTGTATGAAGGTGAGTGATTTCCCTTTGTTTAGAGCCCTCACATTCCCCACATACACCCCCATCTCTTCCAGGAATTCTCCCCAAAGAATCTGGAGTCCCTGCTCTAGAGGAAGCTATAATCTTGCCGGAGAGACAGGACAAACACACCCAAAACAATTAGAGAGGAATGCACAGCTGTGTCTGATTAAGTACTAAATGGTAAGGTACAGACAATAAGAGCTCTGATATAGAAAAGGGAACAGTTAGCCCAGATTGGGAAAATGTGAGAGGCTTCTTGGACGAGGTGGAGTGGGAGGTGCCCAAACCCCTCACTTATCCTGAGTAGAGTATTTCCAAATATGCCCATTTTTTATATGTGTCTACAAAAAATTTCTGGGTCATAAGATTTCCTCCTTGGCTCACCTCCTTCCCAAACTGGTGTCACTCCTATGGTCCTGTCCCCTCAGTTACATGCCTAAGCTCCTCCTAGGTAATCCAGCAGCCTTGGCATCACACTCCTATGTGCTTTGCCAAGGGCCTCTCATATTTGGGTCTCCCAGGTCATCATTTTTCTGAGAATACAGAGGCTGTTCTTTGACAACTTTCCTGTATCCCCTTTGGAGCCAGCAGCCACGCAGTATTTTTGATCAAGCTGTCCTGGATGCCCTTCCTTTTTGGCCTTTGAGGTCTTTGGTTCACATCACTGTACCTGGCCAGTCTTGGACACCTGCATGTCCACAGAGTTGCAGTGCTGGGTCTGTCTTGGGTCAGCTCCCACATCCTGCCTCCTTTGCTCTTGACTGTCTCCACGTCACTGGTCGAAAGTTCCCACCCTTCAGATACAGACTGAATGGCCACCCCAGTGCCCAGGCATCTGCAAGCCCAGAGCTGGCTTCCACTTCCTTGGTTCCATTGGAGCCAATACCTATGGCCCTTTGCACGTGGTTGGCTCAGAATGAAGGCCTCCATCCTTGGCAGATAGTCTCAGCCCACTACCTCCCTCATCACAGGCCTGAAAAGGTCTGGGCCAAGCTTACACTAGGTAATTATCAGCAGCAGAAATCCCCCAATTTAATACATGCTATGGTCTTACGTTGTTCCAGAAGGACAGCAGTGTTTTGCTAGTCTGTTAATCAGTCCCAGATGGGGCTATAAAACAACAGCCATCTCTGTCAGTGGCTAAAATATTAATTACTGATGGAAAGCATGGACTCTTGGCACTGGATCATACTTTAGAATTCTAGTCAAATCCCTTGGATCTTACAAATGACAAAAAGGAGACCCAAAAAAGTAGTTTTCTGGAGTCCAAACACTTGATACTAGAGATAATATCTTGAAAGTTGGACAATTAAGTCATGGGTTAAAAATCATCTGGCTCCTAAAGCAGACCTTTGCTAGCAAAGTGACTGTGACTTTGCAACAGCAGAAAAACATAAAGCTTTATTATCAGATGTAGATATTAGAAACCAATGACATAATTCCCAGGGAACTTGCTGCATATCTTAATGAGAGTTCTGAAGCTGAAAGAACTCAAAATTCTCAGTTTAGTAAACTCCCAAGTTAATAAAGTCCAGCAATGTATGACATTATGGTGGTGCTTGAGGTCAGTAGTTTGAAGGGGCATGAACAGCCATCTCTGCTGGGGGTATTACATTGTTTTGGCAATGTAACTCATTAAGGAGAAATGCAAAATCATACTCCCAATTATCATCAAACTGAAAAATTACATTCAGGAGGAGAGGCCCATAATTGCAGCATCAAGCATGAGACAGTGCCATTAATACGATTATCAGGGCATAAGCCTATTAGAGAACTTAATGCCTCTTTGCTGGCATCATCTTTTGTAAAGCTTCCCGGATCTGGAAACCATCTCAGTTGTAAACACAACTGTTACACACCAGTGATTTTTCAAGGGGCATAAGAAATCTTCTGACCTTTAACCAAAGGGCAAAGCTGCCTGGCTAAAGAGAACAGAGAACATTACTGGAAAATGAAGACTAATCTGACAACTCCAGCTCTCTCTTATTGAAAAAGGAAATGCATATGCTTCCAGTCCTTGCCAGCCCTGCAGCTCTCCAGCCATGGCTATAACCTGGAGACATGCCTGTGCTGCCTCAGATTTACATAGAGACCCAGGTCTTTGCTATCTGCTACTAGTGAAAAAATCATGGCATAGAAATCTTCAAGTTTAGGTTCAAATCCCATTATGGGAACAAGTCATGTTTGGTCTTTATCAGAATGGTAACACCTTCCTCAAAGAATTTCCAGGAAAGGAAATGAGGTCATCTATGACCAAGTACCTGACAGACACTTGATATTTACTAAGTGTTTATTTCCCTTCTAGGCCTGGCAATGGTACAAAGGTCTCACTGGATGAAGTACAGGTGGTATCTTGGCATAGAATGCTGAGAATGCTCAACATTTGTTTTGGGAAGCTCACAGGAGAAAGTGCTATTCCTGCCCTCATTCCAAAGGTTTTGGAGTCATCATCATCATCATGTAGAATTGAAAAATCAATCAGCCTCCTAGGAATTGTCACCTGCCTGATCTTCGGGAGCTAGTGACCTATGAAGGTCACTTGGCAGGCCCATCTCACAGCAAAACCATCACCAGAGGCATGGCCTCCTCCACTTCAAACATGGCAGTCAACAGTTGGGGAAATCAGAGCAGTGGTCCCCATGGATCATCTCAAAAGGGAAGCAGGATATTATGTTGAAAGGAAGAAGCCATACATAAAAGAGTATTTATATGAAGTTTAAGGACAGGAAAAACTAATCCATGATGACAGAAATCAGAACACTAGTTGCCTCTGGGACAAGGGGAGAAATATCAGGAAAGAGGCATGATGAAATTTTTTGGGATGAAAGAACCATTCTATCTCAATTGGAATGATGGTTACACAGGAGCACACAATGTCAAAACTCACTGTACACTTTAAATTTGTACATCTTATTGTATAAAAATAATACCTTAGCTAAAAATAGGAAACTGTAAGCTTTAGACAAAGGAGAGTATGGGCTAGTGGGAAAAAGCAGGGGGTTCCCCACCCATCAATCCTACCACCAAGTGGGGCAGTTTCCCCAGCGTCAAACTCTAGCACAGCTAAGAACTAATATTTCAAAATATACTATACTTATGAGAAGACGCACTTTCTAAAAATGAATATCCTAGTCTGGGCCAAACATCTCAGTTCAAGCTCTATTCCTCTACATTTTGAAAGCCTTTCATCATGATTTCCTTCTTTTCTCATGTCAGGCCATCCCAGGACAGTATTTTCCAGCATCAGCAGCCTTTAGGAATCATCCTCCTTTCAAACTGCCAGTTGCACAAACACATTATTGCATATCATGGACTATAAACTTTGTGGTCCATAATGCCATAGATAAAGGAAGCAGAGTTTAATTGATGAACAAAAGACAAACTAGTGATCATCAAAAGTCAGAATAAAGAGAACTTGGGTCACCAGGAAATATTCAAGAATAAAGAATTTTGACAATCTAATATTTCAAAAATGCACATGTCCCAAAGGAGTGGGAAAATGGAATGGGCGGTTGGAACTGGGATACAAAAAGCAGATTGTAGGCCCATATCCATCCATAAGTACTCATATGATCACACATAACAAGATCATAGGCAGGTAGACTTTGGTCCAATAAACTGTAATCCTGCTTCAGTTAGACTTCTCTCTTCCTGCCTTTTACACGCCCACTGCTTTCTGCAGCTTTTCCTAGCAACTCATCCAGAGCCAATACCAGCAGAAGGACTCTTTCTTCCTTGTTTTTTATGATTCAAGAAATCTTTCCAGAACGTTCCCTACCAGATTTTCCTTCCCATTGCATTGGCTAGAATGGACTCACATAACCCTTCCTAAGCCAATATCTGGCCAAGTGAATGGCATGGACTAGCTTAGACCAGGTAGAGCTTGGAGCTTCTTCCTGAGTCATGTAAAGAAAATATGGGCCCCAAACACAGGGCTCTGTTAGCTAGGATAAGGTGTGTGTTGCAGTGGGGCTTTTTCTCTGAGTCAGCTCTTTGATGTAGGAAGTTTACTGGGGAGTACTCTCAGCACCAACAACTGGGGGGAAATGAAGGCAGCAGGATTGCATGAAAAAGTTCAATGGCAATGCAACTGTGATAAAGCTTTCAGCAAATCCTATAAGGAGCTGTGCTGCTGAGATGGCTTAGAGTTGTCCCAAATTGGGGTGAGAAGACTGGGCCTTTTTATCCCTATATCACCCAGCCATTAGATGATGTTGACAGGGTGGCTCTGTGGGCAGAGGACAAGTCTCAGAGAGGGACTCAGCTGAAAGCTGCTGTAATCAACACTCCTAGTAGATGGGAAATGAGTGCTTCAGCTTTGGGAAGCATCTGGGTGGGACAACATATCATCCTCTACCAGGGGAATGAGTGCTGCATGAAAACAACCTGGAGTCCACAACTCATGTCTAGAAATAACATTATGCAGGAGCCTTTACCAGGACTATCTCTGGGCCCCAATTGTCTTCTTACTCCTCTACTTCTTTAGAGTCCAGACACAGGAGAGTCCTCCAAGTATAAGCTACCACCCTGGTCTTAAGAGTGAGACGATGGGAAACTGCTATGTGGACTGAGTTTTGGCAAGACCCAAGCCCTAAGACCTAAGGGGTGTGATGCCCACAAGAATGAAAATCCACAGGATTAGTCTTGAATAAGCTGGGAACCTTGTAGGCCGTGGCATCTGCTGAACTTCCCAAATTATACACATTAAGCTGTTCAGTTCCACATTTCCATAATGTTCTTCCTGCCAAGCTCCCCAGCACAGTCTACATAATAGGAAAATCAAAACGAGTAGTTAGAAAAATTATGGGTAAGACATGTCAAACAAATAAGCCTTTATTTGTACTTAAACAGAAATAATCAACAAGGGGCTAATCCAGAATTTAGATCTAGAGAAAGAAAGGGGCTTTACCAAACAGGAAGAAGGTAGAGTGGGGGTTAGGGGTAAGGGGGGGGGGTGCTTGGGTGTTAGTAGAGATGTTTGGATGCTTTAGTTCTTTCCTGTCACTGAAAATACTTTACTAATATTTTTTCCAGCCTCTCCATACTTCCCCTGCCAGCTCCCTGAAAATTCCCTAGCTCTACTACTAATCTGGCTGTTGGGCCAACTCACAGGAAGTGTTATGTTAGATTATCAAAATAGTCATCACTGAAAGGAGCCAGGGAATTTACCTTTTTCTTTATTATATATTTTGTTAAATGCTCAGGAATTACAGAGACCATGTAATATAACAGCCCAAGCATTTCAGTAGCCTGCTAGGACTGCAGTGGTGAGCCAGATGTGATAGCCTTCTGCTTTGTTTTGTTTTGTTTTTAAACAAGAGAAACTGGTTCAAGTTTCCAGTCACTTCTCTTTCTAGCAATAGAAACATCAAGTCTTCTTGGAAGGGACCACTCCAGGTCCCTTCAGTTATGTAGATGTAAGGTCTGTAGCTACTCATTGTTCTCAGGAAAGGAAATGCAGAAGAGTTTTGCTTTCTTTGTTTTTTTTGTTTTTTGCTCTTGGGCCTGGCAAAGGCCACCTCTCCTCATACAAGTCCATAATCTCTTTTCTGCAATTCTGAAGGCCATAGATCTAGAAATGAAGATTTTTTTTTCATAAGGGGCACTAAAACTAACTTAGCAGCAAATTTTGACTGGAACTTCTGAGAGGGTATTTATAGTTTTTATTTATTCACTTTATTTGCCCCATGTTTCATTTACAGATATAGTAATGTGTTTTATTATATTCTTTGATACATGGAATCTCTCTCACTAAAATATGGAAAATTCTGTTTCCTGAATAAAGATTATGGGCCTGATTAGAATCTCTCATGGAAGAGGATGGCCCCAACTGAGGTCAGTGTGCAGGACAGGACACGGGGGACATCTGGACTGGTGACCAAGTTCCGGCTCTAGGACTCAGGTTGGCAGGGAGGGAAGTGGGCAGTGTGTGCTGCCACTTCTAGACAGAGTGAGAGGACAATGGGGAGCCAAATCACACCCAGCTACCTGTGTATTGGGAAAGTGATGAAATAAAAGGAACCCAGACCATGTCTTGTGGTCCACAGAAGCACCCATTTCTATTGGGTATATGCCCAGGTGTTGAATTGCTGGGTCACAGTCCATACATATGTTTAGCTTTAATAGTTACAGACAAGCAGGTTTCCAACATTGTTGGACCAATCTTCACACTCATCTGTGAGAACTTGAGTTGTTCTATATCTTTACCAAAACATGGTATTCTCTTTTTAATTTTAGCTATTTTCTCTGGAGTGTGGCAGTATCTCATTGTGGTTTTAAATTATATTTCTCAAATAATTAATGATGCTGAGAACCCTTTCATATACTCGTTGGTCATTTGGATACCTCCTTTTGTGATGTGCCTGTTCAGGTCTTTTATCCATTTTAAAATTGGGTTGTCTATCTTTTTCTTATTGATTTGTAGGCATTCTTTATATATTCTGGCTAAGTCTTTCATGAATATATGTATTATAAATATTTTTTCCTGGTCTCTGGTTTGTCAAGATTTTATTTTTAATTAAAAATCCCCTGCACCAGGAGCCGGACATGTCAGTTCTCCAATCACAATCATGATAAATTTGGAGCAAACAATCAACTAAATCAGAAACTTCCATTGAACAGACATTCACTGAGTCCAAACAGTTGGAATAGATTTTGAAACGTCCTCCCATGTGCATGGATACATCCTTTTGTTCTACTGGCAGAAGCCTCATAAGGCTGCTGTTCACATAAGCTCATTTGAACTCTTTTAACACAAAACGAAACAAAATACCAAAAGGAAAATGAACTGGGGAGAAACAAGCTTGGATGGTGAGACCAGTTAAGAAGCAGGGATGGGAGGTGATAGAGGTTAGGACTCATATAGAGGCAGTGGGATGGAGAGAAGCAGATGGATTCTTGGGACATTTATGAGGCAATTGATTAGATATGGCAGAGGGGCAGAGAAACTAGAGGAGAGAAAATGGGTCCCAGATTTGTGGATTGAAGATTGAAGGACGGGGTGGATGGGGACAGCGACGTTTGCTGAGATTTGGAATACTAGGAAGGAGGGGGAGCAGGATGGGGAAAGGTGATGAACTCAGTAGTGACCATAGGGAGTTTGAAGTGCCTGTGTGATGTCAAAGTGGAGATGTCCATGAGGCAACTGGATATACAGGTCTGAAACCCAGATATATTTGGGAATGACCGGCATACAAATGATAACAAAGCCATGCGAATTGTTGAAATGGTCCAAGAAATGAAAAAGAGGCTGAGAAGAGAAGATGGCCTAGGTGGAGTCACAGAAGCCCAAAGAGAGCCTTCTATCACAGCGACTGCTTACACATGTTGACTGCCCGAGAGTTCAGAAAACCAAAAAGCAGCAAAGGCATTTGCTGGCTCACAGTGCTTGTCTCCCAGAGGGCTGAGACCTTGTGTAAAGCTTTTATCTTTTTAACAGCTTTGAGGTGTGTTTTGTCCGTTGTAGGTGACCAATAAAGACTTCTTAATTAATTGAATTTGTCAGTTAAAGCCAAAGATCACAGAGGCAATCCTGCTTTTCTGGGGCCTCATTTGTGATAAAAGACTGGGAAGACAACAGAAAGAGCCTGGAGAAAGACATGAAGAGTCTGGAAAGGAGAACATGTTACTACTTACCAGATGGAAGAGACCGTGGAGTGCTCAGTAACGAGGAACTGTGATATTCAGTAGGTCATTGAGGTGAAGAGTAAGAACCATGAAGGAGGAGGAAGTGGGTAAACCAAATAAACATTTTATTCTTAAATTCTATGGTTCAGAGCAATATAGAACCTGAGAGATAATCAAATTTAACTGTATTACTTCACAAATGATAAACACCCAGAGAGGCTGAGAGACTTGCTTAAAGAAACACAGCTAGTGACAAGCAACACTTGGACTCAAATGCAGTGTTCAGCCTCCACTCCAGTGCAATTTGCATTATAAACATGAATTCTCACCACTCAGACCTCTCTCCCTCTTTCTTGCCTGTCCCTCCACACTTTTATATGACTGAAATCTGGTGAAAAATGAGCATCTGTTGTGGTTGTGATCATCTATCTGAAAGCACAATCCAGACAGCTGAAGCACTCTCAATGGGCAATAAGTACCATGATGGAACTCAGTACCGGATAGAGACTGATGCTTTACACACCAGGTGCAGCCTCATCTGTCTCCTTGGGAGCCCCCTGAAAGAGTAGAGCCTGGCACAGCTTCAGAAATTCATCCTGCAAATCATTTAAAACATGCATTGGGGTCGAGAGCAGTATGTGCTCTTTTCCAAATTGCATTTATTATTTTTTATAATCAAAGTAATTGTTAAAACATATATATATATATTCATGAGAGATTAGGTAGTTGGAGAGTTAAGTGGACAAGGCCAGTAGACACATAGAAATCAAGTTGTACCAGATGAAAACCAAGCAGGGCTGAAAGGGAAACCAATTCTATTCTCTCTCTCCTTGTTCTCTTTTGGCTTGGTTTGTAGGTTTCTTGGTTTGGGTTTATAGTTAAACTTACATGCAAGGCTTGAATAAGAAAGGTATATTTTCTTAATGTGCTGAAATGGGAGACCAGTCAAAGGAGGGAAGGGGATAGAAAATATACACTGGAAAATGGGGTGAAGCCATGTGACTTTGGGGGAACCACTGCAATGAAATACTGAGTGCAAGACAAAGAAAGACGAAACATGGCCCTTGCCTTTAAAACATATTTGATTCACTGCTCTATCCCAACACCCAGTATGGTTCCTGTTAGTCAAACAATTTTATCTGAATGAAAGAATGAGATTCCTTTTTGAAAAGATTCAGCACATCCCTTCAGATGGTAAAAAAAAGTTCCCATACCCTTTGCCTTTACTTTTTCAGATCCATTAGTCCCAACAGGCACTCTCTATTCCAAGATGTCAAGAAAACCAGGCTCTAAGAGTCACCCCCAAGAGAGCCTCTTTTGTTGCTCAGATGTGGCCTCTCTCTCCAGCCAGTATGATGAGCAGTCTCACCACCCTCCCCCTCTCTGCATGGGACATGACTCCCAGGGATGTGGACCTTCCTGGCAACGTGGGACAAAGATCCTGGAATGAGCTGAGACTCAGCATCAAAGGACTGAGAAAAACCCTAGAATGAGCTGAGAATTAACATCAAGAGACTGAGAGAACCTTCTCGACCAAAAGGGGTAAGAGTAAAATGAGACAAAGTGTCAATGGCTGAGAGATTCCAAACAGAGTCGAGAGGTTATCCTGGAGGTTATTCTTATGCATTAAGTAGATATCACCTTGTTCAAGATGTAGTGGAGAGACTGGAGGAAATTGCCTGAAAATGTAGAGCTGTGTTCCATTAGCCATGTTTCTTGATGATGATTGAACAATGATATAGCTTTCACAATGAGACTCTGTGAATGTGAAAACCTTATGTCTGATGCTCCTTTTAGCAACTATATCAACAGAAGAGTAGAACATATGGAATAAAAATAAATAATAGGGGGAACAAATGTTAAAATAAATTCAGTTTGAAATAGTGGTAAATGAAAGCGAGGGGTAAGGGGTATGGTACGTATAGTTTTTTTTTTCTCTATTATCATTTTATTTCTTTTTCTGTTGTCTTTTTATTTCTTTTTCTAAATCGATGCAAATGTACTAAGAAATGATGAATATGCAACTATGTGATGATATTAAGAATTACTGATTATATATGTAGAATGGAATGATTTCTAAATGTTTTCTTTGTTAATTTTTTTTAATTAATAAAAAAAGTTAAAAAAAAAAAAAAGAAAACCAGGCCTCATGTTACTGAAAAACCACTTTAGCCTTTGGTATTCAGCACTGCCCAGCTGGCCATTACATCAGCTAGGTGTCCTTCAAAGTCCCGAGCATTAGAAATCCAAGATCCCTGCAGAAGGTAGAAAGCCAAGTGGACAGTCTGTTCAAGACTACCTCATGTCTAAGGTCACACAGGTCATTCTGGCTCTAAGGAGACTGCAGAGACGGTTTTACCCCTATTTACTGGCAAGATTCAGTCCTGGCATATGCGCTCCAGTGTTGGGAGTAAAAAGCTGCTCTCATTTTGCCTCCAAAAGTCACTTTTGGGTTCCAGAAAGGGGAAGTTTTGGCTTCTAATGCTTGGAACACAACATTCCAAAACAGCTGGAAAGGCCTGCGAGAGGCCTCTCAGATGAAGTTAACTGAAACCTTCCTCCTGCCTTAGGAGTCAGCTTCTGGTGTTTAAAGGAGAGCTTCAAGTTGCTGCCCAGCTAAGTTTCAGGGCTACCAAGTCTCCAAGGACTTGAGAGCTTGGTTTGGAATATTGTGCCATGTAGAAAGTACTAGCTGTTTCTGCTGGGAAACAGCTTGTTTTCTGCATCAGAAACTCTAAGCCAGGAGGGTGGGAAAGCCCAAAGGCTTTTCTGCTAGCAGCTTTTGCTATGGTCTATAGCCCCCAGTTTTGAGCCACAGGTATTCTATCCCTGAAATCCCCCCAAGAAGAAACATCTCCATGGCATGCAGCACTGAAGCTCTGTGTTCACCATCTGGAAGTCAGCTCCACTCTGGGAAGAATCAGCCATATCAGTCTCTGTACAGTGGCAATAAACTCATATCACTGAAGCAGAAAAGCAGGTTATTATAGCACAACAATGGTGCCTTGCTTGTACTCCTACTACTGGGGGGGATTTCATATTCCGAGAAATTGAGCCTAGCTCTAGCTTGGCCACACACGGCTGGTAAGTATTTCAGCAAAAGAAGCCACTGTCCCGGACAAGATGCATGCTTTACTAGTGTGTCTTCTCATCAGCCCAAGGCTGGCTTCTCTGTGGATCAATAAAGTCTTTCTCAACAAATGTCAACTGTCTTTGTGCTTTAAAATATATCTAAAAAAGGATGTGTTTGAAGTACCTAATTGTTACTTAGGGGTTATTTTGTACTAATTCAACAAATATTGACCAAGCAGCTGACTTAAAAGAAACAATCCAAGTGTTAGTGGAAAAGCAGTGTAAGGCCCAGGTCCCTGACTTCAGGGAGTTTATCATCAAGGAGGGAGCCCTCAGCATGTTGGGTATGGGCTGTGACCTCAGGTGGTGAGGCTGATGTGGAGATACAGGCTGGCCAAACCCTTGGGAATGTGATGGAAAGCTGGATGTACATGGAAGAGGCAGAGAGCCAGATGCATGAGTAGGAGTTGCGTAGCATTTAAGACCAAGCCCTGGAGAGAAGTTCCTGAGACCTGGTGTGCCAGTATGAAAGGATGTATGTACCCTAGAAAAGCCATGTTTTAATCTTAATCCCATTTTGTAAGGGCAACCATTTCTTCTAATCCCTACTAAGAACTGTATGTTTGAAACTTTAATTAGATTATCTCCCCGGAGATGTGACTCAATCAAGAGTGGTTGTTAAATTGGATTAGGTGGAGACATGTCTCCACCCATTCCGGGTGGATCTTGATTAGTTTACTGGAATCCTACAAAAGAGGAAACATTTTGAAAAAAGCAAGAGACTCTGAGAGAGCAGAACGACATAGCCATGAGAAGCAGAGAGTCTACCAGCTAGCGACCTTTGGAGATGAAGAAGGAAAACATCTCCCGGGGTGCTTCATGAACCAGGAAGCCAGGAGAGAAAGCTAGTAGACGACGATGTGTTTCCCACGTACCTTTCCAGATGAGAAAGAAACCCTGACCATGTTCATGTGCCTCCTTACTTGAGAGAGAAACCCTGAACTTCATTGGCCTTCTTTTGTCAAGGTATCTTTCCCTGGATGCCATAGATTGAACATTTCTATAGACTTGCTTTAATTGAGACATTCCCACAGCCTAAAAATTGTTAATTTGCAACTTATTAAATTCCCCGTTTTAAAAGCCATTCCACTTCTGGTATATTGCATTCCAGCAGCTAGCAACCTGAAACACCTGGCTTTCCCACTGTTCCTGCCTTTCCTGAGGTCTGGCTGTTTCCCTTTTCTGGGTTCCTCCGTGCATGCCCTTTCAACACCCATCCCTTAACACACACACTGATACATACGTATCATCATTACTGCCATTACTTATGGTAATGAGACAGTCTCTATTCCTAACTGAGAGGGAAGAGGAATAATTGTATAGATAACCATGTTGCTGTTTGGAAGGCTTGTGATCATAAATGCTTAGTCTGATGTTGTCTGGTTGAAGCATGTCCAACTCTAACACAGCCAGGGATTGGAAGTTCCATCACCTTGTTTACAACTGTTCATCAGAGCTCAGTGCCTTGCACAGTGATGGTGATCAGCAAGTGCTGGATGAATGAATGATTGAATGAATAACTGGGAACCCCAAATGATTAATAAAGGTTTGGAGATGAATATGATCTGTGTATGTGAACTCTCCTGGCAACTCAGTCTGGGGGCTGACCTATAGGTACTACATTAAAGGACTTCAATTGTCCTCTGGCTTCCAGGTGAGTCTGCCAAAATGCGGAACCTTAGCAGGACATCAGAGGGAAGGAGGAGAATGGATGATTCTGGCTTATTTATACCCCACTGAAGGCTACATTCCTGTAAGGTGCCCCTCTCCATATGACCCCTCTGTCTCTCATCACTTTAGGCCTAGACATGGTAATGATCCCCAGCCCCAATGTTACTAGCCCAAAGAAACACCAATCTTTTGTGGTTTCCCCACCAACCCTTGTAAATAATCCCATTATTAAACTCTTCTCAAATTACCCAGTTTGAGTATGCCATCTGTTTCCCACTGAGACCTTGACTGATAGAAGTTCTAAAACTAATGTGCACTTTTTTTCGGGGGGGGGCTACTGGTGGGGTATACAGTTCTCTTTTGTTTTGTTTTAGAGAGGACTTATTGATTTACAGAAAAATCAGGCAGAAAATACAGAGTCCCCATATACCCATCACACACAGCATTCCTTATTAGTAACATTTTGCATTAGGGTGGTAACATTGTTAAAATTGATGAAAGAATATTATAATTGTATTATTAACTATAGTCCATAGTTTACCATTTGGGTTCACTGTTTGCGTTATATAGTCATATTTTTAATGTATTTTAGTAACATATAAACAATCTAAATCTTATTGTTTTAACTGCATTTGAAATTGAATTCAGTGGCATTCATTATTCTCAATGTTGTGCTATTATCACCACCATCCATTACCAAAACTTTTCTATCACTCCAAACAGAAATTCAGTAGAAAATAAGTGTTAACGCCTCATTTCATACCTCACTCCAGCCCCTAGTAACTGGTGCTCCAGTTTTGGAATATATGAATTTGCTTATATTAATTACTTCCTGCCAGTAAAATCATGTAATATTTGTCTTTTTGCATCTGCTTATTTCACTGAATATGATGTGTTCAAAGATCACCATGTTGTTGCATTTTTCAAAAATTCATTCCTTTTTTTAAAATTTTAACTTATGTGTGAGACTAAATAAAAAAATATTCGGTACAAAATTTATATTTTGACTAGTGCATTTCCTAATATGACTAATGTAGACAGCTTAATTGAACACCATAAGTACATGGAACCTTAAGTAGGGCATGAAATTTTGTTGGTTTGTCCAGAGTGATGCCCTGATAAATGAATTTAGTGAAGTAGCAGGTTTCAAGATCAACATATAAAATCAGTGTTTTTTGCACTCTAGTAATGAACAGTCTGAAGAGGAAATCAAGGGTAAAAATTCATTTACAATTGTACTAAAATAATCAAGTATCTAGGAATAAATTTAACCATGGATGTAAAGGACTTGTACATAAAAAACTACAAAACATTGCTGAAAAAAATAAAAGAACTAAATAAGTGAAAGGCAATTTCATGGTCATGGATTCGAAGACTAAATAGTGCTAAGATGTCAATTGTACCCAAAGCAATTTACAGATTCAATACAATCCCAATCAAAATTCCAACAGCCTTCTTTTCAGATATGGAAAAAACAAACATATTTATATGGAAGGGTAGGGGGCTCTGAATAACCGAAACCACTTTGAAAGGGAAGAACAAAGTTGGAGAACTCACATTTCCCAATTTTTAAATATATAAAATTACAGAAATTGAAACACCATAGCATAGTCATAAAACATAGAATATGGGTTACCAAGAGATAGGTTGGCACTAGAGAATGGGGAGCAGTTGCCTGTTATGTAAAGGATTTTTAATGAGGTTAAACTTAAATATTTGGAAAAGGACAAAGTTAAGGGTAGCTTGTTATTTGGATTGTAAGTAATAGTGCTGAATTATAGGTGAATTTGATTGAAAGGCATTGTTTAGAGTCATGTATGTCTTCAGAAAAAAAGTTAAGTTTAAACATGGACAGGGAAGACACAAACGGACATTTGCACACCAATGTTTATAGCAGCGTTATTTACAATTGCAAAGAGATGGAAACAGCCAAAATGTCCATCAACAGACGAGTGGCTAAACAAACTGTGGTATATACATACAACGGAATATTAAAGCATGTAATAACATGGATGGACCTAGAGAACATTATGCTGAGTGAGTCTAGCCAAAAACTGAAGGACAAATACTGTATGGTTCCACTGATGTGAACCGACATTCGAGAATAAGCTTGGAATATGTCATTGGTAACAGAGACCAACAGTACTTAGAAACAGGGCAAGATAATGGGTAACTGGAGCTGAAGGGATACAGACTGTGCAACAGGACTAGATACAAAAACTCAAAAATAGACAGCACAATAATACCTAATTGTAAAGTAATCATGTTAAAACACTGAATGAAGCTGCATCTGAGCTATAGGTTTTTTTGTTTGTTTGTCTGTTTGTTTGTTTGTGTCTTTTTTTTTACTATTATTATTATTTTTATTTTTTTCTTTATATTAACATTCTATATCTTTTTCTGTTGTTTTGCTAGTTCTTTTCCTAAATCGATGCAAATGTACTAAGAAATGATGATCATGCATCTATGTGATGATGTTAAGAATTACTGATTGCATATGTAGAATGGAATGATTTCTAAATGTTGTGTTAATTTCTTTTTTTCTTTAATTAATAAAAAAAAATATGGATGGGGCAGACTTATGGACTGATAGAATCATATTGAGGCTTCAGAAATAAACCCTCATACATGGCCAACTTGTTTTTGACAAGGGTGCCATGTTCACTTAATTGGGAAAGAATAGTTTCTTTACCAAACTGTCTGGGAAAACTGGTTATCCATATGCAAAATAATAAAGGTGGACTCCTACTTCACACCACATCCTAAGAACAGTTGATTCAAAGTGAATCTAAGACTTAAATAGAAGAACCAAAACAATAAAATTCCTACAAGAAAACATAGGGAAGTAGCTTCAGGACTTTGTATTAAGCAGTGGTTTCTTAGAGTCTACACCATAAGCATGAGCAACAAAATAAAAAAATAGATAAATGGTACTTAATCAAAGGACATCAAAGGACTTTATCATGAAAGTAAAAGGACAACCTACAGAATAGAAGAAAATATTTGGAATCCACAAATCCAATAAGAGTTTAATAACAAGAATTTATAAAGAACTCCTACAACTAAGCAACAAAAAGACAAACAACCAGATTTTAAAATGGACAAAAGACTTGAATAGACATTTCTCCAAAGAAGATGTACAAATGGCCAAAAGGCACATGAAAAGATGCCCAATATCATTAGCCATTAGGGAAATGCAAATAAAAACCGCAATGAGATACCAACTCACACACACTAAATGGCTACTATTTTTTTAATGGAAAATAAGAAGTATTGGAGAGGATGTGGAGAAATAGGAATGCACATTTCATTATTGGTGGGAATGCAGCTGCTGTGGAAGACAGTTTAGTAGTTCTTCCGCAAGTTAAGTACAGGCTCATAGGACCTGGCAATCCCAATTCTAGTTATATACCCCAAAGAACTGAAAGCAGGGACTCAAACATATTTTGGCACACTAATGTTCCTAATGACATTATTCACAATTGCCAAAAGGTGGAGGCAACCCAAGTATTAATCTACAGATGAATGGTTAAACAAAATATGATATAAATATGTAATGGAATATCATTTGGTTATAAAAGGAATGAATTTTTTTATCACATAATAGAATGTCTATCACCATAATCATTTTTTAGAACATTTGCATCACTCCAGAAAAATAAATAAAAAGAGAAAAGAAAAAAGTCGCACATGTCATATCCCTTACCCTTCCCTCGCACTGACCGCTAGTATTTCCATGTACTCAATAGATTTTAACCTTCGTTCCCCCTATTTTTTTCTATACCCCTTACCACTCCCTTTCCTTCTTCACTAGTATTTCAATATACTCAACTTATTTTGACATTTGTTTCCCCTATTATTTATTTATTTTTATTCCATATTTTTTACTCATCTGTCAATATCATAGATAAAAGAAGCATCAGACACAAAGTTTTCACAATCACACAGTCACATTGCAAAAACTATATCATTATACATTCATCTTCAAGGAACATGGCTACTGGAACACAACTCTACAGTTTCAGGCACTTCCTTCTAGCCACTCAAATATACCTTAAACTAAAAAGGGGATATCTATAAAATGCATAAGAATAACTACCAGGATAACCTCTCGACTCTGTTTGGAATCTCTCAGCCACTGACACTTTATTTTGTCTCATTTCTTTCTTTTCCCTTTTGGTTGAGAGGATTTTCTCAGTCCCTTGATGCTGAGTCCCAGCTCATTCTAGAATTTCTGTCCCACATTGCCAGGGAGGTTTACACCCCTGGGAGTTATGTCCCGTGTAGAGAGGGGAAGGGCAGTGAGTTTGCTCGCCATGTTGGCTGAGAGAGAGATAGGCCACATCTGAGCAACAAAAGAGGTTCTCTGGGGGTACTCTTAGGCCTAATTTTAAGTAGCCTAACCTTTGTGGGGATAATTTTCATATAAACAAACCCCAAGATTGAGGACTTGACCCATTGATTTGGTTGTCCCCACTGCTTGTGAGAATATCAAGAATTCAACTTGGGGAAGTTGCATTTTCCCCCTTTTTCACCATTCCCCCAAGGGGACTTTGCAAATACTTTTTTATTCACCGTTGAAATCACTTGGATTTATTGGGTCATCACTCTGGACAAACCTATAAAATCTCATGCCCTACTCAAGGTTCTATGTACTTATGGTGTTCAATTAAGCTGTCTACATAAGTCATATTAGGAAATGCACTAGTCAAAACATAAATTTTGTACCGAATATTTTTTTATTTAGTCTCACACATAAGTTAAAATTTTAAAATATTAATTACTATCAATTTTCAGCACCCTGCAGTAATGACATTCCTATGTTCTTCCTCATGCAAAAAGAATTTTTTTAATTTGTACATTTAATCACTATCATACACTTTAGGCATTTGTAGATTATACTACATGATAAGCTCTTACAATCTTTTTTATTTCTGTGGGTCAGTAGCAATATCCTCCCTCTCATTTTTGGGTTTAGATATTTGCATCAAGTATGGACTTTTTTTAAATGATTTTTTAAATTAATTTTTTAAAAAATAGAACAACAAACAAACAAAAACATTCTTAACTTATGATCATTCCATTCTACATATATAATCATTAATTCACACTATCATCACATAGTTGCATAGTCATTATTATGATCATTTCTTAGAACATTTGCATCAATTCAGAAAATGAAATAAAAAGAAAACAGAAAAACTCATACTTACCACACCCCTTACCCCTCTCTTTCATTGATCACTACCATTTCAATCTACTAAATTTATTTTAACATTTGTTCCCCCTATTATTTATTTTTATGCTGTATGTTTTACTGGTCTGTTGATAAGGTAGATAAAAGGGGCATCAGACACAAGGTTTTCACAATCACACAGTCACACTGTGAAAGCTATATCATTATACAATCATCTTCAAGAAACATGGCTACTGGAACACAGCTCTACATTTGCAGGCAGTCCCCTCCAGCCTCTCCGTTACATCCCCAGAGTTACCCTTTTTTTTAATTAATTTTTTGTAAAAAATATAACAACAAACAAACAAAAACATTCTTAACATGATTATTCCATTCTACATATATAATCAGTAATTCACAATATCATCACATAATTATATATTCATCATCATGATCATTTCTTAGAACATTTACATCAATTCAGAAAAAGAAATAAAAAGAAAACAGAAAAAAATTCATACATACCATTCTCCTTATCCCTCCCTTTCATTGATCACTAGCATTTCAATCTGCTAAATTTATTTTAACATTTGTTCCCCCATTATTTATTTTTATGGCGTATGTTTTACTCACCTTTCAATAAAGTAGATAAAAGGAGCATCAGACACAAGGTTTTCACAATCACACAATCACATTGTGAAAGCTGTATCATTACACAATCATCCTCAAGAAACATGGCTACTGGAACACAGCTCTACATTTTCAGGCAGTTCCCTCCAGCCTCTCCATTATACCTTAACTAAAAAGGTATCTATATTATGTGTAAGAATAACCTCTAGGATAACCTCTAGACTCTGTTTGGCATCTCTCAGCCATTAACAATTTATTTTGTCTCATTTTGCTCTTCCCCCTTTTGGTCGAGAAGGTTTTCTCAATTCCTTGATGCTGAGTCTCAGCTCATTCTGGGATTTCTGTCCCATGTTGCCAGGAAGATCCACACCCCTGGGAATCATGTCCCACTTAGACAGGGTGAAGGCAGTGAGTTTGCTTGTTGTGTTGGCTGAGAGAGAGAGAGGCCACATCTGAGCAACAAAAGAGGTTCTCTTGGGGGTGAGTCTTAGGCCTAATTTTAAGTAGGCTTAGCCTATCCTTTGCGGAGTTATCAAGCCGTGCTTTTTTTTTTTTATTAATTAAAAAAAGAATTAACAAAACAATTAGAAATCATTCCAATCTACATGTACAATCAGTAATTCTTAATAACATCACATAGTTGCATATTCATCATTTCTTAGTACATTTGCATCGATTTAGAAAAAGAAATAAAAAGACAACAGAATAAGAATTAAAACAATAATAGAAAGAAAAAAAACAAAAAAAAAACAAAAACAAAAAACCTATACCTCACATGCAGCTTCATTCAGTGTTTTAACATAATTGCATTACAATTGGGTAGTATTGTGCTGTCCATTTCTGAGTTTTTATATCCAGTCCCGTTGTACAGTCTGTATCCCTTCATCTCCAATTATCCCTTCTCTTTTTTTTTTTTTTTTTAATTAACGGAAAAAAAGAAATTAACCCAACATTTAGAGATCATACCATTCTACACATGCAATCATTAATTCTTAACATCATCACATAGATGCATGATCATCATTTCTTAGTACATTTGCATTGGTTTAGAAGAACTAGCAACATAACCGAAAAAGATATAGAATGTTAATATAGAGAAAAAAATAAAAGTAATAATAGTAAAATCAAAACAAAACAACACAAAACAAAACAAAAACCTATAGCTCAGATGCAGCTTCATTCAGTGTTTTAACATGATTACTTTACAATTAGGTATTATTGTGCTGTCCATTTTTGAGTTTTTGTATCTAGTCCTGTTGCACAGTCTGTATCCCTTCAGCTTCAATTACCCATTGTCTTACCCTGTTTCTAACTCCTGCTGAACTCTGTTACCAATGACATATTTCAAGTTTATTCTCGAATGTCCGTTCACATCAGTGGGACCATACAGTATTTGTCCTTTAGTTTTTGGCTGGATTCACTCAGCATAATATTCTCTAGGTCCATCCATGTTATTACATGGTTCATAAGTTTATCTTGTCTTAAAGCTGCATAATATTCCATCGTATGTATATACCACAGTTTGTTTAGCCACTCTTCTGTTGATGGAGATTTTGGCTGTTTCCATCTCTTTGCAATTGTAAATAATGCTGCTATAAACATTGGTGTGCAAATGTCCGTTTGTGTCTTTGCCCTTAAGTCCTTTGAGTAGATACCTAGCAATGGTATTGCTGGGTCGTATGGCAGTTCTATATTCAGCTTTTTGAGGAACCGCCAAACTGCCTTCCACAGTGGTTGCACCCTTTGACATTCCCACCAACAGTGGATAAGTGTGCCTCTTTCTCCACATCCTCTCCAGCATTTGTCATTTTCTGTTTTGTTGATAATGGCCATTCTGGTGGGTGTGAGATGATATCTCATTGTGGTTTTGATTTGCATTTCTCTAATGGCCAGGGACATTGAGCATCTCTTCATGTGCCTCTTGGCCATCCGTATTTCCTCTTCTGAGAGGTGTCTGTTCAAGTCTTTTTCCCATTTTGTAATTGGGTTGGCTGTCTTTTTGTTGTTGAGATGAACAATCTCTTTATAAATTCTGGATACTAGACCTTTATCTGATATATCATTTCCAAATATTGTCTCCCATTGTGAAGGCTGTCTTTCTACTTTCTTGATGAAGTTCTTTGATGCACAAAAGTGTTTAATTTTGAGGAGTTCCCATTTATTTATTTCCTTCTTCAGTGCTCTTGCTTTAGGTTTAAGGTCCATAAAACCGCCTCCAGTTGTAAGATCCATAAGATATCTCCCAACATTTTCCTCTAACTGTTTTATGGTCTTAGATCTAATGTTTAGATCTTTGATCCATTTTGAGTTAACTTTTGTATAGGGTGTGAGAGATGGGTCTTCTTTCATTCTTTTGCATATGGATATCCAGTTCTCTAGGCACCATTTATTGAAGAGACTGCTCTGTCCCAGGTGAGTTGGCTTGACTGCCTTATCAAAGATCAAATGTCCATAGATGAGAGGGTCTATATCTGAGCACTCTATTCGATTCCATTGGTCGATATATCTATCTTTATGCCAATACCATGCTGTTTTGACCACTGTGGCTTCATAATATGCCTTAAAGTCAGGCAGCGCGAGACCTCCAGCTTCGTTTTTTTTCCTCAAGATGTTTTTAGCAATTTGGGGCACCCTGCCCTTCCAGATAAATTTGCTTATTGGTTTTTCTATTTCTGAAAAATAAGTTGTTGGGATTTTGATTGGTATTGCATTGAATCTGTAAATCAATTTAGGTAGGATTGACATCTTAACTATATTTAGTCTTCCAATCCATGAACACGGTATGCCCTTCCATCTATTTAGGTCTTCTGTGATTTCTTTTAGCAGTTTTTTGTAGTTTTCTTTATATAGGTTTTTTGTCTCTTTAGTTAAATTTATTCCTAGGTATTTTATTCTTTTAGTTGCAATTGTAAATGGGATTCGTTTCTTGATTTCCCCCTCAGCTTGTTCATTACTAGTGTATAGAAATGCTACAGATTTTTGAATGTTGATCTTGTAACCTGCTACTTTGCTGTACTCATTTATTAGCTCTAGTAGTTTTGTTGTGGATTTTTCCGGGTTTTCGACGTATAGTATCATATCGTCTGCAAACAGTGATAGTTTTACTTCTTCCTTTCCAATTTTGATGCCTTGTATTTCTTTTTCTTGTCTAATTGCTCTGGCTAGAACCTCCAACACAATGTTGAATAATAGTGGTGATAGTGGATATCCTTGTCTTGTTCCTGACCTTAGGGGGAAAGTTTTCAATTTTTCCCCATTGAGGATGATATTAGCTGTGGGTTTTTCATATATTCCCTCTATCATTTTAAGGAAGTTCCCTTGTATTCCTATCTTTTGAAGTGTTTTCAACAGGAAAGGATGTTGAATCTTGTCGAATGCCTTCTCTGCATCAATTGAGATGATCATGTGATTTTTCTGCTTTGATTTGTTGATATGGTGTATTACATTAATTGATTTTCTTATGTTGAACCATCCTTGCATACCTGGGATGAATCCTACTTGGTCATGATGTATAATTCTTTTAATGTGCTGTTGGATACGATTTGCTAGAATTTTATTGAGGATTTTTGCATCTGTATTCATTAGAGAGATTGGTCTGTAGTTTTCTTTTTTTGTAATATCTTTGCCTGGTTTTGGTATGAGGGTGATGTTGGCTTCATAGAATGAATTAGGTAGTTTTCCCTCCACTTCGATTTTTTTGAAGAGTTTGAAAAGAATTGGTACTAATTCTTTCTGGAACGTTTGGTAGAATTCACATGTGAAGCCATCTGGTCCTGGACTTTTCTTTTTAGGAAGCTTTTGAATGACTAATTCAATTTCTTTACTTGTGATTGGTTTGTTGAGGTCATCTATGTCTTCTTGAGTCAAAGTTGGTTGTTCATGTCTTTCCAGGAACCCGTCCATTTCCTCTAAATTGTTGTATTTATTAGCGTAAAGTTGTTCATAGTATCCTGTTATTACCTCCTTTATTTCTGTGAGGTCAGTAGTTATGTCTCCTCTTCCATTTCTGATCTTATTTATTTGCATCCTCTCTCTTCTTCTTTTTGTCAATCTTGCTAAGGGCCCATCAATCTTATTGATTTTCTCATAGAACCAACTTCTGGCCTTATTGATATTCTCTATTGTTTTTATGTTTTCAATTTCATTTATTTCTGCTCTAATCTTTGTTATTTCTTTCCTTTTGCTTGCTTTGGGGTTAGCTTGCTGTTCTTTCTCCAGTTCTTCCAAATGGATAGTTAATTCCTGAATTTTTGCCTTTTCTTCTTTTCTGATATAGGCATTTAGAGCAATAAATTTCCCTCTTAGCACTGCCTTTGCTGCGTCCCATAAGTTTTGATATGTTGTGTTTTCATTTTCATTCGCCTCGAGGTATTTGCTAATTTCCCTTGCAATTTCTTCTTTGACCCAGTCGTTGTTTAGGAGTGTGTTGTTGAGCCTCCACGTATTTGTGAATTTTCTGGCACTCTGCCTATTATTGATTTCCAACATCATTCCTTTATGGTCCGAGAAAGTGTTGTGTAAGATTTCAATCTTTTTAAATTTGTTAAGACTTGCTTTGTGACCCAGCATATGGTCTATCTTTGAGAATGATCCATGAGCACTTGAGAAAAAGGTGTATCCTGCTGTTGTGGGATGTAATGTCCTATAAATGTCTATTAAGTCTAGTTCATTTATAGTAATATTCAGATTCTCTATTTCTTTGTTGATCCTCTGTCTAGATGTTCTGTCCCTTGATGAGAGTGGTGAGTTGAAGTCTCCAACTATTATGGTATATGAGTCTATTTCCCTTTTCAATGTTTGCAGTATATTCCTCACGTATTTTGGGGCATTCTGATTCGGTGCGTAAATATTTATGATTGTTATGTCTTCTTGTTTAATTGTTCCTTTTATTAGTATATAGTGTCCTTCTTTGTCTCTTTTAACTGTTTTACATTTGAAGTCTAATTTGTTGGATATTAGTATAGCCACTCCTGCTCTTTTCTGGTTGTTATTTGCATGAAATATCTTTTCCCAACCTTTCACTTTCAACCTATGTTTATCTTTGGGTCTAAGATGTGTTTCCTGTAGACAGCATATAGAAGGATCCTGTTTTTTAATCCATTCTGCCAATCTATGTCTTTTGATTGGGGAATTCAGTCCATTGACATTTAGTGTTATTACTGTTTGGATAATATTTTCCTCTAACATTTTGCCTTTTGTATTATATATATCATATCTGATTTTCCTTCTTTCTACACTCTTTTCCATATCTCTCTCTTCTGTCTTTTTGTATCTGACTCTAGTGCTCCCTTTAGTATTTCTTGCAGAGCTGGTCTCTTGGTCACAAATTCTTTCAGTGACTTTTTGTCTGAGAATGTTTTAATTTCTCCCTCATTTTTGAAGGATAATTTTGCTGGATATAGGAGTCTTGGTTGGCAGTTTTTCTCTTTTAGTATTTTAAATATATCATCCCACTGTCTTCTAGCTTCCATGGTTTCTGCTGAGAAATCTACACAAAATCTTATTGGGTTTCCCTTGTATGTAATGGATTGTTTTTCTCTTGCTGCTTTCAAGATCTTCTCTTTCTCTTTGACCTCTGACATTCTAACTAGTAAGTGTCTTGGAGAACGCCTATTTGGGTCTAATCTCTTTGGGGTGCGCTGCACTTCTTGGATCTGTAATTTTAGGTCTTTCATAAGAGCTGGGAAATTTTCAGTGATAATTTCTTCCATTAGTTTTTCAAGCCGTGCTTTTTTATTCTACAGTGTGGAGTTAGGGGGACTGGGTGGAAACAGTAGAATTTTTATTTTCATGACAATTTGCCATCTCTGAGAATACTAATAGGGAAAGGTACATTGTAAATACTCTTAAAAAGAGATTTAAAAAGTCTCAAATGATCCAAAGCTTTCTCTTACCCCTAAGATAAATATATTTTCTCAAGTCTTTAGTGCATGTTATCTTGTCCACATGGGATCAGCTTTTAAGGCAGGTTTTCCACTAGGCAGTTTCTACAGTAGTCTAAGATAGAAATGCCTGATTTACTACCTAAGACTCAAATGGAAACACACAGGAGGTAAGTTTACTTGTTCTTCCCCCACCCTCCTCATTCCCTAAAAAAAAAAAAAAAAAAAAAGAGAGCATACTGGTTTCTTTAGTCTTCAGTCTTTTGGCAACAGCCATTTAAAAGAATGAATTGTGTGGCAATTATCAATTTTGCAAGGAATCAACTCTGGCCTCAGCTTTCATTTGAGATGCAGTTACATGAAAACCAGACTGCGTTAATTTCATCCCCTTCAGGGTTGCCTGGCAACAAGGCCTTGTTCCAGACCATCTCTTCTCTTTGGCTCAGAGTGTTCTCTTTGGGGGTGCTGCACATGCAAAGGCAATCATCATCTTGTTGCTCTTGCTTCTGAACGTGTTCCTGTGGCTATGATGGTGGGGGGGGGGGGTGGCTTTGCTGCAGTTGGACTGGCTGGGGTCTGTATAACCCCTGGGTATGACAGCACAGAGAACAAGCTATACTTGGGGAATCTGGGATTTGAACAATCAAGGTTAGATAGGAAAGAGGGAGCACGAGCAGTGTCTGAGGGAATACTGGAGGGCTTGAGTAGGGTTGAGATTTAGACAGGCTCTAATGAAGTAAATACTAAGGTCCTTTCAAAAGAAAAAAAAACATTACTATGTTTTGATTTGGAAATATTTCTAAGATCTATGGTTGAATAATAAATGCAAGGTCCAGAACAGTATGCATAGGATGCCGGCTTTTAGGAGGGGGTGGAAACGGGTAGGAAAGTATTTTGTTTATGTTTGCATATAGAAAAATACAGATGGTCATCTGTGAGGGTTTATGAGAGATGACAGTAATGAGGTAGAAGGGGCAGGGCAAGAACAAGATTTTCATTTTGTACCTGTGCTGCTTTATAAACCAAATTGTGTTATCAAGTCAAAAAATAAAATTAAAAAATAAACATTAAAAAATTGTTAGCAACCCAATGAAAGTTGTTAATGTTAGAGAAAGTTGGGTGAACCATATATGGGAATTTTTTGTGCTATTTTTGCAATGTTTTAGTGAGTCTGGATTTATTCAAAATCAAGCTAGAAAGGAAATGTTTGGGGAGTATATGGGAATTCTGTACTTTTGCATAATTTTTCTGTAAACGTGCAACTTCTCTAATTAAAAAAAAATGGTTAAAATGGCAAAAAAAGAGAGAATGAGATGTTTTAAATTCAAACAGAATTTCTAGTCTTCCTTCAGTGTTAAAAACCATTCTTGCTATCCTTTGTAAAGGAAGTCAATCTGCACTTTTGAACCTCTTGAGTGACTTGGTAGGAGTTGGAATTGCCTTTGAGCATTGTGACTGGCACAGAAAAGTCCTCAGCTAGGAGCATAAGCCTTCATCAGTGTGGGCCAATCCCTCATCAAAATGACGTCAGCTTCCTAGAGATCTAAGGAGAAATAAGTGACAGCCTCCCTAGGGATACACACAAAAATATTTATAAATATGTGTATATACATGGTTTAGTACACACACATATATTCTTTGCCCTGTCAGTTTAGAGGGTTTAAAAGAAATGATACCCCAGAGGCAATGGGCACACCAAACACCTAGATCTATATTTAAAACACCATTCTCCAATAAAAGAAATAAGGGCTCCTTGGAGAAATTACTAATTTTAAGAGTGGGGCAGGAAATATACAAGATGAGACTGGAGCATTTTGTTGTGCCAGAAAATAAGAAAGTCCTCAAAAAATAAAGAAAGAATAGAAAAACGAAACCAAAAAAAAAAAAAATAGAAATCCCACAATGATCATCATATGTCAAAGGGAACCAACCAAAAGAGCTCCTAACAGTTAAAGCTGAAACAATTTGAGCAAAAAAATGAATAAGGGGGTATTGGATTATAACCCAAAATATATGTAAAAATATAACCCATATTTATATAAGTAAATGATTGAATAAATAGTGAAGCCATTTGACTTCACATGGCTTCTTTGTGGGAAGTTCTAAACTTAATAATTCAATACCTGCTCATTTATGAAGTTTGTTACATCAGTACCTATTCCCCAACCCCTTTAGTCAGGTTGTTTCATATATTTGTAATATATTTAGATTCCTTTGTCACATTCTGCATTCCATCTTGGCATACCCCAGCCTCCTTAATGATTTTTTAAAATTTGCATATGTTAAAGTTTACCCTCTGTGATGTAAAGTTCTGTGAGATTTGAAAAATATGTAGTATATTCACCATTACAGTATCAACCTTCTCATTCCTCCCCTTGAGTTGCTGGGAGCCACTGATCTATGTACCATCACTCTGATTTTGCTTTTTCCAGATTGTCATATAATTGGAATCATGTGGTATGTCATTTCTTTAGACTGGCATCTTTTACTTAGCTATATACATTTAAGATCATCCATGTCTTTTCATGGCTTGAAAACTCATTTCTTTTTTTTTTTCACCGTGTACTATTCCATTGTATGGATGTACCACAGTTCATTTATCCATTCACCCATTGAAGGACACCTTGGTTATTTCCAGCTTTTGGCAATTATGAATAAAGTTCCAATAAACATTCATGTTCAGATTTCTGTGTGAGCATAGGTTTTCATTCTCTGAGATAAATGCCCAGGAGTGCCACTTCTGGGTCGTATGCTAAATACATTTTTAGGTTTGTAAGAAACTGTCAAACTATTTTTCAGGTGACTATACCATTTTACACCAGCAATGTGTAAGTAATCTAGCTTCTCCTCATCCTTGCCAGCGTTTGATGTTATCACTATTTTTTTTACAGACATTCTGATAGATATGTACATGTTTTCTTATTGAAAACCATAAACATCTTAAAGCACTTGAGTCAATACTACCTAATATTTACGGTATGCCTGACTCCAACCTAGGCTTTTCACATGCATAGGAGACTGAGATTTTGCATATGAGGAGTTGGATAGGCAAGAATAGAAACACAGGGAAGGCAGTTCCTTCAAAGACAGCCATGAGAATCCAATAAGCTCACCAGTAATCATGTGTTTTGGACAATAAATTCTGGGCCTCTAATAGGAACCCATCTCAGGATTCTTTGTGTGGAAGGGATCAGGTGGAATATCACTGTCTGGATCTAGCAGAGGATCAAAGTAAACTTGTTGAAGTTCCAGCTGAAAAGAATGACTTTTCAGGGTTTCCAAAAAAAAAAAAAAAAAAAAAAAAGTGGGGCGGGGGTTTAGATTCTGCCTGTGTTATTCTGCAATGAAACAGGGCAAAGCTAACCAACAGAACTAAGCTGCCTACTTGTAGAAGCATAAGACTGATTTTCCTTCTACCTAAGAGAGCACCCTATCCCTTCCTGGTAGATTCTGTTAAAGAAGATTCTTGGGTTATCGTTCAAGTTCAACTTCCTTATTTACCTCAACTTCTATCTACTGCATCAAGCCTAGGGCAGTAAGTTCTATTTACCAAGAGTTGGAAATACGGATAAAACAAAAAAAACTACTGAACATTAATGGATCTCAGTTACCCAAGGAATTAAAGGCCTTGATGTATCAAAACTACATGGCTTTGAAAAAAACATTACTCTTTAGATAAAAAACAGTTTTTTTTGTCTGCAAAAAAATGAAACAGAACACTGTGCTCAGGACCTCACAGAGGAGTGATGCTCTCAGGGGATTCTGGCCTTCCTGGCCTACCTTTCTCCACCCCTGCTCTTCCTGCTCTTCTCCCCAGGGGATGTCTATTGTCCACACTCTACTCTGATTTATGCAAAAGGTATTTATGTACACCCCACCCTACTCCAAAAGAGCTTTGAAGAAGTTTTAAGTATTAAAATAGTTTCCTATATAAACAGGACAATAAAAATGAAAACAGAACCACCCTAATTAAAAGGAGCAGAAAAATAGATATGGACAAATGATTAGTTATCACCCATTATGATCATACTTTGCTTTAAAGAATTCTCTTGCCTTCTGATATTCAAATGCAACAAAACTCTTTCAGAAAACCATCATTTAACTTTTCCCATATGTCTTCAAAGTTTCAGGTTCAATTTATGCTCTCATTATTTTCCATTTCACTCTTTTCTTCCTTAATTACAGAGCTTTGAGTAACTAATCCACTTAAAAAATCTTAAGGACTTTCCAGTAGCCTAAGACTCTAGCTGGTGGCTATAGCTATTATATCTTTTAAAAAGCTCAACAGATTGTCCTTCTTTTGCTCCCATAGGCAGCCATTATTCATCTCAAATTTTTTTCTGATGCTAAATTGCAAAGATGTGATAAAGCCAGTATCTCAAATAAAAATCAGTAGATGAGTAATTATATGTTGAAGAATTCCCCTTAATATACTCTTAAGGTACCATACTCTTCCTTCTTATAACTTACCTCAATTACAGTTTGACTGTTACTTACAGGATTCATTAATTCATGCCCAACTCCTCCAGTAAACTGTATGCTACCTGAGGGCAGGGCCTTATTGTCTTGTCCACTAGTGTGTCCTCATACAGAATCTGGCACACAGTAGAGGCTCACATATTTACTGAAGGTTGCTGAGTGCCTTCTGCAAACAGGATGTTATGTTCAGACCTTTTGGGAATGTGCAGAAGGATTCATGATTAGTACCTCCCACCACCCAAGACACATACATTTAATGCTGGGTGGAAGCTTCAACTTGTATGCCAAGGCCTTTCAGAAGAGTTCGGATTCCCTTTGTGGTTACCATGTTCTTTGGAGGCTATAGAATCCCTGCACAGGCCTCTGATGTGGAACTGGGAGGGGTATAAACCTGGCTGACCAACCTCGTTGGCTGAAAGTGGAGATAGTATGTGGGCATCCATCCCCTCAGACACTCAGCCTCTAGAACTGGCCATGGTGACCCCATTTTATAGTAAGAGGCATGTATGAAATGATCTCTAGGGTCCTTTACATCCTAGATTGTGGTTTATCTCAGTGCCATAACAGGTTTGCCTCAAACAAGGACCAGATCTCCCAAGCAACAGGCTTTATTGTCCCAGTGAGCTATATTAATGTTGCCACCTGACTTCCCAGCTGCTGCCATATCATCTTTCCCAAATACTTAAGTGTCCATTAGTTTATGGTACTATTTGGATACTGCAACAGTTTATGTCTGGCCCCTATCCTGAAACAACAAGAAAATGTAAAAGTGGGAGAACCAACTGAAAGGAGAACTAATAAATAAACCATGAGGTACATACAACCTATGCCTATCCCTACTCTATTTGGCCAGATCATAATTTTCTCTTTTTGATAAATACCTTAACAGGGTAGAGCAGATTTTCTCAACCTCAACACTATTGTCATTGGATTGGATAATTAATTGTTGGGAGACTGTGCTGTGAATTGTACGGTGTTTAGTAGCATTTCTGACCTCTATATACTAGATGCTAGTAGTTATCTTCTACCCCCAGTTGTGACAACCCAAAATGTTTCCAGACATTACCAAATGCATCTGATTGATAACCGCTAGGGTAAATGACACATTCTGAAAGTCAGTGAATGTGTCAGCACAAAGTTGTTGGAATTTGTCCTGAAAAAGAGGCAACATGTTAATAATTGGTGGATGTTGCAACTTCCTGTAACCTTGAAATTGTTTCTAAATAAAAAGTTAAAAAAAGAAACAGATCAGTTGCATTCAAGCTATTTTTTAGCAAGTAACTTTATTGAGTTAGAATTCACATTCCATACTATTCACCCTTTAAATAGTACAATTAAGTATTATTTAGTAAGTTCACATGGTTATGTAACCATCACCAAAATCTAATTTTAGATATTTTTGCTCTCCCCAAAAGAACCTCCATTAGCAGTCACTCCCCAGTCCCTGCTTCTCCTAGTTAACCACTTATTTACATTCTGTCTCATCTATAAATGTCTAGAATAGTCAAATCTATGATCTTTTGTGACTGACTTATAACAATGCCACTTAGAATACTGTTTGTTTATCACCGTAAAGGATAGGCTAAGACTATTTAAAATTAGGCCTAAGAGTCACCCCCAGAGAATACCTTTTGTTGCTCAGATGTGGCCTCTTTCTCTCTGCCAATATGACAAGCAAACTCACTGCCCTCCCCCTCTCTACATGGGACATGACTCCCAGGGGTGTGAACCTTCCTCGCATTGTGGGGCAGAAATCCTAGAATGAGCTGGGACTCAGTATCAAGGGATGGAGAAAACCTTCTTGACCAAAAGGGGGAAGAGAGAAATGAGACAAAATAAACTGTCAATGTGCAGGAGTAGAAATTCCACCCTATGAGTGAGGGCTGCTTGGAAGAAGGGAGATCTAGTCCTCTCTGCCTCACTTGCAGCATAGAGTTTCTGCAACAAGAGGTTGGGAGGGGATGAGAAGAAACACTGGTAGCCTGCTTCCTCTGGGACAAAACTGTAACTCCAGATTGGAAACTCAGGGGGAAAGGGAGCCCGTGCTTTTTTGGCTGAACCTGTGTGGAACAGAGTGTCTGAGATAGAACTTCAAAAGTATGAAGTTGGAGGAGGAAGGTCCATGTCTCAAATGCACAAGTTCTCACTGGTCTGAGATTTGGTAAAGTTCCTGAATGACAATTTTCAGAGACTTTAAAATGGTTGTGCTCAGCAGGATACATCTTTTTCTCAAGTGCTCATGGATCATTCTCAAGGATAGACCATATGCTGGGTCACAAAGCAAGTCTCAACAAATTTAAAAAGATTGAAATAATATAAAACACTTTCTCAGATCATAAAGGAATGAAGTTGGAAGTCAACAATAGGCAGAGGGCCAGAAAATTCACAAATATATGCAGGCTAAACAACACACTCTTAAACAATCAGTGGGTGAAGGAAGAAATTACAAGAGAAATCAGTAAATATATTGAGGAAAATGAAAATGAAAACACAACATATCAAAATTTATGGGATGCAACAAAGGCAGTGCTAAGAGGGAAATTTATTGCCCTAAATGCCTATATCAAAAAAGAAGGGCAAAAGTGGAAGAATTAGCTGTCTACTTGGAAGAACTAGAGAAAGAACAGCAAACTAACCCCAAAGCAAGCAAAAGGAAAGAAATAACAAAGATTAGACAAAAATAAATGAAATTGAGAACATGAAAACAACTGAGAAAATCAACAAAACCAGAAGTTGGTTCTATGAGAAAATCAGTAAGATTGATGGACCCTTAGTGAGACTGACAAAATGAAGAAGAGAGAGGATGTAAATAAATAAAATCAGAAATGGAAGAGGAGACATAACCACCAACCCCACAGAATAAAGGAAGTAATGAGAGGATACTATGAACAACTTTATGCCAATAAATTCGACAATGTAGATGAAATGGACAACTTCCTAGAAAGGCGTGAACAACCAACATTGACTCGAGAAGAAATAGAGGACCTCAACAAACCAATCACATGCAAAGAAATTGAGTTAGTCATTAAGAAGCTCCAAAAAAAGGGAAGTCCAGGACTAGATGGCTTCACATGTGAATTGTACTAAACATTCAAGAGAGAATTAGTACCAATCCTGCTCAAATTCTTCAAAAAAAATCAAGCTACCTAACATTCTATGATGCCAACATCATCCTCATACCAAGCCAGACAAAGATATTACAAAAAAAGAAAACTACAGAGCAATCTCTCTAGTGAATATAGATGCAAAAATCCTCAACAAAATTCTTGTAAATCAAATCCAACAGCACATTAAAAGAATTATACACCATGACCAAGTATGATTCATTCCAGGTATGCAAGGATGGTTCAACATAAGAAAATCAATTAATGTAATATACCGTATCAACAAATTAAAGGAGAAAAAACACATGATCATCTCCATTGATGCAGAAAAGGCATTTGACAAAATTCAACATCCTTTCTTGTTAAAAACTTCAAAGGATAGGAATAGAAGGGAACTTCCTCAACATGATGAAGGGAATATATGAAAAACATAGCTAACATCATCCTCAATGGGGAAAACTGAAAATGTTCCCCCTAAGATCGGGAACAAGACAAGGATGTCCACTATCACCATTGTTATTCAACATTGTGTTGGAAGCTCTAGCCAGAGCAATTAGACAAGGCATCAAAAATTGGAAAGGAAGAAGTAAAACTCTCACTGTTTGCAGATGATATGATACTATATGTCAGAAAATCCACAGCAAAACTACTAGAGCTAATAAATGAGTACAGCAAAGTGGCAGGTTACAAGATCAACACTCAAAAATCTGTAGTGTTTCTATACACTAGTAATGAACAATCTGAGGGGGAAATCAAGAAAAAAATTCCATTTGCAATTGCAATCAAAAGAATAAAATATTTAGGAATAAATTTAACTGAGGATACAAAAGACCTATACAAAGAAAACTATAAGAAATTGTCAAAAGAAATCATTGAAGATATAAATAAATGGAAAGGTATACTGTGTTTATGGATTGGAAGACTAAATATAGTTAAGATGTCAATTCTACCTAAATTGATTTATAGAGTCAATGTAATACCAATTAAAATCCAAAAAACTTACTTTTCAGAAATAGAAAAAGCAATAACAAAATTTATCTGGAAGGGCAGGGTGTCCCCGAATAGCCAAAAATGTCCTGAGAAAGTAAAATGAAGCCAGAGGTCTCAAACTACCTGACTTTAAGCCCTATTACAAAGCTATAGTGGCCCAAACAGCATGGTACTGGCACAAAGATAGATATACTGACCAATGGAATTGAATAGAGTGTTCAGATGTAGACCCTCTCATCTATGGACAATTGATCTTTGATAAAGCAGTCAAGCCAACTCACCTGGGACAGAACAATCTCTTCAATAAATGGTGCCTAGAGAACTAGATATCCACATGCAAAAGAATGAAAGAGGATCCATATCTTACACCCTATACAAAAATTAACTCAAAAATAGATCAAAGACCTAAACATTAGATCTAAGACCATAAAACGGTTAGAAGAATATGTAGGGAAATATCTTATAAATCTTATAATAGGAGGCAGTTTCCTAGATCTTACCCCAAAGCATGGGCATTGAAGAAAGAAACAGATAAATGGGAACTCCTCAAAATTAAACACTTTTATGCATCAAAGGACTTTGTCAAGAAAGTAAAAAGACAGCCTACACAATGGGAGACAATATTAGAAAATGATATATCAGATAAAGGTCTAGTATCCAGAATATATAAAGAGATTGTTCAGCTCAAAAACAAAAAGACGGACAACCCAATTACAAAATGGGCAAAAGACACTTCTCAGATGAGGAAATACAAATAGCTAAAAGGCCCGTGAAAAGATGCTCAACTTCCCTGGCTATTAGGGAAATGCAAATCAAAACCACAATGAGATATCATCTCACACCCAGCAGAGTGGCCATTATCAATGAAACAGAAAATGATGTGCTGGAGAGGATGTGAAGAAAGAGGCATACTTATCCACTGCTGGTGGGAATGTCAAATGGTACAACCATTGTGGAAGGCAGTTTAGCAGTTCCTCAAAAGGCTAAGTATAGAATTGCCTATGATCTGGCAATACCATTGCTAGGTATCTACTCAGAGGACATGAGGACAGGACACAAACGGACATTTGCACGTCAATGTTTATAGCAGCATTATTTACAATTGCCAAGAGATGGAAACAACCCAAGTGTCTATCAACAGATGAGTGGCTAAACAAGCTGTGATATATAAATACAATGGAATATTATATAGCTGTAAGACAGAATAAAGTTATGAAGTATGTAATAACATGGATGGACCTCAAGGACATTATGCTGAGTGAGATTAGCCAGAAACAAAAGGACAAATACTGTATCATCTCATTGTTATGAACTAACATTAGGGAATGAACTTGTAGAGTTTCAGTTAAGAACAGAGACCATCCAAGATAGAAATAGGGTATTGGGTAATTGGAGCTGAAGGGGTACAGATTGGGCAACAGGACTGATTATAAAAATTCAGAAATGGATAGCACAATACTACCTAACTGTAATACAACAATGTTAGTACACTGAATGAAGGATGTGAGAATGATAGAAGGAGGAGGGCTGGGGACACAAACGAAATCAGAAGGAAAATAGACGATAAAGACTGAAATGGCATAATCTAGGAATGCCTAGAGTGTACAATGATAGTGACTGAAAGTACAAATTAAAATATGTTTTTGCATGAGGAAGAACAAAGGAATATCAATAATGCAGGGTGTTGAAAATAGATGGTAATTCATATTTTAAAACTTTAACTTAAGTGTAAGACTTAAAGCAAAAATATTTATTTGGTACAAATTTATATTTTGACCAGTGCATTTCCTAATACAACTTATATGAACAGTTTAATTGAACACCATAAGTACATGGAAACTTGCGTAGGGCATGAGATTTTGTAGGTTTGTCCAGAGTGATGCCCCAGTAAATTCTAGAGTGATTTGAACAGTGAATTAAAAAGTATTTGCAAAGTTCCCTTGGAGGAATGATGAGAAAAGGGAAAAATTCAACTTCCTCATGTGGAGAATTTCTGATATTCTCACAGGCAGTGGGGGCAACCAAAGCAATAGGCCAAGCCCTCAATCTTGGGGTTTGTTCGTATGAACCATATCCCTGCAAAGAATAGGCTAAATCTACTTAAAATTAGGCCTAAGATTCACCCCAAGAGAACCTCTTCTGTTGCTCAGATGTGGCCTCCTTCTCTCAGCCAACAGGCAAACTCATTGCCCTCCCCCTCTCTAAGTGAGACATGACTCCCGGGGGTATGGACCTCCCTTGCAACGTGGAACAGAAATCCCAGAATGAGCTGGTACTCAACATCAAGGACTTGAGAAAACCTTCTCGACCAAAAGGGGGAAGAGCAAAATGAGACAAAATAAAGTGTCAATGGCTGAGAGATTCCAAACAGAGTTGAGAGGTTATCCTAGAGGTTATTCTTACGCATAATATAGATATCACCTTTTTAATTAATGTGTAATGGAGAGGCTGGAGGGAACTGCCTGAAAATATAGAGCTGTGTTCTAGTAATGATGTTTCTTGAAGATGATTGTATAATGATACAGCTTTTGCAATGTGACTGTGAAAACCTTGTGTCTCGTGCTCCTTTTATCTACCTTATTGACAGACGAGTGAAACATATGGATTAAAAATAAATAATGGGGGAACAAATGTTAAAATAAATTTAGTAGATTGAAATGCTAATGATCAATGAAAGGGAGGGGTAAGCGGTGTGGTGTATGAGTTTTTTCTGTTGTCTTTTTATTTCTTTTTCTGAATTGATGTAAATGTTCTAAGAAATGATCATGATGAATATACAACTATATGATGATATTGTGAATTACTGATTATATATGTAGAATGGAATGATCATATGGTAAGAATGTTTGTATCTGTATGTTGGTATATTTAATAAATAAAATTTAAAAAAAGAAATGCTAGTGATCAATGAAAGGAGTGACAAGGGATATAGAAAAAAATAGGGAAACAAAGGCTAAAATATATTAGGAAGATGGAAATACTAGCAGTCAATGAGGGAGGGGTAAGGGGTGTGGTATGTATGAGTTTTTTCTGTTTTCTTTTTATTTCTTTTTCTGAATTGATATAAATGTTCTAAGAAATTATCATATGATGAATATACAACTATATGATGATATTGTGAGTTATTGATTATATACCTAGAATGGAATAATGTTATTAAAAATAACAAAATAACCCCCCATGAATCTAACATCCATCTTAGGAATCAGAATATCACCAACAGCATATTTACCTGTTTTTTACTTAACAACCCATCTCAGAGATCATTCCATTTTAGCATACAAAAAACTCCCTCATTCCTTTTCATGGCTGTCGTCTTAATTTGCTTGAGCTTCTGTCACAAATACCACAAATAATTTTTGGCTTAATAGCAGGAATTTACTAGCTCACAGTTTTGAGGCTAGAAGAAGTTCAAAATCAAGATATCAACAAAGTTTTCTTTCTCTTGAAATCTGTAGCTTTCTGGTGCTGGCAGTTGGCAATCCTTGGCGTTCCTTGGCTTGTATCTCTGCCTCCTGTCAGTGGTGTTGCCCTCTCCCGCTCTTCCGGTTTCTGCTGACTTCCAGCTTCTTCCTGTGGCTTCTGGATTCTTTTATTTACAAGGCCTCTGGTAATATGGAATAAGACCCCCCCTGAATCAGCTGGCCATACCGTAACTAAAAATAACATCTTAAGGAAGTTCTATTTACAAATAGTTTCACACCATCCTGTGGGCTGCAGATTAAGATGAATTATGAATGTGTGTTTGTTGGGGCACATAATCCAATCTACCACATCTGTAGAGTGTATCATTGCATGACTCACCACAATTTAACCATTTAACTGTTCCTATTAGTGGACAATAATTTAGACTTTTTCCAATTTTCCTTTTTTGCTATTTCAAATAATGTTGCCATAAATGACTTTGTACATATGTCATTTTATATTTGTGGAGGCATATCTATAGAATAAATTCCTAGGAGTGGAATAGTAGTATGAACAGCTGCAGCTAAATCACCCTCTCTAGAGCCTATACATACACCAATTTACAATCTCACCAGCAATGCAGAGGGTACGTGCATCCCCTTAGCCTCACCAACAAGCCTCACAACCTTTGATCTTGTCAATGGGATAGATGAAAAATGTCATCTCAATGTAGGTTAAAAAATTTAAAATATATATTGATATATAATTGCCATCCAATAAACTGCACATATTAAAATGTACTATTTGATTATTGTAACACCATTTTGGGGGGGCATGGGCAGGTATTGGGAATCAAACCCAGGTTTCTGGCATGGGAAAACCTGTATTTTTAATCAGTTGTATTTACTGAAAATGTTTGGTATTTCAAGCTCAGGTCTAGACACTATAAAGAATATAAAAGGTGGGTGGGCCGCGGTGGCTCAGCGGGCAAAGTGCTTGCCTGCTATGCCGGAGGACCTCGGTTCGATTCCCGGCCCCAGCCCATGTAACAAAAAACGGAAAAACAAAATACAATAAAACAAGAAAATGTTTAAAGATGTTTCCCTTTCTTCCTTCCTTCCTTCCTTCTATCCTTCCTTCCTTCTCTCTGTCTTTCCTTTAAAAAAAAAAAAAAGAATATAAAAGGTGAACACTGACCCTCCCTCATGTATTTGTTCTGGTTTAAAATTCTGATTTTCCTTATACTTTTATCTAATCATAAACCCAGTCCCAGGTCTTCTATGAAGCTTATACTGAAAATACACTGACATTTGCTTACCAAAGCTCAATGTAATTTTAATTTGCAACTCTTATCATGTGTGCAATGGGACAGCTTTCCATATGTAATGATCATCGATATTTTCATTGTTGTGAATTGTCCCTATTCATATTCTTTGGGGCAATTTTTTAAACTCTTTTTTTGCCCAATGTTCCCACCAGGAAAGGCTATGAGGCAGGCAAGGGAGCATGCTTAAGACCAGACATGTAGAATGTTCAGGGAAGAAGGCACCATCAGAAATCTAGGATATCACATCCGTGTTTAAGGAGCATATAGGTGTCTGAAAACAAGCACAAGATTTCATTTCAGAAGGCCTGTATTTAAATCCTAGTTTTGTCCCTTACTAGCTTTCTGACCATGGGCAAGTAACTTAACCTCTTTGAGTCTCAGATTCTTCACCTGTAAAATGGGGGTAATAGTACCTACTTCACAAGGTTAAGGTGAGCATTAAATAACGTTGTGTATGAAGATGCTTTCCAAATAAAAAAGTGCTATATAAATACTGCTGTTGTTCTAATGGGAGCAGTCACCATGTACTCAATAGTGAAGTGGAGATTTGCTGTATCAGGAATTTGTGGTGCTGGGGAAATACCTGAAGCTGATTGTTGGACAGAAAACATGGGCCATAGGGAAACTCCGATGTGGCTGAAGTAGGCATGAAATGTGCTCTGATTGGTTGGCTAAGAAATAACTTCAGGATGCCAGTGATACAGAAATACAACACTGGAGGCGGTTAGAGAACTTCCCCATCTGTCTATCACCCATGTATCAAAGGCAGACAGCAGGGTTCAAGGCTAGCTCTTCATAGGAAGAGGGCCAATTTTGGATCAGTGACAATGCTGGGCTTAACCCAATAAGGACTTGGGAAAATTGGGTGTCTTCCAAAGACCATTCAGAATCTAATATATGAAAAAGCCAACTAGGAGATCTGACACTGCTCAGATCAGGAATTGGAAAGCTAGGATCCAAATTGAGTTATATTTCTATCTATTTCAAACTTGTTGCTTTTTGACAGAATAAGAGTCGTAGCAGAGAAAATGAGAGAAACCAGAGGGACATGGGCAAGAAGTCCAAAAAATGTCTTAGGTCTTCCTAGGCTACCACCCTGGAAATATTCGTCATGGCTCTCATTGTCCCTTCAAACCAACTTCAAAGGACTGTGGAGGTTAGTGGTGAGGAGGAGGTGCCAATAGTCAGAACAGCATGTGATGGGCAAATCTCTGCTCAGGAGATATGTATGTATAGCAGAATAGCTGGGAGGCAGGTGGAAAGGAAGACAGTTCAGAGAGGCTGGAATTCCATTGCCCATCTTCTGTTTTTGGAGGAATCCTACATGTCAACAAGATGAAACAGTTACCTGCCCTGTTGAGGGCTACCTCTCAGGTCACAGATTTTCTTTTCTCCCCCAAGTTTTTATTATGAAATATTTCAAATCTACAGAAAAGATGAAAATAATTTACAATGATACATCAACAGGACTATACATATAAATTGATAAATTATGTTTCATCAAAAGTAAAAGCTTCTGCTTGTTGAAGGACACAATTAAGAAAACAACAACAATAAAAGCCACAGACTGAGAGAAAATATATAAAAATATGTACCTTATGAAGGACTTGTATTCAGAATACATAAAAAGCTTATAGGAATTGCAGGGATAAAGGAATTTTAAATCAAGTTGACGAATTAAATACCATAACCAGAGAAGTTCAGAATTATAGTCAGACTACTGGTCTGTGCTGTTCCCTAAAATAACTGTGGATCCTGGAAACAAAGATGGCCTGGTTAAAGCAAGTGTTTATCAGCCTTTTACTCTGTTCTCCTATCTTGAATATTTAGGTTAGGCCAAAGGACTTGAACCCATTTTCCAACAGAATAATAGCCTTGCTATTATTGCTTTTAATAGTAATTATAATTAAACTTTTTTTTTTTTAAATATGCTTTTCCCTAAGCCACATAACTAACAAGTGGCTGACTCAGGATTCAATCCAAAGTTGCTGGCTCCAAGGTACCTGGGTTTAATTATCACACAACCCAGATGCCAGTAATAATAATCATGGTACCTACTCAGATGAAGGTAATACAAAGGAACTTTTTGCAACATAACTCAGGGCCTGGAAGAGATACTCTTTTAGCACAGTTAAGGACATAGGAGTGATGCCAACAGGAGGCTAATTGGTTCAGTAAGAATGGTTGGGTTATTTTTAGATTTTTCCAACAGGAGGTCAGACCGCAGTGGGCATCCCTTTCCATTTCCTATAGTCTTCATCCTCCATCAGGAACAGAACTGTACCAGAGTTAAGCAGATCTTTGGGGGAAGGAACAATGGGGTACAAAGGAGAAAAATGACATGGGGGATGGGGAATATAGGAGAAGGCATAAAGGAGAGGATAGGAGGAGGTCTGCTAAATAGAGGTGGGCCCCACAGTGCCATGGTCTCTGTCATCCTGTGTACTCTGGTTTGGATAGAGTAAGATGTATGAGTCTGAATAAAAAGATTCACTCACCACCCTCCAGTATTCTCTGTATTCTTCACCAGTCAAGTAGAAGACAGTTTTGTCTGATGGACTTCCAATAACTTCTATTAATATCAGACACTGTTCTGGGTGCTTTAGATACAGTCATTGAAGCTTAGTTACTTGCCTAAGCTCACAAAGCTACCAAATCAGAGAATTTTTAGTTGCATCTCTCTGACTTTGTTGGTCTAGAACGAGTGCTTCTCAAACTATCTATGAAGGAGGACCAATTTTTAAAATTTCAAATCGATTGCAGACTGATAATTTTGTAAGATACATAATTTTGTAAAACACAAAATGAAATAAAAAAGACACAAGATATAAGCCTAAATTTACTTTTATTACATTTAACAGACTAAAATTATGTTGTCAAATTGCAGTAAACACTTCTAAACAGTCTCAATGTCTGTACCTATGTTGTCACAAAATGGCACTAGTATAGAGAGTATGGTTTCTATTCTGGAGGGCATTCCAGAGCCATTTTTGGAACTTTTGCCAAATCCTGCCCTGCACGCTCAAACTCTGATTCTGTAGACTTGGAATAAATGCCTGGAAGTACTCTCCAGAGCATTCTGATGTCCATCTTTGGTTAAGAAAAACTCACTATTCTAATATGTTGCCAAGGCTACTGTTTCCAGCTTGGAGCAGAAAATTGAGGTTTCCTTTCAGAATTCACTAAAACCAATACTGAGCATGGTGGGGAGAAGGGCAAAAATGATTCAAGAGCTGCCTTATTGCCTGGGACTGTTTTAATTTTTCAACTTAAAAAATTTGATGACTGGTTCAAGGATGAAATTTATCTGAGCAGCAAATTAGAGGAAGTTAAGATAGGATTCTGTAGATAATCACTCCCATCTGTGATGACACCTATGTTTCCTCCCACACAGCCCACTTTTGTGAGAACTGGTCATCTGTATCCTGCATTTGAGAGAATCAGGGAACAGTCTATCCTGCAGAAAGCTGGATCCCAGGGGATGGCAAGCTGATGGGGCGACAACTACTTTCAGAGAGAAACAGGAGAGAAAAATAAACTCCATTTTTCAGATAAGGGCCAAAAGTGGAAGGAAAGGAAATAAGGAATGGGGCCTGAAAGAAGACTCATGAGAATCTCAGTAAGAATAAGAGCAGATGTATTCCCTCGAGAAAAAAATGCTCAATGAAATCCAAGCCAAAGTGACCCCAATGAAAGTGAGGGTCTATAGGATGCTTGTGCAAATATAATGGAGGCCAAAATACAATTTTCTTTGCTACTTCTAGAAATTTACTTTTTATTAGTCTCACTGGTTTGTCTGTGTCTGTGTGTTTTCAAAGGATCTGACCCAATGTTAAAACAGTATGCATAGAATGTAATGTGTACAATATATATATTTCTCTCTCTGTCCCAGTCCTTGATGGAGTATGATTCATACAGCAGATGCTCAAGAAAATTTGGGACTATTCCTCCAATTTCCTTCTCTAGAATAGATTGAAAACTCTTTTATGGACAATTTGTTTCCAGACTAAATCAAGGGCTTCTACCAATCAGCTAGAAAAAGATGTGACAAACAGACAAAGGATACAGCCCATTTCACAGAAGAGGAAATAAAATAGCAAAGACATGAAAAGATTCTCAACATAACTAGTGATTGGGAAGATGCAAGGCAAAATGAGATACCAATTTTCACTCATCATATTTGCAAAAATTAAAAGTTGTGATATATCAAGCTTTGGCAAGGATAAAGAGAAATAGATACTCTCATACACTGCTTCTGGGAGTATAAATTGTTTGGGCTGCTTTAAAAAAAGGCTATTTGCCAACATCTGTTTGCATCCTCAGTTTGATGGTTCTGAGAACTGTGCTAGAGGCAGTTCACATGAGCTCCCAAGGGCCAATTATGCACATTTCTCCCCAGCTCCAAATTCAGTAATGCCATGCAGTAGTTTGCAATCAGCCAAGATGCAAGAATTCACACCATGGAAATTGGCAAATGCTCCAATCAGCCCCAATCTTCCCTTTTTGGAGACTGTTTGTAAAACATTTATCAGAACTCCACTGTCTATTTGAGTGTCTACAATCTAAAAAGCCTATAACCCATGATGCAGCAATTCTTTTCAAAGACATATTTGCACTTGTATACAGGAAGAGAAGTACCAAGGATATTCTCTGATGCATTGATTGCAATGGGGAAAAAGTGGAAACAACCTAAGTATCTATTGATAGAGAACTGAATTTAAAAAAAAAAACAAAAACAAAATTTACCGGGTATCTATATTCTGGAATACTCTGTAGAAGTTGAAGTTAATGAGGTAAGCTTTTATGTATTAAAAAGGAAAAGCCTCAAAACATATTGCTGGGGAGAAAGAGTAAATTGCAGGACAATACATACAGTACAACTGCATTTATGTTAATGAATTAGATAAAATGATACTGTAAATATGGCCATATATAAGCAAAGATAAAAATTACCGAAAAACCCAAAACAAGATGCACTCAAAGTGATACAGAGGTTACTGCTGGTGAAGTAGAAGAGGAAACAGAGATTGGGTATTGGCCAAAGTGGACTTTAACTTTAATTACAAGGTTTAAATATTTTTCAAGAACAATATATCCATGCATTACTTGTGTAAAGTTCAAACTAAAACAAAATATCTATTGAAGACAGAATGTTCAGAACCTTCCACCAAACAGGCAAGGAAATGGACAGAGTTTTAGGCTTCTGGAGTGGGAGGCACCCTCTGACTCCTGGAATGCAATCCCTCCTTCTCTGCTTGCCCATGGCCCCCTACTTCTTGGGTGGGCCATAGGCTTCTCTCCCATGGCACTCTGGAAACTTGTGGGAAGTCTCTGGGTTGTCAGGCCAGGGTAAGACCCTTAAATAGTCCTGAAAAGATTATGATGTGCCTTCCTCCTCTGCATTTGTAATTTGAAATAAAAATACTTTGTAAGTAAAGAAATCCTACAAAGTTTTTATTTTTTCCATAACTATGATGGAATTATTATATATTAAAAAAACACTAAAAAATTTTGACTTAACCACCAGCTAGACCTTAATTCGTATTTATTTGGTAATTTAGCACCTGGCAATGAAAGGGTAGGAAATGGAATAGTCACTAGCAATCATTAATCGTTCCCCAAAGCGAAAGATAAAAGAATGGAAGGAAAGATGTAAGTTTGATCACTACTTGTCTTCTCAGACCAGCACCGTAACAAATAATAAACACAATTAACTGGCACAACTTCCAGGTACAAAACTAGGTGTAGAGCTTGAACTGCAAAGAATGGCCCAGGCTGTAGTTACCACAGCAACCACTTCTCTCCCTCGGCTCATTTAAGGCAACAGGGACTTGCTGGGTCTTGCCCCTCTAGCAGTGGTTCCTGGGCTGGTTGCCCAAAAGGGATGCAAATTGATTCTCCCAGGGTTGGGTCCCCAGTGAGGAGATTTCTCCAACTCTTAAGGGACCTTCAGAACCAGATTCCCTTAGCTTTTAGTTCAACTTTTCCTTAAGTGTACAGGGGGAGGGAGCAAAGACTATTTGTTAAACTTCTGCATTATCCTTCCTCATTTATTAAAATTATGTGCATATGTCCTGATGAAGAAAAGGCTCTGCTTCTTCCATCTTTCTCAGCAAGGGAACTGAGTAGGCTTGATAACTCTCCACCAGATGCCCCTGGACCCCGATTATTTTGTTTGTTCTTTATTTTAAATTTCCTTATGCTGAGGGAAAATGTTTTTTCTAAGTTCTCTATAGACAATGTTGAAGTGGTGATATACTACCCAGCAAATGGCTACATCTAGGGTTTAAATTATCAGAGTAATTTATGTAGTGATTCATTTCCAACTGAAAGGGGATCTGGGAAAAGCACTGATTTTCTCCGTGAGGTACAAAGTCAGGTGGAAGCTCTGCACTCCAGGGGATATGGAACCACAGTTCTAACCCCATCCTGGTCAAAGTCAGCCTGGGAGTGCAGGGAAGAATGAACTGTTAAAAGCCTTGCCTTTTTGTGCCATTCTTTGGTTGATAATGGTTGAAAGTAAACAGAAACCCTTTGGATGCATTTTGCATGGAGCAATTTAGGTCTTCCACAACTGAACTCCACTTTGTGGAAAAGGCCAGGAAAGGATTTGCCTTAAGAACTCTTACTCCCTCCTGCAAACTGCTTGGGGGACAAGGCTAAAAATAAAAATGAGCATGAAGCTCATGAGATAGCAAGACAAAGACTCCTCTTACACGCTCTTGAGGTTTCCCCTTTCCTTTCCAGAATCTAGGCCCTGGGCACTCCTTTCTAGAGGCTTCTAAGAGACCCCTTCAAGAAAAACAGACCTCACCTTCCTTCCAGTAGAATGTACCCACAGCTCTGCAGGGATGCAACAGATACTGCATCTGGCCTCAACTCCCCAAGGAAGGAAGGAGCCTTGGGGTTTGTTCAGTTGCACAATCCCATGTCTGTTAACAGTCATAGGTTCTCTTTTTCCAGCTATGTTTAGCTTTGTTTGATTCTTTTCCATGGGAACATAACTACATTCGTCTTGCTTTTCTCAGCTCTCCATTTATAACAACTTGTCACTAAGAATCCAAGCCTCAGATGATGAGTCGGATATGATCTGGGTCTATAAACATGCACCAAGAGAAAAGAAAGGCCCCTTCGGTGAAGAGGTGTGGTCCCCACCCATTCCTGGAAATGTGTTCCCTTTCCAACGCAAGATCCAAAGACATTGTAAAAATCACCCCTGATTTCACCCTCGTTTATATAGCTTTCCCACCCCACCCTAGTATGTCCTTTTATCCTTCTTATGTTTGCCCAATCTTAAAAGCTTTGGCTTCAAGTTTCCCTGGTGATGCCAGCCCCTTCTAACTTTGCTGAAACTCTCATAGTAATTGTAGTTTGCACCACTCAATTTGGCACTTAACTGGCTCCTGACTTAAATTGCTTGTAAACTGTTTCATGCTTATTGGTTTCAGCTTCGTATCCAGACAGTTCCTAACAACAGTAATAATGATAATAATAATAGCAGCAGCAAGCATTTTTATGTGCTGTCAGATATTGCTCTAAGTGCTTTCTAAATGTTAACTTATTTTCCCAGTATGCCTACCGAGGTGAGTAGTACTGTATTATCCCATTTTTTACAGATGAAGAAACCTAGGCACACAATGTTATAAGTTGCCCCAGGTAACACAGCTAGCAAGTATAAGACCTTACTCTTTTACAGGATTTGGCCCAGGTATTTTGGCCCTTGGGGCTCTAAAAGATGTTTTAAAACCTATCTTCTAATTCCTACTTACTCCACAGTACCTAAACCTGTAAATGGATTTATTATCTTTATTTTCAGATGAGAAAACTAAACTTGCCTGAGGTCCCACAGCTAGGACCTGGTGAGGAGATGTGATTCAAATCTAGTTGTCTGACTGTAATGCTTTGTTTTCCCCATTAAATGGAAATCATGAATTTGCTCAAAAACTCAATCATCACATCCATATTGAGTATTCTTGGATGCTCACTCAGCACATGCACAATTGTAAGAAGACTAGCGAGCCCAAAACTCTGCCTGTGTTGGGGGAGTATGCAAAGATGTGTAAGACAAGATTTCTGCCTTAAAGGACTTTAAAATCCTGGAGGAGACTGACGTGCAAGCAAGCATGAATAGATTTGTGGAAGTTCAGCAGGCACAAAGGAAGAAGAGAGGTTGGAGTGTCACACAGGGAAGTGAATTCAGGTTTTTTGGTAAAGTTTTTAATCCAAGGCTTTGTGATTTAAAGAAATATTTTGCATTATTGCAGGGTACTGAAAATAGATGGTAATTAATACTTTTAAATGTCACCTTCTGTGTGAGACTAAAGCAAAAAATGTTTATTAGTTACAAAATTTATATTTTGACTAGTGCATTTCCTAATATAACTTATGTAGATAGTTTGATTAAACGCCATAAGTACTTGGAATCTCAGGTAAGACATGAGATTTTGCTGGTTTGTCCAGAGTGATGCCCCGATGAATCCCAGAGTGATTCGATCAGTGAGTGGAAAAGTATTTGCAAAGCCCCCTTCGGGGAGTGGTGAGAATGGGGAGAAATTCAACTTCCCTAAGTTGAATTCTTGATATTCTCACAAGCGGTGTGGACAATCCAAGCTATAGGCAGAGCCCCCAGTCTTGAGGTTTGTTCATATGAAACGTAACCCCGCAAAGGATAGGTCAAGTCTACTTAAAATTTAGGCCTAAGAGTCACCCCCAAGAGAGCCTCTTTTGTTGCTCAGATGTGGCCCCTCTCTCCAGCCAACACAACAATAGTCTCACCACTACCCCTCTCTACGTGGGACATGACTCCCAGGGTGTGGACCTTCCTGGCAACGTGGGACAGAGATCTTGGAATGAATGCAGACTCAGCATCAAGGAATTGAGAAAAACCCTAGAATGAGCTGAAACTTAGCATCAAGGGATTGAGAAAACCTTCTGACCAAAAGGGGGAAGAGTGAAATGAGACCAAGTGTCAATGGCTGAGAGATTCCAGAGTCAAGAGGTTATCCTGGAGGTTATTCTTATGCACCAAGTAGATATCATCTTGTTATTCAAGATGTAATGGAGAGGCTGGAGGGAAGTGCCTGAAAATGTAGAGTTGTGTTCCAGTAGCCATGTTTCTTGAGGATGATTGAATAATGATACAGCTGTCACAATGTGACTGTGTGATTGTGAAAACCTTGTGTCGATGCTCCTTTTCTCTATCTTGTCAATAGATGAGTAGAATATATGGAATAAAAATAAATAGTAGGGGGAACAAATGCTAAAATAAATTTAATTTAAATGTTAGTGATCAATGAAAGCAAGAGGTAAGGGGTATGGTAGGTATAATCTTTTTTTTTTCTTTCCTGTGTTTGTTTTATTTCTTTTTCTATTGTCTTTTTATTTCTTTTTCTGAATTAATGCAAATGTTCTAAGAAATGATGAATATGCAGCTAAGTGATGATATTGTGAATTACTGATTATGTATGTTGTTTTATTTTGTTTCTTTATTTTTTTTAGTTAATAAATAAATTTTAAAAAAAAAGAAAGAAATATTTTGTAATTAATCTCTCTGCTGCCCAGAAAATTCAAGAGAGCCCCGGGTATTCTGGCTAAGTAGGTTTCTGCTGTAAGTAAAAATCCTCTCCAAATCCATTATAAATTGTTACTGTTTTCTAGGTTGTCCCTGGATCCATGAAACCTTGAGAGTTAGGGAGAAAGGTAGGGGTCACATGTTGCCTTCTGGAAATTCATGAAATTGGTGACACTGAATGAAAAATTCTGTATGTGCATTTTGGGAAGAGGTAGGGGAATCCATAGCTTTCACTTTACTCTTTTTTTTTTTCCAGTAATTTTTTAAATTGAGATATAATCATTCAAAGTGTACAATCAGTGGTTCACAATATCTTCATAAAGCTGTGCATTCATCATTATAATAGATTTTTGAACAATTTTATTACTCCAAAAGCAATAAAAATAAAAGTAAAAAGAATACCCAAAATATCCCATAGCCACCATAACCCCCTCTTGTTTATTTTTTCATCTTTTTTTTTCTTATTCATCTGTCCATACACTGGATAAAAGGGGCGTCAGTCACAAGGCTTTCACACTCAAAAGTTCACATCTTAAAGGTTCTATAATTATTCAATCATCATCAAGAATCAAGGATATTGGATTATAGTTCAACAATTTCAGGTATTTCCCTCTACCTACTCCAATACACCAAAAACTGAAAAGGGATATCTATACAATGCATAAGAATAACCTCTAGAAAGATCTCTTGACTTTATTTGAAACCTCTCAGCCACTGAAACTTCATTTTATTTCATTTATCTTCCCCCTTCTGGTCAAGAAAGCTATCTCATTCGCATAATATCAGGGCCAGGCTTATCCCCAAGAATCGTGTCCCACATTGCCAGGAGATTTACACCCCTGGGAGTCATGTCCCATGTAGGGGGGAGGGCAGTAAGTTCACCTATGGAGTTGGCTTAGAAAGAGCGGCCACATCTGAGCAACAAAAGAGGTTCTCTGGGGGTGACTCTTAAGAATAATCATAAGTAGGCTTTATAGGAATAAGTTTCATAAGGGCAAGCCCCAAGATCGAGTGCCTGGCCATCAAATTGGTAGTCCCCAGTGATGGTGAGAGTATCAGGTCTTTCCCAGGTGAGGAAGTTTAGTGTTTCCACCTTTTTACCCAGTCCCTCAAGGGGACTTTGTGAATACTTTTTCATCTTCTGCCCAGTTTTCTCTCTGGGATGTATGGGGCATCACACAAACCTGTACCAACCAACAAGATCTTACTCCCTATTCATGATTCCATTTAATTATGGTGTTTGAATAAGCTAACCATACAAGTTAAATTTGATAATGTGCTATCAAAAATATAAATTTTGTACCAAATAAACATGCCTTCCTTTGGTCTCACACAGAAGTTGAAGTTTAAAAATACAGTCAATATCATCCTTTAACCTTTAGTCTGGTTTACCTTAGCCCTACCCAGATTAGCCTCATTCATATCTCTAATTGAAGGCTGATCACTTTTTCTGGTGTTTTTAACAGTGGCTGTATGGGGTAGTGCTGACTCTCATAGCTGCAGAACTCTACCTCTGAGTCTCATGTGTCATGCAAATACCCAAAGTTCCATGGATTTACCAGGTAATACACAAAGGGCTCAGCATCATAGAATTTAAAATAACATTTACAACTCCAGAGTAGATGTGACTGCTGTAAGAGGGTACAATCTAGGAACCTTTACAATAGGCCTTCCCTAGATAACCTATGCTCTCGAAATCAATTCTCAGAGTTCACACATTACAGTTAGTCTATATTAGTGAGGCATTATAATATCTGTCTTTACTGGCTTATTTCACTCACACTACTGTCTTCAAGGTTCATTCACCTAGTTGTATGCCTCATGTCTTCATTTCTTCTTGCAGTTGCTCAGTAGTTCATTGTATATATACATAACAATTCTCCCTTCCAGTCTTCAGTCAATGTACCTCAGGCCATCTCCATCCATTGCAATTAGTGAACACTGCCACCATAAATGCCAGTGTGCAAATGTCCATTCCTGTCCCAGCTCTCAGTTCCTCCAGATATACACCAAACTACAGGGCTGCAGGATTATGAGGAAACCCCACCACTAGCCTCCTGGGGAGCCATCACATTGCCCTTCAGAAGGGCTGTACCTCTCTACTTTCCTACCAACAGTGAATAGGTACACTCCCTCTCTCCACATTTTCTCCAGCACTTGTATCTCTCTGTTCATTTTTAAACAGTTTATTCACACATCATACAATATAACCTAAGTAAAAAACAATGGTTCCCAGCATAATCACATAGCCATGCTTTTGCCACGACAATATATATGAGGCATTTAATCACCAACATTGTTCACTCTGGGCATCACTAAGTTATACAGTCACAGTCTTTATCCTCTAACTTTCCTTCTGGTGTAATATGTGCCCCTAGCCTTCCTCACTCAACCATACTCACACTCAGCTTCATTCTGTGTACTCACAATATGGGGCCACCATAAGATTCACTTGATTCTTGAAGACATAAAGTGTCATCCAAAAGTTATGAACTACTATGATGCATTGAAGGCATACCTGCACCTATGGCTATATATAACTATAAATACACACACACAATCAAAACCCTGAGACTCCAAGGGACATAAAAGCAGTACCAGAAACAGACAAATATGAGAATTTAGTATCTCACAAAGGTGTTAAGGCAAGTAGCTAGTCATATAGAATAAAATACTAGTTTCTTATATCAGTCCTTCAACCAAAATAAATTCAAAATTGATCAAAGCACATAGAACAAAAAACAGAAAAGGAGAAAGAAAAAAGAAAACCAAAAAAAAAAAAAAAAAAAAGCACCAGCAGGAAACATGGGAGCCTTTTTAAAAAAATCTTGTGATAGTTATGCAGCAGTAAGAGAAAATGACGTCCTGAAGAACATGACAAGATGAATGAGCCTTGAGGACATAATTCTGAGTGAAGTTAGCCAGACACAAAAGGATAGATATTGTATGAGTCCACATTTATGACCAGCATAAAGATTTAATCAGAGGCTCATAATACAGAAGACAGGGGACTTAGAAATACATAGAAGATAGAGATGGGTGAACCGTTAGCTAATGAGGTTGAACTCCAATGTAAGGGAATAAATAGGAGGGAAGGTGATTCTCTAGTGGGTCTAGAAGTAATATTACCATATTGAAGATGAACAAGATTGAAAGGGGTTGTATAGACCTACATAGTAGTGATTCACACTAGAAATATGAATGAGTTCTCGTAAGAATTACTTCAAAGATATGATTCTTGTATAGAGAGTGTTTAAGTTCAGGGTGCAGGGGGAAAACTGCTATTGCATGCTATGTTTTCAAAAGGAAACCATCAGCACCACCACAGCAATAGCAGAGGTAAATAACGGGGTGAGGGACAAGAGTTAAGAAGAGGCTTAGATTTCCTATTTGGTGAAGGTGTGTTTATTGGTTTTCCATCTATTGGGAACAATTAAATTATCTAAAATTGAGAATGTTGATGGACTGTGAACTCTGGGCCCTCTACATGATGCCCGGTGAATGCAGGTAGCTGAAGGATGCAGTGATGTAGCAGTGGATTGGTGAATGTTGGTGTATACTTATGAACGAAGGTTGTGCCGCTACAAAAAGGAACAATGTCGTGAGGGATGCAACGATATGAATGAACACATGGGACACTTGGTGAGGCAAACAAAAAGCCAGAAACAAAAAAACAACAATGGTATGGTCGACCTTTAGAAAATACTTATAAGAAAACAGGGGCCTAGACTATAAGCTTTTAGAGTAGACACATTAAGTCTGTAGTAGTGATTATTATTTCTGGATTTTGAGAGGCTGTTTTATATATATAACCTGATATTTAGAGATAAGAAGGAAGCCAAACAGGTTGGGGTTAAGGTAATTCAGAACATTCCAGAGTGATTTGATCAGTGAGTGGAAAAGTATTTGCAAAGTCCCCTTCCGGGAATGGTGAGAATGGGGGAAAATTCAACCTCCCCAAGTTGAATTCTTGATAGTCTCACAAGCAGTGTGGACAATCAAAGCTATAGGTTGAGCCCCCAGTCTTGGGGGTTGTTCATATGAAACTTAACCCCGCAAAGGATAGGTCAAGTTTACTTAAAATTAGGCCTAAGAGTCACCCCCAAGAGAGCCTCTTTTGTTGCTTAGATGTGGCCTCTCTCTCCAGCCAACACAACAAGCAAACTCACCACCCTCCCCTGTCTACGTGGGACGTAACTCCCAGGGGTGTGGACCTTCCTGGCAACTTGGGACAGAAATCTTGGAATGAGCTGAGACTCAGCATCAAGGGATTGAGACAAACCCTAGAATGAGCTGCGACTCAGCATCAAGGGATTGAGAAAACCTTCTCGACCAAAAGGGAGAACAGCAAAATGAGACAAAGTGTCAATGGCTGAGAGATTACAAACAGAGTCAAGAGGTTATCCTGGAGGTTATTCTTACACATTAAGTAGATATCACCTTGTTATTCAAGATGTAATGGAGAGGCTGGAGGGAATTGCCTGAAAATGTACAGCTGTGTTCCAGTAGCCATGTTTCTTGATGATGAATATAGCTTTCACAATGTGACTGATTGTGAAAACCTTGTGTCTGATGCTCCTTTTATCTACCTTGTCAACAGACGAGTAGAATATATGGAATAAAAATAAATAATAGGGGGAACAAATGTTAAAATAAATTTAGTTTGAAATGCTAGTGATCAATGAAAGGGAGGGGTAAGGGGTATGGTATGTATAATTTTTTTTTCCTGTTTTCATTTTATTTCTTTTTCTGTTGTCTTTTTATTTCTTTTTCTGAATTGATGCAAATGTTCTAAGAAATGATCATGATGATGAATATGCAACTATGTGATGATATTGTGAATTACTGATTATATATGTAGAACGCAATGATCATCTGTTAAGAATGTTTGTATTTCTTCCCTGTCATATATATTTTTTTAATTTAAAAGTCAATAAAAAAATTTTTTTAAAAAAGTAATTCAGAACATAGGGGTAAGAAAGACAGTGTCTATATTTTAGAACCACACATACTCTTGGAGACCAATGGAAGAAAGTTTTATTTAATCTGAAACTGAAATTTTTGTAGCGCATAAGCTAATTCAACCTCTCTGTATAGCTCATTTGAACAACTGAAACACAGGAAGCACAGAATAAGAAAGAGGTCCTTTAATCCTGTATAGATTATTGTAATGCCCGGAAACATCCTAGAGTATATTAAGCAGATAATCAAAAAATATTGGCAAAGTCCCCTGAGGGAGGGGAGAAAGAATATGGAACTATTAAACTTTACCAATAGAGAATTCATATGCCATGCCCTCAATCACGAGGCTTACTTTTTTTTTGTATGGGCAGGCACCGGGTATTGAACCCAGGTCTTTGGCATGGCAGGTGAGAACTCTGTCTGCTGAGCCACCGTGGCCCACCCATGAGGTTTACTCTTGTGAATCTTATGTAGGTAGCATAGAAGCTTAGACTACCTACAGACATGCCTAAGAGTTACTTCTGGAGGACCTCTGTGGTTGCTCAGATGTGGACCAGTCTCTCTAAGTTCAATTCTGCAAGTGAAATCATTGCCCTCCCACCTACGTGGGGCATGACATCCAGGGGTGAAAGTCTTCCTGGTGATGTGGGAGAGGATTCCCAGGGATGAATCCAGACCTGACACTGTGGGATAAACAATTCCATCCTGACCAAATGGGGGAAAAGAAGGGTAATTAATAATGTATCAGTGGCAGAGAGTTCAAACAGAGTCAAGAGGCTACTCTGGAGGTTACTCTTATGCAAGCTTCAGGTAGACCCTGTTACCTATCATAACCTGCCAACCCCCAACCAGGTCCATTCCAGCCAATCCTAAAGAACACCTATATAAGATTCCACAAGGGTTCCAGGAACTAGAGTAACTTGCCAGGAACCTACAACCTCCAGATAAATCCTGAAACCTAGCCCAGCCTCTCCAGAACATCAGATAGTTCCATCTCCCTACCCCATATTAGTGACAGACCCTTCTAATATCAAAAATTTAGAATTTCCATAGCCCAAACCACCCCCAAAGAGAGGTATGGAAAGATCATAGGTGATGGTGGAATTATACACAGAAGATAGGACTTAAATGAATATGAATGCTGAATCATTAAATTGATATCTCTTTTAGTCTCCAGCATTTTAGACCAGGTAGAAATAAAAACCTAAAATTGTGAAATTGTAACCCATGTCAAAGTCTGAAATATGTTCTATAACTAATTGTGATGCTGTGCTTTGAAATTTATAGCTTTTTTGTATATATGTTATTGTTCACAAAAAAGGAAGGAAAAAAAAGTCGATTGTGATGATAAAAAAGTATTTAAGCCCTCTAGCCTCCTATATTCTGGAGCAGCTAGAAGGAAAAACATGAGGATCGTATGGTAGCCCATGACAAACTCTGGGATCTGTCCTGTAATCATTTATTGAAGAGTACATTGAAAACTATTCCTTTTTTATTTCTTTGCTTTGTATATATGTTATACCATACAATAAAAAAAGATTTAAAAAAAAGGATCAGGTTTCTAGGGAGGATTAGAGGTATTTTGGAAACAAAATTGGCTTTATTGAAATTTTCTCATTGAAATTAAGTATTCAAACCTATAATCAATGCTCAATAAAAAAGGCATCAAAAGGCTATTGTATTTGTGCAATAAAATCATACAATAAACATAAGTTCAATTAAAAAAATCTTGCAATAGATAAGGCCTTTCACATAACACAAAACTTAACAATTAAAGAAAAAAAACACTAAAAATTAAAAACTTCTGAATGGAAAAACAACCGTAAATAAAGTCAAATGATAAACAAGTAGGAAAGAACAATTGTAATACATAGGACAAAAGGCCATATGCCTTAATACAGAGATTTTAAAAGTCATTAAGAAAAAAATAATCCAATAGAAAATGGACAAAGAGTAAGAAGCAGCAGTTCTCAGGAAAAAAATACAATTGACCAATAAACATATGAAAAGATGGTCAACCTCACTCACTGATAATTAAAGAAAAGCAAATTAACATAAGATATGATTTGCAAAAGTTTAAAAGATTAACAATACTCAGTGGGAGTGACAGAGTTGGGGAACAAATTCTCTTATACTAATGATGACTGTGTAAATGGGAGAGAGATTTGGTAACCATCTGGAATTAAATGCACATACCCTTTAAGTCAGCAATTCCACATCCAGGAATTTACCATTTAGAACTATCTGCACAAGTGCAAAAAGATGTATGTATAAGAATGTCTACCACAGCACAACAAAAACCTAAACATCAATAATAATAGTTTAATTACATTATGGTCCATCTATACAGTGGATGACCTGCAGCCAACTAAATAAAATATACCTATTTGTTTTCATACGCATGGATTAACATGTGTAAAAGGAAACACAGCAGACTGTTAACAGCAATTACTTCGGACCAAGGGAAAGGAAAATGTACATTTGGACAAAAAGAAAGTATTGTGCTGCCCGATGTATTCTGGCCAAAATAGGAGGCAGATAAGGATTGGCTTTATGCTGACCTCATGCTTAATGTTAATGAAAAGAAGCCCTTCTCCAAAGAGGAGTCTGATTATGCCATATGTTGACTGAAGTGAAGGGTTACCAAATCTCTCTCCAATTTACTCAGTCATCATTAGTATAAGAGAACTTGTTCCCCAGATAAACTCTTCTTTGCCTTGTAAAGATCACCACCCAAGAGTTTAAATCTTTAGAAGCTAAAGCCTGGGGTCCTGTACTGAGCCTTTCCCCACCCTATGCTTCTCCCCTGGGGCAGGGACTGCTGGGCCCTGAAGGCCCAATGGAATTAATCCACATTCCTCCCGGGGAGCTGGAGGGGCAATCAGGGCCAACTGCTCCACCTGTAACAACCCACCAACAATTGAGGAAGGACTTGGAACAGTGCAAAAAAAAAAAAAAGTACATATATATATATATGTACATTCCATATATACATACCTATATATGGAATTTTCCATTTCTGGGGGTTCCTGAGAAAAAATGTGAAAGAACATAGTGAGTCCCTTCACCCTCTGAGAGAAATACCTATCGGACCAGGGGAAGCAGGTTATATACCTGGTCTGAATTTATGCCTATCTGAAATATCTTTATGGGGGAAGAAAGGGGAATGGTGAGGAGGGCAGCTATGAAAGAATGGGAGAGGCTGCACCTGCCTGGACAAGGGGTAATAGCAGAAGAGCAGAAATTCCCCAATGTAGATCCCAACTGGAATAATAATGATCAGAAAGACAGGGCACAAATGAGAGATCTTTAAGGCCTCACTATACTTTTATCCCTGAATTTAAGGGATAAAATTGGCTGCACCTGAATCTCAGAACTTAAATAAAGCCTTTGAGGTGTCTTAAGAAAAAGACAGCTTAAACTATCCAGAAATTTTTAGTCCTTAAGTGGGACTTGAAGAAGCTACCCAGAGTTATTGATATTCTAATAATTTTATAGTTTTTACTCTTTAGTTCAAAAGTGGTATGTGGCCACTTGATGCAGAGTCTGGGTTTCTCTATAATAAATCCCTTTGCCAAATGCAGGAGTTGGAGACTTACTACTGGTAAAAGTGAAGTAAATGGGTGAACAAAACTATGTTGATGTGGGAGCATTTTCCTGTAGAAGTTCAGTCTTGATGAAAGCATCAGTGCAGGAATTGAACTCCTAGGAGGGTTATGGTGTCTCCTGATAGGACCTGCCAACAACTACTGAACAATATTGTTGGCATTATTTGAGGTGGCAGAAAAGATGCCTGCTTTCTGATCTATGTGGACAAGTAGCTGAGCCAAGGAGAGGGTGGATGATAAAAAAATACACAAGAGGTTTTTGATTAAACTGAAAACTTCATGTGGGAACCGAAAAAGCAAACAAACCTTAAATCCAGCAAAATCTTGTTGGGTATTACTTTCTTTTTTCCTTTCTCTATGTTTTATTAATTATTATTAATATTAATTTATTATTTTTAATTAGCAGAAAATAACATTTAACAGTCAAATTAAATGCAAAGTAGACAGGCTGCATAATAGATACAGAAAATAGATATTCTGAAAAACCCATTACCCACTGCTGTTTTATGCTTTTGTCCAAGAGCACATGGAAGACATTTGATTATGGAATTGGACTCCTGGTTATCCATGGCTGAAGTTTCTGCTTTGTGGGTATTACTTTTTTGTTTGTTTATTTGTTTTTTGTTTTGAGGAATGACGTTAAACAAAACTCCCTCTGCTAACTTGCAAAAGTTAAGGGACCAGGTGAGGAAATATTCAGGGATGGATCCTGATAGTCCTGTGGCCCAAGGTTGTAAAGGGGTCTTGGGCTGACATTCAGAAAAAAAATCCAGAAAATAGATGGGTGGAGGGATAAGCCACTGAGAGTCTCAAAGTGTGTTTTAGTTGTGATGTTTTGCTGTATTCAATTTTATTGGTGATGACGGCCCTTGAGACCCAATCGGGCTCCTTTCTTTGCTTCCACATTTTATTTTAGATGCAGGATCCCCTGTTCCTTTTTTGGTGCAGGCATGGGCTTTTGTTTGTGGTGTGTCTGCTCTGAGGTGTTGTATGAGAGGAAGGTGGGGAGCAGGTGAGAGGGGGTACCAGGAACTGCTCTGTGTAGGGCTGTGAAAGAACACACTGGAGCTCTCGGCTTCAAATCAGCCCTGGAGAAGCAGCATGAGGGTATCAGATAGTTACTGGGTGTCTCCTGTGTGCCAGTTACTGCAGGTCTTGTTTATTTAGGAGTGAAGCAGAAAAGAAGTGCTAAGAACAGGCCCTGATTGCAGTGGCCACAGGGCACATGTTGACCCCGGCAACTCTGTAGCCCTTAGCTGCATGCTGGTCACTACTGCATGGAGGGACCCGCAGTCTCTGCTGAGCCCAGGAACACAGGCAAACCAGAGCCACCTGGCAGACCAGGGCAGGGAGGTGATGGTGGTGGTGGCAGTGGCAGAGGCACCGGGGCTGAGAACATGGGGTCGGCACCTGCCTGGCTCCCTCCTCTAAACCCCTAAACCCCTCCACAATGCGTGGTCCACCGCCAGCTCCCAGGACTGCACAGTTGCTGGCCCCTTTGGGATGGCAACCAGTGCCAGGGGTGGGCTTGGCCGAGACCAGTGCAAACACTGGCTGGGTGTTCCCCAGGCTGCCTGCCAAGTGCAGAAACCAAGTCCCTTAGCTGGACGGCTTCCCATGCCATGCCGTTGGTTATAGCGGGTTGTGAGAAGGGAAAAGGAAAGCAGAAGCAACAAGCTAAAGTCATGTTGAGCACGGTTGACCACATGGTCAAGAAGGGATTAGAGATAAAGCAGGAAGGAGATAAGCAGAGGCAAGATAGAGAAAATGTCTGGGCCAAAGGGGATAAAGGAATGAGGAGGGCACAGGACTCAGCAGGGAGTTATCACTGTGGGGCACTTGGTCATTTTCAAAAGGGAATGCTCGACTTTATTTTTTATTTATTATTATTTTGGGGGGGATGCATGGTCCGGGAATCAAACCCCGGTCTCCTGCATGGAAGGCAAGTGTTCTACCACTGAACCACCCATGTACCCAAAATGCCCGGGTTTAAAGAAAGAAGGTCGAATGATACCCCTGATGAATTCTGAGAATTAGGGAGGTCAGAGCCTCATCTCAAGAGCCGACCAGGGGGCGGGCCGCGGTGGCTCAGCGGGCAAAGTGCTTGCCTGCTATGCCGGAGGACCTCGGTTCGATTCCCGGCCCCAGCCCATGTAACAAAAACGGAGAAACAGAATACAATAAAAACAAGAAAAATGTTTAAAAATGTTTCCCTTCCTTCCTTCCTTCTCTCTGTCTTTCCTTTAAAAAAAAAAAAAAAGAGCCGACCAGGACGCTCTGGTAAATCTAAACATATCAGGGAGAAATTACATTTTTTGGTGGACACTGGGGCAGCTCGATCTTCTGTGACCCATATCCCAAAAGGAATCAAATTCTCCCGTAGCTCCCTCACAGTTTTGGGGGTAAAAGGAGAAAGATTTAAAGTCCCCATTTTCAAATCTACTAATATCTGTTGGGAAGATAGCCAAATTCTAAGGCCCCTGCTGTACATTACAGAAGCTGGGAGTAATTTGTTGGGAAGAGACCTGATAATACCCATGGGACTGGATAATGGGCATGGCCCGAGACAACTAGACAGAAAACCAGCAAGAGTGTTGGGGCATCTGTACAAAAAAGAGCCACTGCCAGTTGGGACTGGGAAGGACAGGGAAGGCACACATAGGAGGAAAAATGCCTTCAGGGACAGAACTATGGAGGCTGGGGCCTGAAGTTGGGAGGCCTTGGGCCTGACCCACCCAAGCACTTGGAGAGGGTGAGTTTGCCCCAAAGGCAGAGGATGGGCCTTCCACCTCGGGGTGGAGGAGCGGTGCTGTCCCAGGCCTTGGAGAGGGCTGAGTGCATTGCTTGAAGATTGGGAGAGCATGGCTGCCACCAAGTGGAGGGGTTGGGCATGTGCCCTGGAAATGGCAGAAGGCCTAGGTGTGGTCAGCTACTTGGAGAGGGTGGAGCCAAGAGGGGTGTGGTCTCTCCAATGTTTCCCAGGGTTGTATTCAGAGAGAGGCAGGCAATGCGCTGGCCCTTGGAAAGGGTGGGGCTGCCACTTTCTAAAGCCCTGAAGATAAACGATTCTTAGATTTTGAAATCTAATGGAGTTTGCTCTGCATGTTTTCAAAACTGCTTGGGTCTTGTGACCCCCGTGTTCCTTCCAATTTCTCCTTATTGAAATGGGAATATGTATCCTATGACTGTCCTCTTCGTATGTTGGCAGCAAATAACTTATTCTGAGTTTTACAGGTCCAGAGCCAGAGGAGAATCTTGCCTTAGGACAGACCACTGCCAGTAGCTGACTTTGCAAAGGACCTCTTCCTTAAGAATTAGGTACTGGCTTTGTTCTCTACTCTGTTATCCCCCAGGCACCTTGGCTTGCTGGCCCAGACCACACATCTTGAATGTGCTGCCCATCAACACCAACCCAGCAGTTGGGTCCTCATCAACTCGTGGAGTCTAAACTCCAACCAGCCTGGGGAGGATACTGACAACTGAAATAGCCATCTGGATGGCAGAGAAAGGCTGGACTCACTACTCCTGAGTGAAAGGACCAATACCTGAGCCGGGTGATAAGTACCCAACAATGCAGTCCGATTCCTGGTAAATAACTCCAACTTCGGACCCTTTAAAAATTACATTAAAGAGACAATCATTGGGAGGGTAGAAGGGGTTTTTGGACTTGGGGTTTGGATTCTTTATTTTAATCTAACATAGTTAATAATGACCCTGGCCAAAGGAGAGTCTTACCCAAGGAAGACAGATGAGGGATCTGAGGCACAATTTAAAAATGAGAATAATTATACTAGTTAGAATGTTCCAAATTGGGGATGCAACAAGCCCCAACAGATTGGTGGTGAATGCAACTGAAGGTTAAAATCCCAAACTGTACAGTTTGATGAAAGTCAAACTTAGCAGACTCACCAGGAAGGAGGTGGGACAAAAGAGTTCCGGCAAAGGCTTTATTTCAAGGAAAAACAGAGCTGCCCTAGCAACATTTCAAGAGAAAGAGAAAAAAGGCTGCCCCAAGGTGGTGGGGGATAAGGTTTTTAAGGCTTAGGGTAAGGGAGCTGGGGGGCAAGGTTAGGCAGATCCCTCTTGGCTAGTTTTCAAACATAGGGGGCTAAGTTTGGAGTTGGAATTAAACTTTTCCATTGGTAAAGTTTAAAATTTAAACGCTGCCTTAGGCATGCAGAGTTATAAATGCCGGAGGGTGTATAGTAAATAAGGGGAGTTTACATAAGAGTGCATTTGCTGGAGAGTAGAGGCTGAGTAATGAGAGGTTATTGCAAGAGGGCAGCTGATGGAGGGTGAAGGAGATGCTGGGCTGAGGCAGTTTGGAGTAAGAGAGGCTTTCTGAAATATCTGCCAGGGGTAGGTTACATCCTGGGGGGAAGGGGTCCTGTCCTCCAGGCCTAACATTTGATGCTTGGCTAGTAACTGCAGAGACTTAGTGAATCAATGGCAATTGAGTGGGGGGAAACCAGTACTTGTGTCCAGAACCAGTAGGGGGGTGTTATAGTTGAGCCTCTCCTTGCACCACCTGGGATGATGTATGATGGACTACCCAGTTTCAAGCGTATACCGTGAACATAGGATTAATTTCACAGATTTAAAGGCAGTGTAACCTGGTAGTGATAACCATCAAGGAAGCAGACAAACATCCAGCAGGGAGCAGCAGCAGAGATGTAGCAGTAGTTGATAGAATATATGGAATGGGGGCAGATCTCACTGGAAAAGACCTTCTACGAAGGTTCAGGATACACGTCCTGTCCCCAACACCAATAACGCCCTCTCCAGTTAACTCTTCGATAGCACCTAAGGACACTCGGCTAGAGGTTAGTTCCCCAGTAGACAATGATCCCAAAGTTGTTAGTATGGACAGAACAGAAAATTTGGAGAAATAGAGACAGAGTACAAAAGATACAAATCCTAGGTGGAATGAATCAAATATACAGTCCAGAATCTAAACAAAAGCAACTGCTATCCTTGAGCAACAAGCCAACAACCCACAGCTCTTGTCATGCCCTTTCCAGTGGGTATAGAGGAACACGAAAAGGAGTTCAAATGCATGGTACCCCTTTTCAAAATAGTACCCCTGGTGAAAATTGTAGTACGTTGTCCTCTTTTCCCTCCAGTCAGGGGCAGTAAAGTCAAGACCATACCAGCTACTCACCTCAGTTCAGGAAACTACTCTGCCTGTCTCTCTAGAAGGGAAGAAGGGCTCCAGGACCTTGGGACCAAGGCTTTGTGTACCCAAGCATGGGTTGTGACTAAGTACATTATTAGCAATTTCTCCAGTTTAACCATACCCCAAGGAAGCCTTTGGTGGTATTGTGGAAAGGGCATCCTCTGACCAGTATTAACTAAGAAGCAGAAGGAGACCTGTGCTCTGGTCCAACTGGCCATCTCATTCACCTCGGTATTTGAAAGGGAGAAGGAAGTTCTAACCCAAGGGAAAATAAAGAAGAGAATCTTACTTGGTTCCTTTAATGACAGGGATGCCAAGGGGAATCCCAGATGAGCTAAGGCTAGGTATCAAGTAGCTGCAGGATTTGAGTCATCCTTATTCTGATGGATCACCATCAACAAAAATATGGAGTGGATGCAATTAAGGGAATAGTAGAACAGTTGGATGCTACTAGCCGAATAACATGGGAGAATAGGATGGCCCTAGACATGATGCTAGCTGAAAAGGGAGACATTTTGTTATAGTTGGGGATAGTGGTTGTACATTTCCCCAATAATACAGCTCCTGATGCACCAAAGCTACACAAGGCCTAACAGCCCTATCTGAAGAATTGGGAAAAATTCAGATATTGATAACCCCCTCATGGGATAGTTAGAAAGCTGGTCTAGGAAATGGAAACGGGTGGCACTATCCATCCTAACTTCTTTAGTCATCATAGATGGTGTACTCACCGCACTTAGGTGCTACATTATCCCATGTGCCCGAGGGTTAGTTCAGAGACTTATCGAGGCTGCCTTAACCAAGCAAATACCTATTCTGTACAGGCAAAACAATTTGTACCCCTTTAAAATGTAAGATCCCTATGATGAAAAGTGTGAAAAAGCTCTTATCAAGTTTGAAAAAAGACTGAAATGTGAAAACTAAAAAAGTTCAAAAAGAAAGAGGGGGGATTAGTAAGAAAATAGTTTAGCTTTCACAAAGATGGCACAGGAAAGGGCTGCAGGACAACTCAAACTGGTGTTGCATAATTGGAAGGAGAGAGCCTTTGATGTGTGGTGCCAAATAGGTAGAAACAAAGGTTAAATAAGTAACAACCAGGGTCACTGAAATGTAAAGTATAATCAAAAGTGGAGAGGAAATTTGAATTAGTTAGACTATTGGGATAGGCTGTAACCTCTGGAGTAACCAATCAGTGGAGAAACAGAGGAGGGGCCTGCATGCTAGGCTTAGGATATAAAAACCTGTGGCATTCTATCATTTGGCACACCAGCCACCATTTTTCGGCTAGGTGTCCATTCTTACAAATTAGTGAATAAATTCTTTTCTTTCCCACAATGAGGTGAGTGTTTATTCTCTTTCAGGTATGTTCTAGTTTGCTAGCTGCCGAAATGCAATATACCAGAAACAGAATGGCTTCTAAAAGGGGGAATTTAATAAGTTGCTAGTTTATAGTTCTAAGGCCGAGAAAATGTCTCAATTAAAGCAAGTCTATAGAAATGTTCAAGCTAAGGCATCCAGGGAAAGATACCTTGGTTCAAGAAAGCCAATGAAGTTCAGGGTTTCCTTCTCAAGTGAAAGGGCACATGGTGAACACAGTCAGAGTTCCTCTCTCATCTGGAAGGGCACATGGCAAACATGGCATCATCTGCTAGCTTCTTCTCCTGGTTTCCTGCTTCATGAAGCTCCCCGGGAGGCATTTTCCTTCTTCATCTCCAAAGGTTGCTGGCTGGTGGGCTCTGCTTCTCATGGTTATGTCATTCTGCTCTGCTCTCTCTGATTCACTCTCATTCTCCAAAATGTTTCCTCTTTTATAGGACTTCAGAAACTAATCAAGACCCACCCAAATGGGTGGAGACATGTCGTCACCTAATCCAGTTTAACAACCACTCTTGATTAAATCACATCTCCAGGGAGATGATCTGATTACAGTTTCAAATATATAGTATTGAATAGGGATTATTCTGCCTTTATGAAATGGGATTTAGATTAAAACATGGCTTTTCTAGGGGACAATACATCCTTTCAAACCAGCACAAGGTATGTCATTCTTTCTAATACTAAGAGAGAAAACTACCGATATCAGAAGTGGAAGCAGCAAACTGGGAATAAGGACCAGCAGATGACAGCCACATGCCTTCCCAGATATTTCTCTGGATGACTTAGTTTGGATGTATTTATGGTTTTAGAACTGTAAACTTGTAACTCATTAAATTCCCTTTTTAAAAGCTGTTTCAATTCTGGTATATTGCTTTCTGGCAGCATTAGCAAACTAAGACAAGCATGTATTACTTCTATAATTGAAACTTAAAAAAAACAATCTGATCTTTCTTCTATTGCACCATGGGTAGACCATGTTGAAAAAACTATAATAATGAGGAATGTACCTGTTATAGAATTCATTATAGACATAGTTACAACTAATTAATAGGCAAGAGTTATGCTGTTTTTAGCAAGTTTGGATCATGGTTGCCCAGCTAGGATGAAGACAGTCCATTGCCTTACCTGGGCACTGTGAAAAGCCAGAAGGCCCCTAGTGGCAGCAGACTTACTCTTGCACATTGCAACCAGAGATGGGTGGCATCTAACTGACAGTGAGGCCAAGGTCGTCATAAATAGCATTTGGCTGTACAGAGAACACAATGGCCTCAGCACAAGGAGGGTCTAACAAGGATGCAGGATGCAAGTGACATTGGGCCTCCTACCTCAAGGTCATTTCTGTATATAAAATCACCACTATAGGGACTGTCATCAGCCAACACAATGGGCAAGAACATAAATAATTTTTCCAAACATAAATTATTCTTTTGAAAGTTCTGACAGATAGAACATAATAATAAAAGGTAGTAGTTGTGAAATCTCTTTCTGACTATGGCCTTGTACAAGTCCTCTGCCTTCTCTGTACAGATGTTTCCTCATTTTTGACAAGATGATAAAATAGCTTCTACCAAAGCTTCCAAATCGGTCATTCTGAGAATAGTACCAAATCCTAGCCATGGTTCTAAAAATAGCCAGAACAATAAATCTATGAAATCCTCAAATTGATTTTTATTTAATATAAAAGCAGCATAACAATAGCATTAAAAATTTTTCACTATTTTTTTTTTGCATGGGCAGGCACCGGGAATCAAACCTGGGTCTTCAGCATGGCAGGCGAGAACTCTGCCTGCTGAGCCATCATGACCCACAACTATTTTTTTAACTAGTAGTTTAACATCTTACTCCACTTGAGTCAACTCCATTTTCCTCCTATTTCTCCCCTTTCCCACCATATCCTGTGTGGGAGTGAATCAACAGAACTTGAAATCCTAATACCAACAGGAAACAAAACTAGCCAAGACCAGGTAAAAGAGAAACAAAAGGCCTATAGCCCTTGGCGAGTAAATGATGTAAATACCCATATTTTATTATCTGCTCATGTACAGATTAAGTCTTTTATTCTGATAATAAATGTAACATGGTTGTAAGCTATGTCAGTGGGCACCATTTATCTGACAGGAAGCAGGCCCGCGCAGGTTCATTTGAAACAAAAGCCTAGTTCTGCGCTGCATACAGTTGAGATGCTTTGAGAGACAAGTATGGCCATCCCCACATAATGGAGAGTGTGACCACACAGATAAAAAATTGCTCTTTCTGAAATTTTGAGGTAAAAAACTGTATACTTTACAACCAGAGTGAAGCTCATGTTAACTATGTTTCATTTGAGTTTTCCCTTCTGCTGAATAAGTAACCATCTCAAATATTTGAAAACCTTGGATGGAAAGTTGGAGAGCAAAGAATTAATAAGGTAGTAATTGAGTCACAAAGGCCCATAACTTCCAGCATTTTGTTATCTAAGGAAAATATCCAATCATCTCTCAGCTGACTCCAGCAGACTTCCTTCCATAACCTATTCTTTTCACCGGGACTAGATAGTATTGTAAACTATAGTATACAATTCCCTAAATTTCCCTTTAATTTCTATTTATATTTCATTTTCCAAAATTTCACCCAGGCCTAAAAAAAAGAACTTTCAATAACTAATTGCTTGACACTATGTCCGGTATTTAATAAGATTTCAGATACTTAGTATCATCCTTTGCTTTCTTACCATCCTCTTGCATTTAGGGGAGAATAAGTTAAACTAAACTTTAAAATGTTGCAATTCTTTTTGAATCACTGAAATAAGACTGGGTGAAGAGAGGTTATATAAAGGAAAGAAGCAACTATAATGTGGACGAAGCCAATAAAAGTCAGAGCTTCTAAGAAAAACCAGTCCTGAAAATAAGACCATTTGCTGCTCCTTAGCAACACTATCGAAGTCTGGAAGTATCCGAGTTTATTCTGAAGGCTAGCTTTTGGCTTGGCTTGACTGTTTATAACAGACTGAAGTTACAGAGTATTTACGGCTTAAGTAGGGACAATTTTTATAAGGCCCAATTCTGATGAAGGATTATTTTAATTTTGTCCCACAGTCTTGAACTCAGAACAAAATGGTTTTAACCTAGGGACAGAGAGGTAGAAAACCTAATGGGCTCTGCTGGGATCCATAAGCTGATTTTCTCCTTCCTTGGTCCTTTCCTGATGGCCCTATCAGGAGCTAACAGCATTCCTCTTGTACTATCTATCCCCAGGGAAATATCCTAGTTTATTCTAAGTGTCCCTTGCAAAAATTTATGAAAACAGCTTAGTCCCAGAAAATATGGTAATACCCAATTTCATGCTTTCTTAAAGGGAATAAAAACTGATGCAACCTTTCTGGAGAGCAATTTGGTAATGTTTATCAAAGTCTGAAAAAAAATGTGCCCTCACGTCCAGGTAAGTCAACTTGTCTCCCAATTCTAGCCTTTTTTCTTTTATATCTGTATATAGGCTGATAGGTCATTTAACTGTTCTTAGTATGCTTCTGTATTTTCACAATAGACTATAATAAACATATACTCCTTTGGTAATCAGAAATTTAAAAAACTACCAGTATATATTAAATACACAAATACACCCTGCCAAAACCAGTGTTAAATGAGGTCTACTTTCAGAAACCCTTTTTTTTTTTAAATTCTGGAAAACTCAGTAAACATTAACAGTAGTTTTCCAAACTACCAAAAGTTTGGGGGATATAATAAATAATAAAATGCTGGCAAAAGCCCAAGCTCAGTTTTGTGGCTATTACTTTCATAGGATGACATAATCAGAGCTTCAAATGAGGATAATGATTTATTCTCCTCGTGGGCCCTTAGGCTGTTCCTTCACACTCACAGATTTTCATGGAATATGTGAGTCAATGAGTCAATATTAATGTAGTAACTACAGTTCTTCCTTCCAAAGACATCTGGAATTCCATTATCTGATATGATATTCTTTTCCTCCATTTTACAGCAGAAGCCATTATCTAAATCCTCCTGGCTCAGATGGCAGTAGCCCTGGGAACAGAAAGCAAGTTTCAATAGTTCTTTGGCCAAATCTACAGGTCTTTTCTGAATCTATTTACAGTGCTATTTCAAGATGTTTTCTGCAGGATCCACTCAGGCTTCATTTAAAACTCTGTGGTCATTGTTTATAAACTGCTGGGATGGTTTTAATCAGGAAAGCCAGTATTTTCAGCTTGGGTGTTAGAAAAGCTCCTAAAATGTCTTCAAACTGATTTAGGAAAAACTGCTTAACAGAAGTGGACTTATTCCTTCCCTGGAATAAACTCATTAGAACTGACACATGCTGCAACCGTGGACCAATGGTTTTCTTTTTTTGGGGGTTTGTGGGCCAGGAATCAAACCCAGGTCGCCCACATGGCAGAGGAGCCACACTTTCTGGATACATTACATACCAAAGGCAACTGAAGTTTTTAAGTCTTATCAGTATCAGACAACAAAACTTGCTCAACAAGGACCACAGCCTCAATACATTCTTTTAGCCTCCTTCTCTTGCAATACTTTTAGTGTTTGGTGTTAACTTCTCTATTAGGATCTAGTTTTCATTACACTGGTTTCTTCAAGAAATTTTTCTTGAAGAGATTTTATTTGATGATTCAGGCAAAATGTTCTGAACTAAAAGACCTCACATAACCTCAGAAGACATTTCCCTCTCCATAATCGCAAAGCGAGTGAAGGGCATTTCTTCATGACTTGGACAGTTTAATTCTAGGTTCCAGAAAAGCCTGAGTCTTTCAGTAGCTCATATCAAACTAGATTCCCAGACTAGGTCAGGACTAATCCAAATGTTTGAATAGGTTCTAGAAGTATCTCAGGCAAATTCCTTCCAAATCAGGCAGACCTCTCTAGGTTTCTCAGCTCAGGACACATTATCATTCAAGGTCAGCCCTGAATTTACATGCCTAAAATTTTTCTTCCTCCTTTTCTAATTCTCGCATGATTTATCATGTATAAACTCCTAAAATCCCACCCAAGAACAAACCACTATAGCAAGGGTTTCCAAAGTTGTCTACCCAAACATACTCTATCAGAGCCATCTGAATTAGCAGTTAAATGTACAAATTCCTGGACCCCATTCCAACCCCACTGAATCGATTAGTCCAAATCAAAAACCAATTTCAGGGACAGGGTCATAGAAGCCTGCTTTAAAAAGTATTTATATTTTAACAAGCTTTTACAACTGCCCCTAATGATTCAGATGCATGCTAAGGTATGAGAATCCTTGTCCTGGAACAATGGTGAATAAATGAAAAGGAGAGAGAAAAAGAAATCCCAGAAAGCAGAGGCAGGTAAGGTTTGGCTTTGAAGATTTAATACTAATGGGATAATAAGATTTAAAAAAAAAAAAGGTCAATGGGGAGGGACCATGGACACTTGCATCAACAATTCCCAACTTCTTCCTTATACCATCTTCCATTTAGGCTGGCTGCATCAGTGTATTGATACTTTCTTCTACCTCTGAGAGCTTCTTCAGGATTTGGTTGACCTTGACCTCATCAAATTCCAAACAAAGAAATTCTGATTCCTGAAAAACATAAAAGGAAGTTTTAGAGGGGATCCCAGGACAGTCCAGGCTCTCCATCCAGTGTGACCCAGCTCCAAAGGCCCTGGGCCTCTCTACCCATAAAGACCAGCTCAGGCCTCATTCTTCAAAGGCCTCCTTGATATTTTACCCAGCAAAGCAGATCTACAACAATGACCTAAATAAAACCACTTTAAGGATGATGTTTCATAAATGGTGAATGGGTATACAAATGTCAGGTGTTCTCATTTTGAGGCCAAGAAAGCTCTGTACCTCTGTGATCTCATTTGATCCTATTTTCAAGGTAAGTAGATAAATAGATGGAGACCTTGGAGCACATAGAGGTTAACTTGTGTCATAAAATCAGAGAAAGGCAGAGTCAGATTGTAAATTCTCAGCTCTGGCTGACTGATTCCAAAATTCCATGCTTTCTCCATTATAGTATAGCAATGGAAGAAGGATTTGGGGACTTGGCTAATTTGGAGTTAGTGCTTATACAGAAATTGTGACAAGTTGCTTAGTAATTATCAACCAGATAATTACTAAATTATGATTTTGACAGAGCAACAAACATTCCTGGGGCCTTTCTACTTGCTGCAAGTCACTCTCTCCAACCCCCTAAGATCCCTCAAACACATTCCTTTCAATTACTGTTTTCCTACTATGTACAATGGTCAATAAATCCTAAACTAGGAAGACATAAAAAAATAAGAACTTTCAAGTGCCATGGCAGAAATATCATGTACACTAGACAAATCTTATGCCCATAATGCCTGGACAATTAAGAGCAAATTATCTATACCCAAGGGTGACTATATTCAAGATCCTCAAGAACATCAATCATGTAATTTTATGAACAGAATGGATCCTTAGAGATCATATACTCCAACTACCTTGTTTTCTAGATAAAGAAATTGAGTCCCAAGGGATGTTAAATGACTGCCTCTGTCAATTGCAGAACCATCAAGTAAATACTCCTTTTTCTACATTTTCCTGTCTAGATACTACTGCATCTTCTCACCTTCTTTACCAATGCGGCAGGAAGGCCAAAGAACCTCTTCAGAGGGAGGAAGTCACTCCACACTCAGGTGGAAGAACCTTCAGGAGACCACTTTGGAAAAGCACCTTTGCTGTAGTTAAGTTGCAATACTGAGTCCACAATGATGCCAATGAATATCCCCCAGGAAAAATAATTGCAGAGGAAAAGAAAGGGCCTCTCTGATAAAAAGCTTCCAGCAGGAGGGAAGACAGCTTTCTCTACTCACAGGGAATGCTTTCTTCAAACAAGACTAGAATAGGAGAGGAGAGGAGTGTGATCTCATGTGAGAAGCTGGAAACTCTGCCAAGTTTTCATTTAGTCCAAACCAAAAACCTATTTTAAGCAAAGAGAGAATAATAATGTAAGCTCCCTGGGTTCAAGCTGCAGTAGAGGTTATCTCCTTTTGCTAAGAAGAAAAAAGTCATAGCTGATTAGAGAATCAGTTGGCTGACTTAAGAAGAGGTCTCAGATTTGAAAACCTCTTGTTCTTCATTCAGTTTCACTGAAATCTTTAACTTGACTTAATTTTTTTGGCCTTTGAAACAATAGTCTAGAAACTAATCATTATCAGAGTAACACATACATTCAAGAAATCAGCAAAAAGATGATAAAACCAATGTTTTGCCTCAGTGAAAGAAAATTAGTCACAATAATATATCTCTCTGTTTTTTATTTATATGGGAAAGATTATCACAGACAACATTCATAGAACTTGGAATGCTTGAGCTGGCTGTGTTAATGAACAGTCAGGATCTTTTCTGATTGGGGGCTTTTAGTTTCTAATAATTTGAGTACAGAAAATTATCTTTAATTGAACCACTAGATATAATATAAAGCTCCGTTTATTTTTAAGGTAGACCAAACACTAGAAAAAAATAGCAGGCCATATAAAGAAAGTTCAAAGTTAAACAAATGTTATTTTCCCCTTACTCTTAGCCCTCACCTCTCTCACCTGGAAACAACAGCACACTAATGTGTTAGAGAGACACATAGAAAATACACATGGCTCTTGAAGAAATGGTTTACCTGAAACTGTATTATCAAGGCCTACCTTCCTCTAAACTATCAAAATATTTATAAGGAAAGCAAGCGCCTTTAAACTGGGCATAACACAAGGGAGTTTGTTCAAATTTCACATTTGGCTAGGGTACTCTACAGAAACTAAATCTAAAGAGTTTGAAAAACTTCAGAAATGTAGGGTGATGTCTATCAAGCTAGAGGCAGAAAGCACATGAGCAATCTGAAACACTCGATATTTTTTTCAGTCATCCTTCCTTATCTGAACCTAACTAGTAATAACATGAGAGGTAACAAGATTAAACGTTCTGTATTTAAGCATCTGAGTTAAGAGTTAGAACCTGCTTCTTTTCAGAAGAGAGTACTACATGGAGGAGAGTCAGAAAGTAGGTAGCAAACCAATAAACAAGCACATTATCATGAAAAACGTGTCCTTTGTGATCATGGGGAGTGCAGCCATGTATTAGGAGGGTATAAATAACTACTTCAAATTAGAATAGAAAGCAAAAGCAAAATATTCAAATTCTTGTCTCTCCAAGGGCAAATGCTAAAAATTCATAATATCTTGAGATCTTTGAGAGGTCACCCTCTCCAAACCAACAAAAAACAAACAAACCAGCTTTAAATAGTTCCAGAGGAGGACATCTCATACACTCCTAAGGAATTCCTTTCCCAGGTAATCTCTTTAAACTCCTCAGGAAGCTCTTACCTGGCGAAGCCCAAATCCTAAATTCCTAGCTGGGTCAGAGAGTATAATTGAATACTAATCTATATAATAAATGAAGGCTGTTATTAAGGAAATATTTAGTTTTCTCCATCTACACACTAAATAATGTCTTTGTATATGTATATAATGTTCATTTAAATGACCTCCTTCTCTAGGACCTGAGCAATTCTTTTGTAAAACAACATGGCAGTGATAAAATGCTAAAAAAAAATAAAATAAAAAGGAATTATGGCTTATTAAATACCCAAATGGGACAATTTAAAACAATTTGAACATAAAATAAAACCAAAATCCTGTTACCTGTTTTGTACAATATTATTACTATTTCCAATTCAAAATTCTCACAATGTTTTTTTTTTCTTCACAATGTTTTATCCTTAATTTATTGGGTCATATTTAACAAGAGGAGACAATTTGGACAAGTTCTAACATGTTGTGATTTCTTTCAAAACAATGCTAAAGTTGGTGGATGGAGAGTGAGAGTGGGAAAGGGTGCCTTAAGAGCTCTCTAACCAATACTGATTCAGGAAGACCACATATATACAGCTGGCCAGGTTTCATAAGGCTTATTACCCAGATGTTTCTATTTAGTTTCATTTATTGACACAAAGGGACTCTCGTGAGCATAAACTTTGGCCATAAGGACTATTATCTGTTTGGGCTATCCTTTGATAAACTTAAATGAATCCCCTGACCTGTGGTCTGTAACACAGTGTCTTCTGTGTTTAATGACTGGAGAGAAAAAGAACATGTGGTAAGGTCAAAATTGGCAACAGCTTTTTGGAGAGCAATTATATAAGATACCCAGGAGATCTGAATACTGTCCAACAGAGAAGTTCAAAACATTTTCAAAGTAAACCTGTGTTTACACTCACTCCCTCACTTTCCATGGCTTTCTCAGAATTATCACTAATACTGCTCCTTAACTCCTTCAGGAGACCTTGAATCCCAGAAATAGTTCCTCAGTAGCAAAGACCTTCCAAGTCCCTTTTTCCCTGAAAACTAAACCAGGCCAATTATTCTCTTATTGTCCTTTCATACAGATTCTCCACCCTTTTCTGCTTTGTTCTGTTTTGTTCTCTGGCTTAGAGTTGAGTTTGGACAAGTGGAAAGAGAGGTCAGAATATTTGTTTCTCAACTACGAACTCTTTTCTTCCTTCACCTCTATTCTAGTTGGGTGTGCGTTCTCTGTCCACAGCTCCCTGTATGTGGCATCTCTTCCGCAGTTGCGTTTTTTTGTTGAATTTCTGGAACATCATTCTCTCCCCTTGCCTGTTTAGGCCTAGGGGTGGTAACAGCTTTCTTGCTTGCAGTTTCTAAACTGATTCGTGATCCTTTGCCTGTTCCCTCCCAGAGAATTCCATTTGTATTTCTTTTTCTCCTTCTACTTTCTCACTTATTTCTACTGATTTGGAAGCTTTATACTTGTTTGTTTTTTTATTATTCTTTTAAGTGATTATCCTAGCTATTTTAATGCACTAAAGTTTAAAGTCACTATTTTTAACCTTCTACTAAACAGTACTAGAACCTTAGAACACATTAACTCCAATAACTGTTTTTTTAATTAATTTTTAAAATTTTTTAAAAAACATAAAAAACAAACGCAAACATTCTTAACTTTTGATCATTCCGTTCTACATATATAATCAGTAATTCACAATATCATCACATAGTTGCATATCATCATCATGATTATTTCTTAGAACATTTGCATCAATTCAGAAAAAGAAATAAAAAGAAAACAGAAAAAAATTCATACATTCCATACCCCTTACCCCTCCTTTTCATTGATCACTAGCTTTCCAATCTAACTTTATTTTAACATTTGTTCCCCCTATTATTTATTTTTACTCCATATGTTTTACTCGTCTGTTGATAAGGCAGATAAAAGGAGCATCAGACACAAGATTGTGTTTTCACAATCACACAACACATTGTGAAAGCTGTATCATTACACAATCATCTTCAAGAAACATGGCTACTGGAACACAGTTCTACATTTTCAGGCAGTTCCCTCCAGCCTCTCCATTACATCTTGACTAACAAGGTGATATCTACTTAATGCATAAGAGTAACCTCCAGGATAACCTCTTAATTCTGTTTGGAATCTTTCTCAGTCATTGACATTTTATTTTGTCTCATTTCACTCTTCCCCCTTTCAGTAGAGAAGGATTTCTCAATCCCTTGATGCTAAGTCTCAGCTCATTGTAGGATTTCTGTCACACATTGCCAGGAAGGTCCACACCCCTGGGAGTTACGTCCCACATAGACAGGGGGAGGGCAGTGAGCTTGCTTGTTGTGTTGGCTGGAGAGAGAGAGGTCACATCTAAGCAACAAAAGAGGTTCTCTTGGGGGCGACTCTTAGGCCTAATTTTAAGTAGGCTTGACCCATCCTTTGTGGGGTTAAGTTTCATATGAACAAACCCCAAAATTGGGGGCTTAGACTATAGCTTTGGTTGTCTGCACTGCTTGTGAGGATATCAAGAATTCAACTTGGGGAAGTTGAATTTTCCCCCTTTCTCACCATTCCCCAAAGGGGACTTTGCAAATACTTTTTTATTCACTGATCAAATCACTCTGGGATTTATCAGGGCATCACTCTGGACAAACCAACAAAATTTCATGCCCTACTTAAGGTTCCATGTACTTATGGTGTTCAATTAAGCTGTCTACATAAGCTATATTAGGAAATGCACTAGTCAAAATATAAATTTTGTACCAAATAAATGTTTTTTGCTGTAGTTTCACACATAAGTGAAAATTTCAAAATATTAATTGCCATCTATTTTCAACACCCTGCAGTAATGACATTCCTTTGTTTTTCCTCATGCAAAAACATTTTCTAAATCTGTACATTTAGTCACTATCATTGTACACTCAAGGCATTCCTAGATTATACCATCTCAATCTTTATCGTCTATCTTTCTTTCTGATTTCATTTGTGCCCCCAGCCCTCCCTCTATCATTCTCACATTCGGCTTCATTCAGTGTTTTAACATAATTGTATTACAGTTAGGTAGTACTGTGCTATCCATTTCTGAGTTTTTACATTCAGTCCTGTTGCACAATCTGTATCCCTTCAGCTCCAATTACCCAATATCTTACCCTATTTCTATCTCCTGATGGTCTCTGCAATAACTGTTTTTAAATAAAAAACAGAATTACTTTGGTTCTGTTTTTTATTAAACCCAGAAATTTGATATTACTATTACTGCATATGTTTTTTAGACATTATTATTATGTTTGTTTAGATTTATTAGGACAGAGACTGATCAAAGTTTTAATAATCCATCTTTCACTACCTAAACTTCCAATCTTCTGTCCAAGTAATAGAGGACATAAAAGTGATCACACTTCTGTCTCTTAACCCTGAGCCTGACTTCTCTGCCTAGAGTTCCCCTACCTCTATGACTGGGCCCAAATCTGCCTGAATAGCCATGCCCCAACTACCTCTCATACTAAACTTTTATCTCTATATAGTGTTGTCCACTCATATCCTGCCTCGTGATCCTTTCCTTATGATAGTCCTCCCATTTAGAATGCTTCTCTTCCTTTTCCTTTTACCTAAATCTTATGTATCCTCTAGGACAAAGCTGAAATCTCAAATCATGAAGATTTCACTAACCAACTTAGGACCATTTTGTGTATTTTTTAAAAATTAGATTATATAGTCTTTGGATGGTTGGTCTTATATACCTTTGTACTCCTTTGGAGCCTTGCGCTCAATAAAGACTTCTTGCTTGCTTGTCACTTATTCAGAAACAGAGCTCATCATTATTACTTAAGCATCTTTTGGATTTGGGGTGCATTTAGGAACTTTGAGTGATTTTTATAGACACAGTTTTAAGTACAAGGCTATCCTCAGAGCCTCAAAGTGTTTATACTTTAAAGAGCATAAAGACAGAATGAACCTGATATGCTCTAGCCTTTGCTTCTGAGTAAGATATAGAGAACCTTGCCTATAAGGATCATAGGAACACATGGAGCATTTTATACTATCTTCACTATTGGTACCTACTCCCCCACTATGCTAGAATTAATTAATTAATACTTTTTACCAAGTCTTTGTTTCACCAATAAGGAGTATTTTCTTTAGAGTTAAGACAGAAAACTGTTCTCCTTAGGCAATGGAATTTACTCTTTGACCCTTCCCTCTTTTGCCAACAGACACTACAGGTTGGGTGGAAAGTCTTAATGTAAGTAGACTGCCTCCCTATAGGTAATAATATATTCTACCTAGTGCCCCTGGCCAAAGATAAAAATGCTGTCTTCTCACTACCAATGTCATTTTTCTCACCTTTCTTGGCAGAAACAAAGGAGACATAGTAGAGTTAATGCCATTTTTGGCTGAACTGAGGCAGGAATGGCAGCTGCATTTGCTGGGATTACTTCAGGACATTACTGGATCTTTCTAACCAGGAATGCAGAGTAACCCTTGTTTTACCTCTGGCAAAAAAAAACAACAGGTGCCAGCAGGCCTTGACTACCTCCCACTGCATCAGCAAAGATCTGTGAAAAAGCTGAGCAACAGTTAACAATAGTTAATTTACTTTCTGAAAACCGAGTCTTGAAATTACTTAACTACTTAGTTTTGCAATTATATAAATTGGAAAGGCTGCAGTAGGAAGACTCCTGCAATGCTCTATCCCAATATTATGGAGGTCAGGACTTGGCTATGATTCACTTCTCTACCTGTCAAACTGGACACATTTTCCTTTTTCTCTGTCATTACCAATATTTTCCAAGTAGGGGTATCATTTCTCCATTTGCTTTACTTTCTGACGTCAATCACTACTTCTTTTGGTTTATATAACTAACAGTATAAACATAAAAGCCAAATGTCCTCAGATCGCCAAAGTATATAATCACTAAATAAAACTCCAAAGATGAGAGAGGCAAGAATTTTTATCTTACTAAGTTGGTAGAAAAGCTACCTTCCAAGTATAATGAGATGAGCTAGAATCAATATCTTATTTTTCTCATTATCATTTCGTATTTAAATCTTGTATGGCAGGAATTTTTTTGGGGGGAGTTAAAAACACTTTTAAATATTTATTATTATTGACATATAATTCTCATAAAATAAACCACTACTTTAAAGTGTACAATTCAGTAGTTTTAATATATCCAATGTTATGTAATTATCACCACTATCTAATTCCAGGACATTTCCATCACTCAACAAGAAACCCTGTATCTAGTATATGGTTTAGCACTTTGATATTCAAAAAAAGATGACAACAACAAGAAAAGAGGACAACGATGGAAGATGAAATATATCAAGAATTTTTATCAAAATTCTAGATAACAGAAATGTGCCCTCACCTCTAGAGTCTGTTCTTTTTTTTAAACTTTTTTTTTAATTGTATAAAATAACATATATACAAAGCAAAGAAAGAAAAAAAGCAATAGTTTTTAAAGCACTCTTCAACAAGTAGTTACAGGACAGATCCCAGAGTTTGTCTTTACAGTCTATTTTTATACCGTGTATCTAAAGAAAGAGATAGCTTATGTCATTCCTTAAAACAATATTTTTAAAAAGAAAATAACTTGTGATTTATAATGTTTTTCAACAAACATTTTTAACAATACATATTAGAACCAATGTCCTACTCAGGCCATTTTTATCCTGAGACAATCTTGTCTAAAATATAATAGCCAATAAGTCCTACTTCTAATGTGTAAAGAACATACTAACCCAATTTTCCAAAAGGGGAAAAAATCATACTGTAAATCACAAAGCAAGTCATCCTACTGAGAATGAAAAAGGGCTGAAATCAGACATTTTTGGGGCTCTAAGACTGCAACTTAATAACGGAAGAACTAAATTAAAATGACTCAGCCAAAACCTTTGTAAGTTTGCCCATAATGTGCTAAGAGCTATGTGAAACTAAGACAGGGTCTCTAATAAGTAAGAGAATGCCCTCTAATAAATAAAATAGCAGTGCCTCAGCAACATAGCTAGTACTCTCAGAGCCAAAGCAGCTTCTAATGGAAGGCTTTATCCATTTTCTAACAATCTCCTACAAGATGGCTGAGTATTGCTAGTGTAGTAGGAAGGAATTAACTGTAACTAGACAGCAATTCACCATTTCTCTGGGCATGTCATTCAGGCATGGTAACAGACATGAGGACCAACTGACAACAGCAAAGTGCTTAAAGAATTAAAAGTCCACCTCCACATTTTTATTGTGTTCAAAAATAAAACTTACAGGAAAACAAACTTAAATAGTTTGTAACTCAAGTGGGAAGAAGACCATGGGTATCTAGAAAGTCTTGAATATGCCTCTGATGTAAGTAACAACTAAACAAATCAAGGGCACCTAATTTCAACTTCCCAAGTGGCACATACAGGTTTTATATAAAATGGCAAAGTTTTCAGATAACATCAGATCTTAATTATACCAAATACCTATTATGTGGGTCTCTGCTGCTTCTCATGCCCCTCATGTTTTGGTCCATCTTTTAAATATTTCCAAAAAGGAGACAGAATTTGAATTGGTTAAATTTAATAGTCGATACCACAGCCCTTCTGCAAAAGTTTCATAGAAAAGGAGATTAGAGCTATTGGGAGGAACTTTGTGACTTCACAAACCACTTTTGAAAATCATATCCACATGGTGCAATTTAAGCCAAAAAGATCTTTTATTCCCCAAATATTTCCATTCCTTCAGACACTAGGACTACTGTTCTCAGACTAGATGTTTTCTTTAAAATACAAATACTTCCAGGATAGGTAATGTAAAAAGTCATTAACATCTTTCTGCTACTCAAATCAGGGGATTTTTAACTAGAATAAATGCGAGTTGCCTGCTTTAAAGCCCAGAGTATTTAGCATTAAGAGAGACTGGGGGAAGGGGTATATAGGTAGGGCACAAAATACAAAATGTAGGGAGGGCACAAAATATAAAGGAATCGGGAAAGTACTGAAGGCATATCCCTCCTTGCACTATAACTACTATCCTGAGACCCAGAGCACAGATCCATAGATTAAATATCTTCAGCTACTCAGATCCATATACCCTCCACACTTTTCCCCCATTTTGCTTACCGTGGTAAAATATATATTATAACATATAATCATTTTAACCATTCTAAAGCATATATTTTTGTGACATTATGCACACTGACAACATTGTGTAACCTTTACTGTTATCTATTTCCAAAACATTTTTATCATCCTAACCAGAAACTCTTACCCAGTAAGCAATACTTCCCAATACCCTGTTTCCCTAGCCCCTTGTAACTACTCTGCTCTCTATGAATTTGTTGATTCTAAGAATTTCATATAAGATAAATCAAACAGTATTTGCTCTTCTTGCTTATTTCACTCAATGTGATGTCTTCAAGTTTCTTCTACGTTGTAGTATGTATCAGCACTTCATTTTTTATATGGCTAAATAATATTCTTAATAGTGTCCCACAAGTCCCTCAGGCTCTGAACACTTCTCTGTGTTCTTCTGTCTTCTTAGTCCTCAGACTGGATACTTTAAACTGTTTTATTTTCTTGTTCTCTGATCTTTTCTTTTGTATGCTCAAATCTGCTGGTGAGTCACTCTAGTTTTTCAATTCAATTATTGTACTTCCATTCCATAATTTGTTTGATTCCTTTTTATAATTTCTATCTTTCTTTTGTTCAGACAGCATTTTCCTTTAGCTGAATTAACATATTTAAGACAGTTGATTTAATGTCTTTGACCAAAGCTCCAATGAATGAATTTTCTCAGGGATGGCTTCTGTCAAATTCTTTTTTCCCCTGAGAATGGGCCATACTTTCCTGTTTCTTTGCGTGTTCTGTAATTTTTTTTTTTTTGCAAGGGCAGTCATGGGGAATTGAACCCAGGTCTCCGGCATGGCAGGTGAGAACTCTGCCTGTTGAGCCACTGTGGCCCACCCTGTTCTGTAATTTTTTAATTGAGAACTGGCATTCTGAATATTACGCTATCATAACTCTGGAAATCTAATTCTCCCTCTACTTTGGAATTTGTGTTTGTTTGGACTTTTCCATACCATTTTTGCTCCCAAACTGGGAAAAGAGAAAAGAAAAAGTAAGGGAGTGGGGGGACAACACGAAGAGATACTATCTTTGTAAGACTCCTCTACTGCTCCTGCCTATAGGGAGTTGAAACAGTGCCACCTTCTTGCCAACCCTTGGAGAACAGAAGTAACAATCACCAATGAGACCATATACCTTTGGTGTCCCTCTACTGCTGTGTTGTCATTTTTATCTGCAGGCACAGGCCCTGAAAGTCAACAAGGCAATGAGATTCCAAGACTACTGTCCAGTCAAAGTTGTTTCGATTTCCAAGAAAAGAGAAGGTGGGAATGAGCCAAGTACAGGACCCTGAGATCCATCTGGTTTAAGATTTCTTAGTTAGAAAAAAAGCCAGAGCCATGATGTGGTAGTTAGGTTCAGGTGTCAACTTGGTCAGTTGAAGGTGCCCAGATCTGTTGCTGTGGCCGTAAGCCAATGGCATGTGAAGCTCATCTGTTGCTGATTACATCTGCGGTCAGCTAGGGGAAGTGTCTGCTGCAATAAATGACATTTGATTTAATTGGCTGGATGCTGAAATGAGAGAGCTCAACGCAGCACAGCCAAGCAGCTTAGCATACCTCATCTCAGCACTTGCAGCTCAGCCCAGGCCTTTGGAGAGGAAGAAAGGAAGCACCTCAGGGAAAAATGTTAGAATCCAGAAGCCTGGCAAGAAGGCCAACAGAGATCACCCTGAGTCTTCCTGTGTAAGAGAGAACATCAGATGAAAGTTAGCTGCCTTTCCTCTGAAGAACTATACATTTTTAACTAAATAAATCCCCTTTTATTAAAAGCCAATCCATCTCTGATGTGTTGATTCTGGCAGCTCTGGCAAACTAGAACACATGATTTAAAGGAAAACTGGACATGCCTATCTTGCCAATGTGTTATCAAAAGGTATAAGTACTTTGGCCCAGACAACTACAATTTATTTCTGAAAGGGAGAAAACAGTTTTGACCTTGAAAGAAGTGGATTTTTGGCTGGCTTAATTATGAACTGCTAAACCAAGACTATTACTATTACTTTTCCCCCAGAGATGTCAAGGAAGCCTGACACACATTCTGTATCACATGGCTCATCAGTCAGTGAATACTGAAAGGTAGAGCTCTGTACTGTTCACCTTCTCTTTACCATTACAAAAAAAACAAATGAAATTCAGAGCCTTCTCCAGTTTCATGAAGCCCAGAATTCTCAGCTCTTTGATTCAACCCATCTCCAATTAATACCCATATTTGACTGAGTTTGGACATCCTCGAACGTCTATATTTAATAGAGTAGAATGAGAATTAATTAGAAATACTTGATTATGAACTGATTTCCATAAGCACTAGGACTTAAGCATTTACAAGGAAATTTTAGAAATATCCCAAAAAAGAAAATAAAAGGTAGCCAGGTTATATCAATACTAAAGCTCAACAGAATTAAATCATTAGAATAATTTCTATGTTTTTCAAAATACAGTGCCCAGTACCTTTTAAAAAAAATTTTCAAAATTTTTATTAATAAAACCAATCAACAAACAATATGAGCATTCTTTCCTTTCATCACATAATTGCATATTCATCATCATGATCATTTCTGAGAACAGCTGTATCAATTCAGAAAAAGAAATAAAAAGAAAACAGAAAAAAAATTGATACATACTGTCACGTTCAGGTTCATGTGTCAATTTGGCCAAGTGGTAGTACCTGTTTGTCTGGTTCAGTAAGTGCTGGCCTGTCTGTTGTGATGAGGAATTTCATAGAATTAAATCATGATCATGTCAGCTATATCCACAGCTGATTCCATTTGTAATCAGCCAAGGGGAGTGTCTTCTGCAATGAGTGATGCTTATTCAAATCACTGGAAGGTTTTTAAGGAGGATTCAGAAGAGAGGGGCTCTCTTCCTGCTTCAGCAGGTGAGCCTCTCCTGTGGGGTTTGTCCAGAGCGTCCATCAGAATTGTCAGCTTCACAGCCTGCCCTGTGGATTTTGGATTCTGTGTTCCCACGGGTACATGAGACACTTTTATAAATAATATATTTGCAAGTGTTTCCTGTTGATTCTGTTTCTCTAGAGAACCCTAATGTACATACCATACCCCTTAACCCTCCCTTTCATTGATCACTAGGATTTCAATCCACTAAATTTATTTTAACATTTGTTTCCCCATTATTTATTTATTTTTAATCCACAAGTTTTACTCATCTGTCCATAAGGTAGATAAAAGAAGCTTCAGACACAAGGTTTTCACAATCACACAGTCACATTGCGAAAGCTGTATCATTATACAATCATTTTCAAGAAACATGGCTACTGGAACAGAACTCTACATTTTCAGGCAGTTCCCTCCAGCCTCTCCATTACCTCTTCACTAACAAGGGAATATCTACTTAACACATAAGAATAACCTCCAGGATAACCTCTCGACTCTGTTTGGAATCTCTCAGCCATTGACACTTTAGTCTCATTTCTCTCTTCCCTCTCTTTTTGGTCAAGAAGGTTTTCTCAATCCCTTGGTGCTGAGTCCCAGCTCATTCTAGGATTTCTGTCCCACATTGCCAGGAAGGTCCACACCCCTGGGAGTTATGTCCCATGTAGAGAGGGGGAGGGCAGTGACTTTGTTTACTGTATTACTGTATTGGCTGAGAGAGAGAGGCCACATCTGAGCAACAAAAGAGGTTCTCTTGGGGGTGACTCTTAGGCCTAATTTCTTTTACTTGTTAAGTCTTTATTCATTAATCACTCGCATTCACTCTTAAAAACAAAAAGAAAAAACAATTACAACAAAAAACTACTCAGTACTGGAGATTAAATAACCTTGTGTAGTCTCTTAAAATAAATTTTGATTCCTTAAGAAGTCTAATTACTTTCAGTTGCCATTAAAAAAATAACTATATAACTTTATATAGTTATATTTGTATATATTATTCTGTGATTCTACTTATGGTTCCTCTGCTGCACTGAAGATTTCGGAGCATAAAAGCCTTGTGTCCCCCATGAATGGTGGCTCTAATGCCGCAGAAAGGTTACGAATAGGCAGTCTGATCCTGCTACTCTTCATTGATCTGGACTATCCATGACTTCATTCTAAGTGATTATCCTCTGGGATCTTGTTTCTGCAAATTCCAAATAGATTCCATTTCTTTAGTGTGATATACAATAGCAGTCCTCAGGTCAAAAGAACCCCAGCTATCATTCATTTCTAGGCCTCTCTGATATCTCTTCTTTGATGGAGCCTAACAAAGTGTTCATAGGAGAGGCCAGAGGCTCTTGATTTTCTACCTCATAGTCCTTTGAGAGAAACCCTAAAGCACCCTAAAGCACACTACTGGTGTCTGCTTTTTGCAGGTCATCTATATGACTGGGTTCCAAGGATAAGGCTCCACTGTTGCAACTAGTCCCAGGTTTTAGAATGCTACCCAGAACTTGAGGACTAGTCTGTTTTTTCCAGCCCATAAGCCTTGGGAAATACAGGATGCTCAGTTCCTGAGGGGATTATTTCAGCACCCCGTGAAACCAAAGTGGCAGGATATTCCCCTTGAAATGTCACCTCCATCGCTTTATGATCCGATGACTTCCCCAAAACAGTCTCCAGGCCTGCACTGGGTTCACTTAAAATGAAAAACCACACTGATTCTGGAAGATATCCCCCAAGTTTTGCTGATCTCTCTGAGAGGACAGATTCACTTGTGTTGCGCTCAATAGCACAGGTGCATATTTGAAGGATAGATAAAAAGCTAGACTTAGTTTGTTCAATAACTGCTGAAGTTAAACTCATGCCCTGGAGAACTGAGTCCCAGCAGAGATGGGAGTATTAGCAGCAGCAGTAAGCAGTGGCTGACCTCTGGAAAATATCCACTTGCATTAGTCCCTGCTAAAACAGGTCTGTTAGAAAAACTGGCAGAAGTAACCAATTTCAGTGCAGACATAGGGACCTGGGATACCGACGTGAAAATTGGTTCTGCGTTTCCCCAGTAGATGATGAAGATGAAGATGAAGATGGAGATGGAGACACAGAAGAATTCTGTACAGTTTTGTTAAGGTTTTCCTTAACTTTGCTTGCATAACTTATTTTAGGAACTATTTTAGCACTGCTATTATCCACTGGAAAATCTGGGGATAGTTTAAATACTGCCCACAAGTCCTCCTTGGAGGCAACAGCTAAAGCATGCTTTCTTTTGGGTCGACTGTTAAACTTTTTGCTGCTCACTCCAGGTTTAACATCAGAACTCTTCCATAGCACATCACCCATAGTGGGATTTCCTCGGCTTGCTCCTCCAAGCCCAGATTCATACTTCCAAATGGGCTTAGAACCATCTACTTGACTTCCCTTCTGTCCACCGTAGTCAGGTTTGAGACTTTCAAGTCCCTGCTTTAAAGTTGGGACATTGGCCTCTTGTTGCATTATTTTGTCCTGCACTAAATTAAGGTTTTCACAGCCCTTGGCACTATTGTGCCTAGCTTTCCTTTTTTTAGAAGTAGTATAACCACTCTCAAATCTACTACCATCATTATTTGCCCCTTTGCTCAAATAACCATTAGTAATATAGCCAGAATTATTTGTCACAACACCATTTGGAATTGCTACAGCATCGGTCTTGTCTACAGATTGGTTCTCTCCAGATTTTTCATAAGAGTTCCCGTTCTTTTTGTCCATACTGGTTTTTTTAAACTTTTTTATTAATTAAAAAAAATAATAACAAGAAGCACAAACATTCCCAACACATACACTCAGCAATTCACAATATCACATAGTTGCATATTCATCATCATGATCATTTCCCACACATTTGCATCAATTCAGAAAAAGACATAAAAAGACAACAGAAAAATAAACAAAAACAGAAAAAAAATTTTACATACCATACCCCTTACCCCTCGCTTTCATTGATCACTAGCATTTCAAACTAAATTCATTTTAACATTTGTTCCCCCTACTATTTATTTTTATTCCATATATTCTACTCATCTGTTGACAAGGTAGATAAAAGGAGCATCAGACACAAGGTTTTCACAATCACACAGTCACATTGTGAAAGCTATATCATTATACAATCATCATCAAGAAACATGGCTAATGGAACACAGCTCTACATTTTCAGGCAGTTCCCTCCAGCCTCTCCATTACATCTTGAATAACAAGATGATATCTACTTTATGCATAAGAGTAACCTCCAGGATAACCTCTCGATTCTGTTTGGAATCTCTCAGCCATTGACACTTTGTCTCATTTCACTCTTCCCCCTTTTGGTCGAGAAGGTTTTCTCAATCCCTTGATGCTAAGTCTCAACTCATACTAGGGTTTTTCTCAATCCCTTGATGCTGAGTCTCTGCTCATTCCAAGATCTCTGTCCCACGTTGCCAGGAAGGTCCACACACCTGGGAGTCATGTCCCACTTACAGAGGGGTAGGGTGGTGAGACTGCTTGTTGTGCTGGCTGGAGAGAGGGGCCACATCTGAGCAACAAAAGAGGCTCTCTTGGGGCTGACTCTTAGGCCTAAATTTTAAGTAGACTTGACCTATCCTTTGCGGGGTTAAGTTTCATATGAACAAACCCCAAGACTGGGGGCTCTGCCTATAGCTTTGGTTGTCCACACTGCTTGTGAGAATATCAAGAATTCAACTTGGGGAAGTTGAATTTCTCCCCATTCTCACCACTCCCCGAAGGGGCTTTGCAGATACTTTTCCACTCACTGATCGAATCACTCTGGGATTCATCGGGGCATCACTCTGGACAAACCAGCAAGATCTCATGTCCTACCTGAGATTCCAAGTACTTATGGCGTTCAATCAAACTATCTACGTAAGTTATATTAGGAAATGCACTAGTCAAAATATAAATTTTGTAACTAATAAACATTTTTTGCTTTAGTCTCACTCAGGTGACATTTTAAAACATTAATTACCATCTATTTTCAGTACCCTGCAATAATGACATTCCTTTGTTCTTCCTCATGCAAAAACATTTTTAAAATTGTACCTTGTACATTTCACTGTTATTATACACTCTAGGCATTCCTAGATTATACCATCTCAATCTTTAACATCTATCTTTCTGATTTCAGTACGTCCCCAGCCCTCCTCCTTCTATCATTCTCATATGCAGCTTGATTCAGTGTTTTAACATAATTATATTACAGTTAGGTAGTATTGTGCTGTCCATTTCTGAGTTTTTGTATCCAGTCCTGTTGCACAGTCTGTATCCCTTCAGCTCCAGTTACCCAATATCTTACCCTATTTCTATCTCCTGATGGTCTCTGTTACAAACAAAATATTCCAACTTTATTCACTAATGTCAGTTCATATCAATGACACCATACAGTACTTGTTCTTTAGTTTTTGGCTAGTCTCACTTAGCATAATGTTCTCAAGGTCCATCCATGTTGTTACATACCTAATAAGTTTATTCTGTCTAAAAGCTGCATAATATTCCATCGTATGTATACACCACAGTTTGTTTAGCCACTCGTTTGTTGATGGACATTTTGGCTGTTTCCATCTCCTTGCAATTGTAAATAATCCTGCTATAAACACTGGTGTGCAAATGTCCGTTTGTGTCTTTGCCCTTATGTCCTCAGAGTAGATACCTAGCAGTGGTATTGCTGGGTCATATGGCAATTCTATATTCAGCTTTTTGAGGAACCACCAAACTACTTTCCACAGTGGTTGCACCATTTGACATTCCCACCAAGAGTAAATGTGCCTCTTTCTTCACATTCTCTCCAGCACCTGTCATTTTCTGTTTTGTTGATAATGGCCATTCTGGTGGGTGTGAGATGATATCTCACTGTGGTTTTGATTTGCAATTCTCTAATGGCCAAGGACATTGAGCATCTCTTCATGTGCCTTTTGTCCATTTGTATTTCCTCTTCTGAGAAGTGTCTGTTCAAGTCTTTTTCCCATTTTGTAACTGGATTGGTTGTCTTTTTGTTGTTGAGCTGAACAATCTCTTTATAAATTCTGGATACTAGACCTTTATCTGATATGTCGTTTCCAAATGTTGTCTCCCACTGTGTAGGCTGTCTTTTTACTTTCTTGATGAAGCTCTTTGATGCACAAAAGTGTTTAACTTTGAGGAGTTCCATTTATTTATTTATTTCTTCAGTGCTCTTGCTTTAGGTGTAAGGTCTATAAAACCGCCTCCAATTAAAAGATTTATAAGATATTTCCCTACATTTTCTTCTGACTGTTTTATGGTCTTAGACCTGATGTTTAGGTCTTTGATTCACTTTGAGTTAACTTTTGTATAGGGTGTGAGATACAGGTCCTCTTTCATTCTTTTGCATATGGATATCCAGTTCTCTAGGCACCATTTATTGAAGAGACTGTTCTGTCCCAGGTGAGTTGGCTTGACTGCCTTATCAAAGATCAAATGTCCATAGATGAAAGGGTCTATATCTGAACACTCTATTTGATTCCATTGGTCAATATATCTATCTTTATGCCAGTACCATGCTGTTTTGACCACTGTGGCTTCATAATATGCCTTAAAGTCAGGCAGCATGAGACCTCCAGCTTCGTTTTTTTTTTTCCCTCAAGATACTTTTAGCAATTTGGGGCACCCTGCCCTTCCAGATCAATTTGCTTATTGGTTTTTCTATTTCTGAAAAATAAGTTGTTGGGATTGTGATTGGTATTGCGTTGAATCTGTAAATCAATTTATGTAGAATTCACATCTTAACTATATTTAGTCTTCCAATCCATGAACACAGTATGCCCTTCCATCTATTTAGGTCTTCTGTGATTTTTTTTAACAGTTTTTTGTAGTTTTCTTTGTATAGGTTTTTTGGTCTCTTTAAATTTATTCCTAAGTATTTTATTCTTTTAGTTGCAATTGTAAATGGAATTTGTTTCTTGATTTCCCCCTCAGATTGTTCATTACTAGTGTATAGAAACACTACAGATTTCTGAATGTTGATCTTGTACCTTGCCACTTTGCTGTACTCATTTATTAGCTCTAGTAGTTTTGCTGTGGATTTTTCAGGGTTTTTGACATATAGTATCATATCATCTGCAAACAGTGATAGTTTTACTTCTTCCTTTCCAATTTTGATGCCTTGTATTTCTTTTTCTTGTCTAATTGCTCTGGCTAGAACTTCCAACACAATGTTGAATAACATTGGTGATAGTGGACATCCTTGTCTTGTTCCTGATCTTAGGGGGAAAGTTTTCAGTTTTTCCCCATTGAGGATGATATTAGCTGTGGGTTTTTCATATATTCCCTTTATCATTTTAAGGAAATTCCCTTGTATTCCCATCCTTTGAAGTGTTTTCAACAGGAAAGGATGTTGAATCTTGTCAAATGCCTTCTCTGCATCAATTGAGATGATCATGTGATTTTTCTGCTTTGATTTGTTGATATGGTGTATTACATTAATTGATTTTCTTATGTTGAACCATCCTTGCATACCTGGGATGAATCCTACTTGGTCATATGTATAATTCTTTTAATGTGTTGCTGGATTTGATTTGCTAGAATTTTGTTAAGCATTTTTGCATCTATATTCATTAGAGAGATTGGTCTGTAGTTTTCTTTTTTAGTAATATCTTTGCCTGGTTTTGGTATGAGGGTGATGTTGGCTTCATAGAATGAATTAGGTAGCTTTCCCTCCACTTCAATTTTTTTGAAGAGTTTGAGCAGCGTTGGTACTAACTCTTTCTGGAATGTTTGGTAGAAATCACATGTGAAGCCGTCTGGTCCTGGACTTTTCTTTTTGGGAAGCTTCTGAATGACTGATTCAATTTCTTTACTTGTGATTGGTTTGTTGAGGTCATCTATTTCTTCTTGAGTCAAAGTTGGTTGTTTATGCCTTTCTAGAAGTTGTCCATTTCATCTACATTATTGAGTGCATTAGCATAAAGTTGTTCATAGTATACTCTCATTACTTCCTTTATTTCTGTGGGGTCAGTGGTTATGTCTTCTCTTCCATTTCGGATTTTATTTATTTGCTTCCTCTCTTCTTTTTGTCAACCTCACTAAGGGTCCATCAATCTTACTCATTTTCTCATAGAACAAGCTTCTGGCTTTGCTGATTTTCTCGATTGTTCTCATGTTCTCGATTTCATTTATTTCTGCTGTAATCTTCATTATTTCTTTCCTTTTGCCTGCTTTGGGGTTCGTTTGCTGTTCTTTCTCTAGTTCTTCCAAGTGGACAGCTAATTCCTCGATTTTTGCCCTTTCTTCTCTATTCATATAGGCATTTGGGGCAATAAATTTCCCTCTTAGCAGTGCCCTTGCTACATCCCATAAATTTTTATATGTTGTGTTCTCATTTTCATTTTCCTCAAGATATTTACTGATTTCTCTTGCAATTTCTTCCTTGACCACTGGTTGTTTAAGAGTGTGTTGCTGAGCCTCCACATATTTGTGAATTTTCTGGCCCTCTGCCTATTATTGATTTCCAACTTCATTCCTTTATGACCTGAGAAAGTGTTTTGAATGATTTCAATCGTTTTTAAATTATTGAGACTTGCTCTGTGACCTTCCATATGGTCTATCCTTCTGTTGTGGGGGTATAATGTGCTATAAATGTCTGTTAAGCCTAGCTCATTTATTGTATTTTTCAAATTCTCTGTTTCTTTATTGATTCTCTGTCTAGACGTTCTGTCCATTGATGAGAGTGGGGAATTGAAGTCTCAAGCTATTAAGGTAGATGTGTCTATTTCCCTTTTCAGTGTTTGTCTCGTGTGTTCTGGAGCATTCTGGCTTGCTGCATAAATATTTATGATTGTTATGTCTTTTTGTTGAATTGTTCCTTTTATTAATACATGGTGTCCTTCTTTGTCTCTTTTAACTGCTTCACATTTGAAGTCTAATTTGTTGGATATTAGTATAGTTACTCCTGCTCTTTTCTGATTGCATTTTGCATGAAATATTTTTTCCCAACCTTTTACTTTCAACCTATGTTTATCTTTGGGTCTAAGATGTGTTACCTGTAGATAGCATATAGATGGGTCCTGTTTTTTAATCCATTCTGCCAGTCTATGTCTTTTGATTGGGGAGTTTAATCCATTACCATGTAGTGTTATTACTGTATAGGTAGAACTTTCTTCTACCATTTTGCCTTTTGGATTTTATATGTCATATCCAATGTTCCATCTTTTTACCTTTACTGATAGTCTTCATTTCTATACCATTCTCCACACCTCTCTCTCTCCTGTCTTTTTGTATCTGTCTCTAGTGTTTCCTTTAATATTTCTTGCAGAGCCAGTCTCTTGGTCCAAATTCTCTCAGAGAAAAAAAATTCTCTCATGTTTTGACTGAAAATGTTTAAATTTCTCCCTCATTTTTGAAGGACAATTTTGCTGGATATAGAATTCTTGGTTGGCAGTTTTTCGCTTTTAATTTAAATATATCATCCCACTGTCTTTTCGCTTCCATGGTTTCTGTTGAGAAATCTATGCATGGTCTTATTGGGATTCCCTTGTATGTGATGGATTGCTTTTCTCTTGCTGCTTTCAAGATTCTCTCTTTCTCTTTGACATATGACATTCTACTTAGTAAGTGTTTTGGAATACGTCTATTTGGATCAATGCTGTCTGCAGTACAATGCAGCTCTTGGATCTGTAATTTTAAGTCTTTTTCAGTGATAATTTCCTCCATTAGCTTTTCTTCTCCTTTTCCCTTCTCTTGTTCTTCTGGGACACCCATAACACATATATTCATGCACTTCATGTTGTCATTCAATTCCCTGAGTCCCTGCTCACATTTTTCCATTCTTTTCCCTATATTTTCTTTTTCTTGTCGGATTTCAGATGTCCTGTCCTCCAGGTCACTAATCCTATCTTCTGCCTCTTGAAATCTGACATTGTAGGTTTCCATTGTTTTTCTCATCTCTTCTACTTTGCTTTTCAGCCCCATAAGTTCTGTGATTTGTTTTTTCAGACTTTCGATTTCTTCTTTTTGTTCGTTCCTTGCCTTCTTTATATCCTCTCTCAATTCACTGATTTGATTTTTGATGAGTTTCTCCATGTCTGTTCGAACATTCTGATTTAATTGTTTCAACTCCTGTATCTCATTTGAATTGTTGGTTTGTTCCTTTGTGCCATAGCTTCAACTTTCCTAGTATGATTCATGTATTAGTTAGGGTTCTCTAGAGAAACAGAATCAACAGGGAACACTTGCAAATATAAAATTTATGAAAGTGTCTCACGTGACCGTAGGAATGCAGAGTCCAAAATCCACAGGGCAGGTTGCGAAGCCAATGACTCCAATGGATGGCTGGGATGAACTCCACAGGAGAGGCTCACCAGCCAAAGCAGGAATGCAACCTGTCTCCTCTGAGTCCTCCCTAAAAGGCTTCCCACGATTGGATTCAGCATCACCAATTGCAGAAGACACTCCCCTTTGGCTGATCACAAATGGAATCAGCTGTGGATGCAGCCGACGTGATCATGACCCAATCCTATGAAATGTCCTCATTGCAACAGACAGGACAGCGCTTGCCCAATCAGATGAACAGGCACCACAACTTGGCCAAGTTGACACCTGTCTCCAACCATGACAATTCATTATGTTTTGCTGCCATCTAGGCATTTAATAACCTTAATTAGTTTATTCTGGAGATTGTTTTCACTTTTTATACCTAGGATTTTCTTGCTGGATGACTTTGTTGTCTATTTGTTCTTTGACATTCAGTTCAGCTTATTCTGGACTTCTAGCTTTGGTTTTGTTTAACAGATCAGAATTTTTCAGTTCTTGTTTTCTTGTTTCTTGCCCTTGCCTGTATGGTGCCTTTTTTCCTCCTTAGGATAGTCTATTTAGGTATTATAGACCCCAGCCAGATTTTCTGAGACCAAACTGACCTCCTGTCAGGAAGAAAGAATTACCTGCATCAGTTTTTCCTGAAGGTGAGACCCAGCAGATTGAAACGCTTTCTTATGAAGCCTCTGGGCTCTCCGTTTTTCCTATCCTGCCCAGTATGTGGCATTTGTATGCCTGCAGGTCCCACCAGCATAAGGTGATGTGGTACCTTTAACTTCAGCAGACTGTCCCTGCTGGGGGCGTGGTGGCAACATAGGTGAGGTTGTAGTCTGATTTTAATTGCTTCACTTTTCCCAACACTGGGGTCTGAATTCCTAGAGGGAGGGATTCCACCTTAGCTGGGCCCCACCGCTCCCCTGGGAAAGGCACAGCCTCCAGACAAACATTCAAACAACCTTAATCCTGCCTATGCCTAGGGCAGTGGGGCCCAAGGAGCCCTGCAGTTGTATCCAAAGAGCAGTCAAACCATAGATACAGTCACCAAAATGAAAGAGAAAAATCCTTTTCAGAGTAGGACCCCCATTCCTCGGGTTTGCCAATCAAGAGATTAAGTTGGTACACTGCTCTGTGTATCTCCAGGAACTATGTGCCCCCTCCTTTCCTTCAGGGCCCAGACCTTTTCAAATCCAAAAAAACCTCTTTTTTTTTTTTTTTTTTTTTATTTTTTTCCTGTAAGCCCTGCTCCCTCTGTGCCAGGGCAAAAACCAGTGGCCTCCTCTTTTACTGAAGGTTCAGCTGAGCTGGGGGCCTATTTTTAGTAGTCAGAATTTGTTAATTAATTCCACAATTGGAGTTTGGTTGCTCTCAGCCTCTGCTGCTGGTAAACTCTCTTTCCTTTTCCTTCTGGGAAACAGCCTGTGGGGGAGGGGCACCAGCCGCTGCTTGGAGAACTCATGGTTCTGGGTGGGCTCACAGCAGTTCAACTAGTCTGAACTGGGAGATTCTGTGTGTCCAGTTACTGACGTGGCCCCAGTAGTTGTTCTGTAGTGTTCCTGGCTATTTATTAGCTGCTCTGGAGGACAAACTAAATCCCACACCTTGCTAAGCCACCATCTTGGCCCTAATCAGTCATCTATCTTTTCACCCCAGTACCTTTTACAAGTGTTCCTTTTTGGCAGGATTTACTGTTTTGCTGTTAAGATTTTCTGAATTCTGAAAAATTTGTCTGAAAAATATTTGGGTAAAAAAATTATTTTTCAGTGGTCTGGCTTGGTCAACAGAGATCATATTGCTTTTGACTAAGGAGAACTTGCTCCCATGCCACAATGGGTAAAGTACCTGAGGAACAATGCTGAACAGCTGGAAGGAAATTTCACATAAATCTTACAGAAATGGCAAAGCTCTGAGCATAGATGAAGTGTTGCTAATTTTAGTTTGTAGTTTAACTGGGGCCTCTCATCATTACTTTTGAGATACATTCCAGAGCAAACTCATTTGCCAACAACTTTGTCAAACAAATTAAAATGCATTCACATGAAAGGAACAGAGAAGATTTAAAAAAAAAAAACAAACTCATTCAGAGTTGCTTGTTTAGGTAACACCATTAGTCAGGTAGGAACAAACTATGCAATAGTATTTGCTTTCTAAGATGTTCTTGATAATCTACAGATTAAGACGGGGAAGCATTTAGGCTCAAGCTAATAGTTTTTGACTACAAAAAACAGGAGTGCAGCAATGTCTGACAAACTCGTTGGCATGAGGAATTAGGCAGAGGTGGTAATATGCAAACCAACTCTGGATTCCAGACTTTCTCCAATTAGAGGGAACACCACCTTGCTCTGCAAACAGTACTATCTATTGTCAGCCATTTTTTAAATTTATAAAGACCTGTTTTTTGCCACAGCATATGATCTACCCTTGAGAATGTTTCATAAGCACTAGAGAAGAATGCATATCCTTGTGGTTTGGGATGTAATGACCTATATATATCTGTTAGGTCTAATTTATTTATCAAGTTGTTTAACTTCTCTATTTCCTTGTTGATCTTCTTTCTGGTTGTTCTATCTATAGAGGAGAGTGGTGTATTGAAGTATCTTGCTATTATTGTTGAAACACCTATCACTCCCTTCAGTTTTGCCTACATCTGTCTCATGTTCTTTGGAGCACCTTGATTGGGAGCATAAATATTTATGATTATTATTTCTTCTTGGAGAATTGTCCTTTTAATTAACATATAGTGTCCTTCTTTGTCTCTTATAATGGCTTTACATTAAAGTCTATTTTGTCTGGTATTAGTATAGCTATTCCTGTTTTCTTTTTCTTTTTTTTTGCATGAGCAGGCACCAGAAATCGAACCCGGGTCTCCAGCATGGCAGGCAAGAATTCTGCCTGCTAAGCCACCATGGTCTGCTCTCCTGTTTTCTTTTGGTTACAATTTGCGTGGAATATCTTTTTCCATTCTTTCACTTTCAATCTATTTGTATCCTCATGTTAAGTCTCTTGTTAGCAGCATATATATTTCTGAATTACATTTCTTAATCCATTCTGCCAATCTGTATCTTTTAATTAGTAAGTTTAGTCTGTTAACATTCAAAGTTATTACTGAAAAGGCATTTCTAGAATCCACCATCTTTTCTTTTGGATTTTATTTGTCAGATCTATATATTCTTTTCCCTCTTTCTCTTTTTATCTTTGAAGTTACCCTTACTGGTACTCTTCAGTTTTGTGCCCTTCTCCAGACCTCACTTTCCTGTCTTTTTTTCCCAACCTTTTACTTTCAACCTATGTTTATCTTTGGGTCTAAGATGTGTTACCTGTAGATAGCATATAGATGGGTCCTGTTTTTTAATCCATTCTGCCAGTCTATGTCTTTTGATTGGGGAGTTTAATCCATTACCATGTAGTGTTATTACTGTATAGGTAGAACTTTCTTCTACCATTTTGCCTTTTGGATTTTATATGTCATATCCAATGTTCCATCTTTTTACCTTTACTGATAGTCTTCATTTCTATACCATTCTCCACACCTCTCTCTCTCCTGTCTTTTTGTATCTGTCTCTAGTGTTTCCTTTAATATTTCTTGCAGAGCCAGTCTCTTGGTCCAAATTCTCTCAGAGAAAAAAAATTCTCTCATGTTTTGACTGAAAATGTTTAAATTTCTCCCTCATTTTTGAAGGACAATTTTGCTGGATATAGAATTCTTGGTTGGCAGTTTTTCGCTTTTAATTTAAATATATCATCCCACTGTCTTTTCGCTTCCATGGTTTCTGTTGAGAAATCTATGCATGGTCTTATTGGGATTCCCTTGTATGTGATGGATTGCTTTTCTCTTGCTGCTTTCAAGATTCTCTCTTTCTCTTTGACATATGACATTCTACTTAGTAAGTGTTTTGGAATACGTCTATTTGGATCAATGCTGTCTGCAGTACAATGCAGCTCTTGGATCTGTAATTTTAAGTCTTTTTCAGTGATAATTTCCTCCATTAGCTTTTCTTCTCCTTTTCCCTTCTCTTGTTCTTCTGGGACACCCATAACACATATATTCATGCACTTCATGTTGTCATTCAATTCCCTGAGTCCCTGCTCACATTTTTCCATTCTTTTCCCTATATTTTCTTTTTCTTGTCGGATTTCAGATGTCCTGTCCTCCAGGTCACTAATCCTATCTTCTGCCTCTTGAAATCTGACATTGTAGGTTTCCATTGTTTTTCTCATCTCTTCTACTTTGCTTTTCAGCCCCATAAGTTCTGTGATTTGTTTTTTCAGACTTTCGATTTCTTCTTTTTGTTCGTTCCTTGCCTTCTTTATATCCTCTCTCAATTCACTGATTTGATTTTTGATGAGTTTCTCCATGTCTGTTCGAACATTCTGATTTAATTGTTTCAACTCCTGTATCTCATTTGAATTGTTGGTTTGTTCCTTTGTGCCATAGCTTCAACTTTCCTAGTATGATTCATGTATTAGTTAGGGTTCTCTAGAGAAACAGAATCAACAGGGAACACTTGCAAATATAAAATTTATGAAAGTGTCTCACGTGACCGTAGGAATGCAGAGTCCAAAATCCACAGGGCAGGTTGCGAAGCCAATGACTCCAATGGATGGCTGGGATGAACTCCACAGGAGAGGCTCACCAGCCAAAGCAGGAATGCAACCTGTCTCCTCTGAGTCCTCCCTAAAAGGCTTCCCACGATTGGATTCAGCATCACCAATTGCAGAAGACACTCCCCTTTGGCTGATCACAAATGGAATCAGCTGTGGATGCAGCCGACGTGATCATGACCCAATCCTATGAAATGTCCTCATTGCAACAGACAGGACAGCGCTTGCCCAATCAGATGAACAGGCACCACAACTTGGCCAAGTTGACACCTGTCTCCAACCATGACAATTCATTATGTTTTGCTGCCATCTAGGCATTTAATAACCTTAATTAGTTTATTCTGGAGATTGTTTTCACTTTTTATACCTAGGATTTTCTTGCTGGATGACTTTGTTGTCTATTTGTTCTTTGACATTCAGTTCAGCTTATTCTGGACTTCTAGCTTTGGTTTTGTTTAACAGATCAGAATTTTTCAGTTCTTGTTTTCTTGTTTCTTGCCCTTGCCTGTATGGTGCCTTTTTTCCTCCTTAGGATAGTCTATTTAGGTATTATAGACCCCAGCCAGATTTTCTGAGACCAAACTGACCTCCTGTCAGGAAGAAAGAATTACCTGCATCAGTTTTTCCTGAAGGTGAGACCCAGCAGATTGAAACGCTTTCTTATGAAGCCTCTGGGCTCTCCGTTTTTCCTATCCTGCCCAGTATGTGGCATTTGTATGCCTGCAGGTCCCACCAGCATAAGGTGATGTGGTACCTTTAACTTCAGCAGACTGTCCCTGCTGGGGGCGTGGTGGCAACATAGGTGAGGTTGTAGTCTGATTTTAATTGCTTCACTTTTCCCAACACTGGGGTCTGAATTCCTAGAGGGAGGGATTCCACCTTAGCTGGGCCCCACCGCTCCCCTGGGAAAGGCACAGCCTCCAGACAAACATTCAAACAACCTTAATCCTGCCTATGCCTAGGGCAGTGGGGCCCAAGGAGCCCTGCAGTTGTATCCAAAGAGCAGTCAAACCATAGATACAGTCACCAAAATGAAAGAGAAAAATCCTTTTCAGAGTAGGACCCCCATTCCTCGGGTTTGCCAATCAAGAGATTAAGTTGGTACACTGCTCTGTGTATCTCCAGGAACTATGTGCCCCCTCCTTTCCTTCAGGGCCCAGACCTTTTCAAATCCAAAAAAACCTCTTTTTTTTTTTTTTTTTTTTTCTTTTTTTCCTGTAAGCCCTGCTCCCTCTGTGCCAGGGCAAAAACCAGTGGCCTCCTCTTTTACTGAAGGTTCAGCTGAGCTGGGGGCCTATTTTTAGTAGTCAGAATTTGTTAATTAATTCCACAATTGGAGTTTGGTTGCTCTCAGCCTCTGCTGCTGGTAAACTCTCTTTCCTTTTCCTTCTGGGAAACAGCCTGTGGGGGAGGGGCACCAGCCGCTGCTTGGAGAACTCATGGTTCTGGGTGGGCTCACAGCAGTTCAACTAGTCTGAACTGGGAGATTCTGTGTGTCCAGTTACTGACGTGGCCCCAGTAGTTGTTCTGTAGTGTTCCTGGCTATTTATTAGCTGCTCTGGAGGACAAACTAAATCCCACACCTTGCTAAGCCACCATCTTGGCCCTAATCAGTCATCTATCTTTTCACCCCAGTACCTTTTACAAGTGTTCCTTTTTGGCAGGATTTACTGTTTTGCTGTTAAGATTTTCTGAATTCTGAAAAATTTGTCTGAAAAATATTTGGGTAAAAAAATTATTTTTCAGTGGTCTGGCTTGGTCAACAGAGATCATATTGCTTTTGACTAAGGAGAACTTGCTCCCATGCCACAATGGGTAAAGTACCTGAGGAACAATGCTGAACAGCTGGAAGGAAATTTCACATAAATCTTACAGAAATGGCAAAGCTCTGAGCATAGATGAAGTGTTGCTAATTTTAGTTTGTAGTTTAACTGGGGCCTCTCATCATTACTTTTGAGATACATTCCAGAGCAAACTCATTTGCCAACAACTTTGTCAAACAAATTAAAATGCATTCACATGAAAGGAACAGAGAAGATTTAAAAAAAAAAAACAAACTCATTCAGAGTTGCTTGTTTAGGTAACACCATTAGTCAGGTAGGAACAAACTATGCAATAGTATTTGCTTTCTAAGATGTTCTTGATAATCTACAGATTAAGACGGGGAAGCATTTAGGCTCAAGCTAATAGTTTTTGACTACAAAAAACAGGAGTGCAGCAATGTCTGACAAACTCGTTGGCATGAGGAATTAGGCAGAGGTGGTAATATGCAAACCAACTCTGGATTCCAGACTTTCTCCAATTAGAGGGAACACCACCTTGCTCTGCAAACAGTACTATCTATTGTCAGCCATTTTTTAAATTTATAAAGACCTGTTTTTTGCCACAGCATATGATCTACCCTTGAGAATGTTTCATAAGCACTAGAGAAGAATGCATATCCTTGTGGTTTGGGATGTAATGACCTATATATATCTGTTAGGTCTAATTTATTTATCAAGTTGTTTAACTTCTCTATTTCCTTGTTGATCTTCTTTCTGGTTGTTCTATCTATAGAGGAGAGTGGTGTATTGAAGTATCTTGCTATTATTGTTGAAACACCTATCACTCCCTTCAGTTTTGCCTACATCTGTCTCATGTTCTTTGGAGCGCCTTGATTGGGAGCATAAATATTTATGATTATTATTTCTTCTTGGAGAATTGTCCTTTTAATTAACATATAGTGTCCTTCTTTGTCTCTTATAATGGCTTTACATTAAAGTCTATTTTGTCTGGTATTAGTATAGCTATTCCTGTTTTCTTTTTCTTTTTTTTTGCATGAGCAGGCACCAGAAATCGAACCCGGGTCTCCAGCATGGCAGGCAAGAATTCTGCCTGCTAAGCCACCATGGTCTGCTCTCCTGTTTTCTTTTGGTTACAATTTGCGTGGAATATCTTTTTCCATTCTTTCACTTTCAATCTATTTGTATCCTCATGTTAAGTCTCTTGTTAGCAGCATATATATTTCTGAATTACATTTCTTAATCCATTCTGCCAATCTGTATCTTTTAATTAGTAAGTTTAGTCTGTTAACATTCAAAGTTATTACTGAAAAGGCATTTCTAGAATCCACCATCTTTTCTTTTGGATTTTATTTGTCAGATCTATATATTCTTTTCCCTCTTTCTCTTTTTATCTTTGAAGTTACCCTTACTGGTACTCTTCAGTTTTGTGCCCTTCTCCAGACCTCACTTTCCTGTCTTTTTTTTTTTCAACTGGCAGAACTCCCTTTAGCATTTCTTGTAGGGTTGTTCTCTTGTTGACAAATTCTTCCAAGATCTGTTTGTCTGTGAAAATTTTAATCTCTCCCTCAGTGTTGAAGGACAGTTTGGTTGGGTATGGAATTCTTGGCTGGAAGTCTTTATCTTTCAGGATCTTAAATATATCATACCAGTGCCTTCTCACCTCCATAGTGCCAGTAGAGTAGTTTGAACTCAGTCTTATGTGGTTACCCTTGTAGGTAGTAGATTGTTTTTCCCTTGCTGCTTTCAGGATTTTCTGCTTCTCTTTAATATTTGACAGACTGATTAGTGTGTGTCTTGAGGAAGGCCTATTTGGATTTATTCTATTTTGAGTTCATTGAGCTTCTCTGACTTGCATATTTATGTCCTTTATAAGGGTTGGGAAGTTTTCCCCCTTTATATCCTCAACTATCTTCCTAGCCCTTTACTCTTCTCTTCTCCTTCTGGGACACCAATGATTCTTTTATTTATATGCTTTGTTTTGTCCATCATTTCCCTGAGATCCAATTCAATTTTTTCCATTTTTTTTTTTGCCATGTTGTTTTGAGTGTTCAAAATCAGTTGTCCTGTCCTCTAGTTCACGTACTCTTTCTTCTGCCTCTTCAAACCTGCCGTTGTGTCTCTCTAGTGTGGTTTTTATTTGGTCTACAGCATCTTTAATCTCTGTGATATATGCTATTTTTCTACTTATTCTTTCAAATTTCTTACTGCTATTTTTTTTACTTATTCTTTCAAATTCCTTTTACTGCTCTTCTAGTATCTTCTTAATATCTTTTATGTCATTAGCCATCCCATTTATTTTATTTAGTAGAGTTGGATGAACATTTTTGATTAGTTGTTCCAATGTCTGTGTCTCCTCTGGTGTTTTGATTTGGTCATTAGGTTGGGATGTATCTGTCTGCATCAAGATATGCTTAGTGATCTTCTGCTGTCTTCACAGCATGTAAATATCTGGATTGGTTTACTTTGGAAGTTGATTTCCTTCAGTAGTCTAAAGCCTTGTCTTTGTAGGATGGATGTGGAGCAGGATGCAGGGCATGGGACAGGGCACAACAGTGTGGTGATGCATTGAAGCAGAAGTTGGGGGTGCTATGCTGGTGCCTGTGGGCATGCGCGCCCAGTGGCAGAGAGGATGTGGCTATGCGGGTGCATAGGTCTAGGGGAGGTGGAGCCCTGGTATGCGTTGGTCTGGGGCATATGGCCCTTTGTGTGCATGTGTAGAGATCAAGGCAGTGGGTCAGGGTTGTGCTTGTGTGGGCTGGGGGCAGATGTGGCCTGGCTGCACAGGTCAGTGCTTGCTCAGACCTGGGGGGGACATGACTGGGGGCCATGCACATGCACAGATCTGGGAGGGTCTTAAACTGATGTACACATGTGCAGAGCTCGAGGGGGCAGGTGGGGGGGGGGTTGTGGGACTGTATGGACTGGAGATGGGTAGCCTAGGTATGGAGGTAAGCACCCATAGCCTTCAGGGTCGGGGAGGTAGGGCTCGGGAGGGGCAGGTCAAGACTGCACTTTTGCAGGGAAGTAGGTTGGGCTGGGGCAGGCGTGTGTGCACTTGGGTTGGGGGTGTGGAGCAAGTACACATGTAAGGGGTTGGCAGGGTGGGGGTGCTTGAAGTGTGGGGGGGCAGGTGATGGGGTTCACTTGGTGTGGGGTGAGTTGCAGGTCATGGGGCTGTGGCACTGAGGGTAGTGCATTCAAGGAATGTGGCTTGGCTTACATTCTAGTTCCCGTCTCCCTGTCCATGCACTCCTGAGGTTTCCAGGCTTCTCTGTTAGGCTGTTTGCACCACCCAGATGGTCTCTGGTTCTCTGCTTCTCAGTTCCTCAGCTTTTACAATCAGGGCCTCCCTATGTGGTGCAGAAGACTCTCCCAGGTCACTTACATCCTGGAACCGCTATCTCATTCGCTCTTCCATTCCTTCTCTTGCTCAGTGGCTTCCTGCAAACTTCTGAAGGTGCTTCATATGGAGGAAGGAAGAGAAGATGTTGCATTTTTATTATCTAGGGTTGAATTCTGACAGAGAACCTTTGTTCATATGCAGTAATCATTCCTTACATTAATACGATGCTTTACACTTTAGAAAGCTTTCATATGCACAATTTCATTTGATCATTCCAACAGTCCTGTTAACAGGGAAGAGACCAAGCAAGGAGATACACTGAACAATTAATGAAGAAGTGAAAAACTTTGTCCATCTGACCCGAGGCTGATCTTTTCAGCCATACCTGGCAGGAAGATCTTGTCAAATAACACAATGGCTTTTATGGGCTTCGGCATACTTCTGATACAATTTATGGAGGAAAGTAAAGCCTCATTTACTTAAAATTGCCCACAGTTCTAGCAACTAGAGTTTAAAAGTTCAGGCCTTTCAAAAGAAAGCCAGTTTGGCAGTCAGCTCCAAACTGGCAAAGAAATGGACTAGATCTCCACTCATTCAGCAGACTTTGGAAGCAGTGGAGGGAATTGAAAGGCTTGGGGGAGAGGGTCACGATGGAGTAAATCCTCCACTTCTTGGGTGAGCGGATTATCTCTGATCCTCAAGTAAAATGAAATGCCTTAAAGATGTAATGCCACATTAAAAAAAAAAATCAACTTAGAAATTAGGAACAGGAGAATTGTGGAGAAAGAACCAATTTTAGCATTTTGGTGTATGTACATACTTGCAGACTTTCTATGAAAATCTTTTTAAAGGTATATTACATTTTCTAAAGACAGCGCATGGTATGTTGGAATATGCACTAACGTAGAAGACAATAAGGACATTTGGCTTCTATTCAACGACATCTTAGGCCTGTCACTTTTTTTCTGTTTCCTCTTCTATGTAAACTTGATTTTTAAGTGTCTGCATAAGCTGCCTAACTACAGTCCATGTTCCGCCCCCCCCTCACCCAAATCCTTCTTCTTCCAGTATCTCCTAAATACTGCACAGAGATTAATGTTCCTAAAGTATCTTTTTTTTTTTTTAATCATATCATTGCTGGTGAAAGAAGAACCCTTAAAAGTTCCTCTTTGCCCTTGTACAAAGTCCAGGTTCCTTTGCCTGGAGTCCCTCTTTATCTATCCAGCTTTATTACCAAATATAGCCCTACATGACCCTCTGTTTCATACAAACAAGTTCAATCTGTGTTCTTTGAGCATACCCTGAGCATTGTTGTCTCTCATCCTTTACTCACACTATTCATACATGAAACTCCCTACTACTTCTGACTCTTACACATCTTTCAAGGCCTAGTACCATTTCCTCAATTAGGATTTTCCTGACTACTGTAGCCAAAAGGCCTCTCCCTTAATGAATTTCTAGGAAATTTATTGACTTAGAGATGTGAGAATTATTGCACATTACCTTATACTGTCAGATTCTATGTATATGTGCTATGCCTATCCACACATCTACCAGTTCCTATCCCCAGTGACTAATGAACATGGGCTTTGGAGTCATATAGATCTAAATTCAAATCTAAATCAAGAGTCCACCACCTCCAGCTATGTGATTGTTTAAGCGTTAGTTTCCTAATCTGTAAAATGGTGTTATGAGTATTTAATGAGATAAGGTATTTAAAACATTTAATCTGGTTTTGGGGGTAAGACTATATGTCTTTTTTTTTTTTTTTTGTATGGGCAGGCACCAGAAATCGAACCTGGGTCTCTGGCATGAACTCTGCGTGCTGAGCCACTGTGGCCCGCCCTAGACTATATCTTATACGTGTCTAATTTTACCACAGTACCTCATACCCAGCAAAACTAAAATCACATTAGTTGAATAAAAACAGCATCTCTCTTCATTTCCCAAAAGGAAAAAATAAGTACTTCACTCTGATACTAACAGATTGCCTTCAACAACCTAGTCTGGCCAAGGTACTTCATGGCCAGCCTGAAATCATCATCAGCATCCCCCTCCTGGAAGTTCACAGACTGCCTCTGGAGAGTCTGCCACTGCTTGTACTAGTCCAAAAAGTACACATGGGATTGCAATGGAAGAATACCAGAGGTGCCATAGTTAAGTGTGTTCTTTCCTATTGAGCTCTGGCTGTGATATTGGCCAGCGCAGCAGAGTAGAAGAGTCTGACTTGGCACCAAATGCAAGCAAGACTCTAGGCTATAGCTGCCAAGAATGTGAATCTGCTTAGGGGACTTCTAATGAACACTCTAAGGAAAGTAGGTTCAGAATCTTAGGTGCAAATTCAGCACTTTCTGGCAACCCATCTCTGTCAATTCTAAGAAAGAATAGGGGAATATCCAAATCAAACAATTTTCTTATAATCAAATTGGTAGATAATTTTAATATTCAAAGATAACACTGAAAAATCAGGAAGTCCACAGTTAAGATGCTGCTCATACTTTATTTCTATACTCCATCTGACCATAGCAAGATGGCATGGGAGCTTTATGCAGAGCATTTCCAATCTATTGTTGCAGTATGATAATCTCATCTTCCCCAACCTGCCTTAGAATAGACCAATAAAATTATTCTATTTATGTTAAACCATTCTTCTATGTCAGAGATAAACCAAACCCAAACAAAACAAAATAAAACAGAAAAAGAATTATAGTAGCTGGATCAATTCTTCAAAGCACAAAAATACAAGTCTACTTTGGGATTCAGAATCCAACTTAATTTGGGTACCTATGTTATTAACTCACATATTCCATCATTTTTCTGTTTTTCCCTCTGTCAATGAAAACCTTAAATGAAAGTCCAAGGGGGAAGAAACATAAAATGAAATAAATAAGAAAGTCCCTATGTGTTGGTTTGAAATGATGTATGTACCCTAAAAAAGCCATGTTTTAATCCTAATTCCATTTTGTAAAGGTAGCCATTTCTTCTAATCCCTATTCAGTATTGTATATCTGAAACTGTAATTAGATTATCTCCCTGGAGATGTGATTTAATCAAGAGTGGTTGTTAAACTGGATTAGCTGGAGGTGTGTCTCCACCCATTTGGGTGAGTCTTGATTAGTTTCTGAAGTCCTATAAAAGAGGAAACATTTTGGAGAATGAAGGAGATTCAGAGAGAGCAGAGAATGCTGCAGCACCACAAAGCAGAGTTCACCAGCCAGCGACCTTTGGAGATGAAGAAGGAAAGTGCCTCCCAGGGAGCTTCATGAAACAGGAAGCCAGGAGGGAAAGCTAGCAGATGACACCATGTTCGCCACGTGCCTTTCCAGATGAGACAGTAACCCTGACCATGTTTGTCATGTGCGTTCTCACTTTGAGAGAGAAACCCTGAACTTCATCGGCCTTCTTGAATCAAGGTATCTTTCCCTGGATGCCTGAGATTGGACATTTCTATAGACTTGCTTTAACTGGGACATTTTCTCAGCCTTAGAACTGTAAACTAGCAACTTATTAAATTCCCCTTTTAAAAAGCCATTCCATTTCAGGTATATCGCATTCCTGCAGCTAGCAAACTATAACACCCTACATCCCACATTTCAAACTATAAGGAGGGGTCTCCAGCAAAACTAATGAAAACTTATGTTCTCATAGCTTGGGCTGTAATGAAGGTTTACATCTGCAATCTGAAGAGAAAAAATATTCTGATGCAAAGCCTTTCTTTTATCTTCAGCAATGAGAATAAAAGTACCATAATGTTAACATTAAAACAGAACTGTCATTTACAGGACAGAAACAGTAAGTCTAAGTATATCTCCAAGAAGTACTAGCAGTAACATTAAAATGAATTAGAAATGAGAATTCTCAACTGGAGGGTAAATCTAAACAGGTGACAATAAAGATGCTCTACTCTAAAGGTCACTATCCGTTCCTGTTTCTTAGGACACAATAGCTCTATTGGAAATTTCCAGTAGAGCCATATATACTTTGCACACTCTTTAACTCAGGAAGAGAACACTTAGTGAAATCTACTGAATCACTTAAGAGATCTTAATATTATGCTTAAAAGTTCAGTATATGTAAAGAGAAGATTAGAGTTAGAAAAGAGTCCTTGTGTGTAAATACTGCCATTTTACCCCTACAGCAAAAAATGAGTACTCTCCATCAATATTCATGGAACCCAAAGCAGTACTGAGGCAAAAAAAAAATCACTAATTAAAAAGTTAATTTGGATTTAGATCTGGTCCCACTATTATTCGCTATGTGACCTTGGAAAAGTCATTTAATTTTCTTGAGTTGATGTTTCCAAATCTAAAAAATATCGAAAGAATACCTGTCCTATAGGACTGTAATAAAGACTAAATAACGTAGCACACTTGCAAGCACCCAGCACTATGTCTGATATAAAACAGGCTTCTAATACATATTTCTCTTTCTCCCCTATTACACACATACTGCCCCTGACATTTCATAAGGAGTTCTGCTAAGCACTTTAATTACCAGCTCTGTTTTACTCAGAACAGTCACTTGGTTTTTAATAGTGAGAAATAGTCATGTGAAAGACTCCTGGGGTCTGACACTGGTCCCTTAGAAACAAAAAGGTTCTCACATTGGGGAACAGCACCAATTGCTTTAGGCTAAAATAAGCTCCAAATGGTAAAGCCCTACCTGCCTGCTTTCACAGTGTTACTTAACATCCTAAGAGCTTTGTACTCTTTGGAGACACTCTTTCTCCCTGGAAAGATAGCACACTATTTGCCCACTTTTCCCTTTTTCACAGAGGTCTTTATTCAACAATACAATTCACCAGATTCTAATATTAGGAATCAGAAAAGGCCAGGTACAACCATGAAGAAATTAGCAAAGTCTCAGAACTAAATAGTAAGGTGTTCTTGAACTTTTACAATCTGGCCTTTCTGCTTTCCCTTTTTGGAATGGCAAACTCACTGATGCACTGGTCTAAACATGTCTATGTAGACTTTTCACCTACATTATCAAAGAAGTCTTGCCATATAGAAGACTTCCCAGTGAAGCCCAGAATCTCAGACTTGGACGATTATCTAATAAAGGAGGGCCTCCTATCCTTTCCCACTTCATGGCACAGCCAACCTGAACACAGGGTACCTCTTAGAAAACTCTGAACTAGAGGGACTTGAAAGTATGGGTGGTGTTCTAGTTTGCTAGCTGCCAGAATGCAACATACCTGAAATGGAATGGCTTTTAAAAGGGGGAATTTAATCAGATGCCAGTTACAGTTCTAAGGCTGAGAAAATGTCCCAATTAAAACAAGTCTGTAGAAATGTTCAATCAAAGGCATCCATCCAGGGAAAGATACCTTGGTTCAGGAAGGCCAATGAAGTTCAGGGTTTCTCTCTCAAGTGAGAAGGCACATGGCGAGCACAGCATCATCTGCTAGCTTCTTCTCCTGGCTTTCTGTTTCATGAAGCTCCCTGGGAGGCATTTTCCTTCTTCATCTTCAAAGGCCACTGGCTGGTGGACTCTGATTCTCATGGTTATGTCGTTCTGCTCTGCTCTCTCTGAATCTCTTTCTGAAATGTTTCCTCTTTTACAGGACTCCAGTAAACCAAGCAAGACCCACCAAAATGGGTGGAGACATGTTGTCACCTAATCCAGTTTAACAACCACTCTTGACTAAATCACATCATCCAGGGAGACGATCTAATCACAGTTTCAAACATACAGTATTGAACAGGGATTATTCTTTTATGAAATGGAACTTTGATTAAAACATAGCTTTTCTAGGGGGCATACATCCTTTCACACCAGCACAGATGTTTACAAAAGGTAAAAGTATATACGGCATTGAAAGAAAAGGTATACAAAGACAAACCTATCTGCCACCTAGACTTTTACTATATAAACATAATTGTTTCAACTCCAAGGAGATCAAGGTCAACGTCCACACTCCCTCACAGGGCTGATCACTCCACTCCTGTTTACCTAAAGGACAATGTGGAGGTCATAAAAGCAACCAACTTTTGATTTGGGGTAGCTCAATGCAACAATCATAAAACCCTAACGTTCTGAATTGGTATCAGATACTCCTTCAGTGTCTTGCTAGATATAGTTCTAGATACAGGGTATTCAGCTGTACACAAGACAAAGTTTCTACCCTTGAGGAGCTTACATTCAAATGGTAAAAAAAAGACAGGTTTTTTAAAAATTTAAAAAAGAAGTTTCAGCTACTGATGTTTGGTTTTTTTTTTTTTTGTATGCTGTATAGCAGGGTCACATTTCATTCATTTTCCATGTGAGTATCCCACTGCAGCATCATTTGTTAAATTTTCATTTAGTTTTTCATCTGTTTGTTTGCTTGATTGTTTATTTTGGGAAATGCAGGGGATGGGAATCAAACCTGGGTCTCCCAAATGGCAGGCGAGAATTCTACCACTGAACTACCCTTGCACCCCCTGATAAGCTTTTATGAAAAAAAAGAAAAAGGTTAATATGACAGAGTGACTTGCAGAATGTGTTATGTTAATGTGATCAAGAAATACCATCCTGAGAAGGTGACATTTCTATTAAGACCTATATGAACATCTAGAGCTGTCCATTATAGTAGTCACCTGTGGTTACTATGCACTTGAAATGTGCCTAATCAAAGTGTAAATTACATACTAGATTATGAAGATTTAGTACACAAAAAGAATGTAAAATGTTGATAATTTATAATATTAACTATATGTTGAGTTGATATTTTGGCTATATTAGGTTAAATGACATTATGAAAATTATTTTTATCTATTTCTTTTTACTTTTTAAAAATGTGGCTACTATATAACCAAGATACTAGAGCTAATAAATTCAGCAAAGTGGCAGGGTTCAAGATCAATACACAAAAATCGCTGGTGTTTGCAAGGTGTTAAAAATGGAATGGTATATGGAAAAAATACAATTAATGCAAACCAAAGTCACAGTTAACAGTTAACTGTGACAAAGGCAGTATACCAAAGCTAAATGCCAGTAAGAGGGGGATATAAGGGAGAGGTATGGGATTCTTATAGTTGTTGTTTTACCTTTTTTTTTCTTCGTTTTCCCCCTTTGCAGAAGAAATAGAAATGTTCTCATATAGATTGCAGTGGTGAATGCATAACTACCTGATTATACTGGGAGTCACTGATTGTACACTTAGCATGGATTGTAAGGTGTGTGAATAAAACTGTTTAAAAAAATAAACAGAAAGATACAAGTGCTGGAGAAGATGTGGAGAGAGATGCCTACTCATTGTCGGTAGGAAAGTAGAATATTGCAGCCCTCTTGTAGGGCAGTGTGGTAGTTCCAAAGGAGGATAAATATAGGTTGCCATATGATCCTGTACCATTATTAGGCATATATACATGAAAAAACTGAAAGCAGGGTCACAAATAGGCATTTATACACTGGTGTTTACGGTGGCATTATTCATAATTTGCAATAGATGGAGGTGGCCTAAAGGTACATTGACAGATAGATGAACAGAAGGGCAAACTGTGGTGTATATATACAATGGAATACTGAGAGTCTGCTAGAAGGAATGAAGTGAGAAATGCAACTAGGTGAATGAATCTTGAGGATATTATGTTGAGTGAAACAGGCCAGAATAAAAAAATATTGTATGGACTCTCTAATATTAACTAACTATAATGAGTAAATTCTGAGAACTGAATTTGAGAGCATAGGTTATCAGGGGATCGAAAGTGGGCAGAGATTGGCAATCAATGATTAAAGAGTACAGAATGTTCAATAAGGCTCATTGTAAAGGTTCCTAGATTGTAAGCAATTACAACAGACCTATCTGTTCCTGAGTTTTAACAATTATTTCTAAATTCTGAGATGCTGTGTTTTTTGTGTATAACCTGTAGTTCCCTGGAACTCTGAGTATCTCTGTGATGCCTGAGACTCAGAGTGAGAGTTCTGCAGCTTTTAAACCAGCATTACTCTATATAGCAACTGTTAAAGAAGCTGAAAAAGAGATCAGACTTCAATTAGAGCTATGAATGAAATGGACATGGTTAGGACTAAGGTATATCAGAATACAGGATAAAGGTAAAATACTGTCTATTTTAAAACTTCAACTTCTGTTTGAGACCAACAGAACAGATGTATATTTGGTCCAAAATTTAAAATTTCTGTAACACACTATTTAATTCAACCTGTCCGGTCAGTTTATTTAAACAACATAATTACATGCAGCTAGAATAGAGAATGAGATCTTGTCGTTCTGTATAGGCTAATGTAATACACTGATACATTCCAGAATGTTTGGGGCAGAAAATAAAAAAGCACTTGTAAAGTCCCTTTGAGGGATTGAGGAAAAATGTGGAACTATTAAACTTCTCCACCTGGAGAATTCCTAATATTCTCTCAAACATTAGGGACACCCAATTTACTAAGCCACATCCTTGATCTTGAGGCTTGCTCTTATGAAACTTATTCCTGTAATTCTGAAGCTAAACCTACTTATAATTATGCCTAAGAGTCATCCCCAGAGAACCTCTTTTGTGGCTCAGATGTGGCCTCTTCTAAGTCAACTCTGCAGATGAGTTCACTGCCCTCCCGCTTATGTGGGATATGACTCCCAGGGGTGTAAGACTCCTTGGCAACATGGGACGATGGACTCCCAGGGATGTACCTGGTCCTGGCATCATGGGATTGAGAATGTCTTCTTCACAAAAGTGGGAAAATAATGAAACAAAATAAAGTTTCAGTGGCTAAGAGATTTCAAATAGAGAGGTCATTCTGGAAGTTACTCAACTGCAAGCTTCAACCAGATACTGCAAACTGCCCTACTATGCTAAGCCCCAGACAACAGTATTCCTGAAAATCCTAAAGAATATGCTGGGCTCTATCTAAGACTCTGTAAAAGTTTTTCTTAGTAAATTTATTTGTACAGATATTTAAGGCATTGGTTCTATATCAGATAAGTCCTGAAACCCAGAGGTACCAGTATCTCCAAGAACAACAAAAAGTTTCATTCCCCAACCCCTTAAGTTCAACATCCCTTCCCAGCTCAAAGAACTTAAAATGGACGTGGCCCAGATATTCATGAAGATTGAGAGAGTGATCAGGTGAGAGGGAGGAGGTGTAACTGAGAAATTAGGATTTGGCAAACGATTATGACTACTGAAATACAGGTATTTCTTTTAGTTTCTGGCATATTGGAATACCTAGAGGGAAATACCTGAAATTGTTGAGCTGTGGTCCAAAAGCCTTGATCCTTAATAATGATTATATAATATTATAGCTTTTGTTGTGGACCATGTGACTTTAAAGGCCTTGGACTGACACTCCCTGTTCTAGTTTGCTATCTGCCAGAATGCAATATACCAGAAATGGAATGCGTTCTTAAAAGGGGAATTTAATAAGTTGCAAGTTCACAGTTCTAAGGCTGAGAAAATGTCCCAATTAAAACAAGTCTATAGAAATGTCCAATCTAAGGCATCCAGGAAAAAATAACTTGGTTCAAGGAAGCAGATGAAGTTCAGGGTCTCTCTCTCAAGTGAGAAGGCACATGTTGAACAGGGTCAGGGTTTCTCTCTCAACTGGAAGGGCACATGGTGAACACAGCATCATCTGCTAGCTTTCTCTCTTGGCTTCCCTTCATGAAGCTCCCCAGGAGGCATTTTCCATCTTCATTTCCAAAGGTCACTTGCTGATGGACTCTCTGCTTCTAGTGGCTATGTCGTTCTGCTCTCTCTGAATCTCTCATTCTCCAAAATATAGGACTCCAGTAAACCAATCAAGACCCACCCAAATGGGTGGAGACACACCTCCCCTAATCCAGCTCAACAACCACTCTTGATTGGGTTATATCTCAAGGGAGGTTATCTAATTACATACAGTATTGAATAGGGATTATTCTGCCTTTACGAAATGGGATTTTGATTAAAACATGGCTTTTCAAGGATACATACATCCTTTCAAACCAGCACACTCCCTTTATCCAGGTTATGGATAGATGAGTAATAAAATAAATACAAAAAATATATATATAATGGGGGGGTAAGGGGTATGGGATATTCTGGGTATTCTTTTTCTTTTTACTTCTCTATTTGGAGTAATGAGAATGTTTTAAAATTGACTGTAATGTTGAATGCAGAACATTCAACAGAATGGGATGCTGAGAGCCACTGATTTCTATACTTTGGATGGTTTACATGGTGTGTGAATATATCTCGATAACGTACTAAAAGAGAAAAAAATCAATGGTGTTTTTATACACTGGTAATGAACAATTTGAAAAGAAAGTCAATAAAAGTAATCCATTTATAACAACAATTAAAAGAATCAAATACCTAGGAATAAATTTAACCAAAGATGTAAAGGAATTATCCATGGAAAACCACAAAACACTGCTCAAAGAAATTAAAGAAGATTTAATAAATGGAAGGACATGTGACAGAAAAGCCAAGTACCAAGGATTGCCAGAATCCAGCCCCAGAATGTCATAGTCTTCTAGGAGGAAACATTGCCTTGATGATGACTTGATTTTGTACTTTTCATAGACTTAAAATCACAAGGCAATAAATTCCCATTGTTTAAGCCAATTTATTGTTTAGTATTTGCTTTAGCAACCAGGAAACTAAAACTAATGGCGAGACAACAGCAAGGAGTGGTAGGACTGTAGTGAACACAGGCATCATCTACAGGGATAGATGTTTTTCAGCTCTAGCCTGTTGTTGTCTTTTAGAAGAGTGGACTCAGATTTTTGTTATTACAAAAGATTCCAACCACATTTTTTATATGACACTCCCAAATTAATTTTATCTGCAAAATACCTATAGCCATCTGGGCTACTATAAACTCATAGTACAGATTTCTTCTGTCAATGAAATGTGAATTAACTTATTTAAAAACTATTTACTGATCCTGATATATCATTTATCAATATTCTAATTTTGGGAAGTAAATATTAAGCTGGGCCTTGAAAGCAACAGATGAAGGAGAGAGCATTTCAGACTAAGCAAACAGTATGAGTGAAGACATTGAGATTGAAATAGACTTACCATTTGGGGTGGGAGGGTGGGGGATGAATAGATTAGTTTGGCTGAAATAGAGGACTCCTTTTGAGAAGGAACGGGTCATAGATTGGAAAAATGTGCAAATGACCTTGGACTCTAGAATAATTAGCCAAGATTTTTAGATAACCTTTAAAGGATAAACGTTTTCACAATGGAGAACCATTATGAACCACTGGTTCATGTATGGAGCTATACAAGAGGTCACTGTATTTCTCACCTTGCCAAGATTATAAGTTGCTGTTCTTTCCTTTTTTTCCCCAAAAATAGAAGGTAATGCTAAATGTTGACCCATGAAACCTGGAATTCTGAAAAATTCCCAAATGTCAGTTTAACCAAACCCACTCTAAGCCAACTCTGTTGGCACTATGGTGGTCAAGGCTTTCAAAGCAAAAATTAAATGATCTTCAAAGGGCTATCTCTTTCTGATGAATAAAACATTTAGAATTTAAAACCCAAAGAAAGGCTACTGGACAGTTTGGAACACTGTCAAGTTCATCATCAAGTAGAGCTCTTCATCAAATGGTCTTGCAGTTGGCAAGAAGCTGGATGAGGAATGCTGGCCTCATAAGACTTCCACCACAAGCACTGACCTCAGAATACACAAGCAGTTCATGTTTCAACCTCAGAGCCATTTGTTTTCTTCTGTAACAAATGATTCAGGGCTTCTAGTCCACTTAACACTCTCAATAAAATTCCTGGAGATAGTGGACAGGAGAATAGACTAATGACTTTCACCATGACCTACAATGCTAAAATACCAAATGAAATGGACTTTGTCTTTTAAAGAAAATAGAGAGCATGCTTGAAAAAGGACATAAACATATCGTAAAGTTTAAGTTACTTAAACTTTATGATAAAGGCAAAGGGAGAAACATCTATGATTTTTGGCCAGTTAAATAACATGATCAGAACAGATTTTAAGGAAGACTAAGCTGGTGGTAGAATTCAGGATGACCAGAAGTGGGGAGAATGATTAGAAGCAGGGAGACCAACCTAAGCAAGTGCACAAAACTGTCCATGTAGGACAGTAAGGAGGCTAGACTGAATCTCTCAGGCCCTATAAAAACCGTCAAGAACTGTTACTACTTTCCCTCAAGCATGTGTCTTTCCCATACACACACACACGCCAACCACACAGTGGTTGCTTCTTTCTGCTTATTAATTCTGTTCTTTTCTCCCTTACAGAAAGCTTCATCTGCAATGTTCAATAATGACTAAGCCTAACCTGAGCTCTATGTGATCTCACAGCTACAGTGCTCACCACAATCTGGCAGTTTCCCTAAGTCAATAAGTCAAAAATTCTGAGAAGACTTACTATTTCACTCAAAATCTAGTGTCTCTGGGTGGACAGGTCACATCATACCAAACTGTGTCACGAACACCTTGTTTAGCCTATGGGTAGGCCACCCTTATTTAGACTATTTTTTTTGGTTTAATTAGCTGGGATGGGGTTGAAAAACTGATACGCTCATGCAGCAATAACTGGAGGGAAAGTAGCTTTCCTTAGGTCAGTTGGCAGGGTAGGACAAAAAATGATAGACATTTTTGGTATAGACTAGGAAGAACAGAAAATAAAGCTACCTTAGGTAAAATACAAACAATTTTGCCAAGCAGAAGTAACGGTCCCTTAAGATTACCACATATATGAGACTAACTGGTACTCAGTGGAAACAAATTGATTGACTAAAAATTGATTGTGAGCCTGCACACACACAAGAAAATTATTATTTAGAAAAACTGAATTATCAAAATAAATGAAAAATAAAAGTTCATTTTTTAAAGGATTTCATATACGGTCTTTTAAATAGAATCCCCTAATGTTGAAAAATTATAAAATAAAAAAAATTGCAGTTCATATGGTTTTCTAAGAGCCTAGGTATTACATACTATTCTAGTGTGAAAGCTACCAAAATGCGATATACCAGAAATGGAACAGCTTTTATAAAGGGGAATTAATATTACGTTGCAAATTTATAGTTCTAAGGTTGTGAAAATGCCCAAATTAAGGCAAGGCTATACAAATGTCCAAATTAAGGCATCCAGGGAAAGATACCTTGGTTCAAGGGGTATTTGGGATTTTTCTCTCAACTGGAAAGGCACATGGCAAAAGCTGCTAGCTTTCTCTCCAGGCATCTTTAATGGCTCCCCTGGGGATCTGACTGTTCTGGTGGCTCTAAAGCTTTTCCCAAAATGGTTCCCTATTATAGGGCTCCAGTAAGCAACCCTACCTTCAATGGTGGAGACACATCTCCATGGAAACCACCTAATCAAAAGTTACCACCCACAACTGGGTGGGTCATATCTCCATGGAAACAATAAAAAAGATTGCACCCAGCAATAATGAATGAGGATTAAAGAACATGGCTTTTCTGGGGTACACAATAGCTTCAAACCAGCACACGTAGCATGCAATGGAATTCAAAAATATTTAAGTTAATAAATCTTTTTAGGTATAATATGTATATATCACTATCGATATGTATCTGTAACCCAAAATATGAACTCTAAAGAAAATTAGTGTAGATAAGGAAGATGATAGACAAATGAGAATTTCAATAGAAATTTTAACTCATAAGCAAGCATAGCTCAATTCTGACAATCACAAAAGAAATAGATTTTCTCTGTGTTTTCTTGGCATTTTGTACAACTCCTAATCAACTACTATATTGAATATATTTACTTTCTTTACATAAGTGTTTCCTAAACATAGAAGACAGAGACTATCTTGTTAATTGTTCTATCTACAGCACCTATAATCACATACATCAGGCATTTCTAAATGATGAATGAGTGGATGTAAGAATGGAACAAACTAAGGGACATTTTGAATGCTGTCTACATATATTATCCTACAAGTTTCATAGAAAAGAATACAGAACGGAACATACACATCATCAAAATTTTGTTTAGAATCATTTATTATGGATGATAGAAGATTCTCCTATCTGCATTGTTGATTTCAGGAAACAGGTATAAAGACAGTAACTTCATCTTGAGTCTTTACATCTGTGAGGCAAAATTATTTTTTCTTGTCATTATTTTTTAGTGGTAGTATGAAGGTGAATCAACTTTTGAAAATGCTTAATTGATCTATGCAGTGAATTATAAAATTAAACTAAAAGTTGCAAGCAAAGACTACTACATGCATAGAGGTGACTAAGTTTGTGTGGGGAGACTACCATGCATATAGTCTCCACCTCCAAAAACCTCACAGCTTTAGAAGCATGGAAGTAATGTATATATACAATATAATCTGAAGTAAAATTTTAAAGATATAATAGAAAAAGGTTCACACCAGGTATTATGAGAACATATAGAAGGGTGATATTATATTTGATTGAAGGAATTCACAAGTTTAATGAAGGAAATGGCATTTGTGTTAGGCTATGAGTATGACTGGGATTTTTACAGGAAGAAATAGAAGAGGAGATATTTGAAGTAGAGGAAAGAGCAAAATTACAAAAAAAAAAACAGTACAAAATGTTCTGTTCTGTTTAAAAATGTGTTCTGATGGAGAGTGAAGATGGGATATAATCAAGATGGGATTTCATATAAAGGCATTAGGACTTTGTCTTCAGGTAATGGGAAGCTATTCAAGAGGAATCAAATGGTCAGATCTATTTTCAGGAAGTTATGTGAATCATGGACTAGTGAAACAAAAGATTAGAGACCAGGCGGTGGCCATTGGAATGGACAGATGGATGGGTATATAAAATACTGTAGACATACAGGATTAGCTAACTGTGCCAGTTTGAAACTATAATGTTACCACAGAAAAGTCACGTTTTAATCTTATCCAATTTTGTTGGGGGCAGCCATTTCTTTTAATCCTGATTTAATACTGTAGGGTGGAAACTTTTTTATTACATTATCTCCACCCAATTGTGGATATGTGGCACACCCAATTGTGGGTGTAGCTTTTTGATTAGATGGAGATGTGACTCCACCCATTCAAAGTGAGGTTTTTTTTTTTTTTTTCAACTTTTAAAAAGGGAATTTATTAGGTTGCAAGTTTACAGTTCTAAGGCTGTAGAAATGTCCAAACTAAGGCATCCGGATAAAGATACCTTAACTTCAAAGAAAGGGCCAATGAAGTTTGGGGTTTCTCTTTCAGCTTGGAAGTCACATGGCAATGTCTGCTAGCTTTCTCTTCTCATCTCATAAGGCTTCCCCCCGGGGCATTTTCCTTCTGCATCTACAAAAATCTCTGGCTGTGTGGGCTCTGTTGGCTCTAAAGCTTTTTTCCAATATGCTTCCCTCTTAAAGGGCTCCAGTAAGCAACCCCACCTTGAATGGGTGGGGACACATCTATATAGAAACCATCTAATCAAAAGTTACCACCCACAAAAAAAAAAAAAAAAAGTTACCACCCACAATTGGGTGGGTCACATCTGTGTGGAAATAATAAAAAAGAAACACCCAGCAATACTGAATGAGGATTAAAGAGCATGGCTTTTCTGGAGTACATGACAGCTTCAAACCAGCACTCGGGGTTAAGACTTGAACACGTCTTTTTGGAGGACGCAATTCAGTCCCATAAAAGTATGTTCCCAATTTTGTCTTTTCTCTTTGTTTTTAGGACATCAAAGTGAGTTTTGATTAGTTTACTAGAGTCCTTTAAAAGGGGAAACATTTTAGAAAAACCTCAGATGCAGACCCTTTGAGAACAGGTTCTTCAGACTTGATAGAGACATGGACGTTTGGTGATGCTTAGAGCACCAACAGAGAGAGCAGATGCCTAGAAAGGGGATGTTTGGAGTCCAGAAGACATTGCCATTTGACTTTCCATGAGATGTTAAGAAAGTCAGAGCCCAGAGTTGGGTCCCAGAGGAGCAAAGTGAAGGCCCACGGATGCTTAGAGAGAAAACCACTGGCATTAGAAGATGGAAGCAACAGAACTGGGAACAAGGACCACATGCCTTCCCAACTGACAAAGGTGTTCCGGATGGTATGACCCTTTCTTGAGTGAAGGTAACTTTTTGCTGGTGCCGTAATTTGGATATTTTCACAGCCTTAGAACTATAAATTTGTAATGCAATAATTCCCGTTTTTCAAGGCCGTCCATTTCTGGTATACTGCATTCTGGTAGCTTTAGCAAACTAATATAGTAACCAAAAAGACTGGAGGTGAGGAAGAGAGAAGTAATGAAGATCTCTGAAAGTTCCAACCTATGTTGTGAGTATGATACTCTTAACTGAAATAGGAAACAGGGAAAGAAACAGGTTTGATATAAGATTAAGAAACAGTGGGCTTGAGATAGACTTATGTGGCCCTGCTTACTATGCAGTTTTAAAATGTGGATACAAGTCTTTGAGAAGATGGGAGAGCTAAAGACATATGTGGAAGTCACTCACAAGGAACTGATAGTAGAGATAGTGGGGGTGGGGGGTAGATTTAATTTTCAAGAGAAAGTTCACAGAAAAGAGAAGAAAGTTGAGGACAGAAGTGTATTTATAGGACATGTAACGAAGTAGTGAGGAAGGCATCAATGAAGGAGAAGAGGAAAAGAAAGGGTAGAGAAACAGGAGAGCAAAATCAAAGAAGTCAAGAGAGGAGAAAGAGGTGAAAATATCAAATGTGACAAGTGGACTGGAATGAGAAATAAGAGGATAGTGTAGAATCTGTTGGTTAGGAAATTATTGGTGATCTTTGCCAGAAAATTTTAAGAAAAATGGTAGTAGTAGTAGGGAGATGGTTACCACAAAGATCAAAAAAAAAAAAAAAAAGGGAGGCAGCAAAAGTAGAAAAAGTGAATATAGACTATTATTGCAAAAAATAACACATATACAAAAAAGCAAGAAATTTCACAACAATTAGTTGTAGAACAGATTTCAGAGTTTGGTGTGGGTTGCCGTTGCACAATTTTAGGTTTTTCCTTCTAGCTGCTCCGAGACACTGGAGGCTAAAAGAAACATCAATATTCAACAATCATGTTAAATCCTATCTTCTCTGTTATAACTCCACCATTTCCTTTGATCATTCTCCCATCTTTCGGGGTATTTGGGCTATGCCCATTCTAACTTTTTCACGTAGGAAAGGGCTGTCAATAATATGCAATAGGGGAATGGAACTAGCTGATATTTTGGAGAAGCTGGCCCCTCTGGGTTTCAGGACTTATGCGGCCATGGAACACATCCGGAGGTTGAAGATTTCAAGAAAGTAATCATATTGCATGGAACATTTGTAGAATTTCAGATAAAGCCCTTGGTGTTCTTTAGGATTGGCAGGAATAGTTTTGGTCGGGGTTTGGCAAATCATGTAAAGTACCAATATCTAGCTGAAGCTTGCATAAGAGTAGCCTCCAGAGTAGTCTCTTGACTCTACTTGAACTCTCTCAGCCACTGACACCTTGTTATTTGACAAATGGTCAGGAGGACATTGTGGATCCCAGGGTGCCAGGGCCAGGCTCATCCCTGAGAGTCATATCCCACATTGTCAGGGAGACTTTCACTCCTGGATATAATGTTCCATGAAGGGGGTAGATTACTTTTTAATGAATTTTCAGAGTAAAGCAAAGAGTCTCCAACTACTCATTATAAAATATTGATATTCTCTGTTAAGAATACAGCAGACAGATCAGTAGGTACTTTATAAAATTTATCAAGGTTTTCAATGAATAGATATAAGCAGGGTAGGATAATTACGAAAATATCTTTATATCAAAAAACATTTGAAAATAGCATCGGGTCTTGTTTTTAAACAAGTATGCTAACCACAAGTTAATATAAAGATTTGTTATCTACTCTCCATTTCTACTCAGTCCCTTAGATGGCTCCTGAAGCCTAATGGACTGTATCTCCACATAATATTAAGACTTTGGGATATCTAAACTAGAAGTTTATGGCGCAATCTTAGGAAGACTGAAACTATAAGCAAAAATTGATAATTTTGCTGAGAATTTTTAAAATTTTATTTTATTATTTGTAGGACATCATCCAGAAATTGTTCCAATATTATATTGCTGCTTCATATGTAGAAGAAATGTCTCTTTATCCCTCAGTTAACAATATAAATAATCTTTACACTATATTGGTTTTGGATGCTGGGCATACTGTTTAGTCCTGGGGAACATTTAAAAACAAAGTGCTATTCCAACTGAGGACACTTAGGAGATAAATGATAATGTGTCCACTGTTCTTCGTACAGTCTTAAATATTTTTTATGAAAAAGACCATCACTGATAACTATTTTTTTAAACACTCATTAATTGTGCAAGAAATGCACTAATAAGAACAGACTCACAATTTCATTTTATGTTTTTTATATGTTGACAAAAAAAGTTCAAATTAGATTATAATAATTACTATAGTTCTGAAAATCCCCATTTTGGACTCAAAGTACTCTAAGAAACAGTTTTAAAATTCATCCTGTTCACTCAGAAAGACTTGGGATTCAAAGTTCGACATGGCTTCCAATGGATCACCATTTGAAGAGGATAGTCATAATAATGGAAGAGGAACAAAATGGGGAAAAGTAAAACAAAAATGAAAATGAAGACATAAGTTTACTAATGAAGAACTGAGCATCCTTAACAAAAAACTTATAGAGGATTTTTACCCTGATTTTACAACCAAAGAACTAGCCAGACAAGTCCATTGCAATGTATCTGTAATTGGTAACTTGTTCCAGAACAAAACAGCCCGACTATCACTTAGAGAGAGACACAGATTATTTGCTGCTAGGAAACTACATGAGCAGCCTGTCCAAGATCATCCACTTCCAAGCCTCCTGGATGTCCAGGCTGAAGCTCCAAAACATATCACTGAACAGAGCTTCTCTTATACCCAGGAGGTTCTGCTGCATGGAGATGGCAGCTTCTTTCCGAAGAAACAGTGAGTTCCCTTTCAACAGGTGGACTCAGGTGGCTCTGGGAACCTAGGCATTGAAAAGGAACCAGACTATGTTTTGGATTATCAAGGTGATAAAGGAAGAGGACCTTCTCCTGCCTATCCTTTATCAAGCTACAGCTCATCAATGTTTACTCAGCCTCCTACACCTTCCATGAATTATTTTGACAAGTACAGGCCTGAGGCAGGGAGAAACAGGATGCAAACTTATTCCTTTTGAACTATGTTCATACTATACATGGGGGGGGAGCAGCAGGAGAAGCGGAATATGGCCCATTGTCATTACTCACCATTGCAAGGACAGCAGCAGAATGATTAGTATTGTCATCTGCAGCAGCCTCAACAGCCTCAGAATTTTCAAGAGAAGCCACTGTTCCAGGAACAGCTTCTGCAGCATGTGAGGTATGGTAATCTAGGGCAGGGATATCCCTCCATTCAGTCACAGCAGCAGAGTTAGTATCCTAAAAATAATGGACAGTCCCTGTGTTCACAGCTACAGCAGGCCACTCCCCAAAGAGTGGTCAGGTCACCATTGTTGCCTTTGGGGCAAGATTTTCAGCAAGGAGTTGTGAGCAACCCAGGGTCCAATGCAGCAGTAGCAAAATCTATAATTCCTGCTTGGATAATCCTTACCTCGGTTGGTGTCCTCCTCAGAAGCTTGATATCCAACAAGCAGTTCAACAGAATCCAGGATCCCATTGCAGCAGCTTTTGGATGGGAGGGACCCAGGGCTGCTGCTGCAAAGCCCTGTAATCTATGGACCAGACTGACATCTCCAGGACATGGACCTATCAGGATAGCAGCAGTATCTCCTTCAGCAACCAGCCCCACCAGGGCACTGGCTATGAAGGGCACCCCAATATCATCAGCCTGGCCTCTATTCATTTAAAAGGCAAAGCCCCTCAATGGAGGCCACCTGAGGTTTCTTCATTAAAGGCAGGAGCTTCCAATGGAGCTGCAGCCTCAGCTATGCACTTGAAAGAGCCCAGAAGCATTCTTTGCTGGAGCAGGTGTACAACCCGCACCATTCTGCCTCAGCTGATAGCCGTTGTCTGCAAGTCCACAATGTTATGACTAGTCAGCTGTGGGTGTGTGGCCAGGGTCAATAAATCTGAAGACACCCAGCTGAGCATCTGATCGCCCCAGGCTAACCTGATTTTTCTTATGACAGCTATCAGACATTTTTCAATTAAAGGCAGCAACTTCTACCTGTACTTCCTAGTATCTTTGAAGATAACACACTTCAAGGTCAAGAATGGCTGCCTCAAGCCCCCAGTCTTGGGGTTTGTTCATATGAAACTTAACCCCGCAAAGGATAGGTCAAGTCCACTTAAAATTTAGGCCTATGAGTCACCCCCAAGAGAGCCTCTTTTGTTGCTCAGATGTGGCCCCTCTCTCCAGCCAACACAACGAGCAGTCTCACCACCCTACCCCTCTCTACGTGGGACATGATTCCCAGGGGTGTGGACCTTCCTGGCAACGTGGGACAGAGATCTTGGAATGAATGGAGACTCAGCATCAAGGGATTGAGAAAAACCCTAGAATGAGCTGAGACTTAGCATCAGGGGATTGAGAAAACCTTCTGGACCAAAAGGGGAAAGAGGGAAATGAGACAAAGTGTCAATGGCTAAGAGATTCCAAACAGAGTCGAGAGGTTATCCTGGAGGTTACTCTTATGCATCAAGTAGATATCATCTTGTTATTCAAGATGTAATGGAGAGGCTGGAGGGAACTGCCTGAAAATGTAGAACTGTGTTCCAGTAGCCATGTTTCTTGAGGATGATTAAATAATGATACAGCTGTCACAATGTGACTGTGATTGTGAAAACCTTGTGTCTGATGCTCCTTTTATCTACCTTGTCAACAAAGGAGAACATATGGAATAAAAATAAATAATAGGGGGAACAAATGCTAAAATAAATTTAGTTTAAATGCTAGTGATCAATGACAGCGAGGGGTAAGGTGTATGGTATGTATAACTTTTTTTTCTCTGTTATCGGTTTATTTCTTTTTCTGTTATCTTTTTATTTCTTTTTCTAAATCTATGCAAATGTTCTAAGAAATGATGAATATGCAACTAAGTGATGATATTGTGAATTACTGATTATGTATGTTGTTTTATTTTGTTTCTTTATTTTTTTAATTAAGAAATAAATTAAAAAAAAAAAAAGAATGGCTGCCTCTATTAAAAAGAGTAGTGGTCTCCACAGGGTGAAGAGTGTTAGGCAGTATACTCCAAATTTACATTGCTGAGCTAACCATTGTAGACCCTAGGGTGTGTGTCCTCCCATTATCTTGCACACAGTTTACATTTTAACAGAGATGGATTACCCTACACATAAAAATACTCAAATAGTGATTTTATTTTCAGGTAAAAGATGTCCTAGCTATCCTTCCAAGGCGCTATGGTAAACAGACCCTCTCATTTAAAAAATATCTCTTATTGGTCCCTATCACAAGATCTAGAGGAGATGGGATTGGTTCTTTGAAAACAAAAGTAATAGCAATTGTTACTCTGTACAGTTGCTTTGTACTGCTGCTTGGCATTATGTGCTGAAGCTGAAAACATCCAACAATTCTGCTGGATGAGTAAGAGAAGGAAGACCCAGGATCCAAAGGGCAGTGATTAAATGACTGGACTATTGATTCACATTACCTGTGTTCAAACAGAAAATTTGTTAAAAACTGGCTATATTCCATCAGACAAGAGAAGTTACTTTAATCTCTTTGTGCTTTGATTTCATTTTCTACTTATAGGTAATAAGAAAATCTTCCCCTCTAGCTTGATGTGAGTTTTAAATAAGTTAATGTAGGCAAATTTCCTTAGAATAGAGATGGGTGTAAGTGTAGCTCTCATAATTTGTGGTAGTTTTTTTGTTTTTAATTTGTTGTGGTTTTGAGTAAATGAGTTCTCTTTGAGTTTTGGTAATACTTGTCTACCTCCCAGCAGCATCAAATGGGATAATAGATAAAGTATTTTTCAAGGACTCCCCTAGTAGCAATTTTTTAAAAACTTGTCTCATAATCAAATCCTAAGCATAGTATTTTATGGACCCATAAATGACTGGACTGTTGATTCACATTACCTGTGCGAGCATCAGAGTCCTTTGGTGAACTGGTCACCAACAAGAGCGCATTTAGAAGTTTGAGAAGTGCTCCCATGCACGTTTTTAAAAGGTAATTTAATTTGTACATTTAGTCACTATCACTGCATACTCTAGGCATTCCTAGATCATACCATCTCAGTCTTTATCGTTTATCTTTCCTTCTGATTTCACTTGTGCCCCCAGCCTGCCTCACTCTATCATTCTCACTTTCAGCTTCATTCAGCGTACTAACATTATTGTGCTGCAATCAAGTAGTATTGTGCTATCCATTTCTGAATTTTTACAATCAGTCCTGTTGCAAAATCTGTATCCCTTCAGCTCTAATTACCTAATACCTACCCTATTTCTACCTCCTGATGGCCTCTGTTCTTAACTGAAATTCTTCAAATTCATCTATCAATGTTAGTTATCAGTGAGACCATACTGTATTTGTGAGTAGGGCTATTTTAAAATCATATTATCATGCTACCTTGTGATAAGGGCACATTTACGAGTTTCCTTTTTGAAGTCCTTCCCACTGTACTCTTTCTATTCTATAGGTTTATATTCCCCTAGAAATTCATATACATATGCACAGAAAGCTTCTTCTATACTACTATGTCATTTCAAAAGCTAACATGAAACCTCCTACATTTCTGTCATAATTTAACTTGGAAATCAAGAGTGGAGAATGAAAATTTCTAATTTTGTAATCAAAACTAGAAACAAGCAAAACTAGTAAGACAGGTTTTTTCAAATTAGCAAATTTGTATAGAAATTAAACATCAATTAGTTGCTGTCCTGATATTGAAAGTGAACTTGGCACAGATATAAGATTGACTTTGAGAGGAAACACAAAATTAATCTGTTCTTTAGCTAATTTTAAGAATAGTATATGTTCCATCATTCAATTTTCATTTCTTCAGCAAATACTTACTAAATCCCATCATGTGCCAAGTACTGTGCTTTCATCACTTAATTTTTATTTATTTCAACTACTGAGCTGCTATATTGAGCAAGAAGATGCATAAACACTAAAACATGCCTTGTTTGTATCTAAATTATGAGCACTAGTTCTCAGAATGGGCAAGGAACCAGAGGTCTGGAATCAGGTGAGCAGAATTATAACCAATAAAGAATGGGATTTAAACTATAATTCTTCTGTATATTAAGAAAACTTGGGAAATTCATTTGAGAAATGTATTTAGCTGAAGTATCATTTTGTTCAACTACAAAATGGGAGTTATAATGGTCATCTCACATAGTTATATCCAGAATTAACTGAGACAGTATAAATAATAGGCTCCAGTTAGTCTGACACATTACAAATTGGCTTTTTCTTTGTTTTTAATTCAGAGGCTCCTTAAAGTTCAAGCTGCCAGGTGGGGATGGGAAGGGAGAAGTGGGAATTGTGGTAAACTGGACAGTCTTCTAAATTGCCTTTGAAAGGGAGTGGCCACTATTTTACCTTGGCCTGTAGTTGCTGTGTGGGAAAACAGGCCCAAAGATATTTTTGAATTTTTAAAGTCAAGTCAGAAAGTTCGCATTATTGTGACTTTCTCATTTTTTTAAACAATGGTATGTGACTCAGATTTATTTTTTAAAGTGTGCAAGAAATAAAATATGTGCCAGCTAACATCTACAAGCCACCAGTTTGCCATCTATGCCTTAAAGGTTCAGAGGGAAAGGACAAGCAGCAAAAATTATAACCTTGCTCAACACTTGAAAGATTTGGTGCAAACAGAAGGTAATGCTTTGCATGGTTTCTTCATTTAGCTCTTATTTTTCCTGTGCTGAGAAAGTGATAATAGATAAGGAAGACAAAAAAGATAATACTATTCAGTGATAACTCTGAAAACAGCAAAAACAATGAACAGTATTTAGACTTCTGGGTTCACAGCATATCCTTTAAAGTAAGACTTAACACTTTTGAGACATTTTAATATATCTAAACTTGGTGGTGCCAGACAGAACTTCAGGCTCAGGAGTAATCAGGAGTCAACTATTTAGGTTACAATCTAAACTCCACAACTTGTATTTCACCAACAAGAGATAATGTCAGCAAAGTAGGTGTGAAATATTACACTGAGAAGACAAAAGTCAACTTGGGAATTTTTCCTGTCTTAAAGTAAAATAGAAATCTAACATTTATTTGCCCTTTAAAATATCTGGTTAAAATCTGGTAGCCAAGAAATAGGACAGTTTGTCCTTCAGGCCTTAGTAGTATGTATCACTAATTTTCATTCAATTATAATCATGCAGATGCTTAGTCACCATACTGAAGGATTAACACACTATCAATGTTTTTGAAGTCTCTGTGCCCTCTATCCATTTACATTCACCAATCCTCCCCTAAGATTTAATCACTATCCTTGCAGTAACATTTAGGAGCCACTTTTAATTTTAAATGTTCTTTTGTCCCTATGCTGGTTTGAAACTCTTATATACCCTCAGAAAAGCCATCTTTTAATCTTGATCCAATCTTGTGGGGTCAGACCTATTGTTTAGGGTGGAAAACTGATTATATTGTTTCCATGGAGATTGATCCACTCAATTGTGGGCATAAACCTTTTTTTTTTTCTTGCATGGGCAGGCACCAAGAAATGAACCCGGGTGTCTGGGACAGCAGGCGAGAACTCTGCCTGCTGAGCCACGGTGGCCCCACCCTGGGCATAACTTTTTGATTAGTCTACTTCATGGAGATGTGGCATACCCAATTGTGGGTGTGGCTTTTTAATAAGATAGAGATGTGACTCCACCCATTCCAGGTAGGTCTTGATCAGTTTACTAGAGTCCTCCTTTAAAAGGGGAAACATTTTGGAGAAACCTCAAACGCAGACACTTGAGAACAGTTGCTTCAGAAGCAACACAGACATTTGGAGATGCTTGGAATGCCGACAGAGAGAACAGATACCTAGACATAGATGTTTGGAGATGCAGAGCTCAGCAGACATTACCATGTGCCTTCCCATGAGATGCTAAGCAAGCCAGAAGCCAGGGGCTGAGAGCCATTTGAAACCAGAAGCTGGGAGAGAATGCAGACGCCAGCCACATGCCTTTCCATGTGACAGACATTAGCCTTTCTTGAGTCAAGGTAACTTTCCTGGATGCTTTAGTTTGGCCTTAGAACTGTAAACTTGTAACTTAATAAATTTGTCTTATATAAGCTGTTTCATTTCTGGTACATTGCATTCTGATAGCATTTAACAAACTAAAACAACTCCTTATAATTTTTTTCTTCTTTTTTTAATTGAGGTATAATTTATAGATAGCAAAATTATCTTTTAATGTACAGTTTTATGAATTTTGACAAATGCATACAGTTACAGAATCATCACTATAATCAAGATATGGAACTGCAATATCACCCCCCAAAATAAAACCCCTCTCCTCACACTCAGTATTTGGCAACACTAATCTATTATCTGTTCATATTCAGTCGCCTTTTATAAAATGTCATATAAATAGAATTGTATTTTTTTTTTTGCTCCAGTTCTTTTACCTAGCATAATACACAGGAGACAAATAGGGGTATCATAATTCATTCCTTTTTTTTTAAATCAAAGCTAAAATTTATTTGGTGCATACTCTGTGCTTGCTATCAGCTACTTTCATATATACTTTTTTCTTTAATATGTAAAAGCTACCATGGGAAGTATTTTGCTGATTAAAAACAAATACACAACTATTTTCTTAACTTATTTGGGTGAAATGAAAGACTAAGCATTCCAAAAAACAAATAGAAAAATGAAAACTTGGCTTACTACATACTGTTTCCATTTCCTTCTACACATTTTCTACATGTATCATACACATTATTTCACATTAGGAGAAAACAGAACCAATTCAAATGAAAGGGTATATTTGTTGTAATTTTTGTCTACACATGCTTTTTAGTCTGCCAATTTTTACTCTAAGTCTTAGGGACTTGAATGATCTCGATATCTGAGTAATTTTAAAATTTTCTGGTATTTTGTTCATACAGAAACACTTAAGTCTAAAAACAGAATAATCTATCTTTCAGAGGCAATTTCTCAGCAGAAAAAGGCAATCAATTATAATTCAATTGATGGAAATGATTTAAGTCATTCCTTTTTTACTGCTGAGTTGTAGTATATGGTAAGGATGTACCATAGTTATTAATCCATTCACACATTTAAACACATTTTTGGTGATTATGAGTAAAGTTTCTAGCAACATTTGTGTACAGGTTTTGTATAAAGATAGTGTACCAATTCATGAGTCAATACCAGAGTGGAATTGCTTGATTATATGGTAAATGTGTATTTAACTTTACAGGAAACTGCCAAACTGTTTCCCAAACTGTTGTACCATCTTCCATTCCCACCAAGAATGTATGAGAGTTCTAGCAGCTCTGCATCCTTATCAGCACTAGGTACTGTGGTTTTAAAATAAATTTCAGCCATTCTAATAGGGTATATAATGGTATTTCATTGTGGCTTTAATTTGTATTTTCCTAATGATGTTAAATATTTTTGCATTATGCTCATCTGCCATCCACACATTATCTTCAGTGAAATGTCTATTCAAATCCTTTACCCATTTCTCTTTTAGTTGTTTTTATTATTACTAAATTTTGAAAATTCATTGGAAACAAGTCCTTTATCATATATATATGTTTTGCAAATACTTTCTCCTAGTCTCTGGCTTGTCTTTTTAGTCCCTTAATAGTATCCTTTGCTGAGCAGCAGTTTTTAATTTTGATGAAGTCCAAATTACCAATATTTTTCCTTAATGGATTGTGCTTTTGGTGCCATCTCTAAGAATTATTTGCCTAACCTAAAATCAGAAAGATGTTCTTCTAAGTTCTCTTCTTTTGTTCTGCAAAAGACACTGTTAAGAAAATTAAAAGACAAGCCAGAAACTGGGAGAAAGTATTTAGAGGAGGTTTAATAGTTTTATAATCCATTTTGAGTTAATTTGTAAGGTATGGCTGTAGGCTTTTGTCCTCCCCACAGATAATCTAATTGTCCCAAACCAATTTCTTGAAGAAAAACAAAACAAAACAAAAAACTACCCTTTCTCCATTCAATTGCCTTTGAATCACTGTTGAAAAGCAATTGACACTATATGTGTGGATCTATTTCTGGACTCTATTCCATTCCACTGACCTACATTCCATTGACCCTTGTGCTTACTGGGATCACAAACTTAATGATTTTGATTTGGTGGCTACTTTGGGGACAGTTTGTTTCTACATTAACTGGGATTTGAGAGTGTAATCAGCACCCTATAAATAGAACATGGGACTAAGAATCAATAGAAATCAATTTCAATGTAAGTTTTATCAGCAATGACCTGATGTCACATAGCTCCATGTGTCTTGAGGAGAAGATTGTTGAGAAGCAAATGAGAAAACATATAAATATGTACTAAACTGGTTACACAAATAGAATATCTATTCTGATTTTGCAGTTTGGAGACTAATTTTAAATACTCATAAAGATCAGTTTGCATTCTCTTTTTCACATTGAATACTGAAACTTGAATCTGGGACTTTAGCAATAACAAGTAGTCCATCAAATCTGTATCACTTTGGTTTGATTTGCATTCCTGATCAGTCATTATGGGAATGAAGCAGTTGTAGTCAAAATTTCCCCTTTGTCCCCTGGGAGATTAGGTATTTTCATATTCACTTTCATACAGATATTTTGCCCTCTCCTTCTGCCTCCACCTATAATGTAGGTATTTAAACCTCAAAGATTATCAACTTTGATAAAAAAATTAAATATTATAATAAACAAAAAGTATAACAGCTGAAAGATGTTATTCCTTAAAGACCATTTGAATGAGAAAAGAATTATGTTACAAGATCTGTTTAAACTTAAGTGCATACAAAATTCCATTACTGTATTTTTCTGGGTTATGGTGACTCAGTTATAGTTTCGATTCACACATTTTTAATCTCTGTATCCTACTGATAAAACTTCAAGCTTCATCATCTACTTACTATATAAAAACAACATTTTTTTAACAATTATATATACAATAAGGCTGGTAGTGTTCCTTTGAATTATATATTTGCATCTATCCAGAGCAGAATAACTATGACAATACTATCTGAATTAATGTAGCTGGAGACTTCAGTTTCTGATAACACAGTGGACAAAATAGCCTTAAAAAAATATCCCTTAGGACATTAGAAAGAAATGCTGGATAAATAAAGCACACATCCTTTTAAATGAATAGCTAAGCTCACAAAAAAACAAGGGGGCCAAAAACAAGGAGCAAGCTGAAAATCACTGGGGTTTACTGATTACAAAGGACAGAAGACATTAGGCCCACATAAGGCAGGGAGGGAACCCAGACTCTTGCATAAAACTGCAACCTTCAGAGTACTTTCATCCTTAGCAAAAGAATAAACAAGTCAAAATCTACTTTCTATAAAAGGAAACAATAAGGAGATCACATCCAATATCTATCAGATTTAGAAAACACTAGGAAAAAAAAGCCACCATGAGTGAGAGTTAGTAGAAACAAATCACAGAATTTAGGCCTTCAAGAACGTCACAAAATGGACTCATCAGATACAGAATAAAGAACAATATATTATGTTTTAATGACCAGATAGATTTTTAAAAGTCAAATCGAATTTCTAGAAATAAAAATCTAATCACTAAATCCAAGTGGCTGCTTTAATCTAAAAAAAAAGCTAAAAATGCTGATTGATGGCACCTATACAAAAGAAATTGTTAATTTGTGTATAAAAAATTCTAGCAATCAGGCAGGCTAAATCCTTTATCCAAAACTGTAATGTAGCATACATGCTTTTAAGCATACAGTTCTGTGCTCAGGAATGTAATCATATGTCTTTACTGTAATAAAAGCTATCTTATTCATTCATCATTTAAGAAATATTTAATGAGCAGCTCTTTGGAGACCCAGGGCCCACCATTCCTCCCCACACTCTGTATTCAGAATAAGTTACTGTACATAACCACCTACAATGACTGGGACAGAAGTAAAGGTCATCAGAATTCTTCAGGGGAGAGAGAATGTACAGATAGCATTGTAGTTTGCTAGCTGTGGAATGCAACACGCCAGAGATGGACTGGCTTTTAATAAAAGGGGATTTCTTTCATTAAAAACCTGTAGTTCTTCAGAGGAAAAGCAGCTAACTCTCAACTGAGGTTCTTTCTTATGAGGGAAGGCACAGGGTGATCTCTGTTGGCCTTCTTTCCCGGCCTCTGGGTTCCAACAACTTTCCCCAGGGTGATTCCTTTCTGCATCTCCAAAGGCCTGGGCTGAGTTACCAGTGCTGAGATGAGGTACGCTGAGCTGCTTGGGCTCTGCTTTTGAGCTCGCTCACTTAAGCATTCAGCCAATTGAATCAAACATCATTCAATGCTGCAGGCATGGCTCCTTAGCTGACTGCAGATGTAATCAACAACTGATGAGGTTCACATGCCATTGGCTCATGCCCATAGCAATAGAACTAGGCACCTTCACCTGGCCAAGTTGACACCTGAACCTGACTACCACAGATAGTGTGCCAGTTTGACTCTGTCGTGTACCCCAGAAAAGCCATGTTCTTTAACTGTAATTCAGTATTGCTGGGTGGGAGCTTTTTTATTGTTTTCACGGAGATGTGATCCACCCAATTGTGGGTGGTAACTTTTTATTTTTATTATAAACAATGAACAGACATACAAACATTCTTGGCATGGTTACAATCAGTGACTCACAATATCATCACATAGTTGTGTATTCATCACCATGATCATTTTTTGAACATTTGCATCTCTCCAGCAAAAGAAAGAAAAAAGAAACTCATACATGCCATACCCCTTACCACTCCCTTTCATTGACAACTAGTATTTCAATCTACTCAATTTATTTTTTTTAACTTTTTTTATTGTATAGTGTAACATATATACAAAGCAAAGAAATAAAAAAGCAATAGTTTTCAAGGCACTCTTCAACAAGTGGTTACAGGACAGATCCCAGAGTTTGTCATGGGCTACCATACCATGCTCTCATATTTTTCATTCTAGCTGCTCCAGAATATAGGAGGCTAGAGGGCTTAAATATTTTTTTTAATCATCACATTAAACCTTTTTTACTTCTTTTTGGTTAAAAATAACATATATACAAAAAAGGCCAAAAATTTCAAAGCACAGCACCACAATTAGTTGTAGAACATATTTCAGACTTTGACATGAGTTACAATTTCACAATTTTAGGTTTTTACCTCTAGCTGTTCTAAAATACTGGTGACTAAAAGAGATATCAGGTTAATGATTCAGCATTCATATTCATTTGTTAAGTCCTATCTTCTATGTATAATTCCACCATCACCTTTGATCTTTTCACACCTCTCATTGGGGTTGTTTGGACTATGGCAATTCTAAATTTTTATTTATTTATTTTTTAATCCATATTTTTTACTCATCTGCCCATACTGTAGATAAAAGGAGCATCAGACACAAGGTTTTCACAATCACACAGTCACATTACATAAGCTGTATCATTATACAATCATCTTCAAGAAACATGGCTACTGGAACACAGCTCTACAGTTTCAGGCATTTCCCTCTAGCCACTTGAATACACCATAAACTAAAAAGGGGTTATCTCTATAATGCATAAGAATAACCCCCAGGATAACCTCTTGAATGTTTGAAATCTCTGACACTGACACTTTATTTTGTCTCATTTCTCTCTTCCTCCATTCAGTCAAGAAGTTTCTCTCAATCCCTTGATGCTGAGTTTCAGCTCATTCTAGGATTTCTGTCCCACCTTGCCAGGGAGCTTCACACTCCTGGGAGTCATGTCCCATGTAGAGAGGGGGAGGGAAGTGAGTTTACTTGTTATGTTGGCTGAGAGAGAAGCCCCCTCTGAGCAACAAGAGGTTCTCTGGGGGTGACTCTTAGGCCTAATTTTAAGTAGGCTTACCCTGTCCTTTGTGGGATAAGTTTCATAGGAACAAACCCCAAGATTGAGGGCTTGGCCTATAGATTTGGTTATCCCCACTGCTTGCAAAAATATCAGGAATTCTCCAAATGGGGAAGTTAAATTTTCCCCCTTTCTCCCCATTCCTCCAAGGGGACTTTGCAAATTCTTTTTTATTCACTGTTCAAATCACTCTGGGATTTATTGGGGTATCACACTAACTTGGACAACCTACAAAATCTTATGCCCTATTCAAAGTTCCATGTACTTATGGTGTTCAGTTAAACCATCCATATAAGTTAAATTAGGAAATGCACTAGTGAAAATATAAATTTTGCACCAAACAAACATTTCTTGCTTTAGTTTCATGCAGAAGTTGAAGTTTTAAAATATGACTGACCATCTATTTTCAACACCCTGAAACACTGACATTTCTTTGTTCTTCCTCAGGCAAAAACATTTTTTTAATTTGTACATTTAGTCACTATCATTGTACACTCTAGGCATTCCTAGATTATACCATTTCAGTCTTCATCAGCTATCTTTCCTTCTGATTTCATGTGTGCCCCCAGCCCTCCTCCCTCTATCATTCTCACATTCAGCTTCATTCAGTGTACTTACATTGTTGCTTTTGCCCATTTTTAAATTGGATTGTCTTTTTGTTGTTGACTTGAAGAATTTCTTTATATATTCTGGATAGTAAACCCTTATCTTATATGTGGTTTCCAAATATTGTCTCCCATTGCATAGGCTGCCTTTTTACTTTCTTGACAAAGTTCTTTGGCATGCAAAAGTGTTTAATTTTGAGGAGTTCCCATTTATCAATTTCTTTCTTCAGTGCTCATGCTTTGGGTGTAAGATCTAGGAAACTAACTCCTTTTACAAGTTTTATAAAGATATTTCCCTACATTTTCTTCTAAAACTTGTATGGTCTTAGATCTAATGTTTAGGTCTTTGATCCATTTTTTGTTAATTTTTTATAGGGTGTGAGATATGGATCCTCTTTCATTCTTTTGCATATGGATATCCTGGAGGCTTTCTGATGAAAGCTGGTGTAGACACCTTGCTTGACAACTCCTGCAGCAAGAGGCTAATCTGGTTGAAAGTAAAATCTGAGAAAACTTGCAAAACAGATTTGCAAAGTTGTATTGGATTATTTTGAAAAACAATATTCCAAAGAACTTGGAGATCCCTGGAATACAATAGGGGATAAACTAACATCTCCATCATGCTGGCAATAGACTGTCCTATTTAGGGGATTCAGTTACCCTTTGGGATTGGAAAAGGATTTGCATTTGAAAGGCTACCACAGGCTCTTTCAAGGATCTTTATTTTATTATCATGGATCAGTGAAGTGTTACCTTAGCATAAGTCCTAACCAGTTGCCTTCAGAAAGACATCAAACTGGAAATCTGAAAAAGTACTATCTTCTAAATACTGCTTCTCTTCTTCCAGTTCTGCCTCTGGAAGTAAGAGATAGGAACAAATTTCTGGATCTGTGCGCTGCTCCTGGAGGCAAATTGGTAGCTCTCTTGCAGTGTGCTTGTCCAGATTATTGTCAACGTAATGAATATGACAGTCTGAGATTAAGGTGGCTGAGGCAAATCTAGAACTGTTCATCCCACAGCCTTTGGTATATATAATTAAAGTGTCTGAATTGAACAGTAGAGAAAGGGAGATGCCTAGCCTGAAATGTTTGACAAGATGCTAGTTGAGGCTCCATGTTCAAATGAATGAAGGTAGTTGTTCTCTTCTGATTCTCACAAGGCATCCTGTAGGATAAGCCAAAGGAGGAAGTTGCCTGTTCTAAAGCTCTAAAGAACCTACATAGATCTCTTACCACTTCTAATAATCCAACTTTGATGATGTGCGTGATATGCAAAAAAGTGTGTGCATTTCACTGTGACTGCACAGGAATCTTGTCCATAAGAAAAATAAAATAAAATTTTTTTAGATAAACAAAAACTTACACGAAATCACTGTAGCATGCCTGCACTATAAGAGATACTAAAGGAAATTCTTCAAACTGATGGAATATAATTTGTCAGAAAAATCATAATGTAGACTTCTGGGGAAGATGGCAGAGTAGAGAGCTCCAGGACTCAAGCCTTCCTCCAAAACACGTAGTGAACAGGCAGGGACTGTCTGAAACTAATGTTTTGGTCTCCAGAAGCCAGAAGAACACTGTACAAAATCCAGGCAAGAGCAGGCAGAAGAGGCTGAGACACTGCAGTAAAGAACTGTGAACTGTTCATTCCATGTGGCAGCTGCTGGCAACCATCCCCCAACTCTTGAGGTGGGCTGCTAAGCCCCTATTAGCTGCTCAAGACAGAAAGGGTCATAAAACTCCTCTTCCCTAGGCACAGAGCACAGTACAACCAAGCACTAATCATGGCTTTTGATTGGTGAATTTGGATCGCTGGATCCTAGCTCTGAGGTACTGTTTCAACCATGCCCTGGACATGGGTGGAAGTGTTGGAGTTTTAAAGACACCATGACTTCTTGGGGCTGCAGAGTACAATTTGCTTATGGGTATCACCTGATACGTAGGCCAGGAAAGCACAGCTTCAGGGAGCCATCAAAAGGCTTTGGGTTTCTTTCCTGATCCTTTCCCCAGGGCTCTTTAGAGCTGATCTGCGCCCCTTCAACGGGTCCCTGACCTTGTTTTGGTTGAGAAGTACTGACTTAGGAAAGGACACTCTGGGGTGACCCTCCTCCCAGAATTTGCCCTCCAGGCAAAAGCACCTAGCCACAAGGAAAGGAGTGTAAATTTAACTACACAGGCAAAACAATCAGAATAGGTGAAGATTCCCAAAGAAGAAACAAAGGAAAAGAAGCTTTCTCCTGGAAGTGAAACAAATGCATGAATATGACAAAATCTTAAAGATTGTATCACATATCCAAGGATAAGAATCGGATGAAGAACAGTTGAAAAAAATCTGATCAATTAAACATGGGCAATTCTAAAGGCCTATAATAAGTTGGACTAAGTGTCAAGGAAAAGCCTCAACACAAAGTAAATCAACAATAAAACCCCAGACAAGAGAGAGAGAAAAACTGACTTTCACAGTAAACTCATCAAGATAATCAGATGCCTAAGTATCAGCAAAAAATTATAAGCCATACTAAGAAAAAGGAAGGTCCAGTCAAAGGAACAAACTAGAGCTTTGGAGGAGATGCAGAATTTGGAGCAACTAATCAAAGATGTTCAAACACATCTCCTGAATCAATTTAGAGATGAAGGACAATATGGCTAAAGAACAAAAAAGAAAAAAGAGAGATAGTATTAAGAGATACTGGGTGAGGTAAAGAAGAATTTGCAAGTATAAAAAGAAACAACAGAAATTATGGGAATGAAAAGCATTATAGAAGAGATTAAAATACACTAGAGACATACAACAACATTTTTAACAGTCACAAAAAAGAATGAACTAGAAGATAAGACAACCAAAATCTTACAGACAGAACAAAACAGAGAAAAGAATGGAAAAACTGAACAGGGTCTCAGGGATTTGAATGATAGCAGGAAGCACAGCATGGGTGTCCAGGAGGAGAAGGGAAGGGAAAAGGGGGACAAAAAGCATTTGAGAAATAATGACCCCAAATTTCTGAACTCTTATGGAGGACATGAATATACATGTCCAAGAAGTACAAAATACTCCAAACAAAATAAATCCTAATAGAACTACTCTGAGAAACATACTAATCAGAATGTCAAAAGCCAAAGATAAAGTGAGATTTCTAAAAGCAGCAAGAGAAAAAGCAATTTGTCACATACAAGTGATCCTCAATAAGACTAAGCGCCAATTTCTCATAAGAAACCAAGGAGGCAAGAAGGTATGATATATTAAAGGTATTGATAATTTTGATAACTGGTGTTTCCATTTCTACAAAGTAAGCTGTTGGAATTTTGATTGGGAGTACACTGAATCTGTACATCAATTTGGGTAGAACTGACATCTAAATGATATTTAGTCTTCTAATCCATTAACGGGAATGCCTTTCCATTTGTTTAGGTCCTCTTTGATTTCTTTTAGCAATGCTTTGTGGTTTTCTGTGTACAAGTCCTTTATATCCTTGGTTGTTAAATTTCCTCCTAGATATTTAATTTCAGTAGCTGTTTGTAAATGGAATTATTTTCTTGATTTCCTCATTAGATTGTTCATTACTCATATACAGAAACAAAACTGATTTTTGCACATTGACCTCTTGAACAGTTTTATTTACATATCATACAATCCAGCTGAAATATACAATCAATGGTTCTCAGTCTAATCAGAGTTGTGCATTCATCATCACAATCAATTAAAAGAAGAAAATAGATAAATGGAACATGCAAAGGACTTTGTCACAAAACTGAAAAGACAACTTACTCAATGGGAGAAAATATTCAGAAACCACATATCCAATAAGAGTTTAATATCCAGGATATATAAAGAAATCCTTCAACTCAACAATAAAGACAAACAACCCAATTTAAAATAGGCAAAGAAGGACACAAACATTTGCACACCAACGTTTATAGCAGCATTATTTACAATTGTGAAGAGATGGAAACAGCCAAAATGTCCATCAACAGATGAGTGGCTAAACAAGCTCTTGTATATATATATATATATATATATATATATATATATATATATATATATATATTATATATATGATGGAATATTATGCAGCTGTGAGACAGAATGAAAATATATGAAGCATGAAACAACTTGGATGGACCTTACGGACATTATGCTCAGTGAGATGAGCCAGAAACAAAAGGACAAATAAATACTGTAAAGTCTCACTGATATGAACTATATTAGTGAATAAATTAGGAGAATTTCATTGGTAACAGAGGCCAACAGGAGATAGAAATAGGGTAAAATATTGGGAAGTGGAGCTGAAGGGATACAGATTGTGCAACAGGACTGATTGTAAAAACTCAGAAACAGATAGCACAATACTACCTAACTGTAATACAACTATGTTAAAACACTGAATGGAGCTGAATGTGAGAATGATAGAGGGAGGAGGGCAGGAGGCACAAATGAAATCAGAAAGAAAGATAGATGATAAAGATTGAGATTTATAATCTAGAAATGCCTGGAGTGTATAATGATAGTGACTAAATGTACAAATTTAAAAATGTTTTTGCATGAGGAAGAACAAAGCAATGTAATTTCTGGGTGTTGAAATTAGATGGTAATTAATATTTTAAAATATTACCTTATGTGTGAGACTAAAGCAAAAAATGTTTATTTGGTGCAAAATTTATATTTTGACTAGTGCAGTTCCTAATATAACTTATGTGGACAGCTTAATTGAACACCATAAGTACATGGAACCTTGAGTAGGACATGAGATTTTGTAGGTTTGTCCAAAGTGATGCCCCGATAAACCCCAGAGTGACTTGAATAATCAGTAAAAAAGTATTTGCAAAGTCCCCTTAGGGGATGGTGAGAAAGGGGGAAAATTCAACTTCCCCAAGTTGAATTCTTGATATTCTCACAAGCAGTGTGGACAACCAAAGCTATAGGCTGAGCCCCCAATCTTGGGGTTTGTTCATATGAAACTTAATCCCACAAAGGATAAGTCAAGCCTACTTAAAATTAGGCCTAAGAGTCAGCCCCAAGAGAATCTCTTTTGTTGCTCGGATGTGGCCTCTCTCCAGCCAACATAAACAAACTCACTGCCCTCCCCATATGTGTGACATGACTCCCAGGGGTGTGGACCTTCCTGGCAATGTGGGACAGAAATCCCAGAATGAGCTGGGACTCAGCATCAAGGGATTGAGAAAACCTTCTTGACCAAAAGGGGGAAGAGCAAAATGAGACAAAATAAATTGTCAATGGCTGAGAGATTCCAAACAGAATTGAGAGGTTATCCTGGAGGTTATTCTTATGCATTAAGCAGATATCACCTTGTTAGTCAAGATGTAATGGAGAGGCTGGAGGAAACTGCCTGAAAATGTAGAGCTGTGTTCCAGTAGTCATGTTTCTTGAAGATGATTGTATAATGATATAACTGTCACAATGTGACTGTGTGATTGTGCAAATCTCGTGTCTGATGCTCCTTTTATCTACCTTATCAACAGATGAGTAAAACATATGGAGTAAAGATGAATAATAGGGGGAACAAATGTTAAAATAACTTTAGATTGAAATGCTGGTGATTAGTGAGGGGGAGGAGTTGGGGGGTATGGTATGTATGAATTTTTTTCTGTTGTCTTTTTATTTCTTTTTCTGAGGAGATATAAATGCTCCAAGAAATGATCATGATGATGAATATACAACTATGTAATGATGTTGTGAATGACTGATTATATATGTAGCATATAATGAACACATGTTAAAAAAATGGGCAAAGGATTTGAGCAGATATTTTTTCAAAGAGGAGATGCAAATGGCCAAAAAAAGTATATGAAAAGATGCTCAACATCACTAGCTATTAGGGAAACACAAATTAAAACCACAATGAGATACCATTTCACACCTACTAAAATGGCCACTATTAAAAAACTGAAAGCTACAAGTGTTGGAGAGGATGTGGAGAAACAGGAATGCTTATTCATTGCTGGTGGGAATATAAAATTGTGCTGCTAATGTGGAAGACAGTTTGGTGGTTCCTCAGGAAGCTAAGTAAGAATTGCCTTATGGTCCAGCAATCCCACTACTAAGTATATACAGAGAAGAACTGAAAATAGGGACTCAGACAGATATTTCACACTGATGTTCATAGTGGTATTATTTACAATTGCCGAAAGATGGAAGCAACCCAAGTATCCATCAATCAGTAAATGGATAAATAAAATGTGGCATATACAAATGATGAGATATATTCAGCTGTAAAAAGGAATGAAGTCCTGATGCGTGCAACAACATGGATGAACCTTGAGGACATCATGTTGAATGAAATAAGTCAAACACAAAAGGACAAATATTGTATGATCTCACTGTTATAAACTATTTATAATAAGTAAGATCATAGAGTTAGAATTTAGAACATAAACTTCCAGGAGATAGATTGGGATTACAGAATGGGGAGTTGATACTTAACTTGTACAGAATTTCTATTTAGGTTTATGGTAAAGGCTTGAAAATGGATGATGGTGATGGCAGCATATTATTGTGAAGGAAACTTCAGCATGCATATATTACTAGAATAAAAATTAAAAGACAAAGCATAAGACTGTAGAGAACAATGAACCCTGCTGTAGACAATGGACTGTAACTTATAGTAGAAGTATAAGAATGTTCTTTCATGGGCTATAACAAATGTGGGATACCAATACACACTGGTAATAAGAGAGTGGTATATGGGGAAAATATACCTAATGTTAATAATGGATGACAGTACTATTTTAATAGTCTTTCATCAATTGTAACAAAGGTAATTAGTGTTATAATTGTTCATCAATTGTAATAAAGATACTTACTGTTAAAAAAAGTAGTACAATTATATTTTAAGTATTATCATCAATAATAACAAATGTTCCACATCAATTCAAGGGGCTGCTGGTATGGTGGTGCCAGGAATCCTGAATTTTATGTGCGATTATTTTTTGTAAACGCATAACTTCTGTAATTTAAAGAAAAAAGTCAATGCATTTGATTCAGAGCTTCAATTTATATGAAGCAGAATTTGATACAATTTGGGAGAACAGATTTTTTAAAATCTCCAACAATGATTATAGATTTAACACCCCTCTCACAGTAACTGACAGAACAATTTAGACAAAAAAAAATCAGTATGGACACAGATGATGTAAATAACCCTATCAACTAACTTAACCTAATGTACATTTAACATTTATAAAATATTATATCCAGCAAACTCCAGAGAACACATTTTTTTCAAGTGTTCATGGTATATTCATCAATATATACAAAACGGTAGGTCAGAAGACAAGTCTCAATAAATTTCAAAAGATTATTTGGAAACTTTACATAGACTATGTTCTCTAAACAAAATGGAAATCAGAAATTAGTATAAATTACCTAAAAGAATCTCAGTACTTGGAAATCAATCAAACATTTAAAAATAATTCATGGGTTAAGAAGAATTTACAATATTAGTGTGAAAATATTTTGAACTGAATAACAGTGAAGATACAGCCTATGAAAATTTGTAGGACATAGTTAAAGCAATGTTCAAAAAGACATGAGGGGGTGGTGCAATGGTGGCTCAGTGGCAGAATTCTCACCTGCCATGCCAGAGACCTGGGTTCGATTTCCAGTGCCTGCCCATGCAAAAATAAAATAAAATAAAATAAATGAGGGTGGGCCACTATGGCTCATTAGGCAGAATTCTTACCTACCATGCCGGAAACCTGGGTTTGATTCTGGTTGCCTGCCCATGCAAAAAAAATAAAAGAAATGAATAGCTTTAAAATGCTAGTATTAAAAGAGAAGAAATGACCTAAGTTTCCATCTTAAGAATCTAGAAAAAGAAAAGCTAAGTAAACCCAAAGGGGAAGAAAGGAAATAAAGAGCAGAAATAATAGAAACAGAAAATAATTTAAAAAATGGTTCTTTGAAAGAATTAACAGAAATATATCAATAAATATAATCACCCATTAACAGAAAAAAGAGAAAAATTGCATGATCATCTCAATATACGTAAAGGCATCTGACAAATTCAACACCTGTTCATGATTAAACCCCTCAGCAAACTAGAAAAGAAGGGTATTTTTTCAATAAAAAAAAGGGCATCTACAAAAAAAATGCACAGCTTACATTATACTTAATGGTTAATTACTGAATGCTTTCGACCCCAAGATTGGAAACAAGGCAAAATATACACTCTCACACTTCTTTTTTTTTTTAATTTTTTTTTTTTTTTTTACATGGGCAGGCACCAGGAATCGAACCTGGGTCCTCTGGCATGGCAGGCAAGTATTCTTGCCTGCTGAGCCACCGTGGCCTGCCCACTCTCACACTTCTAGTAACATTGTATTGGACATCAGAGCCAGAGCAGAAAAGAAATCTTAAAAAAATAGCATAAATATCAGAAAAGAAGAACCAAAAGTTATGGCAAAAATATTTATGCAGAAAATCCTAAGGAATCTATAAGACTTCTTAAAACTAATGAGTTTAGTGAGATCATAAGGCTAACAAAACATTAATTGCATATCTATTATTAGCAGCAAAGAACTAGAAAGGGAAATAAACAATTCCTATTACAAGTGTCAATAAATGTAAAATAAAATACTTATAATCAAAAGACATGCAAAACCTTCCCCCTGAGAATTTCAAAACATTGGTTAGAAAAATTAAGACAAACAAGTAGAGAGATATACTATGTTTATAAATTAGAAGACTAAATACTGTTGCGATGCCAGTGTTTCCAAAATTGATCAAGAAATTCAATGCAATCATAATCTCAGCAGTTGTTTTGTTTAGAGGTGTGTGGAAATAGGCAAACTAATTCTAAAATTTATAGCAAATTGCAAAGGGCTTGGAACAGTCAAAGCAACCTTGAAAAGGAAGAATAAAATTGGAAGACTTATAGTTTCTGACATTTAGACTTTTTAAAAAAATATTTTTATTGAAAAATCTTCACACATACACAGTCCATACATGGTATATAATCAGTGGCTCACAATATCATCACATAGTTGTGTATTCATCATCATGATCAGTTTTAGAACATTTGTATCACTCCAGAAAAAGAAATAAACAAAAAGTAAAAAACAAAAAAATTCATATATCCCATACCACTTACCCTTCCCTCTCATTGACCACTAGTATTTCAATCTACCTAATTTTTACCTTTTACCTCCCCCTATTATTTATTTTTTATCCTAATTTTTTTATTCATTTGTCCATACCTGGATAAAAGGAGCATCAGATGAAAAAGGTTTTCATAACCACATAGTCACATTGTAAACGCTATATTGTTATATAGTTGTCTTCAAGAATTAAGGTTACTGGAGCTCAGTTTAACAGTTTCAGGTACTTCCCTCCAGCCACTCCAGTATACCATAAACTAAAAAAGGGTATCTATGTGATGCATAAGAAGAACCTCCAGGATAATTGCTTGACTTTGTTTGAAATCTCTCAGCCGCTGAAACTTTATTTTGTCTCATTTCTCTCTTTCCCCTTTTTGTTAAGAAGACTTTCTCAATCCCATGATACCAGGTCCCAGCTCATCCTGAGAGTCCTGTCCCACACTGCCAGGGAGATTTATACACCTGGGAGTCATGTCCCATGTAATAGGGCTTCCTGCCGAGTTTGCTTAGAGAGAAAAGCCACATTTGAACAACAGAGGTTCTCCGGGCATGACTCTAAGGCATAATTATAAGTAGGCTTAGCTTCTCCTTTTTTTTTTTTTGTATAATTCCACTTTTTAAAAAATTTATTTATTTTTTATTTATGATACATTACCACATACAAACAAAAACATTCTTATCATATGATCATTCCGTTCTTGTTATATAATCAATAATTCACACTATCATCACATAGTTGTATATTCATCATCATGATCATTTCTTAGAACATCTGTATCAATTCAGAAAAAGGAATAAAAAGAAAACAGAAAAATCTCATACATACCATACCCCTTACCCCTCCCCTTCACTGATCACCAGCACTTCAATCTACTAAATTTATTTTAACATTTGTTTCTCCTATTATTTATTTATTTTTAATCCATATGTTTTACTTGTCCGTCAATAAGGTAGACAAAAGGAGCATCAGACACAAGGCTCTCACAACCACACAGTCACACTGCAACAGCCATATTATCATACAATTATCTTCAAGAAACATGATATTTAGATTTTTAATCAAAACAGTTTGGTAATGGCATAAAGACAGTTAAAGAGATCAATGGAAGAGATAGAGTCCAGAAACAGGTTTACAGTTATACAATTATATGATTTGAAAATTGTGCTGAATCAATCCACTGGAGGAAATCTTTTGAGTAAATGGTGCTAGAATAACTGGAATTCATATGGGAAAAAAAATGAATGTTGAACCCATTCATATCACACATAAAATGGTTCAAAAACCTAAATTTAAAAACTTCTAAAAGAAAACACTGGCATGATCTGGGCTAGGCATACATTTCTTAGGCCAGAAAATATAAAAACATAAAAGAAGAAAATGATAAATTAGTTCTTACCAAAATTACAAACATCTGTTCATCAAAAGATACCATTAAAAATTAAAATGCAAGCTAAAAATTGGGGAAAAATTTTTGAAAATATATATACAGTATTTGATGAAAGACATGTATTCAGAATATATAAAAATGCTTTATGATTCAGTAATAAAGACAAACAATTAAAAATAGGTAAAAAAATTTAAACAATGAATTGGTCCTTCTAAAAAAGCAACATCCAAATAGCCAATAAGCAAACAAAGAGGTTATCGACATCATTTAGTCCTAAGGAAAATGAAATTAAAACATAATGAAGAATCGCTACATACCCACTAGGATGACTAAAATTTTTCAAATCAACAAAGCCAAATCTTAAAGAGCACATAGAGAAATTGAAACACTAATACCTTATTGGTGGGAGTGAAAAATAGTGCACCCACTTTGGAAAAAGGTCTGGCAGCTTCTTACAAAATTAAATCCACTTACTTTATGATCCAGCAGTTCTACGCCTAGGCATTTGTCTAAGAGAAAAAATCATGTGTTCACAAAAAAGGTTTGTACAAAACGTTCACAGCAAATTTTGCTAGCTAATGTGAGAAGTCAAAGCACAAATTAGTTGCCAAAGTTCTCCCATCCATACCCTTGTACTTAAAGGGAGCAGCTTGCAAGGAAGGACAAGTAGTGCCATCCCCTCGCCCCTTGGTAAATCAACTGCCAAACCTTTGCTGGGTACATTAACCCCAAGGGCATGGTTTCACTATAATTTTGTCTTCAATGAGTAAGGGCATCTCTTCTCCTTCAGCAGATTCATGGTGTCTGGCTAATATCCTTTCCCTGTATTGCACCGTCTTCTATGATTATGATTCCCTTTGGCTCATTTTTACTCTGTCAGGGTAAGCAGCAGTGCAGAGTATCAGGCAAATGCTTTATTTTATAGAGAAATCTGGGAGGTTGTGAAATGCAAAGCAAAACTGTTTGCTTTTCTCACAGTCTCCTTTTGTTTCTCTAAGTGCTATAGAAAATAAAGGCATCTACAAAGAAACTACTACTTTAATACTGCTGCAGAAGACCTTTGTTTTATAAGAGTAAAACATTATAGCTATGGGAAGGTCATGTTCTTTATGTAAGATATAAAAATAGACTCAGTTCACAGAATAGTATAAAATATGCTCTCCATTTTGAAAGGATGTGAAGCTACTAAAAAACCAGAATAAAAGTTAATACATATAAAAACTATTAGAAAAAAAAAACTTGAAGACAGAGGTGTGGGGTATGGAAGATCAAAGTTATATTAAAAAAAGAAAACTTTGAAAGGAAGCACCTTTATCAGAGGTGCTTAAATACAACACTCTACATTTTTCTTCTTTGTAATAATGGTGTGGGTCAAATGAAATCTGAGCTTTTTCAGATGACTTTAAATTTATTTTGATTTTTAAATGCACAATTGATTCTTCTATACTGCAATGTTTCTTGGCTGAGGCTGGAAAATGGCCAGACTGCTGACTTTCTGCCTTTAAAATGTGTCCCACAAAAAAAAAAAAAAAAAAAAAAAAAAAAATGTGTCCCACAGGTGATGAAATTAGATGGCAATTAATATTTTAAAATTTCAACTTATGTGTGAGACTAAAGCAAAAAATGTTTATTTGGTACAAAATTCATATTTTGACTTGTACCTTTCCTAATATAACTATGTAGACAGCTTGATTGAACATCATAACTACATAGAACCTTGAGTAGGACATTTTGTTGGTTTGTTGGTTTGTCCAAAGTGATGCCCTGATAAATCCCAGAGTGATTTGAACAGTGAATAAAAACGTATTTGTAAATTCCCCTTCAGGGAATGGTGAGAATGGGGGAAAATTCAACTTCCCCAAGATGAATTCTTGATATTCTCACAAGGAGTGTGGACAATCAAAGCTATAGGCAGAGCCCCCAGTCCTGGGGTTTGTTCATATGAAACTTAACCCCACAAAGGATAGGTCAAGCCTACTTAAAATTGGGCCTACGAGTCAGCCCCAAGAGAACCTCTTTTGTTGCTCAGATGTGGCCTCTCTCTTCAGCCAACACAACAAGCAAACTCACCACCCTCCCCCTGTCTATGCGGGACATGACTCCCAGGTGTGTGGACCTTCCTGGCAACGTGGGACAGAGATCCTAGGATGAACTGAAACTCAGCATCAAGGGATTGAGAAAATCTTCTCAACCCAAAGGGGGAAGAGTAAAATGAGACAAAGTGTCAATGGCTGAGAGATTCCAAACAGAGTCGAGAGGTTATCCTGGAGGTTATTCTTACGCATTAAGTAGATATCACCTTGTTATTCAAGATGTACTGGAGAGGCTGGAGGGAACTGCCTGAAAATGTAGAGCTGTGTTCCAGTAGCCATGTTTCTTGATGATGACTGTATAATGGTGTAGCTTTCACAGTGTGACTGTGTGCCTGTGAAAACCTTGTGTCTTATGCTTCTTTTATCTGCCTTGTCAACAGATGAGTAGAACATATGGAATAAAAATAAATAATAGGGGGAACAAATGTTAAAATAAAGTTAGTTTGAAATGCTAGTGATCGATGAAAGGGAGGGATAAGGGGTATGATATGTATAATTTTTTCTTTCTGTTTTCGTTTTATTTCTTTTTCTGTTGTCTTTTTATTTTTTTTCTGAATTGATGCAAATATTCTAAGAAATGATCATGATGATGAATATGCAACTATGTGATGATACTGTGAATTACTGATTATATATGTAGAACAGAATGACCACATGTTAAGAATGTCTGTATTTCTTTCTGGTCATATTTTTTTTAATTTAAAAATTAATTAAAAAATTAAAAAAAAAAAGATGTAATGGAGAGGCTGCAGGAAACTGCCTGAAAATGTAGAGTTGTGTTCCAGTAGCCATGTTTCTTGAAGATGACTGTATAATGATATAGCTTTCACAATGTAACTGTGTGATTGTGAAACCTTGTGTCTGATGCTCCTTTTATCTACCTTGTCAAGAGATGAGTAGAACATATGGAATAAAAATAATAGGGGGAACAAATGTCAAAATAAACTTAGTATGAAATGCTAGTGATCAATGAAAGGGAGGGGTAAGGGGTACGGTATGTATAAATTGTTTTTCTGTTTTCGTTTTATTTCTTTTTCTGAATAGATGCAAATGTCCCAAGAAATGATCATGATGATGAATATGCGACTGTGTGATGATATTGTGAATTACTGGTTATATATGTAGAACGGAATGATCAAAATTTAAGAATGTTTGCGTTTGTTTGGTGTTTTTGGTATTTAAAAAAAATTAAGAAAAAAAAGTATCCTACAGTGGCAGACTTTCTGATACTAGAGAAGATACACCTGCAGTCTCATGTGCTTTTCAGGAACTATCTTTCTGCTGAGACCTGGAGATATTCAAAGTGGTATGACTAAGGTTTGGACTAAATAGAAGATCTTTTACATTGTGAACAAACTGCTTCGAATAAAAGGGTTGGAAAATTAAAAAAAAAAAAAATGTTCACAGTAACTTTATGTAAAGTAGCCCCAAACTGGAAATAGTATAGGTGATACTCAAAAGGACAAATCATGAATAAGTCATAATGTATTCATACAATGGACTACCCATTCACCAATAAAAAGGAATGAACTACTGATACATGCAATAACATCATTGAATCTCAAAAACATTATGCTGAGTGAAAGAAGCCTTTCACAAAAGAAAACACTATGATTCGATTTAAATGAAGTTCTACACAAGGCAAATTAATCTACGGTAAAAAGAAAAATCAGAATGGTGTTACTTCTGGAGGCAGGGACTGAATGGGAAGAGGCATGAGGGAACTTTCTAGGGTGATGAAATGTTCTATAACTTGATAGGTAGTTTGATTATATAAATGTATGTATTTTTCAAAGCTCATTGCATTCTGAAATACTTAGGGAGAATTGTGCTGTTGTACGCAGTTTACTTTTGAAATATATCAGATAACCAAGATGGACTGATGGGTAGATAGATGGAGGAAGGTGATAAAGCAAAAAAGTAAAATGTTTAAAATTGTAAATATATATGGTGGGTATGTAAATGTTCCAGTATAATTCTTTCAATTTTTCTGCATTTTTGAAAATTTTCATAAGGAAAATTACTTTAAAAAAAAATCAAGGCACAAATACTGTGGTCTGTAGACACAAGAACAGGTGTGCATTCTTCTAGAATTCTGCTTCATGGTATTTTGCTAACATGTCCACTAGTTTCTTATGCTTATTTTAGATTTATAATGTGTTTTTCTTTATTATTTCCTAAGTATAATAGCTATGTTATCTTGGAAAAATTATTTAAATTCCTTTTAATTTCCTCATACAAGCATACACTTTTAGTTTTAAAGTGCTTTGTAATAAATACAAAATGCTCCATGAGTGAGAAATGTGCCTTTCAGCTTGCCGTAGATTTCTAAAAGATGTGTAATTTAATCAAGAATATTAAATTCTTGCTTTTACAGACCTTGTTTTAAAGGGGTAAAAATCAAAATGAAACATTCAGCAATATAACAATACTTCACATATATTTAAAAATATGTTAACTTTCTACTTCATTCTCAAAAAAAATACTTTCTTCTCCAGCATAAAGGGTACAACACTAATGTGATATCTAGGAACGTGCCCACTATTCCTTGGAATTTGGTCAAATGTGTTTCCAGACATCCTACTGCAGTGCATTAAAGCCTATCCAACCGTTATGGGTTACTGCTAAAATCAAAATGCTGATGTCCATCAATCTTACAGGAACTCACTGAGCTCACTCTGACAATTCAGAAGAAGCAACTGGCCCTTTCAATTCTTTTTGAGGCTAAGGTTGAGTGCACTCAGATCATTAAGAGTTGATAATTAAGTACTGTTTCTCTCATCCACAAGGAAAACAGGGTGGAACATCTCCCCATTTTTTTTTTTTCATTCACGAAAACCCTACTAATACATTTTTGATGCTTTAAAAAAAAAGGCAAGAAACTCTCAAATGCCGTCTTGGTCATCATTTCTTTTCCAGGGATCCTAACTCCTTGTGGTCCCATGTTCTATTTCTCTGAACAGTACCCAGCCTTCAATGCCCTGAATTAATAGTAAAACTTTTCTTTTAACACTCTGTTTCTGTCATTCTTCCTGTATCTGCTCCCATACTCATACTCTTCTCATTAACTCCTATCACTACAATGAGTAATTGCTACATTAAGAAACACAAACCCCTGCTAAAAAGACAAGGTAGGCAACAGATTTTAAAATGTATTACAAATGATGCTTTGAAATCAGCTAAGCTCATGCTGAAGAGTCTCTAAAGACTGGAAGGATTTTCTATAAATATGACCTCTACTCAACTGTCTTTTTGGCCCAAATGATAAAGAAACTGAAGGGCTTATTGAGAAAAAAAAACTCTATACTGATACTATGGAAATTCAAAAAGAAAAAAGAGGTTGTGTGATACAGTAACACATACCTTGTGCCAGTTCTAATTTCTCTTCATCTCATTCTACTCTCATAGTTCTTATAATAATATCCCAAAGAAAGTCTGTTAAAATTGACATAAAATTGTGTTATTTATTCCTCAATGAATGAAACAGAAATCATAGTGCTTGTGACAGATTGTCATCTGCCCCGCAACATCCATCTTTTTTCCTTCCATAGTAATAAAACACGTAAATGACTGCTCAGAATAAAGACACGTCCCTCCCTCTCTTACAGCTAGGTATGGCTATGTAACTAAGTCCTAGTCAATGGAATATAAGTGGAAGAGTTGCTAAAGCAACTTCAAGGAATCTTCCTCCATCCTTATGCCTGAGATGTGAATATAAGTCTCTTGGACCATGAGGAACAATAGAATGATCTGTTGAAAAGTCGGAACTCTGAGGACTAAGTGGTACAGAGCCTATCTCTGGACTTTCATATAAAAGAAAAGTAAACTTCAATCCTTTCAAAGGATTGGATCTCTGTTACTGGAAATTGAACTTAACGCAACTGCTATAATAAGTAAGGAAAAACAGGATGGTTAAGGGACTCTTTTTGAGTAAGTTGTAGTCATCCCACTGGAAACAGACTGAGAAGAGTGGATGATATACTCTCTGAAAAAAGAGATGAGAAACTCTTAATTACTATTCTTCCAGTTCAATTTGGAAGCTGTGTATAGCATAAATTTGAGTCTTTAAAAAGTGAGATCAGGGGGACTTCCGGAGAAGATGGCGGCGTAGTAAGACGCGCGGGTCTTAGTTCCTCCTACAGAACAGCTACTAGGGAAGTACAAACGATACAGAACAGCTCCCGGAGCCACAACAGAGACCGAGAAGTCAGCGTACCCCATTCTGGAATGGCTGACTGGCTGGAGGAACCCGCTGTGGTGAGATCACCGAGGGGTGTGAGCTTCCCCGGGCTGAGGCGGTAGGCGGCCGGAGTCCCTCCCTCCCTCCTTCCCAGGCCGGCTGGGAGAATTGGACAGGCGAACCCCTCAAGCTGCGGCAGCAGGCACCCCCCACCATGTGCGGCCCCCCAGACCAGCTGGGAGAATTGGATCGGAGATCCCCCAAGCAGCGGAGACCGGCGACCGGGGTCCGTTCCAAACACGTGGCTTCCCGGTCCGGCTGGGAACGGTGGATAGGCACTCCTCCAAGCCATGGTGGCCGGCGCCCCCCCCGCTACGCTTGGCGCCCCAGGCCGGCTGGGAAATTTGGACAAGCACTCCCCCAAGCCACGGAGGCCGGCGCCCCCCCACCACGCTTGGAGCCCAGGGTCGGCTGGGAAATTTGGACAGGCGCTTCACTGAACCGTGGAGGTCGGCGACCCTCCCCACGCGCGGATTCCCGGGTCGGCTGGGAGATTCGGATTGGCACTCCCCCAAGCCGCATCGGCTGGCGACCCTCCCCTACAGCGAGAGTTTTCCAAAGTTAAAGGAGCCACAGCATCTTTTACTAGTGGGACCCGCAGACAGACGAGCGCAACGAGCGCCACCTACTGGGCAGGATAAGAAAAACAGAGCCCAGAGATTTCGTTACAGAAAAATCTTTCAACCTGCTGGGTCCCACACCCAGGGAAATCTGATTAAATGCCCAGATGCCAGCAGAAGATAACAGATCACGCTCGGAAAATTGAAGATATGGCCCAGTCAAACGAAGAGACAAATAGTTCAAATGAGATACAGGAGCTGAGACAACTAATGCTGAATATACAAACAGAAATGGAAAACCTCTTCAAAAACGAAATCGATAAATTGAGGGAGGACATGAAGAAGATATGGGCTGAACAAAAAGAAGAAATAGAAAAACTGAAAAAACAAATCACAGAACTTATGGGAGTGAAGGACAAAGTAGAAAAGATGGAAAAAACAATGGATACCTACAATGGTAGATGTAAAGAGACAGAAGCTAGAATTAGTGAATTGGAGGATGGAACATCTGATTTCCAAAAAGAAACAGAAACTGTAGGGAAAAGAATGGAAAAATTTGAACAGGGGATCAGGGAACTGAGAGACAATATGAAGTGCACAAATATATGTATTGTGGGTGACCCAGAAGGAGAAGAGAAGGGAAAAGGAGGAGAAAAACTAATGGAAGAATTTATCACTGAAAATTTCCCAACTCTTATGAAAGACCTAAAATTAAAGATCCAAGAAGTGCAGTGCACCCTAAAGAGAATAGACCCAAATAGGCATTCTCCAAGACACTTACTAGTTAGAATGTCAGAGGTCAAAGAGAAAGAGAGGATCTTGAAAGCAGCAAGAGAAAAACAATCCATCACATACAAGGGAAACCCAATAAGACTATGTGTATATTTCTCAGCAGAAACCATGGAAACTAGAAGACAGTGGGATGATATATTTAAATTACTAAAAGAGAAAAACTGCCAACCAAGACTTCTATATCCAGCAAAATTGTCCTTCAAAAATGAGGGAGAAATTAAAACATTCTCAGACAAAAAGTCACTGAGAGAATTTGTGACCAAGAGACCAGCTCTGCAAGAAATACTAAAGGGAGCACTAGAGTCAGGTACGAAAAGACAGAAGTGAGAGGTATGGAGAAGAGTGTAGAAAGAAGAAAAATCAGATATGATATATATATACAAAAGGCAAAATGATAGAGGAAAATATTATCCAAACAGTAATAACACTAAATGTTAATGGACTGAATTTCCCAATCAAAAGACATAGACTGGCAGAATGGATTAAAAAACAGGATCCTTCTATATGCTGTCTACAGGAAACACATCTTAGACCCAAAGATAAACACAGGTTGAAAGTGAAAGGTTGGGAAAAGATATTTCATGCAAATAACAACCAGAAAAGAGCAGGAGTAGCTATACTAATATCCAACAAATTAGACTTCAAATGTAAAATAGTTAAAACAGACAAAGAAGGACACTATCTACTAATAAAAGGAACAACTCAACAAGAACACATAACAATCATAAATATTTATGCACCGAACCAGAATGCCCCAAAATACGTGAGGAATACACTGCAAACACTGAAAACGGAAATAGACACATATACCATAATAGTTGGAGACTTCAATTCACCACTCACATCAATGGACAGAACATCTAGACAGAGGATCAATAAAGAAATAGAGAATCTGAATATTACTATAAATGAGCTAGACTTAACAGACATTTATAGGACATTACATCCCACAACAGCAGGATACACCTTTTTCTCAAGTGCTCATGGATCATTCTCAAAGATAGACCATATGCTGGGTCACAAAGCAAGTCTCAACAAATTTAAAAAGACTGAAATCACACGCAACACTTTCTCGGATCATAAAGGAATGAAGTTGGAAATCAATAATAGGCGGAGTGCCAGAAAATTCACAAATACGTGGAGGCTCAACAACACACTCTTAAACAGCGAGTGGGTCAAGGAAGAAATTGCAAGAGAAATTAGTAAATATCTCGAGGTGAATGAAAATGAAAACACAACATATCAAAACCTATGGGACGCAGCAAAGGCAGTGCTACGAGGGAAATTTATTGCCCTAAATGCCTTTATCAGAAAAGAAGAAAAGGCAAAAATGCAGGAATTAACTGTCCACTTGGAAGAACTGGAGAAAAACAGCAAACTAACCCCAAAGCAAGCAAAAGGAAAGAAATAACAAAGATTAGAGCAGAAATAAATGAAATTGAAAACATGAAAACAATAGAGAAAATCAATAAGACCAGAAGTTGGTTCTATGAGAAAATCAATAAGATTGATGGGCCCTTAGCAAGATTGACAAAAAGAAGAAGAGAGAGGATGCAAATAAATAAGATCAGAAATGGAAGAGGAGACATAACTACTGACCTCACAGAAATAAAGGAGGTAATAACAGGATACTATGAACAACTTTATGCAAATAAATACAACAATTTAGATGAAATGGACGGGTTCCTGGAAAGATATGAATAACCAACTTTGACTCAAGAAGAAATAGATGACCTCAACAAACCAATCACAAGTAAAGAAATTGAATCAGTCATTCAAAAGCTTTCTAAAAAGAAAAGTCCAGGACCAGATGGCTTCATATGTGAATTCTACCAAACATTTCAGAAAGAATTAGTACCAACTCTCTTCAAACCCTTCAAAAAAATTGAAGTGGAGGGAAAGCTACCTAATTCATTCTATGAAGCCAACATCACCCTCATACCAAAACCAGGCAACGATATTACAAAAAAAGAAAACTATAGACCAATCTCTCTAATGAATATAGATGCAAAAATCCTCAATAAAATTCTAGCAAATCGAATCCAACAACACATTAAAAGAATTATACATATGACCAAGTAGGATTCATCCCAGGTATGCAAGGATGGTTCAACATAAGAAAATCAATTAATGTAATACACCATATCAACAAATCAAAGCAGAAAAATCACATGATCATCTCAATTGATGCAGAGAAGGCATTCGACAAGATTCAACATCCTTTCCTGTTGAAAACACTTCAAAAGATAGGAATACAAGGGAACTTCCTTAAAATGATAGAGGGAATATATGAAAAACCCACAGCTAATATCATCCTCAATGGGGAAAAATTGAAAACTTTCCCCCTAAGATCAGGAACAAGACAAGGATGTCCATTATCACCACTATTATTCAACATTGTGTTGGAGGTTCTAGCCAGAGCAATTAGACAAGAAAAAGAAATACAAGGCATCAAAATTGGAAAGGAAGAAGTAAAACTATCACTGTTTGCAGACAATATGATATTATACGTCAAAAACCCGGAAAAATCCACAACAAAACTACCAGAGCTAATAAATGAGTACAGCAAAGTATCAGGTTACAAGATCAACTTTCAAAAATCTGTAGCATTTCTATACACTAGCAATGAACAAGCTGAGGGGGAAATCAAGAAACGAATCCCATTTACAATTGCAACTAAAAGAATAAAATACCTAGGAATAAATTTAACTAAAGAGACAAAAAACCTATATAAAGAAAACTACAAAAAACTGCTAAAAGAAATCACAGAAGACCTAAATAGATGGAAGGGCATACCGTGTTCATGGATTGGAAGACTAAATATAGTTAAGATGTCAATCCTACCTAAATTGATTTACAGATTCAATGCAATACCAATCAAAATCCCAACAACTTATTTTTCAGAAATAGAAAAACCAATAAGCAAATTTATCTGGAAGGGCAGGGTGTCCCGAATTGCTAAAAGTATCTTGAGGAAAAAAAACGAAGCTGGAGGTCTCATGCTGCCGGACTTTAAGGCATATTATGAAGCCACAGTGGTCAAAACAGCATGGTATTGGCATAAAGATAGATATATCGACCAACGGAATCGAATAGAGTGCTCAGATATAGACCCTCTCATCTATGGGCATTTGATCTTTGATAAGGCAGTCAAGCCAACTCACCTGGGACAGAACAGTCTCTTCAATAAATGGTGCCTAGAGAACTGGATATCCATATGCAAAAGAATGAAAGAAGACCCGTATCTCACACCCTATACAAAAGTTAACTCAAAATGGATCAAAGATCTAAACATTAGGTCTAAGACCATAAATCAGTTAGAGGAAAATGTAGGGAGATATCTTATGAAACTTACAATTGGAGGCGGTTTTATGGACCTTAAACCTAAAGCAAGAGCACTGAAGAAAGAAATAAATAAATGGGAGCTCCTCAAAATTAAACACTTTTGTGCATCAAAGAACTTCATCAAGAAAGTAGAAAGACAGCCTACACAATGGGAGACAGTATTTGGAAATGACATATCAGATAAAGGTCTAGTATCCAGAATTTATAATGAGATTGTTCAACTCAACAACAAAAAGACAGCCAACCCAATTACAAAATGGGAAAAAGACTTGAACAGACACCTCTCAGAAGAGGAAATACAAATGGCCAAAAGGCACATGAAGAGATATCAATGTCCCTGGCCATTAGAGAAATGCAAATCAAAACCACAATGAGATATCATCTCACACCCACCAGAATGGCCATTATCAACAAAACAGAAAATAACAAGTGCTGGAGAGGATGTGGAGAAAGAGGCACACTTATCCACTGTTGGTGGGAATGTCAAATGGTGCAACCACTGTGGAAGGCAGTTTGGTGGTTCCTCAAAAAACTGAATATAGAATTGCCATATGACCCAGCAATACCATTGCTAGGTATCTACTCAAAAGACTTAAGGGCAAAGACACAAACAGACACTTGCACACCAATGTTTATAGCAGCATTATTTACAATTGCAAAGAGATGGAAACAGCCAAAATGTCCATCAACAGATGAGTGGCTAAACAAACTGTGGTATATACATACGATGGAATATTATGCAGCTTTAAGACAGAATAAACTTATGAAGCATGTAATAACATGGATGGACCTAGAGAACATTATGCTGAGTGAGTCTAGTCAAAAACTAAAGGACAAATACTGTATGGTCCCACTGATGTGAACCGACATTCGAGAATAAACTTGGAATATGTCATTGGTAACAGAGTCCAGCAGGAGATAGAAACAGGGTAAGATAATGGGTAATTGGAGCTGAAGGGATACAGACTGTGCAACAGGACTAGATACAAAAACTCAAAAATGGACAGCACAATAATACCTAATTGTAATGTAATTATGTTAAAACACTGAATGAAGTTGCATCTGAGCTATAGTTTTTTGTTTGTGTGTTTTTTTAATTATTATTATTACTTTTATTTTTTTCTCTATATTAGCATTCTATGTCTTTTTCTGTTGTTTTGCTAGTTCTTTTCCTAAATCGATGCAAATGTACTAAGAAATGATGATCATGCATCTATGTGATGATGTTAAGAATTACTGATTGCATATGTAGAATGGAATGATTTCTAAATGTTATGTTAATTTCTTTTTTTCTTTAATTAATTAAAAAAAAAGTGAGGTCAGCTGACTGAATTAGATGTCTTTGGCATTGTCCTAGTTTGCCAGCTGCCAGAATTCAATATACTAGAAATGGAATGTCTTTTAAAAGGGGGAATTTAATGAGTTGCTAGTTCACAATTCTAAGGCCAAAAAAATGTCCCAATTAAAACAAGTCTATAGAAATGTTCCACTGCAACAAGATGGGAGGCTCATCCTCACCCTTCAGGGTAAACCGACCTTCTCCATGTATATGGGTGGGTCCACTCTCCTGGCCGAGGTTTCTTGGCTTCAGACTCGAGCTTCCATGGTTCTCACTCTGCAAACTCCAATCTCTCCCTTTTGTGTACTCCTTTGTCAAGATTGGCAGTAGTTCCATTTACACCAACAGTGTCTTCAAGCACTCCAGGACTTCTTCATCAGTCTCTTCACAGTTCCTCCAAAGTCTTCCTCTTAGCCATCCAAAACACCGTTTCAACAGATCTGGTATTTGCAAACAGCAGCAGCACCCCACTGCTGGTACCAAATCTGTTCTAGTTTGCTAGCTGCCGGAATGCAACACACCAGAAACGAATTAGCTTTTAATAAAAGGGGGTTTATTTTGTTAGTTTTTCAGAGGAAAGGCAGCTAACTTTCCACTGAGGTTCTTCCTTACGTGGGAAGGCACAGGATGGTCTCTGCTGGCCTTCTTTCCAGGCCTCTGGGTCCCAACAACTTTCCCCGGGGTGACTTCTTTTTGCATCTCCAAAGGCCTGGGCTGAGCTGCGAGTGCTGAGATGAGGAATGCCGAGCTGCATAGGCTGTGCTACGTTGCGCTCTCTCATTTAAGCACCAGCCAATTGAGTCAAACATCATTCACTGCAGCAGGCACGCTTCCTAGCCAACTGCAGATGTAAATTGACAACAGATGAGGTTCACATACCATTGGCTCAAGTCCACAGCAACTGAACTAGGTGCCTTCACCTGGCCAAGTTGATAAATGAATCTAACTACCACACACAGTTAGTACCCACCCTGTAAATTTATACAAGACAAGACTCTCCGTCAGAACAGTTCACTTACTCCATATTCATTTTTAACTTTCCTTTCTCAATCTTTGCTTAGTCAAGTTAGTTCACAGACTTTAGGGGAGAGTACTTACTATGGAGAACCAAATTTCAAGGGAAAATGAGTTAGGAAAATACTCAAAACAACTAGCCTCTTATAACATCTGATTTGTTCATTCATACAATAAGTCTTTATTTGGCACCACTATGTCTGGTACTGTGATAAGCACATGGTCCTGAATGTTTGGTGAAGCACATACCAAGTAAGGAACTACAAATGTGATGGGCATATACAAAAGGAAAAGGAACACTATGGAAGATAGCCAAACAGGAGGAACTAACTCAAACTTGAGGAATCAGGGAGAAATCTCCATAATCGAGGGACCTTTAAAACACAAAGAAATAAAAGGAATTGGTTAGGTTAGCCAAGCTAAATCCCAGAGTGATTTGAAAGTGAATAAAAAAGTATTTGCAAAGTCCCCTTGGGGGAATGGAGAGAAAGGGAGAAAATTACAACTTCCACATTTGGTGAATTCCTGATATTCTCACAAGCAAAATCAATACACAACCAAATCAATAGGCCGAGCCCTTGATCTTGGGGTTCGCCCCTATGAAATTTATTCTAGCAAAGGATAGGTTAAACCTACTTAAAATTATCCCTCAGCGTCACCCCCCAGAGAACCTCTTTTGTTGCTTAAATGTGGGCTCTCTCTCTCTCTAAGGTGACATGGCAAGTGAACTCACTGTCCTTACCCCTCCACATGGGACATGACTCCCAGGGGTGTAAACCATTCTGGCAGTGTGGTACATAAATCCTGGGATGAGCTGGGACTCAGCATCAAGGGATTGAGAAAATTTCTCAACCAACAGGGTTAAGAGAGAAATGAGAAAAAAAAGTGTCAGTGGCTGAGAGATTTCAAACAGAGTCAAGAGGTTATTCTTACCCACTAGATAGATATCCCATTTTCAGTTCACGGTGTACTAGATTGGCTAGAAGAAGAACCTGAAACTGTAGAGCTGTGTTCCAGTAGCCATTTTTCTTGAAGATGACTGTATAATGATATAGTTTTTAAAATGTAACTGTGTGATTGTGAAAAAACAAAAAGGAATTGGTTAGGTTAAATTTCCCAGGTTCAACACTTAGGCTTCCTCCCTTTCTATTCATATGAAAGAATACTACTACCCTTCTACCTTCTCTCTAACACCAGAATGACATCTTTGTTTCAGCTTCATTGTATTTCAAACCTTAAGACTTCCTGAGTTTAATACCTTGTATATAAACAGGCAAGAGAACTACAGATGAGTCATCTCCTGCTACTGTTCCCAATTATTTGGTAGGAGATCAGAGGTAAAGTTCATGTAAACGCAAATTAGATTTAAGGACAAAGTAAATAGGGATATATTTTCTATATATTAGGTACTACTGAATGAGTAGGGAAAAAACATAAAAACCTTTCTTCACTCCTTATGAAACTGAAAAATGATTCCAAACAGATTTGGTTTTTAAAATAAAAATTATAAAATTAAGGATGAGCAAAAAAAACCACAAAGAAATCCGAAATAAGACAGTGAACTCAAGTCTAGTATTTTGAAAAGATACACTTAGACCACCTAGGCATTATTAAATAGAGGAATCTTCAATGAACAGTGGCTGCTATTCTTGTTTAATCTCCAAATGGCCAAGATACAAGCTATTCCCTTTTCTTGAAGCTATATCCAGTACCACTGGCTTAGCTGGTATTTCTAAAGGCTCTGACTCATAGACAAATCTCAAGATGATGATAGGGTTTGCCATCTTTGAATAAAACAATGTGTATTTAGTGGGTGAAAGTAACACTCAATGTTCCTTGTCCAAAGTTAGAGGACAGTTGATAATCTTCTCATGTGTCTACATCTTCACAGAAAAATAGGTTTGGAGTATTGTTTGGCCTGAAAAATAAAGGGTTATTTCAATTCCTTTTAAATACCTCTTGGAAGGCACAGGTTTTAACTGGCTTTAATATGCCATCTGCGTCAAAGGGATGTTTTACCAGTAGTACCATTACCTCAGCACCAGCACAACAAAATGCTTAAAAGCAGCTCAGTAATTACTTAACTTCTTGTATTGATAAAACAGGCATAGAAAGCATACCTCAATTTACAAATGTCAAAGTATTTGACAAAAATCAAAACTAGAAGTATTTTTCTGTAGAGTAGAAATGGATTCATTTAAAATAAACTAAAGCCATGAATAAAAGAAATTTCAGGCTGAAGCACATCATGTGTCAGATAATGGCTTCTACTGACTAGATATAATATCGCATCTCCATGTTAATTACTGACATTTGGAGGGAGAGCAAAGTTTTTGGTGACATAGATTAAAAAGATCCTCATAATGTCTTGTGAATCAGTGATATAGAAGCTATGAATAGGAAAATGGCAATCAATGGTCAAGGAAATTTCCTTACTAAAGAACATAACACAAACAAAACTGAGTTCATAGGGGTGCACTAAAACCCTAAGAAAGGCAAATCACTGCTGGTGATCTATAATGCCAAGCATTCCAACCTTAAACTTTCTTCCTGAAAAATTTTAATTTAGATCTTTTGGATTTTAATTCTCAAGGACATTAAGCCTAATTTCACCAAAAAAAAAAAAAAAAAAAAGATCATTCATTTGACATAACTTGTTTTAAAGGCAGATCATGCTTTCTGAAAGGTGAGACATATTTTATGAGGGTTTCACTGAGTTTTCCCTGAGAGGGGGCATGATGAGGAAAAGAAAATGAGTTTTTTAGTCAGGGGATAATTATGTTCAGCTCTCTAGCCCTGTTGCTTAGTTGTACGTTGGGTTCATGCTTAAATTCTCTGAGGATAGTAATTCTTACCTTAAAATATTGTTTTAAGAATTAATTCATAAGAGATACTTGACAAATAGCTACTATTATAATCATTAAAGAGTTGCTAAAACTTTTCTCAGAAGGACTTTTGGACAAATACAACTACCTGTGACTGAATAAAGAAGTATTTGCAAAGTCCCTTTGGGGACTGGGGAGATAGGAGGAAATAGTCAACTTGCCCATATGGAGAATTTGTGATATTCTTGCAATTACTAGGGACAACCAAATCAACAGGTTGATTGTTGATCTGCCCCTTATTCCTGCAGAGGATAGGCTAAGCCTACTTAAAATTATGCCTAAGAGTCATCTCCAGAGAACCTCCTTTGTTGCTCAGATGTGGCCTGTCTCTCTAAGACAACTAGGCAGGTGAACTCACTGCCTTCCCTCCTGTGTAGGACATGACTCCCAGGGGTATAAATCTCCCTGGCACCATGGGACAGAAATCCCACGATGAGCCAGGACCTGGCATCAAGAGATTGAGAAAGTCTTCTTGGGCAAAAGGGAGAAGAGAGAAATGAGATAAATTAAAGTTTCAGTGACTGAGAGATTTCAAACAGGGTCAAGAGGTTATCCTAGATGTTATTCTTATGCATTATATAGATAACCCTTTTTAGTGTGTGGTGTTTTTAAGTGGCTGGAGGGAAGTCCCTGAAACTCCGGACCTGTGTTCTAGTAGCCTGATTCTTTAAGATGACTGAATAAAGATATACTTTACAATGTGACTGTGTGATTGTGGAAACCCTGTGTCTCATGCCCCTTTTATCCAGGGTATGGACAAATGAGTAACAAAATATAGATAAAAAATGAATATTAGAGGGGATAAAAGGTAGATGGAAATACTAGTGGTCAATGAGAGGGAGGGGTAAGGGGTACGATATGTATGAGTTTTTTCTTTTTTCTTATTATTTCTTTTTCAGGAGTGATGTAAATGTTTTAAAATGATCATGGTGATGAATACACAACTATGTGATGATACTGTGAGTCACTGATTATACACCATGTATGGGCTGCATGTGTGTGAATATCTGTCAATAAAAATAATAAATAAATAAAAAAGCTACCTGTGGCTGCACCAGAAAATACTTGATCTGCTTCATAATTCCTATAGAAAACTCCTGGTTCTAAGGACTTTTTCTGTTTGCTTAGTAGAAAGAGGTTTAAATAAAGAAAAAAACACTTATTTTCAGATATTTAATTATGTTAAATTCCAGATGATAGAAAATACAACCTTTCAGGAATATTTCAAATTTAACTCTATAAGCAGATACTCAGTTTTTATACTATCCCACAGAAATTGGCTGGGTATGCTCGAAACTGTAACGTGGGCTCTCTACACCTGTGATGCTGGCAGCAGCTGCATTCCAAACACTTAAAGGGCATAGGGAGTGCAAGAGACAGAAAATCAGACAGTATCACCTTAATCTATAGTGCTATTGTCACACCATCTTTGAATCAAGGCTGCTAATGAACTCCAAATAAGAAAGGCCATTCTGATATCCCATTAGGGAAAAGGGAAGAACACAATCTTGTTCTCTTTAAAGCTTTAAAACTTGTTCTCTTTAAAACACTGTTATTGAGAGTTTTTCTAAATAATGATTTTTATTCTTGTCCCTGTGATTTTACACAGGATTTAAATTAATATCAAGGCCAGACAGCTTCCTAAAGAAAACACAAAGTTCCTGTTCTCTGCTTGATCAAGAAAAAAATGAAATGGCATCCAACACAAGTAAACAGAGTCACTTAAGAGTCAGATTCAGAAATGTGCTAACCCAATATTCAAGCATAATTTTCTTGTCATACAAAGGGTAGAAATTAATGCAAGCATACTGGATTTTCTTTCTCTTGGGAATCAAGTTAAATTTCACTTATTCTCAGTGAGAATGTGAAAGAAAATCTATATAAATTTTTAAAACCACAGACCTATATGTGCATACACATGCATTCATATATATGTATAGAAATAGTCACTAACTTCCATTTGAAATTAAGGTTTTACAGAAGGCTGTCAAAAAACTTATTTTAAAAAATAGGAAATAACGCCTTCATTCTACAACAAAACTCAACTATTTTGGATATCTCAGTCAGTGAGTGTTGCTGCTATTTTAACAGAATTTTTATGGGTACTTTATACTTTTGGCTCATGATAGAGTTTTTAAAATCAGTATCTCAAAACAAATCTAGTAAGTTGATAAAATTAGTAACATTTTATATACAAAAAAGAAAAACGGAAGGGAGAAGATGGCGGCTTAGTAAGACGCGCGGGTCTTAGTTCCTCCTCCAGAACAGCTACTAGGGGAGTAGAAACGATACAAACCAGCTCCCAGAGCCACAACAGAGATCAAGAAGACAGCGTACCCCATTCTGGAACGGCTGATTGGCTGGGAGAACCTGCTCAGGTGAGATCGCCGAGGGGCGTGGGCTTCCCCGGACCGGGGTCGCAGGCGGCCTGAGTTCCTCCCTCCCCCCTTCCCGGGCCGGCTGGGAGAATTGGACAGGCGGTCCCCTCAAGCCATGGCTGGTGCCTCCCCCACGCACGGTCCCCCGGACCAGCTGGGAGAATTACATCGGAGATCCCCAGGCCGCGGAGAACGGTGACCGGGGTCCCTTCCAAACACGTGGCTTCCTGGTCCGGCTGGGAACGGTGCACTCCCCCGGGCCACGGTGGCTGGTGCCCTACCGCCACGCTTGGCGCCCCGGGCCGGCTGGGAGATTCGGACGGGCGCTCTCGCGGGCTGCAGTGGCCGGCGACCCTCCCCGCATTCGGATTCCCGGGCTGGCTGGGAGTTTCGGATTGGCACTCCTCCAAGCCGCTTCGACTAGCAAACCTCCCCCACGGCGAAAGTTTTCCAAAGTTCAAGGACCCACAGCACCTTTTACTGGTGGGACCCGCAGACAAACGAGTGCCACGAGCACCACCTACTGGGCAGGATAAGAAAACCAGAACCCAGAGATTTCACAGAAAAATCTTTCAACCTGTTGGGTCCAACACCCAGGGAAATCTGATTAAATGCCCAGACGCCAGCAGAAGATAACGGATCACGCGCAGAAAACTGAAAATAAGGCCCAGCCAAAGGAACAAACCAATAGTTCAAATGAGATACAGGAGCTGAGACAACTAATGCTGAATATACGAACAGAAATGGAAAACCTCTACAAAAACGAAATCGATAAACTGACGGAGGACATGAAGAAGACATGGGCTGAACAAAAAGGAGAAATAGAAAACCAGAAAAAACAAATCACACAACTTACGGAAGTGAAGGACAAAGTAGAAAAGATGGAAAAAACAATGGATATCTACAATGATAGATTTAAAGAGACAGAACACAGAATTAGTGATTTGGAGGATGGAACATCTGAATTCCAAAAAGAAACAGAAACTATAGGGAAAAGAATGGAAAAATCTGAACAGGGGATCAGGGAACTCAAGGACAATATGAACCGCACAAATATATGTGTTGTGAGTGTCCCACAAGGAGAAGAGAAGGGGAAAGGAGGAGAAAAACTAATGGAAGAAATTATCACTGAAAATTTCCCAACTCTTATGAAAGACCTAAAATTACAGATCCAAGAAGTGCAGCGCACTCCAAAGACAAGAGACCCAAATAGGCGTTCTCCAAGACACTTACTAGTTAGACTGTCAGAGGTCAAAGAGAAAGAGAGGCTCTTGAAAGCAGCAAGAGAAAAACAATCCAACACATACAAGGGAAACCCAATAAGACTATGTGTATATTTCTCAGCAGAAACCATGGAAGCTAGAAGACAGTGGGATGACATATTTAAACTACTAAAAGAGAAAAACTGCCAACCAAGACTTCTATATCCAGCAAAATTGTCCTTCAAAAATGAGGGAGAAATTAAAACATTCTCAGACAAAAAGTCTCTGAGAGAATTTGTGACCAAGAGACCAGCTCTGCAAGAAATACTAAAGGGAGCACTAGAGTCAGATACGAAAAGACAGAAGAGAGAGGTATGGAGAAGAGTGTGGAAAGAAGGAAAATCAGATATGATGCACATAATACAAAAAGCAAAATGGTAGAGGAAAATATTATCCAAACAGCAATAACACTAAATGTTAATGGACTGAATTCCCCAATCAAAAGACACAGACTGGCAGAATGGATTAAAAAACAGGATCCTTCTATATGCTGTCTACAGGAAACACATCTTAGACCCAAAGATAAACATAGGTTGAAAGTGAAAGGTTGGGAAAAGATATTTCATGCAAATAACAACCAGAAAAGAGCAGGAGTAGCTATACTAATATCCAACAAATTAGACTTCAAATGTAAAATAGTTAAAAGAGACAAAGAAGGACACTATCTACTGATAAAAGGAACAATTCAACAAGAAGACATAACAATCATAAATATTTATGCACCGAACCGGAATGCCCCTAAATACGTGAGAAATACACTGTGAACACTGAAAAGGGAAACAGACACATATACCATAATAGTTGGAGACTTCAATTCACCACTCACATCAATGGACAGAACATCTAAACAGAGGATCAATAAAGAAATAGAGAATCTGAATATTACTATAAATGAGCTAGACTTAACAGACATTTATAGGACATTACATCCCACAACAGCAGGATACACCTTTTTCTCAAGTGCTCATGGATCATTCTCAAAGATAGACCATATGCTGGGTCACAAAGCAAGTCTCAACAAATTTAAAAAGATTGAAATCATACACAACACTTTCTCGGATCATAAAGGAATGAAGTTGGAAATCAATAATAGGTGGAGTGCCAGAAAATTCACAAATACGTGGAGGGTCAACAACACACTCCTAAACAACGAGTGGGTAAAAGAAGAAATTGCAAGAGAAATTAGTAAATACCTTGAGGTGAATGAAAACGAAAACACAACATATCAAAACTTATGGGACGCAGCAAAGGCAGTGCTACGAGGGAAATTTATTGCCCTAAATGCCTATATCAGAAAAGAAGAAAAGGCAAAAATGCAGGAATTAACTGTCCACTTGGAAGAACTGGAGAAAAACAGCAAACTAACCCCAAAGCAAGCAAAAGGAAAGAAATAACAAAGATTAGAGCAGAAATAAATGAAATTGAAAACATGAAAACAATAGAGAAAATCAATAAGACCAGAAGTTGGTTCTATGAGAAAATCAATAAGATTGATGGGCCCTTAGCAAGATTGACAAAAAGAAGAAGAGAGAGGATGCAAATAAATAAGATCAGAAATGGAAGAGGAGACATAACTACTGACCTCACAGAAATAAAGGAGGTAATAACAGGATACTATGAACAACTTTATGCAAATAAATACAACAATTTAGATGAAATGGACAGGTTCCTGGAAAGACATGAACAACCAACTTTGACTCAAGAAGAAATAGATGACCTCAACAAACCAATCACAAGTAAAAAAATTGAATCAGTCATTCAAAAGCTTCCTAAAAAGAAAAGTCCAGGACCAGATGGCTTCACATGTGAATTCTATCAAACATTCCAGAAAGAATTAGTACCAACTCTCCTCAAACTCTTCAACATAATAGAAGTGGAGGGAAAAATACCTAATTCATTCTATGAAGCCAACATCACCCTCATATCAAAACCAGGCAAAGATATTACAAAAAAAGAAAACTACAGACCAATCTCTCTAATGAATATAGATGCAAAAATCCTCAATAAAATTCTAGCAAATCGAATCCAACAACACATTAAAAGAATTATACATATGACCAAGTAGGATTCATCCCAGGTATGCAAGGATGGTTCAACATAAGAAAATCAATTAATGTAATACACCATATCAACAAATCAAAGCAGAAAAATCACATGATCATCTCAATTGATGCAGAGAAGGCATTTGACAAGATTCAACATCCTTTCCTGTTGAAAACACTTCAAAAGATAGGAATACAAGGGAACTTCCTTAAAATGATAGAGGGAATATATGAAAAACCCACAGCTAATATCATCCTCAATGGGGAAAAATGGAAAACTTTCCCCCTAAGATCAGGAACAAGACAAGGATGTCCACTATCACCACTATTATTCAACATGGTGTTGGAGGTTCTAGTCAGAGCAATTAGACAAGAAAAAGAAATATAAGGCATCAAAATTGGAAAGGAAGAAGTAAAACTATCACTGTTTGCAGACGATATGATACTATACGTCGAAAACCTGGAAAAATTCACAACAAAACTTCTAGAGCTGATAAATGAGTACAGCAAAGTATCAGGTTACAAGATCAACTTTCAAAAATCTGTAGCATTTCTATACACTAGCAATGAACAAGCTGAGGGGGAAATCAAGAAACGAATCCCATTTACAATTGCAACTAAAAGAATAAAATACCTAGGAATAAATTTAACTAAAGAGACAAAAAACCTATATAAAGAAAACTACAAAAAACTGCTAAAAGAAATCACAGAAGACCTAAATAGATGGAAGGGCATACCGTGTTCATGGATTGGAAGACTAAATATAGTTAAGATGTCAATCCTACCTAAATTGATTTACAGATTCAATGCAATACCAATCAAAATCCCAACAACTTATTTTTCAGAAATAGAAAAACCAATAAGCAAATTTATCTGGAAGGGCAGGGTGCCCCAAATTGCTAAAAGTATCTTGAGGAAAAAAAATGAAGCTGAAGGTCTCACGCTGCCGGACTTTAAGGCATATTATGAAGCCACAGTGGTCAAAACAGCATGGTATTGGCATAAAGATAGATATATCGACCAATGGAATCGAATAGAGTGCTCAGATATAGACCCTCTCATCTATGGACATTTGATCTTTGATAAGGCAGTCAAGCCAACTCACCTGGGACAGAACAGTCTCTTCAATAAATGGTGCCTAGAGAACTGGATATCCATATGCAAAAGAAGGAAAGAAGACCTGTATCTCACACCCTATACAAAAGTTAACTCAAAATGGATCAAAGATCTAAACATTAGGTCTAAGACTATAAAACAGTTAGAGGAAAATGTTGGGATATCTTATGAAACTTACAATTGGAGGTGGTTTTATGGACCTTAAACCTAAAGCAAGAGCACTGAAGAAGGAAATAAATAAATGGGAACTCCTCAAAATTAAACACTTTTGTGCATCAAAGAACTTCATCAAGAAAGTAGAAAGACAGCCTACACAATGGGAGACAATATTTGGAAACGACATATCAGATAAAGGTCTAGTATCCAGAATTTATAAAGAGATTGTTCAACTCAACAACAAAAAGACAGCCAACCCAATTACAAAATGGGAAAAAGACTTGAACAGACACCTCTCAGAAGAGGAAATACAAATGGCCAAAAGGCACATGAAGAGATGCTCAATGTCCCTGGTCATTAGAGAAATGCAACTCAAAACCACAATGAGATATCATCTCACACCCACCAGAATGGCCATTATCAACAAAACAGAAAATGACAAGTGCTGGAGAGGATGCGGAGAAAGAGGCACACTTATCCACTGTTGGTGGGAATGTCAAATGGTGCAACCACTGTGGAAGGCAGTTGTGGTTCCTCAAAAAGCTGAATATAGAATTGCCATATGACCCAGCAATACCATTGCTAGGTATCTACTCAAAGGACTTAAGGGCAAAGACAGAAATGGACATTTGCACACCAATGTTTATAGCAGCGTTATTTACAATTGCAAAGAGATGGAAACAGCCAAAATGTCCATCAACAGACGAGTGGCTGAACAAACTGTGGTATATACATATGATGGAATATTATGCAGCTTTAAGACAGAATAAACTTATGAAGCATGTAATAACATGGATGGACCTAGAGAACATTATGCTGAGTGAGTCTAGCCAAAAACTAAAGGACAAATACTGTATGGTCCCACTGATGTGAACGGATATTCGAGAATAAACTTGGGGAATATGTCATTGGTAACAGAGTCCAGTAGAGTCCAGTTGCATTATATTACCAGCAGGGTAATGGGTAATTGGAGCTGAAGGGATACAGACTGTGCAACAGGACTAGATACAAAAACTGAAAAATGGACAGCACAATAATACCTAATTGTAAAGTAATCATGTTAAAACACTGAATGAAGCTGCATCTGAGCTATAGGTTTTTTTTTGTCTGTCTGTTTGTTTGTCTTTTTTTCTTTTTTTTTTTTTACTATTATTATTATTTTTATTTTTTTCTCTATATTGACATTCTATATCTTTTTCTGTTGTTTTGCTAGTTCTTTTCCTAAATCGATGCAAATGTACTAAGAAATGATGATCATGCATCTATGTGATGATGTTAAGAATTACTGATTGCATATGTAGAATGGAATGATTTCTAAACGTTGTGTTAATTTCTTTTTTTTCTTTAATTAATAATAAAAAAAAAAAAACGGAGAAAGACATTTATAAGTAACTTATCCAACACTAAAGAACTAGTTAATGGGACATCCAGAACTAGAATTTAGGTTTCCTAATCCCTAGACCTTTCTACTAATCTGGTGGCATAAAAATTTATTTTATCTTCAGAATCATCTTTCAAATTAAATCTTTTGTCCAACCTCAGTAATTCAAAAGAAAACACTGGAGGTACTCAAACTGAAATAGATATTGAGACCAGAGCCCTCTTTACTCAGCTTCCCTTACCCTTCCCCAGGATGAAATTTGAGGAACTTCTGAGGAGAATAATGGTTTCAAGGAACACAGTAAAATACTCTGCTCATTTCCTAAGTAAAATCCATAAAGTTAAATTCGAATCCAAATCTGATTAAGACTAGTAACTAATAAAATGACACCTCTACATAGCTACCATATCTAAGGCTTTTATAGTTATAAATATATAATTGATGGAAGTAAATAAAAGTTATATCCCACATGTACCATTCCAATGATAATGACCACATAGGGTTTACTAATTACTGAAATGCTCCTATATACTGTGATATGTTCAGAGCAGGGTTTGAGAGAGAATTTCCATTTCTTTAGTGATACAGCCATCTTATTTACAATTCTGAAATAGGAAACACTAAGTTATTTACTTCCAAAGTCAAATGCAGAAAAAATAAACTCTCAAGTGTGTGTGTATATATATGTTTTTCTAGTTAAATGAGGGAGGGAGGAGCAGAGTCAACTCTCTCTAAAGCAGGCCAAAGCTCTAGAAACATTACAATAGAGGTACATCTGACTACAACAAAGGATTATATTCAGGTTGCCAAGTGGTTCCTGAAATGTACCTGGTGCACTGCACATGCTATTGATGGACTGACATCTGAAGCTGAAGCAGAGGCAGAGGCAACAACACCTGATTTATAAGAACAAGTAAATGTACTTGAGCACAAAGTATGGCAGAAATTTCCTGCCAACACCTAAGTAAACCATTATATGTCACAACTTTATGCTCAACTGCAGAAACTAGAGAGGCACATACAAACCTCATAAAATAAAAAATATATAATTTTTTTAATAATATACAAACTTTCCAGAATTTGAGCAGTAATTAACCAGCAGACCAGGTTTATTAAACCCATGTACCAAACAAGACTCACACCTCAAACTTAATTTATCTTTGAAAATAAATTTTAAATTCAGAAGAGAAGCAGAGGAGAGAAAATTGATAGTCTATGTTAAAAAGTAGCAAACAATAAGAAGATACATCTATAAAAAGCAACAGGAAAATTAGAGCTGCTGTCAATGTTTAAAACAGATAAGCTCAGAAAAAACCTGCACCAGCTCCAGGAAAAGCCATTCTTAGCTCTACTACTTTCTTACTACCAAAAACATTCCATCTAATAAGTTAGCACTAATTCCTCTCGATTTAGGAGTCAGTAGGTATGAGGAATGGGTCTAAGTGGGCACTCGTTTTTGTTTTGGCTATGTGGACCAGGTACAAATTGTGAGTGTATGTGTGTGTGCATGCATGCGCGTGTGTGTTCATGTATTTGCATTTGCATGTGCAGATGGTGGTCAACCAGTCCTATTCATGGAAAAATGTCTGGAAGCCTAACTGATTGATATGTAAAACAAGATAATGTCTAGTTTAGTTACTATATGCATTTTAACAATAATGACCAATTTTTATTGAATTCCTTCCCAGTGTCAGATTCTATGTTAAATGCATTGTTTCATCCAATTCTCACAATTCACTATACTAGCACTACTTAACTGCCATGGAGAGAAGAAAATGTTTTGAAAGAAAAATCATGTATTTAAAATTCATGGTTCATTATGCTAAGAATATTTTTAGATAAGATGTATTATAGATGAACTACTTAAATATAGTAATTTTTTTGAAATTATGGAATACATTAAACGTACTTCAACAAATTGGAGCTCTTGTACCAAGTACAAAAATAAAGGAACAAACAAAATAGTAGAACCACAAAATATATTGTAACAATCATTTCTTTTCAGTGTTTAACCTTAAGGTACTATCCAATAATGGCTAGCCTTCTAATATGCTTAATTATGATCTTAAAAAATAATTAAAACATCACTTTCAGGCCCATGTCAATATCTCAGCCCACTGAGATTTCTAAATAATCTACTTCTTTAATAAGCCGATATATATAACGGGAAAAATGTCCTCTATTAACCTATACTACACCTCTTTTTACCCAGGGTCTTTTATTGAATTACATACCCCCTAGTCATAGGAGTTCACAATCTTGATTGGAAGTATTTCAATTCACACGCCCAGGTGCATGCTTGAATGTTAAAAGAATAGGAAAGGGCCGGCAACCGTAGTTCAGTGGCAGAATTTTCACCTACTAAGCTAGAGACCCAGGTTGGATTCCTGGAGCCTGCCCATGCAAAAGTAAATAAATAAATAAAAGAATAGGAAAGAGAATGATTTATAGTATAAATATTTAGGACTATTCTTAATTTTTGTTTACCTAGTTTATTTCATAAGAAAATGAACTTTTTGCTACCATTCGGATCACTCTGCCTCTGAAAATTTAGTTATATCCAGAAAGGACACTGTATGCTGTTTCATCTCATGCTCACTTTGATGAATATGTCTGTATTATATGCACATATAACCCAAATGTCTTATATTGGCTTAGATGGGAAAACAAACAGTTTGAAAAGCTGGAAAAAGAGAATTCTATTATGCTGAAGTCCTTAAAAAATAGGATGTGTTCTTTTATCAGTGTTCATTTATAGGTAATTATTGTATACTTTGAGATGACTTTAATTTTAAATTCATTTGGATATATATCAATGAATATATTTTAAAAGGCTGCTTTAAAAACAAACTGGGAAGTATGAAAATACAATTGAAATATTAAAAGAAAAAAAGAAGTGAGGGGACTGTGATGATTTAAGTTCTTTAAAGAGCAAGAAAATACATTACCACCCTATCCCCTGGTAATCTATATTCTAGATTCTGACTCTATGAGTTTCCTTACTCTAATTGCTTCAAATCAGTGAGATAATACAATACTTGTCCTTTTGTGAAGCCAAATGATGGCTTCAAGTTCATATATATGAGGACTTTACTCCTTTTTACAGGTGAACAATATTTCATTGTATGTATATACCACATTTTGTTTATCCACTCATCAGTTGATAGACATTCTGGTGCCTCCATCTTTTGGCATTTGTAAATAATGCTACTATGAACATCAGTGTGCAAATATGTTTGAGTCCCTGCTTTCAATTCTCTGGGGCATAAACTGAGTAGTAGAATTGTAGGGTCATATGGTGCTTCTATACTTAGATTTCTGAAGAACTGCCAAAATGTCCTCCACAGCAGCTGCACCATTTTAAATTGCAACAAGAAATGAATGAGAGTCCAGTTTCTCCATATCATCACCAATGCATTACTTTCTTTTTTTTTTTAATGGCAGCCATTATGGTGGATGTGAAATGGTAATGCAATGTGGTTCTGATTTTCATTTCCTTTATGGCTAATGTTGAGCATTTTTTCATTTGCTTTCTGGCCATATGTATATCTTCTCTGAAGAGATGTCTGTGTAAGTAAGTATTTTGCTCACGTTTAAAATGGTTGTACGTCTTTTTGTTAAGTTGAAGAACTTATATGTTCTAGATATAATCTTTTATTGGCTACGTGGTTCCAAATATTTTCTCACTGTGTAGGTTGTTTTTTACTTTTATGATCCTTTGAGAAAAAATAGTTTTGATTTTGATGAAGTCCCATTTATCTATTTTTTCTTTTGTTTCTTGAGCTTTGGCTATAAAGTCTAAAAAAAAACATTTTTTAACACAAGGTCCTAAAGATGCTTCCTTAACTTCCTTATGTATTCATGCTTATGTTTTCTTCTAGGAGTCTGATATTTCTCGCTCTTGTGTTAGGGCTTTGATCCATTTTGAGTTGATTTTTGTATATGATATGAAGTAGGGATCCTCCTCCTTTTTGCAAATGGAGACCCAGTTTTCCCCTGCACCATTTGTTGAAGAGATGATTCTGCCCCAGTTGAGTAGTCTCTGACACCACATCAAAAATCAGTTGGCCATAAATGTAAGGGTTGTCTACTGAGCTCTCAACTCAATTCTAGTGGTCTATGTGTCAGTCCTTGAGCCACTACTAGGTTGTTTTGATTACTGTGGCTTTGTAATAAGTTTTAAATAGGGAAATGTGAGTCCTCCAACTTTGTTCATTTTCAAGACGGCTATAATTATTCAACTCCCCTGTATCCTTCCATATAAATCTGATGATTGGCTTTTCCATTTCTACAAAGAAGGTTGTTGGAATTTTTATGGGCATTGCATTGAATCTATAAATTGCTTTGGGTGGTACTGACATTTTAATGATTATTTAGTCTTCAAATCCATGAACATGAAATATCCTTCCATTTATTTAGGTCTTCTTTAATTTCTTTTAGCTATGGTCTATAGATTTCTGTATGCAAGTCCTTTTCATACTCAGATTTATTCCTAGATATTTGATTCTTTTAGCAAATTGCTGTTGTTTCTTTTTCCAATTGATCATTGCCTGTGTACAGAAAGACTACCGAGTTTTTTGTCTGTTTGTTTGTTTTGGGGGGTGGTGCATGGTTAGGAATTAAACCCAGGTCTCCCATATGGAAGGCAAGCATTCTACCACTGAACCATGAAACTACTGAGTTTTGCGTGTTGATCTCGAACCCTGTCACTTTGATGAATTTGTTTATCTGTCTGAGGAGCTTTGTTGTGGATTTCTCAGGATTTTCTGCGTATATGATATCATTTGCAAATAGGGAAAGTTTTACTTCTTTTCCAATTTGGATATATTTTATTTCTTTTTCTTGCCTAATTGCTCTGACAAGAACCATACCAATGTCGAAAGACAATAGTATGGTATGTGAATATATAATACACCTCAATAAAAAGAAAAAGAAAAACAATGAGAACACTGGACATGTTGCACACTGTATACTAAAATATTTTAAAATGTTAAAATTTTAACTCTGGGATTTACTCCCTGGGATGTCTCTTTCCTGCTTTTGTAACTGGCTGGTGATAAGACAGACTTTCATCAGCCTCAGCCTGCCTATGAGCAAGTTTTGCCTAAGGCAAATGACTTGTGCAGAGTTTTCCTGTTTTACTGAGCCTCTGTCTTATCCTGAGCTTCTGCTTGTTAGTTTTATTGGAGTCCCCCTGTTTATAGGGAGTTTGGTTGGATCCTTTGTTTCCAAGGGGATACTACTCCCTTTCCTCTCCAAAGTTCTGAAGCCAGCAGGACTTTGTCCTAGACTGATCGCCTCTATAGTTTTTACACTGTTTTTGCTATTTCTTGCTGCTTTTGCAAAAACTCACCCCAGGAAGCACTTTCCCAATTCAGTCTTTTTCAGACAAAACATGGCCAGGTGCCCATAAATAGAGCACAGACTGGCTCCAAAGTGCCCTGAGGAAAGGTTCTGGAAGGACACCAAAAGTTTTTCCAATGGCTCCCAAAAGCTGAGCTTTCTCGGACTATACAGCAACTGTAGCCTTTCAGCTAACTGTCCCCCACAGCCCTGAGGAAGCACTGCATCCTTAAATCTCCACTGCCTCTTACCCTGTGTGGGGAGAGCTGAAACAATGGCTGTCACCACTTTTGTCCGGGGGTTGGCTGAAACAATGGCTCAGCTGCTTTCATCCAGAGCAAGCCGAAACAATAGTTGCCCTCAGAGCCCGAAACTAGCAATCCAAATTCACTAATCAAATACTGTAATCAGTGACGGTCCATAACCACCCTTGTTCTTGGAGAAGAGGATTTTTAGGTCCCTTTCTGTCCCCAGCAGCTAGCAAGGGACTGGCTCCATGGCATCCGGTCATGAGAGTGGACGATGGGCTCTGGTAGCTGCCATGCAGAGAGATTAATTTACAGTTCTTAGTCTTATCAGCCTCTTCCTCCCATTCTTCCTAGGATGCTGTACAGTGTTTTTCTGGTCTCTGGCGTTTCAAACTAGTTGTTTTGGACAGTTTCTGCCTGCTAAATAGTTTTTTTTGGTAGAAGTACTGAGTCTTGAAGGTTCCTACTCCATCATCTTCACTGGAGGAATTCCTTGGTGGATTTTTTTAATTGACAGATAAAGGTATTTAGTGCCATCAAAATCTTTAATTAAAAAGATAATGGTTGTCTAGAACCTAGTTTTTCTGTGGCACATAATTTAACTCAACCTGTCTGGATAGATCTTTTAAACAATCCAAACACAGGGAGCATGGAATAAGAATGAGAGCCTTTAATCCTGTATAGCTTAATCTAATGCCTGGATACATACCAGAAAATATTAAGCAGATAATCAAAAAGTTCTGGCAAAGTCCCCAGAGGGAAGGGAGAAAAATTATGGAACTGTTAAACTTTACCACCAGGGAAACCCCAAATAATGTGCCAAACATTAGGGACACCTAAATCAGTAGGCCAAGCCCTTGATCTTGAAGCCTGCTCTTGTGAAGCTTATGTATGTAGCAGAGCTTAGCCTACCTATAGGTATTCCTGAGTCACCTGCAGAGAACCTCTCTTCTTGCTCAAATGTGGCCTTTCTCTTTCTAAGCCCAACTCTGCAAGTGAAATCATTGCCCTACCCCCTATGTGGGACATGACATCCAGGATGAAAAGTCTCCCAGGTGGTGTGGGAGATGACCCCCAGGGATGAGCCTGGCCCTGGCACTGTGGGATCGACAATGCCACCCTGACCAAAAGGGGGAGAAGCAGTGTAACAAACAAGGTATCAGTGGCTGAGAGAGTTCCAATAGAGTCAACAGGCTATACCGGAGGTCATTCTTACACATGCTTCAGTTAGATATTTCTAACTATCATAACTTGCCAAATCCCAATCAAAACCATTCCAGCCAATCCTAAAGAATACCTATGGCATTATATAAGATTCTACAAGGGTTCCATGCACTAGGATAACTGTCCAAAACCTACAACCTCCAGATGGGTCCCTGGACCAGATAGATCCTGGGGTGCAGAGGGGCCAGCCTCTCTGGAACATCTACCAGTTCCATCCCCTATTCATATTATCGACAGCCCCTTCCAACATGAAAGTTACCCCCTAAAGAGTGGAAGAAAGATCAAAGGTGATGGTGGAATTATACAGAGAAGGTCAGGTTTAACAAATTGTGAATCATTATACAGATCTTTCTTTTAGCCTCTAGAACCTTACAGCAGCCAAAAATAAAAACCTAAAATTATGGAATTGTAACCCATACCAAATTCTGAACTCTGTTCTACAACTTACTGTTGCAATGTACCTTCAAATTCATTGCCTTTTAACAAATAAGTATGATTGCTAAATCATTACATTGATATTTCTGTTGGTCTTCAGTGTCTTGGAACATCTAGCAGGAAAAACAAAAAGTCGTGGAACTATAATACATACCAAACTTTAAAATCTGTTCTATAACTACTTGTTAAAATGTACCTGGAAATTTATTGCTTTTTTGATATACATTGTATTTCACAATTCTAAAAAAGATAATGGTGTTACTTTTTGAATTATCAGATGCATTAAAAACTAATGTGTAAAGTATTTACTAAGATTTGGCATTAATAAATGTACAGTCATAACAAATACTTGCTTAAAATGGCAAAAAACAAAAACTAGTGGTATTTTTAAAAAGTATGTTTTTTTAAGTTATTACAAAACATTAAAGTATATCAAGACTGGAGAGTAGACACCCTCTTTATCATTACCCATAGCAAAGTTCAGAAAAAGCTGTTCTTGAGCATTTTTTGTTCAGAAAAGACTTAACCTGCCTTTTCCACTGAAAAAAAGTACCTAACTACAGAACTCCCCAGAAGTTTAAAGATAGAGTGATCATACTAGAAACCTTCCCTCTGCAAAGGCTCTTCTCATGTAATACCACAACCAACAGAGTCATCTAGTTGGCACGGAACATTCTTGGGTGGGTGTTAGTTATTACTCTGTTCTTCCTGAATACTGTGTATAGTCACTGGGTCTCAACTCTAAGGTGAAGATTTTCCTTTCCATTGTTCTTTTAATGCCCCAAACAGGCTAATACAAAGCATCAAAATCAGGCAATCAGTTGTTATTAGTGCTCTTTTTTTAGATTAAGAGATAGGGGGCTTAAAGCATTGCTTTCCCTTTCTGTCACACAGTTATGGTAAGGATTTATATGTCTTCAATATGCAGAGCAATTCTCATATTGCACAAAGGTCTAAAGTAGAAGATCCCATATTGCCTGTAACTTTTACCTGATTTGACATGCATAACAAAATTATGAAAACAACTCTACTAAGTAAGACAGGACATGCTAGTAAAAATTACACAATTGTTCTTGGTGAAATAAATATGTATGCTATTCTAAAGATTAGCTATGATACAGTCAATTCTTTAAATCAAATTACTACAGAGTTGATGTGCTAGTTTGAAGCTGTTATGTGCCCCAGAAAATGTCATGTTCTTTTAATCCATTCTTGTGGGTGCAGACCTACAGTAGGTGGAATCTTTTGCTTAGGTTATATCAATAGAGACGTGACCCACCCCATTCAAGGTGAGTCTTAATCCTTTTTTTTTTTTTGGAGTCCTTTATAAGAGGATAAGGACAGCAAAAGCTAGGAGAGTACAGAGGAAAAAAGCCACAGAGAAGCAAGCAAGGACCCACAGAAGCTGAAAGAGCTACTGAAGCTAGAAGCTGCAAGCAACAAAACTTGAGAAAAAGCACTACCAGACACCAGCCATGTGCCTTCCCACATACCTTCCCATGTGACAGAGGTGTCCCAGATGCCAGTAGCCTTTCTTCACAGAGAAATCCTCCTTAATTTCGACATTTTCATGGGCTTAGAATTGTAACTTGTAAGCTAATTAATCCCCATTGTTAAAAGTCAGTCCCCTTCGGGTATACTGTGTTTCAGCAGCTTTAGTATATTGAAACAGCTGGTTAATATTAGAAGTATGATTTTAAAATATTGTATAGCCCTTGTTTCGGTCTAGCTAGTAGGAAAATGTGAACTTGCAATGTAGAATGCATCTATAAGCCACATAATTTAGAACTTATCCATGATAAGAAGTGAATGAGTCATATTAAGAAGAAAACTGCCTGACTATAACATATCAAAGACTGAGATTTATGGTTTTAGGCTAGTGACTTTGTGAGAAAACTATGAATAAAAATTGCACATTATTCTTAATGGTACTAAAATAATGGTTTATCATTAAAGAAATATATAAAGACTTACAGTATACACAAAAAAATCCAGGTAGTACCAAAAGTAGCAGCAAAAGAGAAAATATGAAATTAGAAAATATAAACCCAAAAAGAATCTTTATTAAAATTATAAAGAATTAAAGGTCACATGGTATTAGGTAAGATTTGGATTAGAGGCACTGAAGAAGCAAGATCTTCTGAGACAATTATAGATTGTCTCCAAAATTGAACTCCATAGATTGAATGTCTTCTGAGACATTCATAGATTGAACTCCAAAATTCTTTCCCACAAATTCAATGCAAGATTCCTGTTTAACCTCCCTGGAATAAACCATCGATAGCAAAGGACATATGTATAATTAAAGACATTGGTTGTAGGACACAATCACTTACATTACAAAATAATGTAATTAACACTTTAAAAATTTTTAAAGGTTTTTTTCTCCTTTAGTGGAAAAAGATGCCTGGTTCTAACTTTTTACAGATTTCAAGTCCAACACATTAACACCTTAGGTTTAAATTTAGCAAATTTAAACCTAAGCATTATGCAAAGATTAACAAAACAAATGTGAAGTGCCATTTTATGATTAACATTTTATGATCAACAAAAATATTCAGAAACTTGAAAATCTCAATAAAATGGTGATCTTAATATTTCTATAATGCAGTCCAACAAACTAAATAACCTGAAAACATTATCAAACACTTTAATTCCAAACCTCATTGGATTTCTTAATTTACCTTTTTTCTTCTTAGTAACCTAATGCAACACATCATTTTCTTACACACATGCCAAAATGAATTACTAATTCAAGCCCTCTAGCTTTTGCATGACATTTCAAAATAAACACAAAAGAAATTAAACATCTAAAATGATTTTAAATAAAAGCAATGAAGAAACATTAATTAACTACTTTCAAGCTTAGAATGACTTTCTGTTTTTAAATTGGAAAACAAGGCATTTTCAATGTAGAAAAGTTGGAAAATACTGAAAAGTCAAAAGAATAAAAACGACAAATATACCCATCACTCAGAAATAACCATGTTAACATTTTCCTGTTTTTTTTTTTTTAACATTTTTTCCTATGCAAATACATATATATTTATAAAATTCGGGGTTTATTGTATATATAATGCTACCTCTTCCCCCTACTAAAACATAAATATTTCATTAATATTTTTAAGTATCATTAAATAGACTGTAAAAATAGAATTTATTTTAATGACTGTAAAAATTCAATAGAATGACCTGATAATTTATTTAGTCATTCATTCTACTACTTTTGGATATTAGGTTGTTTCTAGTTTTCTACCACATAATCTCACAATAAATATTTGCAAATCTGTAGAAACCTCAGGTTATTTCCTTAGACTAAATTCTTATGAGTACCCATTCTCCCTGACAACACACACATACTCAAATTTTCTTTTTGCATTCATGAGATAAATTCCACTTGGTTATAGAGTAAATCTTTTTTACATATTTGGGTTTTTTTTTTTATATGATTGGGGTTGTTATTACTTTGTTGTGGAGGATGTTTGCATCTATATTTATAACTGATACTGGTTATAGTTTTCTTTTCTTGCGATGTCTATATATGAGTTTGGCATCAGGATACTACTGGACTGATAGAATGAACTGAGGAATATTCCCTTTTATAAAATTTATAGAAAGAGTTTGAGGAATTGGAATGAATTCTTTAACTCTTTAGTAGAATTCAATATTGAAGCCATTTGGGCCTGTACTTTTTTCTGTGGAAACTTTTTTAAATTACTAATTCAATCTCCTCATTTGTCATGGTCCTATTTAGATATTCTGTATCTTCTTGAGTCAGTTTCAGTCAAAAAGTCAGTTTCTGTCTTTCTAGAGATTTGCCCATTGAAGTCATCTAATTTATTGGCATACAACTGTTTATAGTATTCCCTTATAACACTTTTTTATTCTGTAAGGTCATTAATGATGTCTCCATTTCATTCATAAATTTAGCAATTTATGTCTTTTTTCTGGGTCAGTACAGCTAAGAGTTTGTTACTGTTGATATTTTCAAAGGACCAACTTTTGGTTTTGTTGATTTTTCTCTACTGATTTTCTATTTCATCACCTTTCATTCTAGAATTTATTATATATTTTCTTCTGCTTGCTTTGAGATTAATATGCTCATCTTTTCCTAGTTTCTTAAGGTAGAAAATTCAGTTATAGATGTGATAACTTTATTCTCTTAATATCGGCATTTATAGTTATTACATTCCCTCTTAGCATTGCTTTAATTATAGCTCATTAGTTGTGAATTTCTTTTTATTTATCTCAAGGTATTTTCTAATTTTCTTTGTGATTTTTTCTTTGACCCATTGATTGACAGTATAGAACTGTGTTTTTCAATTTCCACATATTTGTGAAATTTCTTTCTGTTACTGACTTCTAATTTGATTCTATGGTGGTCAGAAATCATACTGCTCTGTGATTTCAACCTTTTTAAATTTATTGAGGCTTGTTTTATGGCCTACCATATGGTGTACCCTGGAAAAAAGTTCCATGTGTGATTAAGAATGCATGTTTTGCTGCTATTGGGTAGAGAGTTCTATAGCTGTCTATTATTCTAGTTGATTCATAGTATTGTTCAAGTATTCTAATTCCTTACTGAACATCTGCCTAGTTTTCCTATTCATTAGAGAAAGCAGGATATTAAAGTCTCCACTGTTATTGCTGGATTGTCAATTTCTCCATTAAATTCTGTCAGTTTTAGCTCCATATCTTTTGAAGGCTCTATTGTTAGGAACATACATGTTTTCATTGTAAATATTCCTGATGGACTGACACTTTCAGCATTACGAAGTTTCCTTCTTTATCTTTAATAATATTGTTTACTTCTTTTAAGATTGATGTCTGCATAGTACATCTGTTTCCATCCTCTTGCTTTCAACCTATTTGAACGTTTCAGTCTATAGACAGCATATATTGTATATTTGTTTTTTTAATCTACTCTGAAAATCTCTGCCTTTTGACTGGATTATTTAATTCACTTACAATTCATGTTATTAATGAAGTGACTGGATTTATATCTGCCGATTTGGTATTTGTTTTCCATATATTTCATGTCTTTTTTGCTCTATTGGTAAGTTTTTATTACCCTCTTTTGCATTAAGTATTCCTAATGTAATATTTTACTTTAAGTTTGCAACTGTAACTTTTTAAGTTACTTTTAGCGATTATGCTAAAGCTTACATTATAGACCTTATTACAATCTACCTTAGATTTATATTAAATTAATACCAGTAGAAGCGGACAAAATGGCTCCCGGAGGTTTGGGTCATATCAGCGATTAGTAGCGGTTACACCGAAAAGATTATTCTCCCTCATCCAGCAGTGCTCCGGAAGCCTCATGAAGTCCCGGCTCAGTCTCGGGCCGTGACTCCCAAAGTAGACTAGCCCGAGGCGTTTGAAATGGTTTTCTTTCCTGCATCGGGTCCACTAACCCTAAGTGCCGGGCAGGTTTAGGAAAAGGAGGCCAAGTTTCCTTGGGAGGATAATTCACACCAGTGAGCCTTCTGGGAAATGTAGTTCCGAGCAGAAAAAGCGGCTTTGGATCATTAAAACAATCAACAGCAACAAAAATATCAGCCAGTTTACTTGTGCATCTTTGGAATCTACATTTTCTTCTTCAGAAGTCTGAAGGTTTCAGGTTTGATTTATGGGGTGTTGCTTTGTCCCCAGCATAACATTCAGGTGTGATACCATTTCCCCACTTACTGGTTGTAAAGTCACTAAACTGGATGTGATCCTCAGTTGAAGCAAGAAGAGCATGAATGATGGAACAAATGTAAAGGCGATATTGTCAAGTTTCCTAAGTTGGAAGATGGAAGATTATTGATTTTAGACATTTCATCTTTTCTAGCACCGGGAATTGGACGCAGGTCTCCGGCATGGCAGACACTCTTCCATTCTTCATGTAGATCTGAGTTTCTGGCCTGGATAATCTTTCACTCTCTGAAGAATTTCTTTTAACATTTCTTTCAAGACAGATAGATCTCCTGGTGACAAAGTCCCTCAGTTTTAGTTGACACCTAAGACATTAAGAAGCAAAAAGAACAGCATAACAAAAGGCTTATGAGTGAAGTTATGTCTACTTTCACAACAGCACAGGCCTTAAGATGGAGGGAGAGAAAGTTGGGAAAATACACTACAGACATTGTTTCCTCAAAATAACACCTCTCTGAATGCTACTTCACTTGAAAGAATTTGTTTCATGCTTAACTAAGTACGATGGAAGAAAGAATGAAGACAGTGAGTTTTGCCATAGTTTGTCCCACATGGTAGTCATCCCCCTTAAGCGTAATGAGTATCAAAGTCTTCTTTTGGAAATTCAACCTCAGGAGATGCCTAAGAATTAATACTTGAGAGAAACCATTTGGATTTAATGAATGTGGGAAAGTTACACATCAGAGAAATCATGAAGGAATAAAACCCTGTGTGTAGGCTTCTCACCTTCCATCTTTCCTTGCTAGAGTGCTACATGTCTTCTCACATGTGTGTTCAATAAACTTTATTTAAAAAAAAACCCTTTGTATAAGCAATATTGGAAATACTACAGCCAGCATGAAATCACATTAAGCATGAGAATATTCATACATAAATTAGTATTGTAATGATCCTGGGAATATGTTTATCTGAAGCAAAATCTCATGGACTATGAGAAAATTCGTACTAGAGAGAAATGATATATGAGTGTCCTGGAAGTAGTCATCTTTTACTTCACATCTGAAAAGCCGTACAGGGCAATAGCATATAAATGTAATGTGGGAAAGCTTTAAACCAGATGGAAAACCTCTGTATTCATTAGAGAAATCATATACTTGTGGGAAAGCTTTAATTCAAATGCCAAATCTCAGACATAAGAGATTTCATACTAGAAAGAAACCTTATGCATGTAAGAAATGTGAAAAAACTTTTAGTCATAAATCACATCTCACAGAGCATGAGAAAACTCACAATGGAGAGAAAGAATATGAATGTTAAGAATGTGGGAAAGTCTTCAGCCAAAAACAATATCTCATTAAACATTGGAACATACATACTGGAGAAAAACCCTATATATGCAGTGAGTGTGGAAAAGCCTTTAACCAGAAGGAAAACTTGATTACCCATCATAGAATCCATACTGGAGAGAAACCTTATGAATGTGATGGATGTGGGAAAGCTTTCATTCAGAAATCAAGCCTCACTACACACCAGAGAAGACATACTGGAGAGAAACCCTTTATATGTAAGAAATGTGGGAAAGCCTTCAGTGACAAAGCTAATCTCACTGAGCATGAGAAAATTCATATTGAAGAGAAACCTTATAAATGTAATGAATTTGGAACAGCCTTCAGCCAGAGGCAGTATCTCATTAAACATTACAACATTCATACTGGAGAGGAACCCTATGAATGTAATAAATGTGGGAAAGCCTTTTCTCAAATCACATCACTAATTGTACATGTGAGAATTCATACAGGTGATAAACCTTATGAGTGTAATATATGTGGGAAAGCATTCTCTCAAAGTTCATCTCTTACTGTACATATTAGAAGTCATACAGGTGAGAAGCCTTATGGTTGTGATGATTGTGGAAAAGCCTTTTCTCAGTTCTCAACTCTTGCTTTACATGCAAGAATCCATACGGGTGAGAAGCCTTATCAGTGTAGTGTGTGTGGAAAAGCTTTTAGCCAGAAGTCACACCATATTAGACATCAGAGAATTCATACTCATTAAAAGTGCTGTGAATTCCTAGACTAAAGAAGGCCTTCAGATTCATAGCCCATTAGAAAAGTCATTCTAAAACAAAATACCATGAATGTAGGAAAGCCTTAAAAAGAAGACCAGTACTTAATATCTAAGAATTTTTATGAGGAGAAAGGATTAATAAAATTCTGACTTGTCCTACACAAACTCATAGTATATGCTATTGTTGGACTTTTAAAAGCCTTCTCGTTAAGAAGCAAGTACGAGTCCTGCTATACCTCTGCTGCTAAACATGGTCATGAGTGGAGATTCTAAGTAGTGCAGTAAAGTGAAAGAAGACGTGGTATACAAATTAGAAAGGAAGAGACAAAGTTACCATGTTTGTACCGTGTAATATGATACCCTACATAATGCTATAATTATTAAAATTGTTTTATGTTGATGTAATAGTTATGTGGAATAGAATATGTTGTCAAGAAACATGGCCATACATTTGTAGGAAAGGAATGGAGTAGCCACTAGTAAGGAATTGAGGAGATAAAGGGTGTTGTATTTGCACAACAGAAAATTATAGAACAGTTAAATAATGTATATATTAGCAAGAAAACATTGCAAGCATCTGTGTGAAAAAACTCAAGACTCAAAATGATGCATATGCTATGCTACATTTTTTGTAAGTTTGAGTAAAACAAAGGCTAATGCTGTACATTGATTATGGATTCATATGTGTATGTAATAAATAACAAAAAATTAAAAAAATTAAAAATTAAAAAAAATTAATACCAGTAAAATACAGAAATGTTACTCTTATGTAGGCTTATTTTCTCCTCCACCTTATTTGTGCTATTACTGACATACATATTATGCCTATATATGTTACAAATGCAGTTGCTATAATTATTGCATTACTTAATCTTATGTCTTTAAAAGAAGTTGAGAGAAGAAAGAAAAGCAAGTACACATTTATAGGTTTTCTATATTAATCTTCTTATTTACCCTTTCTGGTCCTCTTTATTTTCTTTCCTGTGGATTTGAGCTACCATTTAGTGCCATTTACTTACTCCAATATAACTTTGTCCCCACCTCCTTTGTGCTATTATTGTCAAATATGATACATCTCTATATGTTATGGATCCAACACACAATCATATACATATTGCTTAATTCAGTTGCTTTTGGAATCAGTCAAGAGAAGAAAGGACAAGAAATATGCAAGTATATTATCTTTTGTAATTATCTTTATTGGTGTTTGTTTTGTGTGTGTGTGGATTCAAATTACTTTGTGGCATTTCTTGATTTCATCCCATTAAGCTTCCTTTAGTATTTCTTGTAAAACAGGTTTACCAGCAACAAACTCTCTCATCTTCTGCTTATCTGGGGATATCTTTATTGTGCCTTCATTTCTTTTTTTTATTATTTTTTTTGCATGGCCAGGCACCAGGAATTGAACCCAGGTCTCTGGCAGGGCAGGCAAGAACTCTGCTACTACACCACCATCACCCACCCTTTTTTTTTTCAATTGTGCTTTCATTTTCAAAAGATGGGCTTGCTGGATATGACATTCTTGGTGAAAGCTTATTACTTTTAGCACTTTGGCTATATCATCCCACCTCCTTCTGCTTCACTGTTTCTGGTGATGTCGAGTTGTTATTATTTGGGGAAGTTCCCTTGTATGTGAGAGTGGTTTTTTCCCTTGCTTCTTTCAAGATTTTCTCTCTTTTTGATTTCAAGATTTTCACTATTTTATGTCTGGGTGTGGATTATATTATGCTTATCCTATTGGATATCATTGAAATTCGTGTTTTTCATCAAATTTGGGAAGATTTCAGACCTTATTTCTTTGAATTTTCTCCTTTTTCTTTTCTTTTTTTCTGGTGCTACCATTACACATATGCTTGTGCACTTAATGGAGTCCCACATTTCTCTGAGGTTCTGTCCATTTTTCCTCATTCTTTTTCTTCTCAGGTTTTGGAAGCATAATCTCTAATTACCTATATTTATGTTTAATGATTATTTCTTCTACCAGCTCAAATCTACTTATGAGCCCCTCTAGTGAATTTTACATTTGTTATTTTGACTCCAGCATACCATTTGATTCTTAATAATTTCTATCTCTTTATTAATATTCTCTGCTTGATGAGACATTATCATCATACTTTTCTTTAAGCACAGTTTCCTCTAAGCTCTTTGAACATACATATAATAGCTGATTTGAAGTCTCTATCTGCTAAGTTGACATCTGGGGTCCTTCAAAGGAAGTTTCTATAATCTGCTTTTTATCCTGTATATGGGCTACTGTTTCCATTTCTTTGCATGTCTTGCAATTTTTTGTGTTAAGTGGAAATTTGGATATTGCTACAGATGCTCCTTTTAGATATTAGTGTTGCTATTTACTCGCTTATTTGCCTAATAACTTGAAAAACTAATTCTGCTAAGTCTATTTTCCCTGTGGTGTGTAACCTCTGATAAGATTTTTTTTGTTTCAGTTTTATTTTTACACCTGGCTATCTAGAAGTTGCCTCTGAGTCGGCATCAGTCACTTGTGCTTAAACCCCCTTAGTCATTTAAAATTTTACCCTTTATAGGTGGATGTGTGTGAGACTTGATAGCTCTCATCATGTTCAGGAAATTTGCATTTTGTGTCCCACATTTGGGCAGGGATTAATAGTTTGGAGGTTTCTTCTATAAGATGATACAATCTTGGGCAAGCACAATTTTCCAAAATGCCAAAATGTGTGTGAGGTTATTTTTAAGCCAGCTCCCTAGTTGTCCCTGGGTCAGAGTAGCTTATTATTCCTTCACTGTTTGGTCAGAAATAGTATTTAAGACCTCTGTGCCAGGGAGGCTTCTGCCCTGTATTAATGGGTCTATATGTGGCTTAGGAATGCTTTCAATTCTGCTCCACAACCCGCTTATTGCTCCTGAGTAAGTGAAGCCTAGCAAATGTGCACAGCCTTTCAGACACCTAGAGGTGACTGTGATCCTAGCAGGGCACTTTTCTTACTGTCTGTTTTTCTGGTTCTCTCTATTGAACTTCTAGCTGCTTTGCCATTTTGTTTTTGTAATATCAACCTCCTCTTATTTGCTTTCCATCAAGATCTCCACCGTCCATGTTCCAGCCCCACTGGAAATAGGACCTTTGAAGATGTTATTAGTTAAGGTGTGCCCAAATGGAATGAAGGTGGGCCTTAATATAATATGGTTGAATTCCTCATAAACAAAGAAAACTGGACACAGAGAGAGAACCCACAGGGAACAGCCACAAGCTGAAAATCAGTGGAACCTGGAAGAGAAAGGAGAAGATATCACCATGTACATAGCCATATGACAGAAATGCCAAGGAACTCCAAAGATTGACAGCCTGGCAAAAAATATCAACCCTGGTAGGAAGTAAACCTTCTAGTCTCTGAAACTGTGAACAAACAAATTCTTGTTATTAAGCCAAAAAAACAAAAAATGTTCTTATTCATTGAGCTCTTCATACTCTTTTCCAAATAAAATCAGCCTGCTTAGGCAGAGTTGTGGAAGCTTCATCCTGAGAGAGTTAAGGGGGGACCCACTTTTCCCAAAGTGCGCTCCTTCTCCATGACTTGGGATTTGAGTGAGGGTCTTCTCAACTTGTTCCTCCTGGTGTGGTACCTCCAGCCTACAAGAGAGCTGATGCCAGGGTGTTTTAGTTTGCTAAACCTGCTGGAGTGCAATATACCAGAAACGGAACGGCTTTTAAAAAGGAGAATTTATTAAGTTGCAAGTTTACAGTGCTAAGGCCGGGAAAATTTCCAAACTAAGGCATCCAGGGAAAGGAACCTTGATCCAAGAAAGGCCGATGAGTCCTGAACACTGCTGTCAGCTGGAAAGGGACATGGCGAAGTCTGCTAGCTTTCTCTCCTGGCTTCTCGTTTCATAAGGATTCCCCAGGTATGTTCTCCTTCTGCATCTTCAAAGATCCCTGGCTGTGCGGACTACCTCAGCTCTGCTGGCTCTGAGGTTTCTGTTGTTTCTGGCTCTCTCGAAAATGTTTCCCCTTTTAAAGGATTCCAGTAAACTAATCAAGACCCACCTGGAATGGGTGGAGTCACGTCTCCATCTAATTAAAAGATCATACCCACAACTGGACTGTGGAGATAATCTAATCAAGTTTCCATGCTACAATACTGAATCAGAATTAAAAGAAATGGCTGCCCCTCACAAGACTGAATCAAGATTACAGCATTACAGCATAACTTTTCTGGGGTATATAATACTGCATACAGGGCAATAAAGGAATCTTGTATTCTGACCTGCTATGCCTGCATTAGAGTTTCCACCTTACGAGTAAGGTCTGAAAGAAAGACTTGGTCCTCTCAGCATGCCTCCCTGAAACAGTCTCTGTAACAAAGGACTGGGGGAATCCCAGCATCCTGTCCCTCCCAGGCAAAACTGTAGCCCAGACTTAGAGCTGGAGGGAAAAAGAGAACCTCTTCTCCTTGGCTACATTAGTCCAAATTAGAGCATTTGAAATAAAACTTTCAGAGCATAGAGCCAATGAAGGTTGCGGCTCAAATGCAAAAGACTCTCTCTGTTCTTACCAAGATTTACTTAGATTTTTCTCACAACCTTCCCCTATAACAGTTACTTAAAAGCATAATCCATCCCCCCAAAACAACCACAACCCAGATACTCATTCCTCAAGGAAACTTTGCATAACTCCCCATGCAAAGTATCTTTCAAAGAATAGAGAATGGAAAACAGGAAAAAACAGGGCAACAGTGAAGAAACATGACAAACACCCTTTTATTTTACTTCTCTACTCCAGACTATTCCAGCCAGCCCAAAACTAACACAAGCCACCCTGGCCCACTAGGTTCTTGCAGGGCAGGTATGCTAACCGGCTATGCTTGGGATCTCTTATCCTTCTCTGTTCTTGGTAAATCTAATAAAAAATGTCCTCCATACTGTATTGATAGTATATTCCTAAAGAAAAAAATTCTGAAGATGTAACTCCTAGGAGTTACAACAATATCCTGTTGCATGAAAATAAAAATTTTAAAAGCAAAGATAAAAAAGCTGAAAAGTTCTAAAAAATTTTCCTATATCCACCTGCATCATCTTTACACACCAAACTTGGGAGACTACTTCATTCACTTTCCATTTCCCAGGTGAAATTAATACTAACAAGATGTATCTACTATGATAAAATAAATTTGGGGAATGTCAATCCTATCTCTTTCCCACTCACCAACCTCATGAAGATTCATAACAGTGCCTACTCTTCAAGAACATGAGCTTTGGAGTCAGACTGAGTTCAAATTTACCTTATTTAAGCTGTACCTCATGTAAGCTGTGTGACCCTGGATAAATTACTTAACCTCTTGGATCCTCCAGTTCCTCATATATAAAATGGTAATATGCTACCTCCTCATATGCTTGCTATGATGAATAGGAAGCTGGGATAATCCATACAAAGAAAGGGCTAACTAAAGTTTATCAACAGATCAGCATATTAAGGATTCTAAAAGTCTGACCAAAAGAAATCTTTTAACTTCATTTAATCCAGTGTTTCCAAAACTTACTTTGACTGTGAAAAATTATGGTTACTATAAACCTATTAACAACAGGTGGAGTCATTATCAAAAAGACAGAAAACAACAAGTACTGGAAAGGAAAAGGCACACTCATCCACTGTTAGTGGGAATGTAAAATGGTACAACGGCTCTGGAAGACAGTTTGGTGGTTCCTCAAGAAGCTAAGTATAGAATTGCCATATGATCAAGCAACCCCATTGCTAGGTCTCTATTCAGAGGACATGAGAGCAAGGACACAAACAGACATTTGCACACCAATGTTTATAGCAGCATTATGTACAATTGCCAAGAGATGGAAACAGCCCAAATGTCCATCAGCAGATGAGTGGCTAAACAAGCTGTGGTCATGAAAAAAAGAAAGATTGAGAAACTGTCACACATCAGAAGTGATGGGGAGACATGATAATTAGATGAAATATGGTACTCCGAATTGGATTCTGAAACAGCAATAGAACATTAATGAAAAAATGGTAGAATCCAAATAAAATCTGTTGTTTAGTTAATGAAAATGTATCAATGTCAGTTTCTTATTTTGAAAAATGTACCATGGTGTAACATTAGATGTTAACAATGGGAGGAATGGATGGGAGTATATGGAAACTCACTGTACTATCTTTGCAACTAGTGAGTAATCTAAAATTATTCAAAAATTAAAATCTATAGCAAAAAAAAAAACCATACCTATCTTAGAGAGTTAAGAGGACAGAATGAGACAGTTCATAAAAATATGTTTAGAACATTGCCTGGGACATGGTAAGGATGCAATAAATTTTATCTATTATTATTCTTATAGTAGGCATTCAATAGATACTTGCTAAATGGATGAAAACTAAATAAATAAGAAACCAACAAGAGATAATATCATCAATTTCATATTTGTCGTATTGCTTTATCCCTCATTGTTTCCAGCAAAACTAAACTTTCCAGATAGTAAAAGACTTCTACTTACTATCAAGAAGAAAAACAAAGCAGAAGTAATGGTATATGGCTGAGAGACTAGGTCATGTAAGGCACTGCAACTCCTGCTTGCTCTCTTTCTTGGATCACTTGCTCTGAGAGAAACCAGCCACCATATTACACTATATAGAGGTCCAAAGCACTGGCCAACAATCTGCAAGGAACTGAGAGAAGAGGTTCCAACAGCTCTATAAGTGAGCCTGGAGGCTGATCCTCCAGCCCTGGTCAACCCTTCAGATGACTACAGCCCTGGCCAACATATTTTTTTTTAACTCATTTTATTTATTAAACATACCAACATACAAACACAAACATTCTTTCCATATGATCATTCCATTCTACATATATAATTAGTAATTCACAATATCATCACATAGTTGTATATTCATCATGATAATTTCTTAGAACATTTGCATCAATTCAGAAAAAGAAATAAAAAGACAACAGAAAAAAGTTCATACATACCATACCCCTTACCCCTCCCTTTCACTGATCACTAGCATTTCAATCTATTAAATTTATTTTAGCGTTTTGTTCCCCCTATTATTTATTTATTTTTAATCCATGTTTTACTCATCTGTCCATAAGGCAGATAAAAGAAGCATGAGACACAAGGTTTTCACAATCAGACAGTTACATTGTGAAAGCTGTATCATTATACAATCATCTTCAAGAAACATGGCTACTGGAACACAGCTCTACATTTTCAAGCAGTTCCCTCCAGCCTCTCCATTACACCTTAACTAAACAGGTGATATCTATTTAATGCGTAAGAATAGCCTCCAGGATAACCTCTCAACTCTGTTTGGAATCTCTCAGCCACTGACATTTTATCTTGCCTCATTTCGCTCTTCCTCTTTTTGGTCGAGAAGGTTTTCTCAATCCCTTGAGCTGAGTCCCAGCTCATTCTAGGATTTCTGTCCCACATTGCCAGGAAGGTCCACAGCTCTGGGAGTCATGTCCCACGTGGAGAGGGGGAGGGCAGTGAGTTTGCTTATCATGTTGGCTGAGAGAGAGAAGTCTGGCCAACATCTTGGAAGTAAATCATGAGAGACCCTGGACTAGAATGAGTTATCTAAGCTCCCAAATCCGTATCTCAATTCCTATGTGAGAAAATAAATGTTTGTTGTTTTAAGTCCCTAAGTTTGGAGGTAATTTATTATGTATAATATCAGTGATAAATTGTAGACTTCTTGAAGGTATAAACTAACAGGATACTGTGGTGGTCACAAAATGGCTTTGTTTGCCCAGTATGCCTGTTTCCTTTGGGGAACTGCTCCTTAACTATTCACTCAGACATCAGCTATCAATCTATCATATCCTTACCATATCCTTGGTCAAAGGGCTGGGCAAATTATAGTCTTAAATTACATTACTTCCTGTAAACAGTGACTTTTCTAGGGGTGGCCAAATGACCTAAGAAGGGAAATGATAATCTTCCTTTGATCAATTTACATGTTGGGAAGAGAGAGGCATTTTTCATTTGTATTGCTAAGCTAAAAGGATGTGCCTGCTAACCATCATTTTACCATCCACATGTAGTCTGCTTGTTTACAGAATGACAGAGCCAAGCCAGACAGAGCCAAGAAATATATGAAGCCAGGAACTATGTTGGAGCTTCCTACATACATAAACCAATAACCTCTTTTTTTATTTGAGTTACTTTGACACTGATATAGATGTGTGTTTTTTAAAAATTAAGTTGTATTAAGCACTATAAAAAGTTTTGAAATATCCAAGGAAATCAGATTTTAAGATCCAGCTGGGATAATGGGAGGAATTCATGGCACAGGTATTATAATCTGGGCTTTGAAGAAGGGAGGGGATTTTAGCAAGTGAAAATGGAGATGGACACAGAATATTCCAAATACAATAGAAAAAGACATGGCATGTATGGAAAATACAGTCAGCATGGCTGGTGATAGACATGGGAGCCTTAAATTATACTCTTTAGAGACGAGGCTGTTTTCTCTAGGATAAAAGGGTATGTAAAGGGGAGATATCACATGATGACCAGTCAAATTCATTTAGTGATCAATATTGTTCGGAAGTCATCACTCAAATAGCTATGCACGCACTAGTTTTATCTTCATAAATTCAGTTCATGCTTCTCTATAACATACACAAGGCTATTCAATGACAGATTAAAATTCAGATATACTTCCTCTGTTATTGGCTTCTAATCTATTTAGGTTAACAACCCTAACAACAGAAAGGAAGTTCAGCTTATTTGGTAGTTAATCTGAGCTGGTTCCTAGGGACTCTTTCTTTCTTTATTGATCCCTGCATCTTGAGTGATCCTAATGAGCTCTTTTTAATTAAGTGCACACAAAACAAAATAGAAAGGTCAGAAAGGTGATCAAATCTGAAAGAAGTCTAATACCAGGGGCTGCCTGTTGGCAGACTACTAGTCAAAGGCTAAGAACTTCAGCAGTGCCAAAGCCCAGTTCTAACAGTCACCGAGTTTACAAATACAAGCACTCCTATCTCCCTGTCCTTCTACTCCCACTCCTTCTCTCTCTCAATTTTTTTATACAAGTATAATATATATATGGCAGATCATAAGAAATAACGATTTTTTAAAAAGCCTATCAGGAAAAATTTTAGCTCAGTACTCTCAAATACATTTCTTCATAAACTAGGAGTTTAAGAATAAAATCACTTCAGCACAAACAACATTTTCTTAACTGACAAATGTTGAAGAATTTTTTATTGATTTTCTTTTTTCCTAAGTGGAAAATACTTAAGTTGCATGGTCACTGTAGCAATAACAACATTAAACAAAGACTAGGATTACCAACTTATACCAACACATTCATGCAAAAAACACAAACTAAGAAGTTGCTACCAATTCCTCACTTTCTTTGACTCCCCCACATCCCATCCAAGTCATCTCCAAGCCACTCATCTATGTTCAAAATATATCCTCTACCTATTCCTTTTTCTTCACTTGGACGGCGAAAATTCTTTTATTTATTTTTTGTTTTTTGTTTTTTATTAATTTTTAAATTTATTTTAAAATATCAAAAACACCAAACAAACGCAAACATTCCTAACTTTTGATCATTCTGTTCTACATATATAATCAGTAATTCACAATATCATCATGTAGTTGCATATTGATCATCATGAGCATTTCTTAGAACATTTACATCTATTCAGAAAAACAAATGAAAAGAAAACAGAAAAAAAATTCATACATACCATAACCTCCACCCTTCCCCCTCCCCATCATCAGCATTTCAATCTAAATTTATTTTAACATTAGTTCCCCCTATTATTCATCTTTACTTCATATGTTTTACACGTCTGTTGATAAGGTAGATAAAAGGAGCATCAGACACAAGGTTTTCACAATCAGACAGTTACATTGTGAAAGCTCTATCACTATACAATCATCTTCAAGAAACATGGCTACTGGAACACAGCTCTACATTTTCAGGCAGTTCCCTCCAGCCTCTCCATTACATCTTGAATAGCAAGGTGATATCTATTTAATGCGTAAGAAGAACCTCCAGGATAACCTCTCGACTCTGCCTGGAATCTCTCAGCCATTGACACTTTATTTTGTCTCATTTCACTCTTCCCCGTTTTGGTCAAGAAGGTTTTCTCAATCCCTTGATGCTGAGTCTCAGCTCACTGTAGGGGTTTTCTCAATCCCATGATGCTGAGTCTCAGCTCATTCAAGGATTTCTGCCCCTCATTGCCAGGAAGGTCCACACCCCTGGGAGTCATGTCCCACGCAGACAGGGGGAGGGCAGTGAGTTTGCTTGTTGTGTTGGCTGGAGAGAGAGAGGCCACATCTGAGCAACAAAAGAGGTTCTCTTGGGGGTGACTCTTAGGCCTAACCTTAAGTAGGCTTGACCTTTCCTTTGTGGGGTCAAGTTTCATATGAACAAACCCCAAAATTGGGGGCTCAGCCTATAGCTTTGATTGTCCACACTGCTTTTGAGAATATCAAGAATTCAACTTGGGGAAGTTGAATTTTCCCCCTTTCTCACCATTTGCAAACAGATTTTGCAAATACTGTTTTATTCAACTGTTCAAATTACTCTGGGATTTATCGGGGCATCACTCTGGACAAACCAACAAAATCTCACGTCCTACTCAAGGTTCCATATACTTATGGTGTTCAGTTAAGTTGTCTACATAAATTATATTAGGAAATGCATAGTCAAAATATAAATTTTGTACCAAATGAACATTTTTCGCTTTAGTCTCACACATAAGGTAAAATTTTAAAATATTAATTACCATCTATTTTCAGCACCCTGCAGTAATGACATTTCTTTGTTCTTCCTCATGCAAAAACATTTTTTACATTTGTACATTTAGTCACTGTCATTACACACTCTAGGCATTCCTAGATTATACCATCTCAGTCTTTATCGTCTTTCTTTCTGATTTCATTTGTGCCCCCAGACCTTCTTCTCTATCATTCTCACATTCAGCTTCATTCAGTGTTTTAACATTATTGTATTACAGTTAGGTAGTATTGTGCTGTCCATCTCTGAGTTTTTACATTCAGTCCTGTTGCACAATCTGTATCCCTTCAGCTCCCATTACCCAATATCTTACCCTATTTCTACCTCCTGATGGTCTCTGTTACCAATGAAATTCTCCAAATTTATTCACTAATGTCAGCTCATATCAGTGAGACCATACAGTATTTGTCCTTTTGTTTCTGGCTAATCTCACTCAGCACAATGTCCTTAAGGTCTATTGGCTAAAATTCTTGACTGCTAAAGTACCTCCATCTTCCTTGCCTAGACCACTGCAACGCCCCTAAGTGGTTTCTCGGATTCTTTTTTCTTTTTCACTGATTCTTCAGTTCAAGAAGCTACCTCCTATGACTAGGTCTTGAAGATGCTCCCCTACATTTGCTTCTAGGAGTTTTATGGTACTGGTTCTTATATTTAGGTCTTAGATCCACTCTGAGTTAATTTTTTAGGGTGTAAGGTAAGGGTCCTCTTTCACTCTTCTGGCTATTGATATCCAGTTCTTCCATGTCCATTTATTGAAAAGATTATTTTGTCCCAGTTCAGTGGACTGGGGGCCTTGTCAAAGATCAGTTGATCACAGATTTGGTGGGCATTTCCATGCTCTTGATTTGATTCCATTGGTCAATATTTCTATCCTTGTGCAGGTACCATGCTGTTTTGACCACTGTGGCTTTATAAGAAGCCTTGAAATCAGAAAGTGTTAATCCTCCCACTTTGTTCTTCTTTTTTTTAGGATATTTTAATGTTCAGGGTCTCTTTCTCTTCAAATGAATTTGGTAACTAGCTTTTTACAAATCTTCAAAGTAGGCTGTTGGAATTTGATTGGTACTGCTTTGAATCTGTAGAACTGACATCTTAACTTCCTATCCACAAACAGGGTATGCCTTTTCACCTATTTAATCTCTGATTTCTTTTAGCAATATTATGTAGTTTTCTGTGTACAGGTCCTTTACATCACTAGTATTGAGTTCATTCTTAGGTATTTAATTCTTTTAGCTGCTATTTTGAATGGAATTTTTTCCTTAATTGACTCTTAATAGGTCATTTGCTGTGTATAGAAATTTTTTTTATTTTTGCCATTAATCTTATATCCTGCCACCTTGTTGAACTTATTTATTAGCTCAAGAAGCTTTGTAGTAGATTTCTCAGGATTTTCTAAGTATAGAATCATGTGATCTGCAAATAATGAAAGTTTTACTGCTTCCTTTATGATCTGGAAGCCTTTCATTTCTTTTTCCTGCCTGATTGCTCTAGCTAGAAATTCTAGTACAGTGTTGAATAATAGTGTGTGACAGAAAACATCCTTGTCTTGTTCTCAGCCTTACAGGAAAGGCTTTCAGTTTCTCACCATTGAATACAATGCTGCCTATGGGTTTTTCACATATGTCCTTTATCATATTGAGGCCGTTATCTTTGGCTTTTTGTTTTGTTTGTTTTTTGCCCTTTTATGAGGGCATTACTTTTGATTCCTACTTTTTGAAATGTTTTTATCAGAAAAGTATACTGAATTTTGTAAAACACTTTTGGCATGTGATTTATCCCTTTCAAATTCTTAATGTGCTCTATTATATTGATTGATTTTTCTTGTGTTAAACCACTCTCACATTTCTGGTGTAAACCCCAATTGGTTTTGGTGTATAATTCTTTTAATGTGTCATTGGATTTGACTTGCTAGTACTTTGTTGAGAATTTTTGCATCAATATTCATTAGGGAGAGTGGCCTGTAGTTTTCCTTACCTATAGTGTCCTTACGCGGTTTTGGTTTTAGATTGATGTTAGCTTCATAAAATGAGTTAGGTATTGTTTCTTTTTTCTAAATTTTTTTGGAAAAGTTTGAAGAGAATGGTGTTAGCTCTTTTTGGAATGTTTGATAAAATTCCCCTGTGACGTCATCTGACCCTGGGTTTTTCTTTGTATGAAGATTTTTGATGACTAATTGAATCTCCTTACTTGTGATTAGTTTGTTCGGGAGATCTTCTTTTTCTTCTGGAGTCAGTTTAGCTTCTCTGTGGATTTCTAGAAATTTTTCCATTTCATCTAAGTTGTCTAGTTTGTTGGCTTATTGTGGTTCATAGTATCCTCTTCTGAATTTTTTTACTACTTCATAGTCTGTGGTAACAAATCTCTCTTTTTGTGATTTTATTTGTATCCTTTTTTTTTTTTTCTTTGTCAGCCTACCTAGGAGTCCATCAATTGTATTAATTTTCTCAAAGAACTAACTTGTGGTTTTATTGATTCTTTCTATTGTTCTTTTGTTCTCCAACTCATTTAATTCAGCTTTAATCTTTGTTATTTCTCTTCTTCTATTTCCTTCAGGGTTAGTTTGTTATTCTTTTTCTAGTTCCTCCAGGTGAGCAGTTAAGTCCTAGATTTTTGCAATTTCCTCCGTTTCATGTCAAGATTTACAATTCTTCCTTTTGGATATAGGCATTCAGAGTAATAAATTTCCCTCTCAGCACTGCCTTTGCTGCATCCCATAAGTTCTGATATGGAGTATCCTTATTTTCATTTGTCTCCAGATAGTTACCAATTTCTCTAGCAATTTCTTCTTTGACCCACTGACTGTTAAAGAGTGCATGATTTAATCTCCATATTTTTTTGAGAGTTTTGGTTCTTTGGTGGTTATTGATTACCAGCTTCATTCCATTGTGATCAGAGAAAGTGCTTTAAATAATTTCAATCTTTTTAAATTTATAAAGACCTGTTTTGTGCCCCTGCATATGATTTACCCTGGAGCAATTTCCATGAACCCTAGAGAAGAATGTATATTCTATTCTTGGGGGGTGTAATGATCTATATATGTCTATTAGGTCTAGTTCATTTATTGTTTAATTTCTCTATTCATTTGTTGATCCTGTGCCTGGTTGTTCTATCTATAGAGGAAAGTGGCATATTGAAGTCTCACACTATTATTGTTGAAATGTCCATTGCTCCCTTCAGTTTTGCCAATGTTTGCCTCATGTATTTTGGAACTCCTTGATGGGGAGCATAAACATTTATGATTGTTATTACTTATTGGTGAATTGCCCCTTTTATTAATACATAATATTCTTTGTCTCTTATGATGTCTTTAAAGTTTATTTTGTCTGATATTAGTATAGCTACTTCTGCTTTCTTTTGGTTACACCTTGCATGGAACATCTTTTTCCATCCTTTCATATTCAATCTATTGGTATCCTTGGGTCTAAGACGAATCTCTTGTAAGCAGCATATAGCTGGATCATATTTTTAAATTCATCCTACCAATCTGTATCTTTTAATTCGTGAGTTTAGTCCATCAACATTCAAAGTTATTACAGTAAAGGCATTTCTTGAATCTACCATCTTATCCTTTGGGTTTTATTTGTCAGATCTATATATTCTTTGCCTCTTTATCTTTTTATCCTTTAAGTTGTCCTTACTGGTACTGTTTGAAGGTGATTTTTAAGAAAGAAAGTGAAAGAGTTAGTTATGCAGATATCTGGGGGAAGAAACTATCTAATGAGGGGGAACACAAATGCAAAGGCCCTGCAAGGAAGCATGCCAAACATGTTCCAGGAATCACCAAGGTCAGTGTGGCTAGTTGGAGTAGATTGAGCAAGGGAGAAGGCTCTTACTGGAGAGAGATGGGGCCATCATACATTCTTTAACTTAGATTTTAAAGAGTCACTTTGTATGCTGTCTGTGTGAGAACAGGCTAAAGAGAAGCAGAGAGACCAGTTAAGAGAATCCTGTTATAATCTAAGTGAGAGGTGATGGTGAGCTGAACAGAAGAGCAGGATGGTCAAATTTTAGTTATATTTTTAAATTATCAAACAAAATTTCATGATGGACTTGACATGGGTGTGAGAGGGGATATGAGCCTAAAAAACTGGGATAATGAAGGCATTACTTTTTTTGTTTTGTTTTTGTTTTTTTCAGCATGGGCAGGCACTAGGAATCGAACCCAGGTCTCCAGCAAGGCAGGTGAGAATGCTGCCTGCTGAGCCTCCGTGGCCTGCCCTGAAGGCATTACTTTTTGACACAAGAAAGAATACAGGAGGAAATGGCTTGGAAACTAGTAACCTAGTAACTATAGTTTTGAGAAGTTGCATTTTTTATAACTTTTACACAATAAAGCAGAGCTCTCAAGTATGTCATGAGTATGTATCTAGAATTTAGGGTTCCACTTTGTAGGTATAAATTTGGGAAAGATGAGAGCATTACCAAGTATATACACTTTGGACTAAAGAAAGAAGCAATATAGAGAAACTGCACAGCAGAGAGAAATTAAAATAGGGACTAAAAGACCCACATCTAATTTCTGAATAAATAATCTTCAAGTACTCCACAGGTTACGGTAAGTAGAAGAAATATGCCAATATTTATGGAATTCTCACTGTAAAACTCTGATAACAAGCTCTATTAATGCATCAGATCAGATGATTCTGACTATCTTTACCACAGTGGTTCTCAATCTTGGATGCATACTGGAATACTCTGGGAAGCTTTAAAGGCTACCAATACCTAAGTCCCACCCCACAGGTTCTTAATTAATTGGTTTGGGTAGTGACCTGAGCATCAAAACTTCTAAAACCCAGCAGTGACTCTAAATTGAGATCCACTACTTTAATATGACATAAATCGAAGACAGTAATTTAGTTACTTTAGAGCATATGAATACATAAACACTAAAGTTCAACAAAAATCTAGTCATCCTTCTAGGAAACAACCTCTTGATATACAGGATCATTCATTTATCTCTTAAGCTCATTCAATGTTGGTAATATGAAAATAATTTTGACTTTGATGCTTATAGACGTTCTAAAAATTGGAAACTATTTAGTGGAGTACTTCATAAACAACACTTACCTAGAAACTGACAAAGTACTCATCAAGGATCCAGGTCTCATTAAAAAAAAAATTCCCATAGCATTTGGACTGTATCATTTTGACAGCCTAGACTCTAATTATTGCTTACTTCTTTCTGTAAAACTTTTGTCAGTTAAGAAAATATGTAAATTTGTTATCTATTGAATGATGTTCAAGACATATTCAAATTCTAACCCCCAGTTCTGTGGACATGAACCCATTTGTAAATAAGATCTTTGAAGATGCTGTTAATTAAGGTGAGGCTAAACTGAATCAGGGTAGGCCTTAGTCCAATATTACTAAAGTCCTTAAAAGCATAGAAATTTAGATATAGTCAGGAAGAAAAAGATGGGGAAAGAGATGGCCATGTGACGGAGGTAGAGACTGAGTTATGTATTGCTTACAAGCCATCACCAGAATGCTACAGACTTCAGATAAAGCATGGTCCTGCACAACTTCGATTTGGATTTCCAGCCTCCAAAACTGTGAGATGATAAATTCCTGTTGTTTAAGCAAATAGTCTGTGGTACTTTGTTATAGTAGTCCTATCAAACTATGACAACTTTTTAAAGGATTTTGTTGGGTAAAGTACAATTTCAATCACTTTCACAATGACCAACACTATTAACAACTTTGAAGCATAACCGGCATATATTTAAAGTATACAATTTGATAAGTTTTGACAGACATACATACCCATGAAACCATGACCACAATTAACATAAACATTTTTATCACCCTCAGAAATTTTCACTCAAGCATGGATGTAATCTAATCCATCCCTCCCCCTTCACCTTATCTCTAGGTGACCACTAATCAGCTGTCACTATAGATCACTGTTTATTTTCTAGGTTTTAAATGAATGAAATCATACAGTATGTACCCTTCGTCTGGCTCATTTCACTCAGCAAATGATTTTGAAATTCAACGATACTGCTGCATGTATTAAAAGTTATTTCCTTTTAATTGCTAAGTGGTATTCCCACCAACACTTTTGGTTACCATGTTTTATAACCAGCATGCTTTCTTGGCACGAAATATCATGAGACAATAACAAAAGCTCCTAAATGTTGGTGCCAAAGGTTCTTGGAAAAAACTGTCTTTTATCTCCAGTTTAGTTCTCATCTCACCACTAATCAACTCTGTTTGAACAAGTCACTTATCCATCCATTTATCCATGTTATAAAACATGGTAACCAAAAGTGTTGGTGGGAATACCACTTAGCAATTAAAAGGAAATAACTTTTAATACATGCAGCAGTATCATTGAATTTCAAAATCATTTGCTGAGTGAAATGAGCCAGACGAAGAGTACATACTATATGATTTCATTCATATAAAACCTAGAAAATAAACAGATACCTTCTCAGAAAATGAGAATACACCATCTCACTTATATTATTCACCTACTTAAATCAGATGATCTGTTAGGGCTCTGACTTTTAAGATTTATTGATTCTAACAAGAAAGGCAAACCTTAGAGTAACACACTATGTCCATTTGTTTACGTACTCTCTGTGGCTGCTTTTAAGCTACACACAGCAAAACTGAGTGCTTGAAAAGAGACAATACAGACCTCAAGTTTAAAACATCTGGCCTTTGAGGAAAAAGTTTAGCAACCTCTGTTCTAGGTGATCATGAAATTTTCCTAAAATTCACCTAAAAATCCTTTGTAGTGATCTTAGTCTTAATGACTGCCAAAAATAAGTTGTGGTGATTTGAAGATGTTATGTACACCCCAGAAAAGGCCATGTTCTTTTAATCCATTCCTATGGGTACAGACCTATTGTGGGTGGGACCTTTTGCTTAGGATATTTTTAATTGAGATGTGACTCACTCCATTCAAAGTGGGTCTTAATCTTTTTACCAGAGTCCTTTATGAGAGGATAAAGGACACAGAAAAAGCCAGAGAACTTAGAGAAGAGGCCCTTGGAATGGCTGAGAGGAAGCCACTGAAGCCAGAAACTGTAAGCAGTGAGACTCAGGAAAGAAGGACCAGCAGTCACCAGCCATGTGCCTTCCCATGTGAAAGAGGTGGCCCAGATACCAGCAGCCTTACTTCAGAGAATACATCATCCTATTGATTCCTTAACTGGACAGATTTCATAGCCTTAGAACTGTAAATGTATAAGTTAATAAATCCCTATAGTAAAAGCCAACCCATTTCTGGTTTATTGCATTCCGGCAGCTTTAGCAAACCGATATATAATTCTACCGTTAAAAACTTTTTTCTAACGACTTTGGCTAACACAACCAAAGAAAAACCATAGAGAATTAAAAAGTCCTATAGTAGTACTCAATAAATTCAGATGTTCTGTAAGTTACTAAAATCAAAAGGCACATTCTGAATAAGAGTTCAAGATATACTATGAAAATGTCAGGTTAAAAAACACTAAAATAGCGCTTAAGGAAAAATCTTGAAATAGACAATGCATTGTTTTCATATTCCACTCCAAATGCTAACTTAAAGACAAAATAAAATAATCACTACTGCCAGAATAAAAACCAAATAACATGCAAAAATGGCTGGTGAAACTTAGATATCCAAGTAATTTATCACATCATTCTAACTGATCCGATTTCTGGTTTAGGAAGAACAGGAGGAAGGCTATAAAATCTATAACATAATAGGTTAGGAGAATGACTTTAGGGTCGGACAAATCAAAGTCAAGAACCACAATTGCCACTGTTTTGCAATAACAATAAAATTTGGCCCTCTGAGTATATTTTGGAAAAGAATTACATTTTAAAATGAGTTATCTTTTAAATTTAAATTAAAGTCAGTATGGAACTGTAAACACTGCAAAATACTAAGAAACTAAAAAAGGGAATATGTGAAGAAACCTGCCAACTAAAAATTTCTTCTTTCCCCCCCAAAAAGATATAAATGTCTATTACAGGATGCAGTAAAAGCCCTTATTTGATTATTTATCTTAAAATATATCTGATTAGCTAGTTCAATGATCTAGATTTTCTCTTTCTAATTACCAGGGTTTTTTTCCAAAAGATGTAAACCAGGTCATTAAAACTCTGATCTGACCATCATTTGGAGTACAAACTGAATGACTACAAGAAATAATATTCAGATGTATTAAGAATATTAATAATTAATATTAATAATATTAATAATTTAGCAGATCATTTTATCTATTTATGCTAAATATTTTAATCAAAGTAAAGTTAAAAATTATTTATGGGCTCAAGAATAGAGCTAGCATACTCAGTCTACAGGAACTGTTTTAGTTTACTAAAGCTAATGGAATGCAATATACCAGAAATGGAACGGCTTTTAAAAAGGGAATTTGTCAAGTTGCAAGTTTACAGTTCTAAGGCCACAGAAATGTTCAAACTAAGACATCCAGAGAAAGATACCTTAAGTCCCAAGAAAGGGCTGATGAAGTTCGGGGTTTCTCTTAGCTGGGAAGGCATATGGGCTAGCTTTCTCTCCCGGCCTTTCATTTCATAAGGATTCCCCTGGTGGGGGTTCTCCTTCTGCATCTCCATAGATCTGGCTGTGTGGGCTCCCTTGGCTCTAAAGCTTTTTCCAAAACGGTTCCCTCTTAAAGGGCTCCAGTAAGCAATCTCACCTTGAATGGCTGGAGATACATAATGGAAACGACCTAATCTATAGTTAACACCCACAATTGGGTGTGTCACATCTCCATGGAAACAATCAGAAAGATCCCACGCAGAGGATTAAAGAACATGGATTTTCTGGGGTACCCAACAAACTTGCACAGGACAATACATTAATGTCATTAAGATACACTGCTTCTTAAATCTGGCTTTGACTATAAAGAAAACTGCTGAGACAGTTTTGTTCTGTGTTACTTAATCTCAATTCGTTTTTTTTTTTTTTTAGCCATGAAGATCTGACCATGTGCTAAGGAGTTTGATATCTAACCAAATACAGTAATGACCAGCATCCATGTAGTCACCTTATTGACGCATTCTGTTCTTCTGAGACCATAAGGCTGGTTTCCAGTCTATCCACAATTAGGAATATACACACATTTTCAGAAGATTCTAATTCTGAAAAGGGATTAAATAAATGCAGTCTTTTCCTATTATCTCTGCAAAGACAACTATTATATAAAATCAATCTGAATGTATGAATAATATTCTCTAATAATTAATGGAAAATATCATTTAACAAGGGAAATTAATTGAAGTTAAACTTACCTGACCACTTTTTCCAAATTCCAACTCCACCATGGCAACAGGAGTATGTATTTGAGCTGAGTGCTTTGACTGTGACTTGCCATCGACTCTCCAGCTCAGGCCTCGAAGCCCGCTGTCCCAACGGCTCTGGTTAATGAGGCTTTCTCGGATTTTTGTTTTGTGGCTCTTCCAGAATTTGGAAATGACAGCAGCCTGGTCAGATGTGATCCCACCTTGCTTTTTGGTTTGCGCAGTCAAGAATGCTTCCAGCTGGTTGAAATCCATGTCTGCTGATGCAACAGACTATAAAGATGAGAGAAAAAAGTAATAAATTTGAAATTGGCAGATAAATTAATTGGCAGATAATTAGAAAAGGATCAAAAGATCATTTTGAGTGATTCTTAATCACTGAATAAACTTTCAAAAGGAGAAATCAAGTGACAGTAATGAGATTAAGCTGTTTATAAGTATAAAAATATTCCCTTTGTAAATATTGAATAAGCCTCTGTCAAAATTACATGTGCTCCAAATTCTATATCAATGCCTAGAGTCTAATTTTTAAATACCCAATTACATGAATGGGGAAATAATAAAACAAGAAAATAAAATTAACCTAATTCTCTGATGAAATGTTAGTAATCTAAAGATGGCTTCTAGCCAGGTTTGCTATACCTTATCAAACAATGCCTTATCCATAAAAAGCACTAAGTAAATTTTGTTAAATGAATTACTTTAGCTTTGCAACCTATCTTCAGCCAAACAACTCACTCACAATAATAATACTTTGAAATTGTATACCATTTTATGCTTTTCCATAAATTTTCAAATCTTAACTGCTATTAAAACTGGGTTCTCCACTCCAACATCCACTGTTCTAGTTTGCTAGCTGCCAGAATCAACACACCAGAGACGGATTGGCTTTTAATAAAAGGGGATTTATTTCATTAGTTCTTCAGAGGAAAGGCAGCTAACTTTAATCTGAGGTTCTTTCTTATGTGGGAAGGCACAGGGTGATCTCTGCTGGCCTTCTCTCCATGCCTCTGGGTTCCAACAACTTTCCCCAGGGTGATTCCTTCCTGCATCTCCAAAGGCCTGGGCTGAGCTGCGAGTGCTGAGATGAGGTATACTGAGCTGCTTGGGCTGTGCTACGTTGAGCTCTCTCATTTAAGTACCAGCCAATGAACTAAAAAATCATTCATTGCAGCAGGCACGCTTCCTAGCTGACTGCAGATGTAATCAGCAACAGATGAGGTTCACGTACCATTGGCTCATGTCCACAGCAACAGAACTATGTACCTTCACCTGGCCAAGTTGACAACTGAATTTAACTACCACATTCACTAAGTATTAACTAAATAAAATCTCAAGTACAATAAAATGCCTTAAATCTGCACTGTGCTTTTTTAACCCTTCAAATAATTTTCTCAACTATTACCTCATTAGAATCTCATAATCCACTTTCAACGGCAATGAGGTGAACACATACTACTAGTTGGTTTTACCTTCTAGTTGTTGACAAGGAAATTGAAGCATAGAGAAGTGAGGTGATTTTCTACGAAAGCTCAGTGAAATTAATGCCCACCCAAAGCCTCCTAACTGTTAAACCATGTTTCCCTCTGACTGGTTGTCATACTGATCACATAGAGAAATAGATTCTGTATCACCATCAATAATACAGATATTACCAGTACCTAAGGAGCAACTTCAGTCTTTGGTCCTTCTGAGACTGAAACATCAAACTAATAGCAAGGAAAGTATTACCACAAAACTTTTACTTAAGGTTTGGGTGATTCAGTAAGGAATAGTCACTATTCATGGTTTATTTGGTGTTTTAGATGCTGTGATACTTAGTTGCTTGCACTGCTTAACAGGTAAATTTTTCTTTTTTACATTACATGGCAGAGTACACTACCTTCATATATTTGGCACATAAAAGAAGACTTTAGAACAGTTACACACAAGATATGCAATGTTGGATTAATACACTGGAGTCCAGGATGTTATTGACTGAGGGGAAGGAAACTGGACTAGGCATGTTGGGTGAAAGAAACAGAAGGTATAAAACACACAGTAACCACACATTCTTCTCATTTGAAAGGCAGCTATAGTATGTGCAACCTGGCACTGGTGTCTCAGAGATGAATTATTTTATACCAACCAGTTTAGGACTACAAGATAAGTACACTATCTCCAGGATCAGGATATAGTTTTAGAGTTTTACGAACAATTCCAACTTCTAACTTTAAGAAATTGATGTTTTTCCTAGGTCTTCTTAATATTACTGCTTTAATCACAGAGCTGATAAAAAGGACAAAGCACACAACCCCCAACGAAAATCTTGTTGTAGCCTAGACAGTGAAGTGGTAGGACATTAGAAGACTTCAAAATTGAAGCTCTTTTTGGATCCCCCAAAGTGTATCAGCACTTTTCTTTAAATGGGTCTCTTCTTCAGGAGTCAAGAGTCACCCTGACAACTTCTGAGGTTCCACTCTGCCCCAAGATACAAGGAACACTAAGGAAGACATCATCTTTTAGTCCACAGAGACCCTTAATCATGGTGGAAATTGGATGTACCTACCTAAGAGTCTTTATTATACTTTCTGCCAAATGTGGACCACAGACAGCTCAATGGCCCAAGAGGGCCAGCCTTTCAGTTTGATCACCTCAGAAGCACCATCTATAAGAGGTTTATAAACCTCTTTCCACTGTTCCTTACCTGCCCTGGTGCCTAAATCAGGGTGGAGATTTTTTAAGGAGACCCCAGCATCATTCACTCCACTTCATTCAGGCAAACTAGAGTATCCATGCTCCCCAAGAACCCAGCCATGACAGCTTAATGTGTGACCGCCCAACCTCTCCCCCATTAGTTAGTAGAACCAGGCTGAATCCAGATTGCAACCACTTATAACAACACAGTTTTTGGAAAAACCAGTTATCTTCCCAAAAGCCACACAGTCAAGATATCCACTCAAAAGGAAACAACAAATACCTTGCAGTTTGGCTCTGTGGTAGTTAGATTCAGTTGTCAATTTGGCCAGGTGAAGGCATCTAGTTCTGTATAGGCATGAGCCAATGGTATGTGAACCTCATCTGTTGCCGACTGCATCTGCAGTTGGCTAGGAGGCATGCCTGCTGCGATGAATGATGTTTGAGTTAATTGGCTGGTGCTCAAATGAGAGCTCAACGTAGCACAGCCCAAGCAGCTCAGCTTACCTCATCTCAGCACTCACAGCTCAGCCCAGGAGATGCAGAAAGAAATGACCCCAGGGAAAGTTGTTGGAACCCAGAGGCCTGGAGAGAAGGCCAGCAGAGATTACCCTGAGCCCTCCCTCATAAGAAAGAACCTCAGATGAAAGTTAGCTGCCTTTCCTCTGAGGAATTAACAAAATAAATCCTTTTTATTAAAAGCCAATCCATCTCTGGTGTGTTGCATTCCAGCAGCTAGCAAACTAAAACAGGCTGTATTTTATAACATTAGGAATGATGAATTTAAAGGTGTTCACATTATGCTAGACCACATTAAGACAGTCTTCTTCCTCTTGCTGACATTTCCCAGTTTGAAGTTTGCAGTCACACTATAGTCTTTACCAGAAAAAATTTTGGTGTTTAAAGAAAAGGCTGCCATTTTGGAGATCCATTATCTCTTCCTTGGATGTGAGATCAAGCTGCTCCTTTGATGTCGTCTATGACATTAACAAGCGTAAGTTCATCTGCCAACTCCTTCACTAATATACTGATGGTACAGGCTATGCCAACAGCACCAACTTCAACAACTGGAATCTTATCCGGAGAGGTCTGTTCTTACTTAAGAAGGTTCTGAATCAGCTGATCTTTAAAAGTTGCCATTTTAGACTTGTAATATAAGGAACCAGAGCTACAGTCGAGATGTCAGCAGCGTACCATGGTTAGATCCAGCCTAGAAGCAGCAGCTCCAGGACTCAAAGTCCTATTAATTTTATCGCTGAAATAATTTTCTAATATGTCCCCCACTGCTTTTTTCTTTAACATTCTTAACAAATGATCATTCCATTCTACATATATAGTCAGTAGGTATTAATTCTTAATGGAATGTTTGGTAAAATTCAATGCCCTCTGTTCCTGAGCATTCCTTAGTTGTGAGTTTTTGATTACTGACTCAACCTCTTTACTTGTTATTGGTCTGTTGAGTTCATGCAGGTAACGTGTGGAATTTATCCATTTCATATAGATTATCTAATTTGCTGGCATACAGGTGTTCATAGTATCCTCATGTATTCCTTTTCATTTCTGTGGGGTTGTTAGTGACATCCCCCCTTTCATTTCTAATTTTGTTTCCTCACTCTTTTTCCTTTGTCAGTCTACCTAAAGGTTTGTAATATTTACTGATCTTTGCAAAGAACCAACTTTTAGATTTCTTGATTCTCTCTATTGTTTTTCTGTTCTCTATTTCATTTATCTCTGCTCTAATCTTTATTACTGCCATCCTTCTGTGCACTTTGTGTTTTCTTTTTCCCCCATGGGCAGGCACCGGGAATCGAACCCGGGTCTCCGGCATGGCAGGCAAGAACTCTGCCTGCTGAGTCACCATGGCCCGCCCAAGTTAATTGCTTTGTTTTTTCGTGGGTGCATGGTCCAGGAATCAAACCCAGGTCTCCCACGTGAAAGGCAGACATTCTAACCACTGAACTACCCCTGTAGCCCGCAATTTGTGTTTAGTTGCTCTTAATTTCTAAAGCCTCCAGTTGCAAAGTTAAGTCTTCGATTTTGAGATTTCTCTTCTTTTTAAATGTAAGCAATTAAGCTTTCAGTTTCCCTTTCAGCACTGCCTGTGCTGCATCCCATTAGTTTTGATATGCTGTATGGCATTTTTTCATCTGCCTCTAGGTATTTTCTAATTTTCCTTGTGATTTCTTCTTTGACCCACTGGTTGTTTAAGAGTGCGTTAATTTCCACATTTTCGCAAATTTGCCAGTTTTCCACCTCCTATTAATTACTAGCTTCATTCCACTGTGATTGGAGAAGACACATTGGATGATTCTGATACTTTTACATTTATTATGACTTGTTTTGTAAACTAATACATGGTCTCTTCTGGAGAATGAGCCATGTGCACTAGAGAAGAATGTGTATTCTGCTGTTGTTAAGTGTTCCATGTATGTCTGTTGGGTCTAGTTGATTTAGAGTATCATTCAAGTCTTCTATTTTCTTATTAATCTGTCCAGATGTTCTACTCATTATTGAAAGTGGTTCATTGAAGTGTCCTACTAAGGTTTATTTCTCTCAACTCTAACAGTATTTATTTGATATATTTTAGGACTCTGCCACTAGATTTATATACATTTATAATTGTTGTCTTCCTATTGTGTTAACTCTTTAATGATATATAGTGAATCTTCTTTGTTCCTATTGTTTTTGACTCATAGTCCATTTTATCTGATATTAGTACAGCTATGTCAGCTCTTTTTGGTTACTATTTGCATGAAACAACAAACAGAAAACAAAAAATAAATGGCAGACCGAGCCCTAACATTTCAACAATTAAATTTAATGAAAATAGTCTAAATACACAAATCAAAAGACAAAGACTGGCAAGGTGGATTAAAAACATGACCCAACCACATGCTGTCTACAAGAAACTCACTCAAATATGACAATATAGGCAGGATGAAAATAAAGGACAGAAAAAGATATACCATACAATATTAATCAATAAAAAAGCAGAAGTGGCAATATTATCAGATAAAATAGGTTTTATAGCAAAGAATTTCACTAGAAACCAAGTTAGACATTATATAATAATAAAAAGTTCAATCTACCAAGAAGATAAAGCAATCTTAAGAATGGATGCACCAAACAACATAGTTGTAAAATATATGATCCAAAGACAGAACTAAAAGGATAAACAAATTCTTAATTATAGTTGGAGCTCCCCTCTAAACAACTGTTAAAACCACCAGACAGAAAATCAGCAAGGATACTGAAGAATTCAACACCATCAAATAACAGGATTGCATTGACATTTATAGGATACTCCATTCAACACGGCAGAATATATTTTCCTTATAAGTGCCTTTGGGGCAGATATCAAGATAGAGACCATATCCTAGGCCATAAAATAATAAAAACATATTTAAAAGAACAGAAATCATATAAATCACCAATATTAGGAATGCCAGAAGGAAATTACTATATACCCTGAAGAAAAAAGAAGAGGAAGGTACACTTCCCAAATCATTTTATGAAACTAGTATTACCCTAATACCAAAACCAGGCAAAAACAGTACAAAAAAAAAGGGAGAGAGAAAGAGAAAGACAGAGACAGAGAGGAGAAAACTGGAGACTAAATCCTACATTGATATAAATAAAATATATTTATATTTTATTAATATTTAAAAATCCTTAACAAAATATTAGCAATCATAATTCAGCAAAAGATAAAAAATATTTGACATCATGATCGAATAGAATTTTACCCAGGGATGCGAGGCTACTTTAATATTCAAAAATCAATCACTTTGTGGGGACCTTGTGTCTGATGTTCCTTTTACCTACCTTATCAACAGACAAGTAAAACATATGGAATAAGAATAATTAATAGGGGGAACAAATGTTAAAATAAACTTATATTGACATGCTGGTGGTCCGTGAGGGGGAGAGGGTTGTGGTGTATGTGAATTTTTTTATGTTGTCTTTTTGTTTCTTTTTCTGAATTGGCGCGGATGTTCTGGGAGGTGATCATGATGGTGAATATGCGGCTATGTGATGATGTTGTAGACTGCTGATTGTGTGTGTGGAACGGAATGATCATGTGTTGACAGGGTTTGTGTTTCTTTGTTGTCATATTTTTAAAGAAGATTTTAAAAATTAATTTAAAAAAATTTTTTTAATCAATCACTTGAAACAGTTTGATGTTTCCTGAGAAAGTTAAGTATAGAATGATTCTGTGATCCAACAATTCCACTTCGAAGTATATACCCAAAAGCATTTAAGACAGGAACTCAAATATTTAGACACAGATGTTCATAGTGGCAAAATTCACAATTCCACAAAGATGGGAGCAACCCAAGCATCAATCAAAAGATGAACGGACAAACAAAATGTAGTATATACACAGAATGGAATATTATTCAGCATTTAAAAAGGAACGAAGTTCTGGTTTATTCAACAACATGGATAACCCTAGAAGACAACATGTTGAATGAAATATGCCAGACACAAAAGGATAAATACTATAGGATCTCACTGATATAAAATAATTAAAATAAACAAATTCTAAAGTCAGATAGTAGAATATACGTAACCAGGGGCCACGGTGGGAGCTTGTACAGCCATCAAAAGACCTGAGATTCATACTGGCATAAAGATAGATATATTGACCAATGGAATCGAATAGAGTGCTCAGATAGAGACCCTCTCATCTATGGACATTTGATCTTTGATAAGGCCGTCAAGCCAACTCACCTGGGACAGAACAGTCTCTTCAATAAATGGTGCCTTGAGAACTGGATATCCATATGCAAAAGAATGAAAGAAGACCCGTATCTCACACCCTATACAAAAGTTAACTCAAAATGGATCAAAGATCTAAACATTAGGTCTAAGATCATAAAACAGTTAAAGGAAAATGTAGGGAGATATCTTATAAATCTTATAATTGGAGGCGGCTTTATAGACCTTACACCTAAAGCAAGAGCACTAAAGAAAGAAAGAAAGAAATGGGAGCTCCTCAAAATTAAACACTTTTGTGCATCAAAGAACTTCATCAAGAAAGTAGAAAGACAGCCTACACAATGGGAGACAATATTTGGAAACGACATATCAGATAAAGGTCTAGTATCCAGAATTTATAAAGAGATTGTCCAACTCAACAACAAAAAGACAGTCAACCCAATTACAAAATGGGAAAAAGACTTGAACAGACACCTCTCAGAAGAGGAAATACAAATGGCCAAAAGGCACATGAAGAGATGCTCAATGTCCCTGGCCATTAGAGAAATGCACATCAAAACCACAATGAGATATCATCTCACACCCACAAGAATGGCCATTATCAACAAAACAGAAAATGACGAGTGCTGGAGAGGATGTGGAAAAAGAGGCACACTTATTCACTGTTGGTGGGAATGTCAAATGGTGCAACCGCTGTGTAAGGCAGTTTGTAAGGTTCCTCGAAAAGCTGAATATAGAATTGCCATATGACCCAGCAATACCACTGCTAGGTATCTACTCAGAGGACTTAAGGGCAAAGACACAAACAGACACTTGCACCAATGTTTATAGCAGCATTATTTACAATTGCAAAGAGATGGAAACAGCCAAAATGTCCATCAGCAAACGAGTGGCTAAACAAACTGTGGTATATACATACGATGGAATATTATGCAGCTTTAAGACAGAATAAACTTATGAAGTATGTAACAACATGGATGGACCTAGAGAACATTATGCTGAGTGAGTCTAGCCAAAAACTAAAGGACAAATACTGTATGGTCCCACTGATGTGAACCGACATTCGAGAATAAACTTGGAATATGTCATTGGTAACAGAGTCCAGTAGGAGTTAGAAACAGGGTAAGATAATGGGTAATTGGAGCTGAAGGGATACAGGCTGTGCAACAGGACTAGATACAAAAACTCAAAAATGGACAGCACAATAATACCTAATTGTAAAGTAATCATGTTAAAACACTGAATGAAGCTGTAACTGAGCTATAGGTTTTTTTTTTGTTGTTGTTGTTTTACTATTATTATTACTTTTATTTTTTTCTCTATATTAACATTCTACATCTTTTTCTGTTGTGTTGCTAGTTCTTCTAAATCGATGCAAATGTACTAAGAAACGATGATCATGCATCTATGTGATGATGTTAAGAATTACTGATTGCATATGTAGAATGGTATGATTTCTAAATGTTGGGTTAATTTCTTTTTTTCCGTTAATTAATAAAAAAAAAAAAAACTAAAGGACAAATACTGTATGGTCTCATTGATATGAACTGACATTAGTGAATAAACTTGGAATATGTCGTTGGTAACAGAGACCATCAGGAGACAGAAATAGGGTAAGATACTGGGTAATTGGAGCTGAGGGGATACAGACTGTGCAACAGGACTGGATACAAAAATTCAGAAATGGACATCTCAATACTACCTAACTGTAATATAATTATATTAAACACTGAATGAAACTGCATGTGAGAACGACAGAGGGAGGAGGGCTGGGGACGTGAATGAAATCAGAAAGAAAGATGGATGTCAAAGATCGAGATGGTATAATCTAGGAATGCCTAGAGTGTATAATAATAGTGAAATGTAAAATGTACAAATTTTAAAAATGTTTTTGCATGAGGAAGAACAAAGGAATGTCATTATTGTAGGGTGCTGAAAACAGATGGTAATTAATATTTTAAAATGTCACGTTACATGTGAGACTAAAGCAAAAACTGTTTATTTGTTACAAAATTTATATTTTGCTAGAGTATTTCCTAATATAACTTATGTAGATAGTTTGATTGAACGTCATAAGTACTTGGAATCTCAGGTAGGACATGAGATTTTGTTGGTTTGTCCAGAGTGATGCCCCGATGAAGCCCAGGGTGATTTGATCAGTGACTGGAAAAGTATTTGCAAGCCCCCTTCGGGGAATGGTGAGAGCGGGGAGAAATTCAACTTCCCCAAGTTGAATTCTTGATATTCTCACAAGCAGTGTGGACAACCAAAGCTATAAGCTGAGCCCCCAGTCTTGGGGTTTGTTCATATGAAACTTAACCCCACAAAGGATAGGTCAAGTTTACTTAAAATTTAGGCCTAAGAGTCACCCCCAAGAGAGCCTCTTCTGTTGCTCAGATGTGGCCTCTCTCTCCAGCCAACATGACGAGCAGTCTCACCACCCTCCCCCCTATCTGCGTGGGACATGACTCACAGGGGTGTGGACCTTCCTGGCAACATGGGACAGAGATCCTGGAATGAGCTGAGGCTCAGCATCAAGGGACTGAGAAAAACCCTAGAATGAGCTGAGAATTAACATCAAGGGATTGAGAGAAACTTTTCGACCAAAGGGGGGAGAGTGAAATGAGACTAAGTGTCAATGGCTGAGGGATTCCAAACAGAGTTGAGAGGTTATCCTGGAGGTTATTCTTATGCATTAAGTAGATACCACCTTGTTGTTCAAGATGTAATGGAGAAGCTGGAGGGAACTGCCTGAAAATGTAGAGCTGTGTTCCAGTAGCCATGTTTCTCGATGATGATTGAACAATGATATAGTTTTCACAATGAGACTCTGTGAATGTGAAAACCTTGTGTCTGATGCTCCTTTTATCTACTTTATCAACAGAAGAGTAGAACATATGGAATAAAAATAAATAATAGGGGGAACAAATGTTAAAATAAATTTAGTTTGAAATGGTAGTGGTAAATGATAGCGAGGGGTAAGGGGTATGGTATGTTTTTTTTTTTTCTCTGTTATTGTTTATTTCTTTTTCTGTTGTCTTTTTATTTCTTTTTCTAAATCGATGCAAATGTTCTAAGAAATGATGAATATGCAACTATGTGATGATATTAAGAATTACTGATTATATATGTAGAATGGAATGATATCTTAATGTTTTGTTTGTTGTTATTTTTTTTAATTAATTAAAAAAAATTATAAAATAGACCTGGGCTTCAATCCTAGCTCTGAAAACTTATTACCTGTGTCATGCTTAAGCTCTGTGACATTGGACAATTTCTCAAACTGTCCACATCTATGTTTTCACATCTATAAAAACAAGATAATAATAAACATTACCCTATAAAGTTGTTCTGAACCTTAAATGAGATAATCTATTAAAAGTGCTTGAAAACACGAAAAGATGCTCAATATCATTAGCTATTAGAGAAATGCAAATCAAAACCACAATGAGTTGGGGATGGGGGATGGGATTCTTTGTGGAAGAAAAGGAAATGTCCTCATATAGACTGTGGTTGTGAAGGCATGGCTATGTAATTATTCTGGGAACCACTGATTTTTTTACTTAGGACTGTATAATCTGCAAATAAAACTGCTTAAAAATGAGAGACAAAAACAAAAAACAAAAACAAAAACAAAATCAATCACTGTAATCTACCATATTAACAGTCTAGAAAAGAAAATTGCAAAATAAGCATTGACAAAAGTCAACACCTACTCCTGATGAAAACTCTCAGACATATAAGAATAGAGGTAAACTATCTCAACTTAATAAAGAGCACCTACAAAAAACAACAACCACTACTACTATACTTAAAAGTGAAAAATGAATGCTTTCCTTCTGTATAACTTAGTTAAGCTGCTGGAATACAATATTCCAGAAATGGAATAGCTTTTATAAAGGGAAGTTAGTAAATTACAAGTTTCCAGTTCAAAATCTGAGAAAATATTCAAATTATGGCACCAACAAGAGGTTACCTTCACAAAAGAAAGGCTGATGCAATCCAGAATATTGCTATTAGCAGAGAAGGCATGTGGCTGGAATGTGCTGATCCTTTGCTGCTGGGCTCCATTGTTTTCAGCTTGTTTCCTGTGGTTTCCACTCTAAGCATCTGTGGCCATTACTTAGTTCCTCTCAGACACAACTCTGGGCTTTGGCTTGCTTAACATCTCATGGGAAAGCACATGGTGACATCTGCTGGGCTCTGCCCATGTCCAGGCATCTGCTCTCTCTGTCAGTATTCCAAGCATCTCCAAACAGCCTTGTCTCTGTCAGCTCTGAAGTAACTGTTCTCCAAGCGTCTGCATTGTCTCTGAGTTTTCTCCAAAATGGTTCCTCTTTTAAAGGGCTCTAGTAAACTAATCAAGACTCACTCTGAATGGGCAGAGTCACATCTCCATCTAACAAAAGCCATACCCACAATTGGGCATGCCACATCTCTATGGAGATAATTTCATCAAAAGGGATTCTGCCCTACAAGACTGAATCAGGATTAAAGGACATGGTTTTTCTGGGGTTCATAACAGCTTCAAAGTGTACTCACTCTGAATGGGCAGAGTCACATCTCCATCTAACAAAAGCCATACCCACAATTGGGCATGCCACATCTCTATGGAGATAATTTCATCAAAAGGGATTCTGCCCTACAAGACTGAATCAGGATTAAAGGACATGGTTTTTCTGGGGTTCATAACAGCTTCAAAGTGGCACACCTGCTAAGATCAGGAACAAGACAAGGATGTTCACTTTTACCATCCTTATTCAACATAGTGGTAGAAGTTCTATGCCATAACACAAGAAAGGAGATAAAAGGCATACAAATCAGGAAGGAAAAAAATGCAGAAGACATGAATGTCTATACAGAAAATCTCAAGGAATCTATAAAAGAACTGCTAGAGTTAATAAGTGAATTCGGAAAGGTTACAGAATACAAGATAAACACACAAAAATGAATTGCAGTTCTATATACTAGCAATGAACACATAGACCAAAACTTAAAAAACAATACCATTAGAATCCCTCAAGGAATATTATGGAATACTTAAGGACAGATCTAACAAAACAGGTACAGAACCTGCTTGTTCAAAGGAAAGCTAAATAAATGAACAGTCCATAAATAAATCTAAATCTAATGGAAGAATCTCAGTTCTCCCAAAATCAATATACAGGTTTAATGCAATGACTATCAAAACCCCAGCAAGATATTTTTATAGATATAGATAAGATTATTCAAAAAATTACATGGACAGGTAAAGAAGTAAATAGTTAAAATGATTTTAAAAAATAATAATGAAATGGGAGGAGTTAGTCTTTCCCATTTCAAAACAGTAATCAAGATGTAATATTTGCTGAGGCATAGACACATAGATCAGTGAAACAGAATAAAAAATAAAACAGAACCACACAGATATGAGAAACTGAATTTTGACAAAGGTAAAAAGCAATTCAACAGAGAAAGAGAAAGCCTTTTCAACAAATGGTGTTGGAACAAATGGGTACATTTAGGGAAAAAAATTCAAACTATGTCTCATCACACTTTATATAAAAATTCACTCAAAATTGATCACAGACTCAAATATAAACTGTAAAACTGTAAATATTTTTTTAAATAGTAGAAAATCTTTGGCTAGGCAAAGTGTTCTTGGACTTGGCACCAAAAGGCATGATCCATAAAAAGGAAAACTGATAATGTAAACCTCATCAAAATGTAAAATGTGTGGTCTGCAAAAGAATGATTGGGAGAAAATATTTGCACATCATGTATTTGACAAAGAATATATCAGTCCTTTTCAAAATTCAACATTAAAAAACAATTCTATTAGAAAATGGGCCAAAGACATAAAGGATATTTCACTAAAAGGATCTACAGATGTTAAATAAGCACACGGAGAGATGTTCAAGATGATTAGCCATTAGGAAAATGCATATTAAAACCACATTAGAATATCACTATACATCTATCAGAATGGTTAAAATAAAAATAATGACAAAACCATATGCTGGTGAGGATATGGAGAAACTGGATCACTCATACACTGCTGATGGGAACGTCAAATATACCCACTCTGGAAAACAGTTCGGCAGTTTATTAAAATACTAAACATGCAATTACCATATGACCCAGCAACTGCATTACTATGCATTTATCCCAAAGGAAAAAGGAATTATGTTCACTCAGAAATAACCCAGATGTCCTTCAACAGGGAAATAGTTAAATAAACTGCAGTTACATTCGTATTATAGAACATTACTCAGCAATAAAAAGAAACTGACTGACCAATGATGTATACAAAAATCTGGATGAATTTCCAGAGAATTACACTGAGTGAAAAATGACGACCACAAAACATTATGTATTATATTGTACCATATGATATTCTTGAAAATAGAAAATTATAGAAATGGAGATTAGATTAGTGGTGACCAGAGGTTCAGGAAGGTGTGGGGTCATGAGAAAAGTGAATGTGGCTATAAACTGGCAACATGAGGATCACTTATGGTGATAAAAATATTCTGTATTTTGACTGTATGAATGTTAATAGGTGACTATGAGATTTTACTATAGTTTTGCAAAATTTCCTTTAGAGGAAATTGGTAAAAGTTATATGGTATCTTTCTGTATTATCCCTTACAATTGCATGGGAATCTACCATTACAGCCTATCTTCATTATTCATGGATTGCATATTTTCAAATTTATCTACTCACCAAAATGTATATGGAACCCCAAAATCCATATACAATGCTTCAGAATCCAAAAACCCTGGTCCTGACTATCCATTTTGTGTCTCCTGAGTTGCTTGCGCTTGGAATGCAGGCACTATGCTGTGGATTAAGCAGTTTACAGAGGAACCCCAGGCAAAAGGATTTGGGCCACCGGCCATCAGCCCTGTCTCAGTTACCGGCCAATAGCCAGCACCAATCTGCCAGCCATGTGAATAAAACATTTTGGAGGTAATCCCCCACCCTGTGAGATGACACCATGTGCAGAAAGACTTGCACTCTGGGCCCTGCCCAAAGTCCAGATTCATGAGCTAAATAAATGATTGTTGCTGTTTTAATATAATAAGTAAATAAAAAGAATTGAAGTCAAGATAATGATGTCACTTTGAGTAAATTGCTCATTAAGTATCAAATATATTACTTATTTAAGTAATTGAAATTAAGAGCTAATATTTCAAAATGGAAAATTTTGGACCTGATTTGATATTAATCAAGCCCAAAGTCTTTTTATCCTGAATCAGTACCTTATAATACTTATATTTAGTCAATAATTTCTTCTTGCTGCTTGAAATGAACAGTCTTAAAAACTGGCATTAAAAACAAACCAGATTACTTCCTGGAAGATGGTGGCTTAGTAAGACGCGCGGATCTTAGTTTCTTCTCCAGGACACCTACTAGGGGAGTAGAAACGATACAGAAAGCGCCCAAAGCCACAACAGAGATAAAAAAGACAGCGTACCCCATCCTGGAACGGCTGGCTGGCTGAGAGAAGCAGCTCGGGTGAGATCGCCGAGGCGCGCGGGCTTTACCGGGCGGGGTGGCAAGCGGCCGGAGTTACTCCCTTCCCCCTTCCCGGGCCGGCTGGGAGAATTGGAGAGGCGGTCCCCTGAAACCAAGGCGACTGGCGCCCACACCACGCGCAGCCCCTGGACCAACTGAGAGAATTGGATCGGAAACCCCCAGGCCGCGGAGAACGGTGACGGGTGGGGGAGGCCCCTTCCAAACCCGTGACTCCCGGGGAACGTGCACTCTCTCGGGCGGGCCGCTGCCGCTGGCGCCCTCCCGCCACGCTTGTTGCCCAGGGCCAATTAGGAAATTCGGACGGGCTCTTTCCCTGGCTGCGGCGACCAGCAACCCTCCCTGCGTTCGGACCGAGGGCCGGCTCAAGCCGCTTCGGCTAGTGAACCCCCAGGACAGCGAGAGTTTTCCAAAGTTTAAGGTCCCACAGCACCTTTTACTGGTGGGACCCGCAGGCAAACGTGTGCCACGAGCGCCACCTACTGGGCAGGATAAGAAAAACAGAACCCAGAGATTTCACAGAAAAATATTACAACCTTGCTGGGTCCAACACCAAGAGAAATCTGAATAAATGCCCAGACGCCAGCAGCAGAAGATAACTGTCCACGCTCAAAAGATTGAGAATATGGCTCAGTCAAAGGAACAAACCAATAGCTCAAATGAGACACAAGAGCTGAGACAACTAATGCTGAATATACGAACAGAAATGGAAAACCTCTTCAAAAATGAAATCGATAAATTGAGGGAGGACATGAAGAGGACATGGGCTGAACATAAAGAAGAAATAGAAAAACTGAAAAAACAAATTGCAGAACTTATGGAAGTGAAGGATAAAGTAGCAAACATAGAAAAAATAATGGATAGCTACAATGATAGATTTAAAGAGACAGAAGATAGAATTAGTGATTTGGAGGATGGAACATCTGAATTCTAAAAAGAAACAGAAACTATCGGGAAAAGAATGGAAAAATTTGAACAGGGTATCAGGGAACTCAAGGACAATATGAACCGCACAAATATACGTGTTGTGGGTGTCCCAGAAGGAGAAGAGAAGGGAAAAGGAGGAGAAAAACTAATGGAAGAAATTATCACTGAAAATTTCCCAACTCTTATGAAAGACCTAAAATTACAGATCCAAGAAGTGCAGCGCACCCCAAAGAGATTAGACCCAAATAGGCGTTCTCCAAGACACTTACTAGTTAGAATGTCAGAGGTCAAAGAGAAAGAGAAGATCTTGAAAGCAGCAAGAGAAAAACAATCCATTACATACAAGGGAAACCCAATAAGACTTTGTGTAGATTTCTCAGCAGAAACCATGGAAGCTAGAAGACAGTGGGATGATATATTTAAAATACTAAAAGAGAAAAACTGCCAACCAAGACTCCTATATCCAGCAAAATTATCCTTCAAAAATGAGGGAGAAATTAAAACATTCTCAGACAAAAAGTCACTGAAAGAATTTGTGACCAAGAGACCAGCTCTGCAAGAAATACTAAAGGGAGCACTAGAGTCAGATACAAAAAGACAGAAGAGAGAGATATGGAAAAGAGTGTAGAAAGAAGGAAAATCAGATATGATATATATAATACAAAAGGCAAAATGTTAGAGGAAAATATTATCCAAACAGTAATAACACTAAATGTCAATGGACTGAATTCCCCAATCAAAAGACATAGACTGGCAGAATGGATTAAAAAACAGGATCCTTCTATATGCTGTCTACAGGAAACACATCTTAGACCCAAAGATAAACATAGGTTGAAAGTGAAAGGTTGGGAAAAGATATTTCATGCAAATAACAACCAGAAAAGAGCAGGAGTAGCTATACTAATATCCAACAAATTAGACTTCAAATGTAAAACAGTTAAAAGAGACAAAGAAGGACACTATATACTAATAAAAGGAACAATTAAACAAGAAGACATAACAATCATAAATATTTACGCACCGAACCAGAATGCCCCAAAATACGTGAGGAATATACTGCAAACACTGAAAAGGGAAATAGACTCATATACCATAATAGTTGGAGACTTCAACTCACCACTCTCATCAAGGGACAGAACATCTAGACAGAGGATCAACAAAGAAATAGAGAATCTGAATATTACTATAAATGAACTAGACTTAATAGACATTTATAGGACATTACATCCCACAACAGCAGGATACACCTTTTTCTCAAGTGCTCATGGATCATTCTCAAAGATAGACCATATGCTGGGTCACAAAGCAAGTCTTAACAAATTTAAAAAGATTGAAATCTTACACAACACTTTCTCGGACCATAAAGGAATGATGTTGGAAATCAATAATAGGCAGAGTGCCAGAAAATTCACAAATACATGGAGGCTCAACAACACACTCCTAAACAACGACTGGGTCAAAGAAGAAATTGCAAGGGAAATTAGCAAATACCTCGAGGCGAATGAAAATGAAAACACAACATATCAAAACTTATGGGACGCAGCAAAGGCAGTGCTAAGAGGGAAATTTATTGCTCTAAATGCCTATATCAGAAAAGAAGAAAAGGCAAAAATTCAGGAATTAACTATCCATTTGGAAGAACTGGAGAAAGAACAGCAAGCTAACCCCAAAGCAAGCAAAAGGAAAGAAATAACAAAGATTAGAGCACAAATAAATGAAATTGAAAACATGAAAACAATAGAGAAAATCAATAAGGCCAGAAGTTGGTTCTATGAGAAAATCAATAAGATTGATGGGCCCTTAGCAAGATTGACAAAAAGAAGAAGAGAGAGGATGCAAATAAATAAGATCAGAAATGGAAGAGGAGACATAACTACTGACCTCACAGAAATAAAGGAGGTAATAACAGGATACTATGAACAACTTTACGCTAATAAATACAACAAATTAGAGGAAATGGACGGGTTCCTGGAAAGACATGAACAACCAACTTTGACTCAAGAAGACATAGATGACCTCAACAAACCAATTACAAGTAAAGAAATTGAATTAGTCATTCAAAAGCTTCCTAAAAAGAAAAGTCCAGGACCAGATGGCTTCACATGTGAATTCTACCAAACGTTCCAGAAAGAATTAGTACCAATTCTCTTCAAACTCTTCAAAAAAATCGAAGTGGAGGGAAAACTACCTAATTCATTCTATGAAGCCAACATCACCCTCATACCAAAACCAGGCAAAGATATCACAAAAAAAGAAAACTACAGACCAATCTCTCTAATGAATACAGATGCAAAAATCCTCAATAAAATTCTAGCAAATCGTATCCAACAACACATTAAAAGAATTATACATCATGACCAAGTAGGATTCATCCCAGGTATGCAAGGATGGTTCAACATAAGAAAATCAATTAATGTAATACACCATATCAACAAATCAAAGCAGAAAAATCACATGATCATCTCAATTGATGCAGAGAAGGCATTTGACAAGATTCAACATCCTTTCCTGTTGAAAACACTGCAAAAGATAGGAATACAAGGGAACTTCCTTAAAATGATAGAGGGAATATATGAAAAACCCACAGCTAATATCATCCTCAATGGGGAAAAATTGAAAACTTTCCCCCTAAGATCAGGAACAAGACAAGGATGTCCACTATCACCACTATTATTCAACATTGTGTTGGAGGTTCTAGCCAGAGCAATTAGACAAGAAAAAGAAATACAAGGCATCAAAATTGGAAAGGAAGAAGTAAAACTATCACTGTTTGCAGACGATATGATACTATACGTCGAAAACCCGGAAAAATCCACAACAAAACTACTAGAGCTAATAAATGAGTACAGCAAAGTAGCAGGTTACAAGATCAACATTCAAAAATCTGTAGCATTTCTATACACTAGTAATGAACAAGCTGAGGGGGAAATCAAGAAACGAATCCCATTTACAATTGCAACTAAAAGAATAAAATACCTAGGAATAAATTTAACTAAAGAGACAAAAAACCTATATAAAGAAAACTACAAAAAACTGCTAAAAGAAATCACAGAAGACCTAAATAGATGGAAGGGCATACCGTGTTCATGGATTGGAAGACTAAATATAGTTAAGATGTCAATCCTACCTAAATTGATTTACAGATTCAATGCAATACCAATCAAAATCCCAACAACGTATTTTTCAGAAATAGAAAAACCAATAAGCAAATTTATCTGGAAGGGCACGGTGCCCCGAATTGCTAAAAACATCTTGAGGAAAAAAAACGAAGCTGGAGGTCTCGCGCTGCCTGACTTTAAGGCATATTATGAAGCCACAGTGGTCAAAACAGGATGGTATTGGCATAAAGATAGATATATCGACCAATGGAATCGAATAGAGTGCTCAGATATAGACCCTCTCATCTATGGACATTTGATCTTTGATAAGGCAGTCAAGCCAACTCACCTGGGACAGAGCAGTCTCTTCAATAAATGGTGCCTAGAGAACTGGATATCCATATGCAAAAGAATGAAAGAAGACCCATCTCTCACACCCTATACAAAAGTTAACTCAAAATGGATCAAAGATCTAAACATTAGATCTAAGACCATAAAACAGTTAGAGGAAAATGTTGGGAGATATCTTATGGATCTTACAACTGGAGGCGGTTTTATGGACCTTAAACCTAAAGCAAGAGCACTGAAGAAGGAAATAAATAAATGGGAACTCCTCAAAATTAAACACTTTTGTGCATCAAAGAACTTCATCAAGAAAGTAGAAAGACAGCCTTCACAATGGGAGACAATATTTGGAAATGATATATCAGATAAAGGTCTAGTATCCAGAATTTATAAAGAGATTGTTCATCTCAACAACAAAAAGACAGCCAACCCAATTACAAAATGGGAAAAAGACTTGAACAGACACCTCTCAGAAGAGGAAATACGGATGGCCAAGAGGCACATGAAGAGATGCTCAATGTCCCTGGCCATTAGAGAAATGCAAATCAAAACCACAATGAGATATCATCTCACACCCACCAGAATGGCCATTATCAACAAAACAGAAAATGACAAGTGCTGGAGAGGATGCGGAGAAAGAGGCACACTTATCCACTGTTGGTGGGAATGTCAAAGGGTGCAACCACTGTGGAAGGCAGTTTGGTGGTTCCTCAAAAAGCTGAATATAGAATTGCCATACGACCCAGCAATACCATTGCTAGGTATCTACTCAAAGGACTTAAGGGCAAAGACACAAACGGACATTTGCACACCAATGTTTATAGCAGCATTATTTACAATTGCAAAGAGATGGAAACAGCCAAAATCTCCATCAACAGAAGAGTGGCTAAACAAACTGTGGTATATACATACGATGGAATATTATGCAGCTTTAAGACAAGATAAACTTATGAACCATGTAATAACATGGATGGACCTAGAGAATATTATGCTGAGTGAATCCAGCCAAAAACTAAAGGACAAATACTGTATGGTCCCACTGATGTGAACGGACATTCGAGAATAAACTTGAAATATGTCATTGGTAACAGAGTTCAGCAGGAGTTAGAAACAGGGTAAGACAATGGGTAATTGAAGCTGAAGGGATACAGACTGTGTAACAGGACTAGATACAAAAACTCAAAAATGGACAGCACAATAATACCTAATTGTAAAGTAATCATGTTAAAACACTGAATGAAGCTGCATCTGAGCTATAGGTTTTTGTTTTGTTTTGTTTTGTTTTGATTTTACTATTATTACTTTTATTTTTTTCTCTATATTAACATTCTATATCTTTTTCAGTTATGTTGCTAGTTCTTCTAAACCAATGCAAATGTACTAAGAAATGATGATCATGCATCTATGTGATGATGTTAAGAATTAATGATTGCATGTGTAGAATGGTATGATCTCTAAATGTTGGGTTAATTTCTTTTTTTCCGTTAATTAAAAAAAAAAAAAAAGAGAGAAGGGATAATTGGAGATGAAGGGATACAGACTGTACAACGGGACTGGATATAAAAACTCAGAAATGGACAGCACAATACTACCCAATTGTAATGCAATTATGTTAAAACACTGAATGAAGCTGCATGTGAGGTATAGGTTTTTTGTTTTTGTGTTTTTTGTTTTTTTTTTCTTTCTATTATTGTTTTAATTCTTATTCTGTTGTCTTTTTATTTCTTTTTCTAAATTGATGCAAATGTACTAAGAAATGATGAATATGCAACTATGTGATGTTATTAAGAATTACTGATTGTACATGTAGATTGGAATGATTTCTAATTGTTTTGTTAATTCTTTTTTTAATTAATAAAAAAAATAAAAAAAAAATAAAATAAAATTAAAAAAAAAAAAAAAAAAAAAAAAAAAAAAAAAAACCAAAGAGGCTGCAAGGGTAACTCAGTTATTACAATTCTTGCCTGTCATGCCAGAAACCCGGGTTTGGTTCCCAGAACCTGCAGATGCCAAAAAAATAAATAAATAAACCAAAGAAAGTCAGTTTCTGTTACTGTATGACAGATAAAACTTATCTTTTCCATTAAGCTTCTAGTTTAGTAGAGTGGTGTTTAAAACGATGGCTCGGTGATTAAAATAAACAAACAAAGGAAAACAGCATTTAGACAGAAATACACACCCATACAATGTAAACTTTATAAAGCAAAGTGATTCCATATTACCAGTTAGTAGGAATGCATCAATGATGCACATTTTTCTGTCTTGAGTATTTGAAAAAACTGGCAATATGAAAAACTATAGAACACCTTCAACAATCACTAGATTACAGATGCATTTTTTTAAATTTTTTTATTAATGAAAAAAAATTACAGGAAAGAAACACAAACATTCCCAATATGTGATCATTCCATTCTACATATATAATCAGTAATTCACAATATCATCACATAGTTGCATATTCATCATGATGATCATTTCTTAGAACATTTGCATCAATTCAGAAAAAGAAACGAAAAGACAACAGAAAAATAAAATGAAAACAGAAAAAAAACATACACACCATACCCCTTACCCCTCCCTTTCATTGATCATTAGCATTTCAAACTAAATTTATTTTAACATTTGTTCCCCCTATTATTTATTTTTATTCCATGTGTTCTACTCATCTATTGACAAGGTAGATAAAAGCAGCATAAGACACAAGGTTTTCACAATCACACAGTCACACTATGAAAGCTACATCATTACACAATCATCATCAAGAAACATGGCTACTGGAACACAGCTCTACATTTTTAGGCAGTTCCTCCAGCCTCTCCATTTCCTCTTGGATAACAAGGTGATATCTACTCAATGCATAAGAATAACCTCCAGGACATTGACACTTTGTCTCATTTCCCTCTTCCCCCTTTTGGTCAAGAGGATTTTCTCAATCCCTTGATGCTAAGTCCGAGCTCATTCTAGGATTTCTGTCCCACGTTGCCAGGAAGGTCCACACTCCTGGGAGTCATGTCCCACGTAGACAGGGGGGAGGATGGTAAGTTTGCATGTTGTGTTGGCTGGAGAGAGAGACCACATCTGAGCAACAAAAGAGGTTCTCTTGGAGGTGACTCTTAGGCCTAATTTTAAGTAGGCTTGACCTATCCTTTGTGGGGTTAAGTTTCATATGAACAAACCCCAAGACTGGGGGCTCAGCCTATAGCTTTGGTTGTCCACACTGCTTGTGAGAGTATCAAGAATTCAACTTGGTGAGGTTGAATTTTCCCCTGTTCTCACCATTCCCCAAAAGGGACTTAGCAAATACTTTTCCGCTCACTGATCAAATCACTCTGGGATTCATTGGGCATCACTCTGGACAAACCAACATACAGATGCATTTTTAAATGTTTTTTATTGTTAAATATAACATATACACAAAGAAAAGAAAAAAAAACAATGATTTTCAAAGCACCCTTCAACAAGTAGATACAGAACAAATTTCAGAGTTTATTATGGGTTACCATTCCACTATTTCAAATTTTTACCTCTAGCTGCTTCTAAACACTGAAGACTAGAAGAAATACTTGTTTTCTTTTTTGTGAAAAATAACATATATACAGAAAAGCAATAAATTTCAAACATCACAACAATTAGTTGTAGAACAGATTTCAGAGCTTGGCTGAAATGGTGGTATGCTATGGGTTACCATTCCACCCCTTTGGAATTTTTTCTTTCTTGCATGCTATATGGCAGGGGTCACATTTCATTCTTTTTCCATGTGAGCATACTGTTATTACAGTACCATTTGCTGAATTTTTGTTTCATTGCTGTTGGTTTCTTTGTTTTGTTTTGGGAAGTGCATGGGCTGGGAATCAATCCTTGGTCTCCCACGTGGCAGGCGAGAATTCTACCACTGAACTACTCTCGCACCCCTCCTTTTAGATCTTACTACTAGCTGCTCTAAGATACTGGAGACTAAACAAAATGTCAATATAATGATTCAGCATTCATACTCGTTTGTTAAATCCAACCTTCTCTGTATAACTTCACCATCACCTTTGATTTTTTTCTCAATCTTTAGGGGTATTTGGGCTATGCCCATTCTAACCTTTTCATGTTGAAAGGGGCTGTCGATATGGGATAGGGGGGTAGAACTATTTGATGTTCTGGAGTGGCTGGCCCCTCTAGGTTTCAGGACTTAATGGGTCCAGGGACCCATCTGGAGGTTGTGGGTTTCTGGAATATTACCCAAGTGCATGGAACCTTTTTAGAATCTTATATAATACCCTAGGTGTTCTCTAGGATCAGCTGGAATAGTTTTGGTTGGAGTTTGGCAAGTTATGGTGGGTAGCAAGGTCTCACTGAAGCTTGCATAACAGTGCCCTCAGAGTACCCTCTAGACTCTATTTGAACCCTCTCAGCCACTGGCACCTTATTTATTATACTTCTTTTTTGATATTTTTTAAAACTTTAAATTCAAATAGAGAATCAAATGATACTCAATTTGTAGCACCACTAGCTCCCTAATTTCAAAAGTTACAAGCCTCAGAAATAATAGTAAGAAAATCAGTAGTGTATTAATAGTCAAAGGAAACTCAACTTGGTTAAAGTCAACTCTTGGCTATCATTTTCAACATATTCAGTTTCATCCAAGTCATCTTCTTTAACCATTAAATAAGGAAAAAAGTATGATAAAACACAGGAAAGCTACCTCAAATTGAATCAATTTGAGTGATCTTCTCTTGCAAGGAAAAATGAAGACATTAAGGATAAATTAACAAATTTTGTTTCTTTGCTTAAAATAGAGCAAATTGGAATACTATATTCAATGCATTGTTCCTTGGGCAGGAGAGGATAGGATCAAAGTTTATAGTCTCAATTACTTAGAAAAAAATTTATAAATTACAAAATTTATAATTTTAAATAAATTTAAGAGGACTGAACTCATATTGAATGTATCATTTGATCATAATATATTAAAAAGAAATAAAAATAAGATAGATATATTTGTAAACATAACATATATATTGTAACACTTCTAAATAACCCATAAGTCAAAGAAGAAATCATAAAGAGAATTAGAAAATAATTCGAAGTGAAAGTAATAAAGGGAAAAAAACAATAATATGTCAGAATTTATGATTCAGCTAAAACATCAGAGATAGTGTCATTTATAACTTTAAATTGCTATATTATCCTGACAATTTCCCAGAAAAATTAAAACTTATATTGACACAAAAAACCACACACATGGTTTATAGCAGCTTTACTGGTAATAGCCCCAAACCTGAAATGACCAAAATGTCCTCTGAGAGGTGAATGATTCAACATATTACATGCATCCTTGGTATGTATTCCATTGCATGACATTCTCAAAATGACAAAATTATAGAGATGGAGAACACATTACTGGTTTCCAGAGACCCAGGATGGTAGGTGGAAAAAGCAGTTATGATTCTTAAGGGATTAGCATGAGAGAGATCTTTGTGGTGATAGAAAATTTCTTATCTTGACTGCATATGTGACAAAATGGCAAAGAAACACACACACACACACACACACACACACACATTGTACCAACAGTAATTTTCTGGTTTTGATATTGTATGCTAGTTATGAAAGATAAATCCATTAGGAGAAACTGGTTGAAAAGTACACAAAAACTCTCTGCTATTTTTGCAACTTTCTGTGGATTTATAATCATTTCAAAATAAAATGCAAAAAATAAAACAACCCTTCTCTAATTGTTATACTGGAAAAGAAGAAATATGCAAAATCAATGATATATGCTTCAAACATAAGCCAAAAATAACAACGAAAACTCTGGACAAAATACAAAAAGCAACTACCTGAGGACCCTTTAAAATAAATAAAAGCAGGTAAATTATGAACAGGAGTCAAAATGTAGAGAAGTAACTCATAAGGGGACACCCACCCCCACCCCTATTGTGGACCAGAGAATGTGAAGGAAATCCCATAGAAAAAAGACTGGAGAAGTGGATGCCCTAATTCTGTGCTTGAACCTACACAATTCCCTGGCTCACATCTGAGCTGTATATCTGCAGGTAGATCCATGGCAGCATAGGGAAAGGCTTTGAAAACTAAGATTTAAACCACCACTAAGTCATAGCCTAATCCTTAAGTGACACATACACAGGACAGATATAAAGCAAAAGCTTTGAAAGCTGAACTGAGATCTGAATGATCAGTTACAGAAAGCATGACAGTACTTTCTCTCTCTGAACCAAACTGGTAAATTGCCCACTAAAACGAAATACAAATCAACATTCTCCAGAGGTTTTAAACAGGATCCAGAGTCGATATAACACAACATTCAAACTGCCCAGAATATAACTAAAAGCTATTCAGCACATAATGAATCAGGGAAATGTGACCAATAATCAAGGAAAATACAAACAACAGATTTCAACCACAAGATGACCAAGATGGTGAAATAATCTGACAGACTTCACAACAGCTATTATAACTATGTTCCATGAGGTAAAGAAAAACACACTTGCAAGTAATGGAAACAGACATTCTCAACTGAGAACCAGAAACTAAAAAAATAAAAAGGAAAAGAAAGTCTAAAAGAAAAACTTGGAACTGAAAAATATAGTATCTATCCCACTGATCTTTCTGACTACCTTATGCCAGTACTATACTGTTTTGATTACTGTAAATTGTAGTAAATTTGAGATCAAGATGTGTTAATCCTCCAGTTTTATTATTCTTTTCCCAAGATTGTTTTGGCTATTCAGGATGCTTTGCAATTCCATATGAATTTTAGGATCAGCTTCTCAATTACTGCAAAAATGGTGATTGGAATTTTTATCGGGCTTGCACTGAATTTATAGGTCAACTTGGGGAGTTCTGCCATCTTAACAATATTAAACCTTTCAATCCATGAACACAGGATATCTTTCCATAAATGGAATATTATTCAGCCGTAAAATAAATGAATACATGGTACAATATAGTTAAACCTCGAAAACATTATGCTCTGAAGAGTTATGGTCAGTTATTTTGCAGACTGTCTTCTCCACTGGGATTTGTCTAATGTTTATGTCATGATTAGACTGGGGTCACGGGTTTTTTGAGAGACAGACTACGGCGCTAAGTAACATTCTCATCAAACCCTATCAAAGGTACATGCTATCAACTGATAACATTGACTTTGATCTCCTGGCTGAGGTACTGCTTCTCAGGTTCCTCCACTACAAAGTTACTCCCCCTACCCCCAACCCTTTCTATACCATATTCTTTAGAAGGAAGTCACTATGTAGCATGTACTCTTAAGAATCATAAATCATGGAGTTATGCTCCACCTCTCTGAATTATTTGGAATGCTTCTGCACAAGTCAATAATATTTTAAAATATGCAAAAAAAAAAAAAGATCTCTCTACCCCCATTCCACACTAAAAAAAAGGAGGGGGGGGGGCGAGACACCAAAAGAGTAATAGCAATAAGATTAGTGGTCATTTTTATTTTCTTCATTTCATTTTTATGTATTCCCCAATTGTTTTAATAAGTATTTCTTACTTACATGAGGAGATTTGTTTTTTAATCATGCCTACCATTATCATAACCCTAAGAATTATTTATCTCTCTAGTCATACTCCATATCAAAAGGGGAAAGAAAACTTGCTAGTCTAATATAATAAATTCATATATTAATTTGAAAAATCTTGGTTCTTATGACAAAGACTAATATTAGGACAATATAAGTCCATGTTGTGGACTTAAAAAATTTATATTCCATACAATCTCTTGTACAACTACAGGAAAATAAAGGAATAAACCAAAAAAAAAAAGGAGAGAGAAAAACGTGGACACAGAGGGAAAACAGCTAAGTGAAGATGACAGACGCAGTTTGCAGTTATCCTGCCAGAAGCCAAGGAGCACTTGGAGCTAACAAAAGCTTTAAGAGGCAAGGAAGGATCCTCCCCCAGAAATACCATGGTATATAAATACAATACAATATTAAATAGTCTTTAAAAATAAATACTGGGTGGGCCACAGTGGCTCAGCAGGCAGAATTCTCACCTGCCATGGCAGAGACCTGGGTTCGATTCCTGATACCTGCCCATGAAAAAAAGACTGAAAACTAAAACTATATAAAAATACGGAAAATACTAAAAATTACTTAATACAATCTAACACAATCTGACATCAGGGTACTAGAAATAAGATCTATTACAGAATATCTAATATATCACTGTCTACATTTTAGTATAAAAAGCATATCATATGCATATACATATGACCACTACGACATAAAAATTAAAACATGTTTAAACGATTAAAGAGATTTATTAAAACAAAAATTGTTTTGGTAAGTTGATGGACTTGTGAATAATCTTTTGCTAAAATTGGTAAAAACGTTTTTCATCTGGTTCTGTATGTCTTCAACTAAAGTAATTACGCTTTATATATTAGTCTTCATGATATTAAGCAACTTAACTTTGTGTGTATATGTAACTTACACGTGAGGTTCCCTCATTGCTCCAAAAGGCCTCTAAAACATCAGCAGAGAAATAAGAAAGGGAAGAGGTTCAAGTTAAGGTGCCCTCTTGGCATCACTGTAGTAGTAGCAACAGTGACTTGGCAGAGTGGCCAGGAGAGCTATATTAACTAATGATATACTTGAGGATTCTCTGAACAGCAAACAATTACTGACTTGCATTTGTGTTCTTCAGATTTTTCAAATAAAATCAGGGCACGTGAAAATACAATACAGAAAACAGAGTTAGATATACTTTTTGTTTAGCAAATATTTTTAACTAATTTTTTTTCAGTAGAGGACTTTCTAGATGATTATATAAATAAAAATATAGAATCTGTGAAAAACATGGCATGTCCATGAACAGTGAAGAAACCTTGACTAGAATTCAGTGTCTTTTTTGTTTGTTTTATTTTTACACTCTTCCTTACCTACTCACCCTCTCCCCTGTAATCTCTAATCTGTTGTCTATCTCTTTCAATTGTCATTTCTAATTATCTCTTATAAGTGACACAAAACAACTCTTGTCCTTATGTGTCTTGCTTATTTCACTGAGAATAATTTTTCAAGGTTAATCCATGTTGCAGCATTGTCTCTTAACCTCATTTTTTTCTTATGACCCAGTAATATTTCTTATGGCTCTATGTAGTACATTTTGCTTATGCAGTCATTCGTTGATGGACATTCAGTTGTTCTCAGCTTTTGACTATTGTAAATAATGATGCTATAAATACTAGTATACAAATACCTGTTAGCAACCTGGTTTCACTTTCTTTTGTATATACCAAGAAGCGAGGTCAATTGGTAATCTATATTTAACTTTCTGAAGAACTACCATATTGCTTTCCACAGTGGCTGCACTATTTTTTATTCCCACCAACAATGCAGTAGAGTTCCAATTTCAACATAAATTCCCTAAAGCTTATTTTCTATTTTTTAAAGAAATTAATTTCTAAGAAAATATTTCATTCCAATTTAAAAGACTCACACTAAGAATACTCCACAGTATTTAGGATTAGAAAGATCTCCCTCTTACCAGAGGTAAAATCTTAAACAAGTTACCAAACTTCTTTCTCTAAGCCTCCATTCCTCTCAATTTTTAATGGAGCGAATAATACTTACCTCAAAAGACAGTGACAAGATTTAAATGAGGTAATATACAAAGCTTGTAATAGTACCTTAACACATTGGAGGCACTTGAGAAATGTTTTTCTTTTTCCTTTCTGCATGGAGGGTTATTACTTCCTGAGCAGTAAGCTACTTTCCTAAAGGCAGATAGATTATGCTTTTGAAGTCTTAGTTTACAATTCTTAGTCGGAATTAAAGAAAAAAACATAGTCATTTGGGTTTGTTAGAGAATGGGCTTGTTTAAATAAACTCAAAATTCTAAAATAGAAATGACAAGCAGTTTTTTTATGCCAAAGAAACTCAGTAAAATGTTGACAAGTGGAATGCCCTTTTCCTTTCTTTAAATTTCTTTTTATTGGTGTACTTTCATTTTAAGAACAAGATTTTCAGCTGACATTAGTTTATGGAAATTTCAACTCAGCCAGCAAAGCAATTAATCCAAAAGCTAAGAATCTTTGGCAAAAACAAAAAACCGCAGTCTCAAAAAATGAGTGAAAATCTTATTTTTACACAGAGAATACAGGATTTTACTCCAACTAGATAATCATTTAAAATATTTCACTATAGAAGCTCAAGGACATACCTACAAGTCAAAGTTACAAAAACCCGTGTACACTAAAACAAGAGAGTTTAACAACCGTGCAACTCAGAGTGAATGGATCTGGAATGCAGTTTTTTTTTCGTTGTGGTTTTAATTGGTGAAGTAGGCTTCAACACTTGATTCAACCTTCATTTCTAATTTTCTTCAGTAATTAATATTTTAAAGTTAAAGTGAGTAATTGTTTTTCTTTTTACTTTTTTAAATAACAAAGCTTAAGGTAACTACTTAAATTATTTTCCTAATGCTCTTTTATGGATGTAAATTAATATTAAAAACTAACAGATGCCTGAAAGAAATCTAAATGTTCATTTTCAAAGTAAAATCAAATACATATATTCTGTTCCCAGTGCCTGCCCATGAAAAAAAAATCAAATACATACAGTCCCCATGACATTCCAAAATATATTTGAACTACAAGTCTTGGAAAGCCATCTTTTCCTATCTATTACACTACAAATTAATTTCAAATGCAAAGTTTTATTGGGGAAAAAATATAAATATGCACCTTCCTTCAACTAAAAATGATGCACCAGCTTTCAAATGAAAACTACAAAGAACTAATTTTGAGGCATTATTTTTTTAAAGCATTTAAAAATTATTATGTCCACTATATGTAAACTTAAAACCAAGTCATCTGATAATATAGATCAATGGGAACAGAACAGAGAGTCTAGAAATAAACCCTTGCATTTATGATCAATTGAGTTCAGGCAATTCAGTGGGGGAAAGGATAGCCTTTTCAACAAATGGGGCTGGGCAATTGATACCCACATGCAAAAAGTTTAATGCTTCTCAAGGTGTTTTCATATTGCCTCCCCTAGGAGTCTTTCTAGACATTTTTAACCTATATGTACCTTCCCCCATGAAATTTTAATCCACAGATATACTGTACATCTGTTTTTGTACTACATATAAGCCTATGCTTTACACATTAAAATAGTAAGATTTTTCTGGCCCCCTAGAATCAATTTTCACCCTCTGAGAAGCAATGTTGCCCCACTGGAAAAGCATGAGAATTTTAACTCACACATACCTACAAATTAACTCACAATGCATCATAGTAAAAAACATAAAAGCCAAAATGACAGAACTAGAAAAATGAGAGGAGAAAATCTTAAGGACCTTTGAGTAAACAAAGAGCTCTTACATACACCAAAAGCACAACCCATAAAAGAACAAACTGATAAACTGAACTTCACCCAAATTAAAAACTTTTGTAGTTCAAAGGACATCATTAAGAAAGTGAAAAGGTAAGACACGGACTGAGAGAAAATATTTGCAAATCATATATCTGATAAAAGACTTGTACTTAAAAGTATATAAATAACTCTTAACAAGTAAATAACACAGAACAAACCAATTTAAAAATGGGCAGAGGATTTAAACGGACATTTATCAAAGAAAATATACAAATGCTAATAAGAACATAAACAGAACCTCACAAATCATTAGTAGTTAGGGAAAAGCAAATTAAAACCATAATGAGGTAGCAGAACAAACCTTTTAGAATGGCTAAAATTAAAGCCTGGCATACAAAGTGCTGGAGAGGATATCAAAGAACTGAAACTCTCATATACTACCAGTAGCAGTGTAAAATATTACAACTCTTTTGGAAAATGGTTTGGAAATTTCCTAAGAAGTTAATCATATCTACCAAATTGTGGTATATCATATAACGGAATATTACTCAGAAATAAAAAGAATGAACTGTTGATGTAAGTAACTCAGATGAATCTCAAAATAGTTATGTTGGGTAAAGGTAGATGGACCGAAAAAAAAAAATGTACATACTATATGTTCTAGTTTGCTAGCTGTTGGAATGCAATATACCAGAAACAGAACGGCTTTTAAAAAGGGGAATTTAATAAGTTGCTAGTTTACAGTTCTAAGGCAGAGAAAATGTCCCAATTAAAACAAGTCTATAGAAATGTTCAATCTAAGGCATCCAAGAAAAGATACCTTGGATCCAGAAGCTGATGACATTCACCATTTCTCTCTCAGCAGAAGGGTACATGGTGAACATGGCAGCATCTGCTGCCTTTCTCTCCAGGCCTCTTGCTTTATGAAGCTCCCCGGGAGGCATTTTCCTTCTTCATCTTCAAAAGTCCCTGATGGTAGATTCTCTGCTTTGTGGTTCTGCGGGTTCTGAAGCTTTCTCCAAAATATTTCTTCTTTTATAGAATTCCAGTAAACTAATTAAGACCATCTTAGAATGGGTGGAGACACATCTCTATCTAATCGTGTTTAATACCCACAACTTACCGAGTCACAAGTCCGTGGAGATAACCTAATCAAGTTTCCAACTTATAGTAATGAACAGGGATTAGAAGAAATCATTGCTCCCACAAGATTGATTAGGATTAATGCATGGCTTTTTTAGAGTACATAAATCCTTTCAAACCAGCATAATATATAATTCCATTCATATAAAATTATAGAAAATGTAAACTAATCTATAGTGACAAAAGTAGATCACTGGTTTCCTGGAAGGAGTGGGCAGGGGCAAGAAGGAGTGATTACCAACAGACACAGAGAAACCTCTCAGTAACAGATTTACTAACATAATTATGTTGACACTTCACAGGTATAATATATATCAAATTTGTCCAACTTTGTGTATTAAATATGTAAAATTTATTCTACATCCATTATCTTTCAATAAAGCTCTTAAAAAAAAACTGAAGGACAGAAATAATTAAAATCAAACATGAAACAGAGGACATTTCTACTGACCTCACACAAATAAAAGGGATTGTAAGAGGATACTATAAACAACTGCACACCAGCAAATTAGATAACCAGGATAAAATGGCAAATTCCTAGAAACAGATACACTACCTACATTGGCTGAGGAGGAAATTGCTCTCACCAGACTAATAATAAAGAGACTGAGTCAGTCATCAAAAACCTCCCAACAAAGAAAAGTCCAGACCAGAAGGTTGAACAGATGAATTTTACTAAACATTCCAAGAAAAATCAACACCCACTCAAACTCTTTCAAAGCCTGATGAGGAGAGGACACTCCCTAACTCATTTTATGAGGCCAACGTCACCCTTGTATCAAAGCCAGTTAAAGTTACCAAAGAAAATTACAGACCAATATACCTTGTGAATATAGATGCAAAAATAAAATAAACAAACATGTGAACCTAATTCAACTGCACAATAAAAGAATCATACCATAATCAAGGGGAATTTTTCCCAAGTATACAGGGTGGGTCAACATAAGAAAATCAATTAATGTAATATACCACACTAACAGAATAAAGGGAAAAGAAGAACAACAAAAAAAAATCACTATCTCAATGGAGCAGAAGAGGCATCTGACAAATTCCAGCACCCCTTCTTGTAAAAAACACTTAGAAAACTAGGAACAGAAGGAAACTTCCTCTACATGATAAAGCACATATATGGAAAACCCACAGTTAACATCATACTCACTGGTGAAAGACTGAAAGCTTTCTCCTAAAATCAGGTACTAGACAAGGATCCCCACTGTTCTAGTTTGCTAGCTGCCAGAATGTAACACACCAGAGATGGATTGGCTTTTAATAAAGGGGGATTTATTTCGTTAGTTCTTCAGAGGAAAGGCAGCTAACTTTCAACTGAGGTTATTTCTTACATGGGAAGGCTCAGGGTGATCTCTGCTGGCCTTCTTTCCAGGCCTCTAGGTTCTACCAGTTTTCCCCAGGGTGTTTTCTTTCTGCATCTCCAAAGGCCTGGGCTGAGCTGCAAGTGCTGAGATAAGGTATGCTGAGCTGCTTGGGCTGTGCTACGTTGAGCTCTCTCATTTAAGCACCAGCCAACAAACTCAATCATTCATTGCAGCAGGTACGCCTCCTAGCCAACTGCAGATGTAATGAGCAACAGATGAGGTTCACATACCATTGGCTCATGTCCACAGTAACAGAACTAGCATGTTCACCTGGCCAAGTTGACAACTGAATCTAACTACCACACCCACTAACATCACTATTACTCAACACTGTACTGGAAGTTCTAGCCAGGACAGTGAGGCAAGAGAAAAAAATAAAAAGGATCCAAATTGAAAAGGAAGACGTGAAACTTGCCCTACTTGCAGATGACATGATCTTATATTCAGAAAATCCCAAAAATTCACAACACAACCTTTAGAACTAATAAACAAATGCAGCAAAATGGCAGGGTACAAGGTCAGCATACAAAAATCAGTAATGTTTCTATACACTAGTGATGAACAACTTGAAGAAAAAATTAAGAAAAAGATTTCATTTACAGTTGCAACTAAAAGAATCAAGTATCTAGGAATAAATCTAACCAAGGATGTAAAGGACTTGTATGCAGAAAACTACAAAACATTGTTAAAAGAAATCAAAGGAGACCTACATAAATGGAAGGCATTCCATGTTCATAATTGGAAGATTAAAAATTGTTAAGATGTCAACTCTACCCAAAGAGATTTACAGGTTCAATGCAATCCATTCAAAGTTCTAATAGCTTTCTTTGCAGAAACAGAGAAGTCTTTCATCAAATTTATATGGAAAAGGAAGAGGTCTCAAATAGTCAAAGTCATCTTAAACAGAAGAACAAAGTTGGAGGACTCAGACTTCACGACCTTAAAACTTACTACAAAGGCACAATAATTAAAACATCATGGTAGTGGTACAAGGGCAGATATAATAGAACACTGGAATTGAGCTGAGAGCTCAGAAATAAACCATCACATTTATAACCATATTAGTTTGCTACTGCTGCCAGAATGTAATATAGCAAAAATGGAATGGCTTTATGTTATAGCCTGCTAGCTGCCACGATTCTAAGGCCATGAGAATGTCCCAAATAAGGCACCAACAAGAAGTTACCTTCACTCAAGAAAGGCTGATGCTGTGCAGAACACCTCTGTCAACTGGGAAGGCATGTGGCTGGCACCAGCTGCTTCATGTTCCAGGTTCTGTTGCTTCTTGCTTCTGATGCCAGTAGTTTCTTCTCTAAGCATCTATGGGCATTCACTGAGCTCCTTTGGGACACAACTCTGGGTTATGTCTTGCTTAGCATCTCATGGGAAGGTTCATGGCAACATCTGCTGGGCTCCAACCATGTCTAGGCATCTGCTCTCTCTGTCAGCACTCCAAGCATCTCCAAATATGTGTCTCTGTCAGCTCTGAAGCAACTGTTTTCCAAGCATCTACATCTAAGGTTTCTCCAAAATGCTTCCTCTTTTAAAGGACTCTTGTAAATTCATCAAGACCCACCCTGAATGGGTAGAATCACAGCTCCACCTAAAAGGTCATACTCACAATTAGGCATGTCACATCTCCATGGAGATAATCTAATTAAAAGTTTCCACCCTAAAATATTGAATCAAGGTTAAAGGAAACAGCTGCCCCCACAAGATTGGATCAGGATTAAAACATGGCTTTTCTGGGAGTACACAAGAGTTTCAAACCAGCACAGTAACCAACTGATTTTTGGCAAGGGAGCAAAGACCATTGTATTGGAAAATAATAGCCTCTTCAACAAACAGTAGGGGAAAACTGGATATCCATTTGCAAATAAAAAAGAGAGAGAGAGGGCCCTTGACTCACACCATATACAGAAATCAACTCAAAATGGTTCAAAAACCTAAATATAAGAACTAGAACTATAAAACTCCTAGAAGGAAGCAGAGAAAAGCATCATCAGGACCTCATGTTAGGCAGTGGCTTCTTAGACTTTATACCAAAAGCACAAGCAACAAAAGAAAAAATAGATAAATGGGACCTCATCAAAAGTAAAATCTTTTGTGTAAAGGACTTCACCATGAAAGTAAAAAGACAACCTATACAATGGGAGAAAATGTTTGGAATCCAGATATCCAATAAGGGATTCTTATCTAGAATATATAAAGAAATCCTACAATTCAACTACAAAAAGACAGACAACCCAATTTAAAAATGAGCAAAAGACCTGAATAGACATTTCTCCAAAGAAGATAAACAAATGGACAAAAAGCACATGAAAAGATGTTCAAATCATTAACCCTTATGGAAATGTATGTCAAAACCACAATGAGATATCATTTCACACCCACTAGAATGGCTGTTAAGAAAATGGAAAGTAACAAGTATTAGAGTGGATGTAGAAAAAAAGGGTCACCATTCCTTGTTGGTGAGAATGTAAAATGGTGCAGTCATTGTGGAAAACAGTTTGGCAGTTTCTCAGAAAGTTGAGTTAGAATTACTATATGAGCCAGAAATTCCATTTCTAGGAATATATTCAAAAGAACAGAAGGAGGGACTCAAACAGGTATCTGCACACTGATGTTACAGTGGCAGTATTCACAATTGCCAAAAGAAGGAAGCAACCATCAACGAATGAATGGATAAACAAAATGTGGTGTGTGTGTGTGTATGTATATATATACATACACACATACACATGCAATGAAATATTAGTCAGCCATAGAATGAAACTAATTTCTGATACATGCAACAACATGAATGAACCTTGATGATACCATGTTGGGTGAAATAAGCTAGACACAAAAGGACAAATATTCAATGATCTCATTTATATGAAATAACTGGAATAAGCAAATTCATAAAGTCAGACGCTAGAACACAGGTGATCAGGGGTCAGAGTGGGTAAGGAATGGGAAGTAAATTCTTAATTGGTGAATAGTTTCTATTTGGGGTGATAGGAAAGTTTTGGTAATCTGTAGTGGCCATAACACAACGTTGTGAATGTAACTAACATGACTATATTATGTTTCTGTATGTAGTCAAAAGGGGAAATTGTAAATGATATATATGTTGCTAGAATTTAAGGACAAAAAACAACAAAGGACTGCACAACACAAATAGTGAACCCTAATGTAAACCATGGAGTACAGTTACAAGTACAATTATAATAATGTTTTTTTATCAGTTGTAACAAATAAACCCACACTAATGCAAGGTGTTAATAATGGAGGGGAATATGGAAAGTCTGTATTTTATGCCTGATTTTTCTGTAAACCTACAACTTCTGTAATTAAAAAAAAGTCAGGTGACAAAAAAATTAAGATCTCAGGTAAAATTTCTGTATTTTAGAAAGATTTCAACATTAGGAAATTAAACAGAAAATATATTCCTCTTTACACAGTCCAGTCAATGCAAATAACCTCAAAACTCTAGAGTCTGTGAACACTGTGGAGGGTAGTATTTGGCTCTAATGGGTCCTTGACTAATCCCCAAAGTCTAATAGACAATCCAGTGAATACTGCACTAACCCAGTTCTTTGTCATTTTGTTTACTTCTCTATTTCATATTCCTGGCCTTCTATGTTTAACTGAAACTTTCAAACCATTACTTGAGTTTGTTAAGCCTTTTAGAAGAGAAAAATAAATTTTATTTATATGCTACTTCTTCATCGTGATAGTCCAGAAGGGCTCAGCTCTGAGGCAGAACTTAGTGCATTGGGAGCGGCATTCCCTGGTTCTCCCTATAAAGCAGCAGCATCCACCAGCCCCTTGAAGGCACCTGTCCCAACTGCTGCACCTAAAAGATAGGCCTCCTAATTGCTATTACCTGTTTTTCATTCCCTACCAGCTACCCTGTACACATACCGGTGTACACATACATACTCAAAAAAAGAAAAAGAAAGTTTTAAAAATAAAAGTTTAAAAAAAAAGCTTATTTGCTTGTTCTTTCTTGCTTCTTAGACTTAGTGCCAACCTCTGTGATGTCTATGGTAAACCAAGAACTGAAAAAAGAGAGCATAGAATAAAACATCAAAAGTTCTTTTATTCACCTGTCTGTCTTGAGCTCTGTGCATGGAAAATAGCTATCTGTTTTACCAATGACAGTCCTGCAAAACATGGATGGTATCTGAATGTCTGGCAATACAGACAACTGAATTAACAGCAAAGAAATGCCATGAATAAAAGTACTGCTTTATAGAAATCCACTTGTGGCTTTCATATATTTGGACATTACTGTCAGAGAAGAATTAAAGATTTAGTAGACAGAGAAGGAAGAAAAGATTTGCAGCCAATTTGGAAAAAAAGGAAACAAGGTCTCTTCAGTTGGCAGGGTTTGCTGAGAAAGCAGTTTTTATTCCCATTATAGAACAGTCAAAATAATTGGTAAGAAAGATACAAGTTTAGTCTGTGGCATACTGCCTGGAGTTTCCATGTATATAAATGAATAAAAAAAGGAAATTTAAATTCATAAACAAATGGAGCATGGGGAGGGAGGCAAGGGTTTCTGTAAAAAGGATGTTTTGCTTCACTTTGTTCTAGTTTGCTAGCTGCCGGAATACAATACACCAGGAACAGAATAGCTTTTTTAAAGGGGAATTTAATAAGTTGCTAGTTTACATTTTTAAGGTCGAGAAAATGTCCCAATTAAAATAAGTCTATAGAAATGTCCAATCAAAGGCATCCAGGGAAAGATACCTTGATTCAAGAAAGACAATGAAGTTCAGGGTTTCTCTCTCATTTGGAAAGGCACGTGGTGAACATGGCGTCATCTCCTAGCTTTCTTTCCTGACTTCTTGTTTCATGAAGCTCCCCAGGAGGCATCTTCCTTCTTCATCTCCAAAGGTCGCTGGCTGGTAGACGCTCTGCTTCTCATGGCTATGTCGTTCTGCTCTCTCAGAATCTCTTGAATTCTCTAAAATGTTTCTTCCTTTATAGGATTCCAGCAAACTAATCAAGACCCACCCAAATGGGTGGAGACACATCTCTATCTAATCAAGTTTAATACTCACATTGATTGAGTCACATTTCCGTGGAGATAACCCAATCAAGTTTCCAGTGCATAGTGCTGAATAGGGATTAAGGGAAATGGTTGCTCCCGCAAGATTGCTTAGGATTAAATCATGGCTTTTTTAGGGTATATAAATCCTTTCAAACTTGCATACACCTATGATCTACACAACACAATCAAACGTGATTGTACACATTGAGATCTGGAGCTTTATTCTAGGGAAATGAAGAAGAAGGGCTAGTTTCAGGGATCCAGAGATATGTATAGTCATCTTCCACATCTACAACAGAGGACCTGAGATACTGACATAAAACAGAAACCATAGAAGCTGGGTCTAGATAAAAAGAAGGGTATCTAACAATATCTGAAAGCCATGAGTATTTCACTATCTAATTACAAATTCAAATGGTTAGTCATTTAGCAAATGCTTACTGAGTGCTCACTAATATTTAAGAAACTGAGCTTCATGAGTTCTTTCAAGGCTCTTAGCAACACACAAATGAAAGTGATAGAAATTCTGCACTATTCAGCTTCATCCCCAAATGTCAAGGACCTATGGCAAATATCTTCTCAAAATTCTACTTCCCCACAGTTGTCTTCCTTAACTAACGCTTACAACACTTTCCATTAAGCTTTCTGGACCCAAATTGCCTAGATCCATAGCATATTTTAAAATTGATTCTTCCCCCCAGGAATCTTAAAAGTGCCATGCTTCAACCCTCTCTGTTCCAATTCCATGCTAAGCAACTTTCCAATTATTTTCTTAGCCTTCCAGGTAATCTGATGTTAGAAAGGAATATCTTTAATAATGGATACAGACATTCTGGCAATTGCACACGTGAGCTCAATCATAAAGAGATAAAAAAGGTTTCTTATTTATCCAAACGTGTCTGAAAGGTCTACCTGGATAAGTCACAGTCTGGGAGACTAATCAGTTCTGGGTCCAGGACAAAAGAGGTTTATAGAACAGCAATGCTCCCAAGTCTGCCACTGGAAGAAGACTGTCTTAGCAATCGTCTGGCTTCCCTCCATGAGATAACTCTTGTTTCTCTTTAACTTCAATAGTAGTCATCTGGATTTTTAATAACTCATAAACCATGATTATATAGACATGGCGGTTATTTCTGAAAAGGCCAAAACATGACAAATTCCTTTTCCAAAACTGAAAAACTTACAATTAGCTCTTTGGAATTTTTTTAAAAGATATTATTCATTCGCTGCTTATTATTCAGCTTCCATAGGATTGTTAACATCGTGCATAAAAATGTATTCTACAGTAGCTAAACATGGTTCACAAACACAAACAACTAACACCTAACTTTACATTTTAAGTTTCCTGGCTGCTAAAAGAAATATTTTGCAATGGGTTGACTTAAACAACAGGAATTTATTGGTTCACAGTTTTCAGGGTAGAAGAGGTCCAAAATAAAGGCATCTTAAAGGTAATGTTTCCTTCCAGAAGTCTGTGGCTTTCTGGGCAGGCTGTTGGTGATCCTTTGTCCTTGGCTTTTTTGTAACATGGCAATACATGTGGCAGCCTTTCCTGGTAACATGGCAATACATGTGGCAGTCTTCTCAGTTCCACTGACTTACAGCTTCCGGATGCTCACTGTGGTCCTCTCTCTTCTGTGGTCTTCCCTGTAAGGTCTTCAGTAATAGGATTAAGACACATCCAGATTCAGTAACTGAAGTAATCTCATCAAAAGATCCTATTTACAATGGGTTCACATTCACGGAAAGGATTAAATTTAAGAACATATTTTCTGTGTTACACGACTCCAAGCCACCACACTTTATAATAGGGACAGCCTGACCTATATATTATTTATGTAAATATTTAAGTTTAATTTTAAAAGCACTAATTTTATAATTGGCCTCTTTTTTCAGTTGTCCAGGGGCTCTTGTAATATATCCTGTAATATATCCAGTGGGTTTAACAAATACAGATGTCTGAACCAAATGATTTTCCTAAAGGAGTAAAGGGAACTAACATGTTACCATATAATAGGATTTATTTAATTTTTAATTATAATATCTTCACATACCATGCAATCCATCCAAAGCAAACAATCAATGGTTCACAATATCATCACAAAATTGTAATATTCATCACTATGATCATTTTTTGAACATTTCAATACTCCAGAAAACGAAATTAAAAGCAACCCCAAACATCCCATATCCCTTACACTCCCTTTTGTTGACCACTAGTACTGCAATCTACCCAATTATAGGACTTAAAACAGATACAAGTTAACTAAGACTAGGTAGTATAGATATATTACATAGATAGATAGATAGTTAAAGATATATTAGTGGAACAAAATAAAACATCCAAAAGTAGATTCACATAAATATAGGCAACAGATGTTTTTTTCTTAAAGACAGTTGATCCTGGAAAGACATGAACAACCAACTTTGACTCAAGAAGAAATAGACGACCTCAACAAACCAATCACAAGTAAAGAGATTGAATTAGTTATTCAAAAGCTCCCTAAAAAGAAAAGTCCAGGACCAGACGGCTTCACATGTGAATTCTATCAAACATTCCAGAAAGAATTAGTACCTACTCTCCATAAACTCTTCAACATAATCGAAGTGGAGGGAAAACTACCTAATTCATTCTATGAAGCCAACATCACCCTCATACCAAAACCAGGCAAAGATATTACAAAAAAAGAAAACTACAGACCAATCTCTCTAATGAATACAGATGCAAAAATCCTCAATAAAATTCTAGCAAATCGTATCCAACAACACATTAAAAGAATTATACATCATGACCAAGTAGGATTCATCCCAGGTATGCAAGGATGGTTCAACATAAGAAAATCAATTAATGTAATACACCATATCAACAAATCAAAGCAGAAAAATCACATGATCATCTCAATTGATGCAGAGAAGGCATTTGACAAGATTCAACATCCTTTCCTGCTGAAAACACTTCAAAAGATAGGAATACAAGGGAACTTCCTTAAAATGATAGAGGGAATATATGAAAAACCCACAGCTAATATCATCCTCAATGGGGAAAAATTGAAAACTTTCCCCCTAAGATCAGGAACAAGACAAGGATGTCCACTATCACCACTATTATTCAACATTGTGTTGGAAGTTCTAGCCAGAGCAATTAGGCAAGAAAAAGAAATACAAGGCATCAAAATTGGAAAGGAAGAAGTAAAACTATCACTGTTTGCAGACGATATGATACTATATGTAGAAAACCCAGAAAAATCCACAACAAAATTACTAGAGCTAATAAATGAGTACAGCAAAGTAGCAGGCTACAAGATCAACATTCAAAAATCTGTAGCTTTTCTATATACTAGTAATGAACAAGCTGAGGCGGAAATCAAGAAACGAATCCCATTTACAATTGCAACTAAAAGAATAAAATACCTAGGAATAAATTTAACCAAAGAGACAAAAAACCTATATAAAGAAAACTACAAAAAACTGCTAAAAGAAATCACAGAAGACCTAAATAGATGGAAGGGCATACCGTGTTCATGGATTGGAAGACTAAATATAGTTAAGATGTCAATCCTACCTAAATTGATTTACAGATTCAATGCAATACCAATCAAAATCCCAACAACTTATTTTTCAGAAATAGAAAAACCAATAAGCAAATTTATCTGGAAGGGCAGGGTGCCCCGAATTGCTAAAAACATCTTGAGGAAAAAAAACGAAGCTGGAGGTCTCGCGCTGCCTGACTTTAAGGCATATTATGAAACCACAGTGGTCAAAACAGCATGGTATTGGCATAAAGATAGATATATTGACCAATGGAATCGAATAGAGTGCTCAGATATAGACCCTCTCATCTATGGACATTTGATCTTTGATAAGGCAGTCAAGCCAACTCACCTGGGACAGAGCAGTCTCTTCAATAAATGGTGCCTAGAGAACTGAATATCCATATGCAAAAGAATGAAAAAAGACCCATCTCTCACACCCTATACAAAAGTTAACTCAAAATGGATCAAAGATCTAAACATTAGGTCAAAGACCATAAAACAGATAGAGGAAAATGTTGGGAGATATCTTATGGATCTTATAATTGGAGGCGGTTTTATGGACCTTAAACCTAAAGCAAGAGCACTGAAGAAGGAAATAAATAAATGGGAACTCCTCAAAATTAAACACTTTTGTGCATCAGAGAACTTCATCAAGAAAGTAGAAAGACAGCCTACACAATGGGAGACAATATTTGGAAATGATATATCAGATAAAGGTCTAGTATCCAGAATTTATAAAGAGATTATTCAACTCAACAACAAAAAGACAGCCAACCCAATTACAAAATGGGAAAAAGACTTAAACAGACACCTACCAGAAGAAGAAATACGGATGGCCAAGAGGCACATGAAGAGATGCTCAATGTCCCTGGCCATTAGAGAAATGCAAATCAAAACCACAATGAGATATCATCTCACACCCACCAGAATGGCCATTATCAACAAAACAGAAAATGACAAGTGCTGGAGAGGATGCGGAGAAAGAGGCACACTTATCCACTCTTGGTGGGAATGTCAAAGGGTGCAACCACTGTGGAAGGCAGTTTGGCGGTTCCTCAAAAAGCTGAATATAGAATTGCCATACGACCCAGCAATACCATTGCTAGGTATCTACTCAAAGGACTTAAGGGCAAAGACACAAACGGACATTTGCACACCAATGTTTATAGCAGCGTTATTTACAATTGCAAAGAGATGGAAGCAGCCAAAATCTCCATCAACAGAGAAGTGGCTAAGCAAACTGTGGTATATACATACGATGGAATATTATGCAGCTTTAAGACAAGATAAACTTATGAACCATGTAATAACATGGATGGACCTAGAGGATATTATGCTAAGTGAATCCAGCCAAAAACTAAAGGACAAATACTGTATGGTCCCACTGATGTGAACGGACATTCGAGAATAAACTTGAAATATGTCATTGGTAACAGAGTTCAGCAGGAGTTAGAAACAGGGTAAGACAATGGGTAATTGAAGCTGAAGGGATACAGACTGTGCAACAGGACTAGATACAAAAACTCAAAAATGGACAGCACAATAATACCTAATTGTAAAGTAATCATGTTAAAATACTGAATGAAGCTGCATCTGAGCTATAGGGTTTTTTTTGTTTTTGTTTGCTTGTTGGTTTGTTTGTTGTTGTTGTTTTTTACTATTACTACTACTTTTATTTCTTTTCTTTATATTAACATTTTATATCTTTTCCTGTTGTGTTGCTAGTTCCTCTAAACTGATGCAAATGTACTAAGAAACAATGATCATGCATCTATGTGATGATGTTAAGATTTACTGAGTGCATATGTAGAATGGTATGATTTCTAAATGTTGTGTTAATTTCTTTTTTTTTTCTTTCCGTTAATAAAAAAAATAAAAAAAAATAATAAGAAAAAAAGGAAAAAAAAAAACTTACAAAAGAAAAAAAAAAAGAATAAATGCAAAGACATGAAAAAAAAAAAAAAAAAAGATAGTTGAGTAGGACATGAGATTTTGTTGGATTGTCCAGAATGATACACCAATAAATCCCAGAGTGATTTGAACAGTGAATTAAAAAATATTTGTAAAGAACCCTTCGGGGAATGATGAGAAAGGGGGAAAATGCAACTTCCCCAAGTTGAATTCTTGATATTCTCACAAGCAGTGCGGACAATCAAAGCTATAGCTTAAGCCCCCAATCTTGGGGTTTGTTCATATAAAACTTAACCCCACAAAGGATAGGTCAAGCCTACTTAAAATCAGGCCTAATAGTCACCCCCACGAGAACCTCTTTTGTTGCTCAGATGTGGCCTCTCTCTTCAGCCAACACAACAAGCAAACTCACCATCCTCCCCCTGTCTACGTGGGACATGACTCCCAGGGGTGTGGACTTCCTGGCAAGTTGGACAGAAATCCTGGAATGAGGTGAAACTCAGTATCAAAGGACTGAGAAAAACCCTAGAATGAGCTGAGACTCAGCATCAGGGGATTGAGAAAACATTCTCCATCAAAAGGGGGAAGAGCTAAATGAGACAAAATAAAGTGTCAATGGCTGAGAGATTCCAGACAGAGTCAAGAGGTTATCCTGGAGGTTCTTCTTACACATTAAATATATATCACCTTGTTAGTCAAGATGTAGTAGAGAAGCTGGAGGGAACTGCTGGAAAATGTGGAGCTGTGTTCCAGTAGCCATGTTTCCTGAAGATGATTGTATAATGATATTGCTTTCACAGTGTAACTGTGTTATTGTGTAAACCTTGTGTCTGATGCTCCTTTTATCTATCTTATCAACAGACAAGTAAAACATATAGAATACTGATGAATAACAGGGGGAACAAATGTTAAAATAAATTCAGAGTGAAATGCTGGTGATCAGTCAAGCGGAGGGGTGGGGGGTATGATATGTATGAATTCTCTTCTGTTTTCTCTTTATTTCTTTTTCTGAATAGACGCAAAGGTTCCAAGAAATGACCATGATGATAAATATGTAAAAAAAAAATCACCCCAGGGAAAGTTGTTGGAACCCAGAGGCCTGGACAGAAGCCAGCAGGGACCATCCTGTGCCTTCCCACATAAGAACCTCAGTTGAAAGTTAGCTGCCTTTTCTCTGAAGAACTAACAAAATACATCCCCTCTTACCACTATAGTAGAAAATACTGGCATCAACAGATGAATGGATAAACAAACTGCAGTGTATTCATACAATGAAATAATGCACAGCAGTTAAAATCATGATCTAGAGCTGTATCTTGCAATATAGATCGGTTTTGCAAACAGGATGCTTGCTCCCTTATAATACTGTTCTATGTATGAACATATAACTGTTCATGTAATTTTAAAAAATATATAAAACAATCTGTTTTGTAGCTGCTTGAAGTATACTTTAAAAACTATTGCTGCTCTTTTTCTCCGCCGGCCCGCCGCGCGGCGCACGCGCCCCGCAGCAGCCGAGCCGCCCGACCTCCCGACACCCTCTCTTTCTCCGCCGGCCCGCCGCACGGCGCACGCGCCCCGCAGCAGCCGAGCCGCCCGACCTCCCTACCCCCTCTCTTTCTCCGCCGGCCCGCCGCGCGGCGCACGCGCCCCGCAGCAGCCGAGCCGCCCGACCTCCCTACCCCCTCTCTTTCTCCGCCGGCCGGCCGCGCGGCGCACGCGCCCCGCAGCAGCCGAGCCGCCCGACCTCCCTACCCCCTCTCTTTCTCCGCCGGCCCGCCGCGCGGCGCACGCGCCCCGCGGCAGCCGAGCCGCCCGACCTCCCTACCCCCTCTCTTTCTCCGCCGGCCCGCCGCGCGGCGCACGCGCCCCGCAGCAGCCGAGCCGCCCGACCTCCCTACCCCCTCTCTTTCTCCGCCGGCCCGCCGCGCGGCACACGCGCCCGGCAGCAGCCGAGTCGCCCGACCTCCCTACCCCCTCTCTTTCTCCGCCGGCCCGCCGCGCGGCGCACGCGCCCCGCAGCAGCCGAGCCGCCCGACCTCCCTACCCCCCTCCTCCCCCTCCTGCTCCGGCTGCTCTCCAACCAACACGGTGCCCTCTTCCCCCGCCTTCACCGTGCTCCTCCGCCACCAGCCTCGACAGCCTTGCCGCCCTCACCTTTCCTCCTCCAGAACAACTACTGGGGGAGTGGAGATAATACAGAGCAGCTCCCGGAGCCACGAGGGAGATTAAAGGGACAGCGTACCCCATCCTGGAACGGCTGACTATCTGGGAGAACCAGCTCCGGTGAGATCACCAAGGGGCACGGGCTTTCCTGGGTGGGACAGCAAGCGACCGGAGTCCCTCCCTTCCACCTTCCCAGGCCAGCTGGTAGAATTGGACAGGCGGTCCCCTTAGGCCGCGGCGGCTGGTGCCCCCACCACACGAGGCCCCCCGGAACAACTGAGATAGTTGGGTCGGAAATCCCCAGACTGCGGAGAACAGTGACCGGGGGATCCCTTCCAAACACGTGATTCCCCCGTCGGCTGGGAACAGTGCACTCTCCCGGGCTGCGACAGCTGGCGCCCTCCCGCCACGCTTGGTGCCCCGGGCCGACTAGTTAATTTGGCCGGACGCTCTCCTGTGCTGCGACAGCCGGCGACCCTCCCCGCGTTTGGAACCCCGGGCCGGCTGGCATTCTTCCAAGACGCTTCAGTTGCCGAACCTCCCCTACGGCGAGAGTTTTCCAGAGTTGAGGGACCCACAGCAACTTTCGCTGGTGGAACCCACAGACAGGCGTGTGCCACGTGCGCCACCTACTGGGCAGGATAGAAAGAACAGAACCGAGAGACTGCGCAGAAAAATCTTTCAACCTGTGGGGTCGAACACCCGGGGAAATCTGAATAAATGCCCAGACGCCAGCAGAAGATAACGGATCACGCTCAGAAAATTGAACATATGGCCCAGTCAAACGAAGAAACCAATAGTTCAAATGAGATACAGGAGCTGAAACAACTAATGCTGAATATACGAACAGAAATGGAAAACCTCTTCAAAAACGAAATCGATAAATTGAGGGAGGACATGAAGAAGACATGGGCTGAACATAAAGAAGAAATAGAAAAACTGAAAAAACAAATCACAGAACTTATGGAAGTGAAAGATAAAGTAGAAAAGATGGAAAAAACAATGGATACCTACAATGACAGATTTAAAGAAACAGAAGATAGAATTAGTGATTTGGAGGATGAAACATCTGAACTCCAAAAAGAAACAGAAACTATCCGGAAAAGAATGGAAAAATTTGAACAAGGTATCAGGGAACTCAAGGACAATGTGAACCGTACAAATATACGTGTAGTGGGTATCCCAGAAGGAGAAGAGAAGGGAAAAGGAGGAGAAAAACTAATGGAAGAAATTATCACTGAAAATTTCCCAACTCTTATGAAAGACCTAAAATTACAGATCCAAGAAGTGCAGCGCACCCCAAAGAGATTAGACACAAATAGGCGTTCCCCAAGACACTTACTAGTTAGAATGTCAGAGGTCAAAGAGAAAGAGAGGATCTTGAAGGCAGCGAGAGAAAAACAATCCGTCACATACAAGGGAAACCCAATAAGACTATGTGTAGATTTCTCAGCAGAAACCATGGAAGCTAGAAGACAGTGGGATGATATATTTAAGTTACTAAAAGAGAAAAACTGCCAGCCAAGACTCCTATATCCAGCAAAATTGTCCTTCAAAAATGAGGGAGAAATTAAAACATTCTCAGACAAAAAGTCACTAAGAGAATTTGTCGACCAAGAGACCAGCTCTGCAAGAAATACTAAAGGAAGCACTAGAGTCAGATACAAAAAGACAGAAGAGAGAGACATGGAGAAAAGTGTAGAAAGAAGGAAAGACAGATATGATATATATAATACAAAAGGCAAAATGGTAGAGGAAAATATTATCCAAACAGTAATAACTCTAAATGTCAATGGACTGAATTCCCCAATTAAAAGACATAGACTGGCAGAATGGATTAAAAAACAGGATCCTTCTATATGCTGTCTACAGGAAACACATCTTAGACCCAAAGATAAATATAGGTTGAAAGTGAAAGGTTGGGAAAAGATATTTCATGCAAACAACAACCAGAAAAGAGCAGGAGTGGCTATACTAATATCCAACAAATTACACTTCAAATGTAAAGCAGTTAAAAGAGACAAAGAAGGACACTATATACTAATAAAAGGAACAATTAAACAAGAAGACATAACAATCATAAATATTTATGCACCGAACCAGAATGCCCCAAAATACGTGAGGAATACACTGCAAACACTGAAAAGGGAAATAGACACATATACCATAATAGTTGGAGACTTCAATTCACCACTCTCATCAATGGACAGAACATCTACACACAGGATCAATAAAGAAATAGAGAACCTGAATATTACTATAAATGAACTTGACTTAACAGACATTTATAGGACATTACATCCCACAACAGCAGGATACACCTTTTTTTCAAGTGCTCATGGATCATTCTCAAAGATAGACCATATGCTGGGTCACAAAGCAAGTCTTAACAAATTTAAAAGGATTGAAATCATACACAACACTTTCTCGGATCATAAAGGAATGAAGTTGGAAATCAATAATAGGCGGAGTGCCAGAAAATTCATAAATACATGGAGGCTCAACAACACACTCTTAAACAACAAGTGGGTCAAAGAAGAAATTGCAAGGGAAATTAGTAAATACCTAGAGGCAAATGAAAATGAAGACACAACATATCAAAACTTATGGGACGCAGCAAAGGCAGTGCTAAGAGGGAAATTTATTGCCCTAAATGCCTTTATCAGAAAAGAAGAAAAGGCAAAAATGCAGGAATTAACTGTCCACTTGGAAGAACTGGAGAAAGAACAGCAAACTAATCCCAAAGCAAGCAAAAGGAAAGAAATAACAAAGATTAGAGCAGAAATAAATGAAATTGAAAACATGAAAACAATAGAGAAAATCAATAAGACCAGAAGTTGGTTCTATGAGAAAATCAACAAGATTGATGGGCCCTTAGCAAGATTGACAAAAAGAAGAAGAGAGAGGATGCAAATAAATAAGATTAGAAATGAAAGAGGAGACATAACTACTGACCTCACAGAAATAAAGGAGGTAATAACAGGATACTATGAACAACTTTACGCTAATAAATACAACAATTTAGAAGAAATGGACGGGTTCCTGGAAAGACAGGAACAACCAACTTTGACTCAAGAAGAAATAGACGACCTCAACAAACCAATCACAAGTAAAGAGATTGAATTAGTTATTCAAAACCTCCCTAAAAAGAAAAGTCCAGGACCAGATGGCTTCACATGTGAATTCTATCAAACATTCCAGAAAGAATTAGTACCTACTCTCCTCAAACTCTTCAACATAATCGAAGTGGAGGGAAAACTACCTAATTCATTCTATGAAGCCAACATCACCCTCATACCAAAACCAGGCAAAGATATTACAAAAAAAGAAAACTACAGACCAATCTCTCTAATGAATACAGATGCAAAAATCCTCAATAAAATTCTAGCAAATCGTATCCAACAACACATTAAAAGAATTATACATCATGACCAAGTAGGACTCATCCCAGGTATGCAAGGATGGTTCAACATAAGAAAATCAATTAATGTAATACACCATATCAACAAATCAAAACAGAAAAATCACATGATCATCTCAATTGATGCAGAGAAGGCATTTGACAAGATTCAACATCCTTTCCTGCTGAAAACACTTCAAAAGATAGGAATACAAGGGAACTTCCTTAAAATGATAGAGGGAATATATGAAAAACCCACAGCTAATATCATCCTCAATGGGGAAAAATTGAAAACTTTCCCCCTAAGATCAGGAACAAGACAAGGATGTCCACTATCACCACTATTATTCAACATTGTGTTGGAAGTTCTAGCCAGAGCAATTAGGCAAGAAAAAGAAATACAAGGCATCAAAATTGGAAAGGAAGAAGTAAAACTATCACTGTTTGCAGACGATATGATACTATATGTAGAAAACCCAGAAAAATCCACAACAAAATTACTAGAGCTAATAAATGAGTACAGCAAAGTAGCAGGCTACAAGATCAACATTCAAAAATCTGTAGCTTTTCTATACACTAGTAATGAACAAGCTGAGGTAGAAATCAAGAAACGAATCCCATTTACAATTGCAACTAAAAGAATAAAATACCTAGGAATAAATTTAACCAAAGAGACAAAAAACCTATATAAAGAAAACTACAAAAAACTGTTAAAAGAAATCACAGAAGACCTAAATAGATGGAAGGGCGTACCATGTTCATGGATTGGAAGACTAAATATAGTTAAGATGTCAATCCTACCTAAATTGATTTACAGATTCAATGCAATACCAATCAAAATCCCAACAACATATTTTTCAGAAATAGAAAAACCAATAAGCAAATTTATCTGGAAGGGCAGGGTACCCCGAATTGCTAAAAACATCTTGAGGAAAAAAAAACGAAGCTGGAGGTCTCGCGCTGCCTGACTTTAAGGCATATTATGAAGCCACAGTGGTCAAAACAGCATGGTATTGGCATAAAGATAGATATATCGACCAATGGAATCGAATAGAGTGCTCAGATATAGACCCTCTCATCTATGGACATTTGATCTTTGATAAGGCAGTCAAGCCAACTCACCTGGGACAGAACAGTCTCTTCAATAAATGGTGCCTAGAGAACTGGATATCCATATGCAAAAGAATGAAAGAAGACCCATCTCTCACACCCTATACAAAAGTTAACTCAAAATGGATCAAAGATCTAAACATTAGGTCTAAGACCATAAAACAGTTAGAGGAAAATGTTGGGAGATATCTTATGGATCTTACAACTGGAGGTGGTTTTATGGACCTTAAACCTAAAGCAAGAACACTGAAGAAGGAAATAAATAAATGGGAGCTTCTCAAAATTAAACACTTTTGTGCATCAGAGAACTTCATCAAGAAAGTAGAAAGACAGCCTACACAATGGGAGACAATATTTGGAAATGACATATCAGATAAGGGTCTAATATCCAGAATTTATAAAGAGATTATTCAACTCAACAACAAAAAGACAGCCAACCCAATTACAAAATGGGAAAAAGACTTAAACAGACACCTACCAGAAGAAGAAATACGGATGGCCAAGAGGCACATGAAGAGATGCTCAATGTCCCTGGCCATTAGAGAAATGCAAATCAAAACCACAATGAGATATCATCTCACACCCACCAGAATGGCCATTATCAACAAAACAGAAAACGACAAGTGCTGGAGAGGATGCGGAGAAAGAGGCACACTTATTCACTGTTGGTGGGAATGTCAAAGGGTGCAACCACTGTGGAAGGCAGTTTGGCGGTTCCTCAAAAAGCTGAATATAGAATTGCCATACGACCCAGCAATACCATTGCTAGGTATCTACTCAAAGGACTTAAGGGCAAAGACACAAACGGACATTTGCACACCAATGTTTATAGCAGCGTTATTTACAATTGCAAAGAGATGGAAACAGCCAAAATCTCCATCAACAGAAGAGTGGCTAAACAAACTGTGGTATATACATACGATGGAATATTATGCAGCTTTAAGACAAGATAAACTTGTGAACCATGTAATAACATGGATGGACCTAGAGAATATTATGCTGAGTGAATCCAGCCAAAAACTAGAGGACAGATACTGTATGGTCCCACTGTTGTGAACGGACATTCGAGAATAAACTTGAAATATGTCATTGGTAACAGAGTTCAGCAGGAGTTAGAAACAGGGTAAGACAATGGGTAATTGAAGCTGAAGGGATACAGATTGTGCAACAGGACTAGATACAAAAACTCAAAAATGGACAGCACAATAATACCTAATTGTAAAGTAATCATGTTAAAATACTGAATGAAGCTGCATCTGAGCTATAGGGTTTTTTTTTGTTTTTGTTTGCTTGTTGGTTTGTTTGTTGTTGTTGTTTTTTACTATTACTACTACTTTTATTTCTTTCCTTTATATTAACATTTTATATCTTTTTCTGTTGTGTTGCTAGTTCCTCTAAACTGATGCAAATGTACTAAGAAACAATGATCATGCATCTATGTGATGATGTTAAGAATTACTGAGTACATATGTAGAATGGTATGATTTCTAAATGTTGTGTTAATTTCTTTTTTTTCTTTCCGTTAATAAAAAAAAAAAAAAAAAAAAAAGCCTTTCCACATTTCCCCCTACCCCCATTCCATGGCAATCAGTAATCTGCTTTCTGTCTCTATAGATTTGTCTATTTGGAGCATTTCATATAAATGGAATCATATGATATGTGAAAAAAAAAAAAAACTATTGCTTTTTCCTTCTTTCTTTGTATATATGTTATATTTCACAATAAAGTTTAAAATATATTAAAAATAAATAAATAAATAAATACCCTCTTATTAAAATCCAATCTGTCTTTGGTGTGTCGCCTTCCTGCAGCTGGCAAACTAGAACAGATCTTGGTACCAGAAGTGGGGTGCTGCTGCAGTTTGCAAATACCAGATATGTTGGAACAGTTTTTTGGATGGCTAAGGGAAAGATTTTGGAGGAACTGTGAAGAGAATGATGGAGAAGTCCTGGAGTGTTTGAAGAGACTGTTGGTGTAAATGGAACCACTGCCAACTTGGACAAAGGGGGACACAAAAGGGACAAACTGCAGTTTGCAGAGTGAGAACCATGGAAGCTCGGGTCTGAAGCCAAGAAACCTCAGCCAGGAGACTGGACCCACCCATATACATGGTGAGAGTGAGTTTGCCCTAAGGGCAGAGGTTGAGTCTCCCATATCGTTTCAGTGGAAGAGTTGTGTAGCCTCAGGCCTTGGAAAAGGTATAGCATGCTCCTTGGGGACTGGGGAGAGCCTAGCTGCCACCACATGGAGTGGTTGAGTGTGTGCCCCGGAAATGGCAGAGAGCTCAAGGGTGGCCCTGATGCCTGGAGAGAGTGGAGCTGAGAAAAAGGTGGTCTCGTCGATGTTCCCCAAGGTTGATTTAGAAAGAGGCAGGCCACTGCATAGGCCCTTGGAAAGGGTGGGACTGCCACTTTCTAAAGTTGACGGATAAATGACTTTCAGACTTTGAAATCCAATGCTGTTTGCCCTGCAGATTTTCCTTCCAATTTCTCCCTATGGATCCTGTGATTGTCCCTCCTTTCATATTGGCACCAGACAACTTGTTTTGAGATTCACAGGTCCACACCCAGAGGAGGATTTTTTTTTCACCAAAATATTGTCTGAGGTGATTCTTGTAGTTGCAAAGTTGACAAGGAGTGGACATGTGGTAGTTAGATTCAGTTGTCAACTTGGCCAGGTGAAGGCACCTAGTTCTGTTGCTGTGGACATGAGCCAATGGTATGTGAACCTCATCTGTTGCTCATTACATCTGCAGTCGGCTAGGAGGCATGCCTGCTACAATGAATGACGTTTGACTTAATTGGCTGGTGCTTAAATGAGAGACTCAACATAGCAAAGCCCAAGCAGCTCAGCATACCTCATCTTAGCACTTGCAGATCAGCCCAGGCCTTGGAGATACAGAAAGAAATCACCCTCAGGAAAGTTGTTGGAACCCAGAGGCCTGGAGAAAAGGACAGCAGAGACCATCCTGTGCCTTCCCATGTAAGAAAGAACCTCAGTTGAAAGTTAGCTGCCTTTCCTCTGAAGAACTAACAATATAAATAATCTTTTAGTAAAACCAATCTGTCTTTGGTGTGTTGCCTTCCGGTAGCTAGCAAACTAGAACACTGACTGTACATAATGTATGTAATGTTTGTAAGTTAAAATGTTTGTATGGGATAGGTGCCAAGATGGCAGCTTAACAAGGTGTGGGATTTAGTTCGTCCTCCAGAATAGCTACTAAATAACCAGGAACAGTACAGAACAACTGCTGGGGCCACAGCAGTGACTGGACACACAGCATATCCCAGTCTGGACCAGCTGGACTGGCTGCAAGCCCCCCAGAACCGTGAGTTTCACAAAACACTGTGGCCAGCAGCCCTCCCTCGCAGGCTACTTCCCAGAGGGGAAAAGAGGGGGACTTTACCAGCAGCAGGGGCTGAGTGCAACTAAGCTTCAAGTATGGAATTAATTCATATATTCTGACTACTAAAAATGGGGCTCCAGCTCAGGTGAACCTGGTCAAAGTGGCAGTTGCTGGTTTTTGCCCCAGCACTCAGGGAGCAGGGCTGACCAAAAAAGAAAAAAAAAACAAACAAAGGTTTCTATGGATGTGTTTCTACAGAGGCTTGGCTGCCCTTGGATGCAGCAGCAGGGCTTCTCGGGCTGCGGTTGCCCCAGGCACAAGCAGAGACAGGCTTCCCTGAGAGCTTCTCTGGAGCCGGTGCCTTCCCCAGGGGAGGGGTGAGGCCCAACTCAGGCGGAATCCCTCCCTCAAGGAATTCAGATACCAGGGCTTGGTAATCTGAAGACATTAAAACCTCCCTACAATCTCTCCTTTATCTCCACCACACCCCCAGCAAGGAAAGTCTGCCAAAGTTAAAGGTACCGCATCATCTTATGCTGGTGGGACCTGCAGGCAAGTGCCACATACTGGCCAGGATAGGAAAAACAGAACCCAGAGACTTCAAAGGAAAGTCTTTTAATCTGCTGGGTCTCACCCTCGGGGAAAACTGATGCAGGTGACTCTTTCCTGCTGACAGGAGGCCAGTTTGGTTTGGGAAAATCCGGCTGGGTTCTATAATACCTAAGTAGACCCTCCTAAGGGTGGAGGGGAAAAGGCACCATGCAGGCGGAGTAAGAAACAAGAAAACAAGAACTGAAAAATTTTCCTCAGTTAAACAAAACCTAAGCTAGAGGTCCAGGAAAAGCTGAACTGAATGTCAAAGAACACATAGACAACAAACATCCAGGAAGAAACCCTAGGTAAAAGAAGTGAAAGCAATCTTCAGAATAAACTAATTAAGGTAATTAAATGCCTAGATGCCAACAAAAAATAATAAATCACACCAAGAAAATTGAAGACATGCCCCAGTCAAAGGAACAAACCAACAATTCAAATGAGATACAGTGGTTGAAAAAATTAATTCAGAACATATGAACAGACATGGAAAAACTCATCAAAAACCAAATCAATGAACTGAGGGAGGATATAAAAAAGGCAAGGAATGAACAAAAAGAAGAAATCGAAAGTCTGAAAAAACAAATCACAGAACTTACGGGAATGAAACGCACAACAGAAGAGATGAAAAAACAATGGAAACTTACAATGGTAGATTTCGAGATGCAGAACATAGGATTAGTGAACTGGAGGATGGAACATCTGAAATCCCACAAGAAAAAGTAAATATAGGGGAAAAAATGGGAAAATATGAGCAGGGACTCAGGGAATTGAAGGACAATATGAAGCACATGTTATTCGTGTTGTGGGTGTCCCAGAAGGAGAAGAGAAGGGAAAAGGAGGAGAAAAACTAATGAAGGAAATTATCACTGAAAATTTCCCAACTCTTATGAAAGACTTAAAATTACAGATCCAAGAAGTACAGTACCCAAACAGAATAGATCCAAACAGACGTACTCCAAGATACTTACTAATCAGAATGTCAGAGGTCAAAGAGAAAGAGAGAATCTTGAAAGCAGGAAGAGAAAAGCAATTTATCACATACAAGGGAAGCTCAATAAGACTATGTATAGATTTCTCAGCAGAAACCATGGAGGTGAGAACACAGTGGGATGATATATTTAAATTACTAAAAGAGAAAAACTGCCAACTAAGAATTCTATATCCAGCAAAATTGCCCTTCTAAAATGAAGAACAAATTAAAACATTTTCGGACTCCTCCGGCACCGTCCTCAACAGCCTTGCCACCCTCACCTTTCCTCCTCCAGAACAGCTACTAGGGGAGTAGAAACGATACAGAACAGCTCCCAGAGACACGACAGAGATCAAAAAGACAGCGTAACCGATCCTGGAATGGCTGACTGTCTGGGAGAACCAGCTCCGGTGAGATCGCTGAGGGGCGCAGGCTTTCCCGGGCGGGACGGTAAGCGGCCGGATTTCCTCCCTTCCTCCTTCCCAGGCCAGCTGGCAGAATTGGGCAAGCGGTCCCCTCAAGCCGCGGTAGCTGGCGCCCACACCACGCGCGGCCCCCCGGACCAACTAAGACAATTGGATCGGAAATCCCCAGACCGCGGAGAACGGTGACCGGAGGGGTCCCTTCCAAACACGTGACTCCCCGGTCCGGCTGGGAACGGAGCACTCTCCCGGGCTGCGGCGGCTGGCACCCTCCCGTCACGCTTGGTGCGCCGGGCCGACTAGGAAATTCAGTCGGGCACTTTCCCGGGCTGTGGCGGCCGGCGACCCTCCTCGCATTCGGACTCCCGGGCTGGCTGGCACTCTTCTAAGCCGCTTCGGTCGGCAAACCTCCCCCACGGCGAGAGTTTTCCAAACTTAAAGGACCGACAGCACCTTTTGCTGGTGGAACCAGCAGACAAACGTGTGCCACGAGCGCCACCTACGGGGCAGGATAACAAAAAAAGAACCCAGAGATTTCACGGAAAATTCTTTCAACCTGTTGGGTCCAACACTCAGGGAAATCTGACTAAATGCCCAGACGCCAGAAGAAGATAACGGATCACGCTCAGAAAATTGAAAATATGGCCCAGTCACAGGAACAAACAAATAGTTCAAATGAGATACAGGAGCTGAAACAACTAATGCTGAATATACAAACAGAAATGGAAAACCTCTTCAAAAACGAAATCGATAAATTGAGGGAGGACATGAAGAAGACATGGGCTGAACAAAAAGAAGAAATAGAAAAACTGAAAAAACAAATCACAGAGCTTATGGAAGTGAAGGATAAAGTAGAAAAGTTGGAAAAAACAATGGATACCTACAATGATAGATTTAAAGAGACAGAAGATAGAATTAGTGATTTGGAGGATGGAATATCTGAATTCCAAAAACAAACAGAAACTATCGGGAAAAGAATGGAAAATTCGAACAGGGTATCAGGGAACTCAAGGACAATATGAACCACACAAATATATGTGTTGTGGGTGTCCCAGAAATAGAAGAGAAGGGAAAAGGAGGAAAAAACTAATGGAAGAAATTATCACTGAAAATTTCCCAACTCTTATGAAAGACCTAAAATTACAGACCCAAGAAGTGCAGAGCACCCCAAAGAGATTAGACCCAAATAGGTGTTCTCCAAGACACTTACTAGTTAGAATGTCAGAGGTCAAAGAGAAAGAGAGGATCTTGAAAGCAGCAAGAGAAAAACAATCCATCACATACAAGGGAAACCCAATAAGACTATGTGTAGATTTCTCAGCAGAAACCATGGAAGCTAGAAGACAGTGGGATGATATATTTAAATGAATAAAAGAGAAAAACTGCGAACCAAGACTCCTATATTCAGTAAAATTGTCCTTCAAAAATGAGGGAGAAATTAAAACATTCTCAGACAAAACTCACTGAAAGAATTTGTGACCAAGAGACCAGCTCTGCAAGAAATACTAAAGGGAGCACTAGAGTCAGATACGAAAAGACAGAAGAGAGAGGTATGGAAAAGAGTGTAGAAAGAATGAGAGTTAGATACGATATATATACTACACAAAAGGCAAAATGGTAGAGGAAAATATCTAAACAGTAATAACACTAAATGTTAATGGACTGAATTCCCCAATCAAAAGACACAGACTGGCAGAATGGATTAAAAAACAAGATCCTTCTATATGCTGTCTACAGGAAACACATCTTAGACCCAAAGATAAACACAGGTTGAAAGTGAAAGGTTGGGAAAAGATATTTCATGCAAATAACAACCAGAAAAGAGCAGGAGTGGCTATACTAATATCCAACAAATTAGACTTCAAATGTAAATCAGTTAAAAGAGACAAAGAAGGACACTATATACTAATAAAGGAACAATTAAACAAGAAGAAATAACAATCATAAATATTTACACACCGAACCAGAATGCCCCTAAATACATGAGGAATACACTGCAAACCCTGAAAAGGGAAATAGACACATCTACCAAATAGTTGGCGACTTCAATTCACCACTCTCATCAATGGACAGAACATCTAGACAGAGGATCAATAAAGAAATAGAGAATCTGAATATTACTATAAATGAGCTAGACTTAACAGACATTTATAGGACATTACATCCCACAATAGCAGAATACACCTTTTTCTCAAGTGCTCATGGATCATTCTCAAAGATAGACCATATGCTGGGTCACAAAGCACGTCTTAACAAATTTAAAAAGATTGAAATCATACACAAAACTTTCTCGGAACATAAAGGAACGAAGCTGGAAATCAATAATAGGCGGAGTGCCAGAAAATTCACAAATACGTGGAGGCTCAACAACACACTCCTAAACAACGACTGGGTCAAAGAAGAAATTGCAAGAGAAATTAGCAAATACCTCGAGGCGAATGAAAATGAAAACACAACATATCAAAACTTATGGGACGCAGCAAAGGCAGTGCTAAGAGGGAAATTTATTGCTCTAAATGCCTATATCAGAAAAGAAGAAAAGGCAAAAATTCAGGAATTAACTATCCATTTGGAAGAACTGGAGAAAGAACAGCAAGCTAACCCCAAAGCAAGCAAAAGGAAAGAAATAACAAAGATTAGAGCACAAATAAATGAAATTGAAAACATGAAACCAATAGAGAAAATCAATAAGGCCAGAAGTTGGTTCTATGAGAAAATCAATAAGATTGATGGGCCCTTAGCAAGATTGACAAAAAGAAGAAGAGAGAGGATGCAAATAAATAAGATCAGAAATGGAAGAGGAGACATAACTACTGACCTCACAGAAATAAAGGAGGTAATAACAGGATACTATGAACAACTTTACGCTAATAAATACAACAATTTAGAGGAAATGGACGGGTTCCTGGAAAGACATGAGCAACCAACTTTGACTCAAGAAGACATAGATGACCTCAACAAACCAATCACAAGTAAAGAAATTGAATTAGTCATTCAAAAGCTTCCTAAAAAGAAAAGTCCAGGACCAGATGGCTTCACATGTGAATTCTACCAAACGTTCCAGAAAGAATTAGTACCAATTCTCTTCAAACTCTTCAAAAAAATCGAAGTGGAGGGAAAACTACCTAATTCATTCTATGAAGCCAACATCACCCTCATACCAAAACCAGGCAAAGATATTACAAAAAAAGAAAACTACAGACCAATCTCTCTAATGAATATAGATGCAAAAATCCTCAATAAAATTCTAGCAAATCGTATCCAACAACACATTAAAAGAATTATACATCATGACCAAGTAGGACTCATCCCAGGTATGCAAGGATGGTTCAACATAAGAAAATCAATTAATGTAATACACCATATCAACAAATCAAAGCAGAAAAATCACATGATCATCTCAATTGATGCAGAGAAGGCATTTGACAAGATTCAACATCCTTTCCTGTTGAAAACACTTCAAAAGATAGGAATACAAGGGAACTTCCTTAAAATGATAGAGGGAATATATGAAAAACCCACAGTTAATATCATCCTCAATGGGGAAAAATTGAAAACCTTCTCCCTAAGATCAGGAACAAGACAAGGATGTCCACTATCACCACTATTATTCAACATTGTGTTGGAGGTTCTAGCCAGAGCAATTAGACAAGAAAAAGAAATACAAGGCATCAAAATTGGAAAGGAAGAAGTAAAACTATCACTGTTTGCAGACGATATGATACTATACGTCGAAAACCCGGAAAAATCCACAACAAAACTACTAGAGCTAATAAATGAGTACAGCAAAGTACCAGGTTACAAGAACAACATTCAAAAATCTGTAGCATTACTATACACTAGTAATGAACAAGCTGAGGGGGAAATCAAGAAACGAATCCCATTTACAATTGCAACTAAAAGAATAAAATACCTAGGAATAAATTTAACTAAAGAGACAAAAAACCTATATAAAGAAAACTACAAAAAACTGCTAAAAGAAATCACAGAAGACCTAAATAGATGGAAGGGCATACCGTGTTCATGGATTGGAAGACTAAATATAGTTAAGATGTCAATCCTACCTAAATTGATTTACAGATTCAATGCAATACCAATCAAAATCCCAACAACTTATTTTTCAGAAATAGAAAAACCAATAAGCAAATTTATCTGGAAGGGCAGGGTGCCCCGAATTGCTAAAAACATCTTGAGGAAAAAAAACGAAGCTGGAGGTCTCGCGCTGCCTGACTTTAAGGCATATTATGAAGCCACAGTGGTCAAAACAGCATGGTATTGGCATAAAGATAGATATATCGACCAATGGAATCGAATAGAGTGCTCAGATATAGACCCTCTCATCTATGGACATTTGATCTTTGATAAGGCAGTCAAGCCAACTCACCTGGGACAGAGCAGTCTCTTCAATAAATGGTGCCTAGAGAACTGGATATCCATATGCAAAAGAATGAAAGAAGACCCATCTCTCACACCCTATACAAAAGTTAACTCAAAATGGATCAAAGATCTAAACATTAGGTCTAAGACCATAAAACAGTTAGAGGAAAATGTTGGGAGATATCTTATGGATCTTACAACTGGAGGCGGTTTTATGGACCTTACACCTAAAGCAAGAGCACTGAAGAAGGAAATAAATAAATGGGAACTCCTCAAAATTAAACACTTTTGTGCATCAAAGAACGTCATCAAGAAAGTAGAAAGACAGCCTTCACAATGGGAGACAATATTTGGAAATGATATATCAGATAAAGGTCTAGTATCCAGAATTTATAAAGAGATTGTTCATCTCAACAACAAAAAGACAGCCAACCCAATTACAAAATGGGAAAAAGACTTGAACAGACACCTCTCAGAAGAGGAAATACGGATGGCCAAGAGGCACATGAAGAGATGCTCAATGTCCCTGGCCATTAGAGAAATGCAAATCAAAACCACAATGAGATATCATCTCACACCCACCAGAATGGCCATTATCAACAAAACAGAAAATGACAAGTGCTGGAGAGGATGCGGAGAAAGAGGCACACTTATCCACTGTTGGTGGGAATGTCAAAGGGTGCAACCACTGTGGAAGGCAGTTTGGTGGTTCCTCAAAAAGCTGAATATAGAATTGCCATACGACCCAGCAATACCATTGCTAGGTATCTACTCAAAGGACTTAAGGGCAAAGACACAAACGGACATTTGCACACCAATGTTTATAGCAGCATTATTTACAATTGCAAAGAGATGGAAACAGCCAAAATCTCCATCAACAGAAGAGTGGCTAAACAAACTGTGGTATATACATACGATGGAATATTATGCAGCTTTAAGACAAGATAAACTTATGAACCATGTAATGACATGGATGGACCTAGAGAATATTATGCTGAGTGAATCCAGCCAAAAACTAAAGGACAAATACTGTATGGTCCCACTGATGTGAACGGACATTCGAGAATAAACTTGAAATATGTCATTGGTAACAGAGTTCAGCAGGAGTTAGAAACAGGGTAAGACAATGGGTAATTGAAGCTGAAGGGATACAGACTGTGCAACAGGACTAGATACAAAAACTCAAAAATGGACAGCACAATAATACCTAATTGTAAAGTAATCATGTTAAAACACTGAATGAAGCTGCATCTGAGCTATAGGTTTTTGTTTTGTTTTGTTTTGTTTTGTTTTGATTTTACTATTATTACTTTTATTTTTTTTTTCTATATTAACATTCTATATCTTTTTCGGTTATGTTGCTAGTCTTGTAAACCAATGCAAATGTACTAAGAAATGATGATCATGCATCTATGTGATGATGTTAAGAATTAATGATTGCATGTGTAGAATGGTATGATCTCTAAATGTTGGGTTAATTTCTTTTTTTCCGTTAATTAAAAAAAAAAAAAAGAGAGAAGGGATAATTGGAGATGAAGGGATACAGACTGTACAACGGGACTGGATATAAAAACTCAGAAATGGACAGCACAATACTACCCAATTGTAATGCAATTATGTTAAAACACTGAATGAAGCTGCATGTGAGGTATAGGTTTTTTGTTTTTGTTTTTTTTGTTTTTTTTCTTTCTATTATTGTTTTAATTCTTATTCTGTTGTCTTTTTATTTCTTTTTCTAAATAGATGCAAATGTACTAAGAAATGATGAATATGCAACTATGTGATGTTATTAAGAATTACTGATTGTACATGTAGATTGGAATGATTTCTAATTGTTTTGTTAATTCTTTTTTTAATTAATAAAAAAAAAAAGATTAGAGCAGATATAAATGAAATTGAAAACATGAAAACAATAGGGAAAATCAATAAGACCAGAAGTTGGTTCTATGAGAAAATCAATAAGATTGATGGGCCCTTAGCAAGATTGACAAAGAAGAAGAGAGAGGATGCAAATAAATAAGATCAGAAATGGAAGAGGAGACATAACTACTGACCTCACAGAAATAAAGGAGGTAATAACAGGATACTATGAACAACTTTACGCTAATAAATACAACAATTTAGATGAAATGGACGGGTTCCTGGAAAGACATGAACAACCAACTTTGACTCAAGAAGAAATAGATGACCTCAATATACCTATCACAAGTAAAGAAATTGAATCAGTCATTCAAAAGCTTCCTAAAAAGAAAAGTCCAGGACCAGACAGCTTCACATGTGAATTCTATCAAACATTCCAGAAAGAATTAGTACCAACTCCCCTCAAACTCTTCACAAAAATCGAAGTGGAGGGAAAAATACCTAATTCATTCTATGAAGCCAACATCACCCTCATACCAAAACCAGGCAAAGATATTACAAAAAAAGAAAACGACAGGCCAATCTCTCTAATGAATATAGATGCAAAAATCCTCAATAAAATTCTAAAAAATCGTATCCAACAACACATTAAAAGAATTATACATCATGACCAAGTAGGATTCATCCCAGGTATGCAAGGATGGTTCAACATAAGAAAATCAATTAATGTAATACACCATATCAACAAATCAAAGCAGAAAAATCACATGATCATCTCAATTGATGCAGAGAAGGCATTTGACAAGATTCAACATCCTTTCCTGTTGAAAACACTTCAAAAGATAGGAATACAAGGGAACTTCCTTAAAATGGTAGAGGGAATATATGAAAAACCCACAGCTAATATCATCCTCAATGGGGAAAAATTGAAAACTTTCCCCCTAAGATCAGGAACAAGACAAGGATGTCCACTATCACCACTATTATTCAACATTGTGTTGGAGGTTCTAGCCAGAGCAATTAGACAAGAAAAAGAAATACAAGGCATCAAAATTGGAAAGGAAGAAGTAAAACTATCACTGTTTGCAGACGATATGATACTATACGTCGAAAACCCGGAAAAATCCACAACAAAACTACCAGAGCTAATAAATGAGTACAGCAAAGTACCAGGCTACAAGATCAACATTCAAAAATCTGTAGCTTTTCTATACACTAGCAATGAACAAGCTGAGGGGGAAATCAAGAAACGAATCCCATTTACAATTGCAACTAAAAGAATAAAATACCTAGGAATAAATTTAACTAAAGAGACAAAAAACCTATATAAAGAAAACTACAAAAAACTGCTAAAAGAAATCACAGAAGACCTAAATAGATGGAAGGGCATACCGTGTTCATGGATTGGAAGACTAAATATAGTTAAGATGTCAATCCTACCTAAATTGATTTACAGATTCAATGCAATACCAATCAAAATCCCAACAACTTATTTTTCAGAAATAGAAAAACCAATAAGCAAATTTATCTGGAAGGGCAGGGTGCCCCGAATTGCTAAAAACATCTTGAGGAAAAAAAACGAAGCTGGAGGTCTCGCGCTGCCTGACTTTAAGGCATATTATGAAGCCACAGTGGTCAAAACAGCATGGTATTGGCATAAAGATAGATATATCGACCAATGGAATCGAATAGAGTGCTCAGATATAGACCCTCTCATCTATGGACATTTGATCTTTGATAAGGCAGTCAAGCCAACTCACCTGGGACAGAGCAGTCTCTTCAATAAATGGTGCCTAGAGAACTGGATATCCATATGCAAAAGAATGAAAGAAGACCCATCTCTCACACCCTATACAAAAGTTAACTCAAAATGGATCAAAGATCTAAACATCAGGTCTAAGACCATAAAACAGTTAGAGGAAAATGTTGGGAGATATCTTATGGATCTTACAACTGGAGGCGGTTTTATGGACCTTACACCTAAAGCAAGAGCACTGAAGAAGGAAATAAATAAATGGGAACTCCTCAAAATTAAACACTTTTGTGCATCAAAGAACGTCATCAAGAAAGTAGAAAGACAGCCTTCACAATGGGAGACAATATTTGGAAATGATATATCAGATAAAGGTCTAGTATCCAGAATTTATAAAGAGATTGTTCATCTCAACAACAAAAAGACAGCCAACCCAATTACAAAATGGGAAAAAGACTTGAACAGACACCTCTCAGAAGAGGAAATACGGATGGCCAAGAGGCACATGAAGAGATGCTCAATGTCCCTGGCCATTAGAGAAATGCAAATCAAAACCACAATGAGATATCATCTCACACCCACCAGAATGGCCATTATCAACAAAACAGAAAATGACAAGTGCTGGAGAGGATGCGGAGAAAGAGGCACACTTATCCACTGTTGGTGGGAATGTCAAAGGGTGCAACCACTGTGGAAGGCAGTTTGGTGGTTCCTCAAAAAGCTGAATATAGAATTGCCATACGACCCAGCAATACCATTGCTAGGTATCTACTCAAAGGACTTAAGGGCAAAGACACAAACGGACATTTGCACACCAATGTTTATAGCAGCATTATTTACAATTGCAAAGAGATGGAAACAGCCAAAATCTCCATCAACAGAAGAGTGGCTAAACAAACTGTGGTATATACATACGATGGAATATTATGCAGCTTTAAGACAAGATAAACTTATGAACCATGTAATAACATGGATGGACCTAGAGAATATTATGCTGAGTGAATCCAGCCAAAAACTAAAGGACAAATACTGTATGGTCCCACTGATGTGAACGGACATTCGAGAATAAACTTGAAATATGTCATTGGTAACAGAGTTCAGCAGGAGTTAGAAACAGGGTAAGACAATGGGTAATTGAAGCTGAAGGGATACAGACTGTGCAACAGGACTAGATACAAAAACTCAAAAATGGACAGCACAATAATACCTAATTGTAAAGTAATCATGTTAAAACACTGAATGAAGCTGCATCTGAGCTATAGGTTTTTGTTTTGTTTTGTTTTGTTTTGTTTTGATTTTACTATTATTACTTTTATTTTTTTTTTCTATATTAACATTCTATATCTTTTTCGGTTATGTTGCTAGTCTTGTAAACCAATGCAAATGTACTAAGAAATGATGATCATGCATCTATGTGATGATGTTAAGAATTAATGATTGCATGTGTAGAATGGTATGATCTCTAAATGTTGGGTTAATTTCTTTTTTTCCGTTAATTAAAAAAAAAAAAAAGAGAGAAGGGATAATTGGAGATGAAGGGATACAGACTGTACAACGGGACTGGATATAAAAACTCAGAAATGGACAGCACAATACTACCCAATTGTAATGCAATTATGTTAAAACACTGAATGAAGCTGCATGTGAGGTATAGGTTTTTTGTTTTTGTTTTTTTTGTTTTTTTTCTTTCTATTATTGTTTTAATTCTTATTCTGTTGTCTTTTTATTTCTTTTTCTAAATAGATGCAAATGTACTAAGAAATGATGAATATGCAACTATGTGATGTTATTAAGAATTACTGATTGTACATGTAGATTGGAATGATTTCTAATTGTTTTGTTAATTCTTTTTTTAATTAATAAAAAAAAAAAAGATTAGAGCAGATATAAATGAAATTGAAAACATGAAAACAATAGGGAAAATCAATAAGACCAGAAGTTGGTTCTATGAGAAAATCAATAAGATTGATGGGCCCTTAGCAAGATTGACAAAGAAGAAGAGAGAGGATGCAAATAAATAAGATCAGAAATGGAAGAGGAGACATAACTACTGACCTCACAGAAATAAAGGAGGTAATAACAGGATACTATGAACAACTTTACGCTAATAAATACAACAATTTAGATGAAATGGACGGGTTCCTGGAAAGACATGAACAACCAACTTTGACTCAAGAAGAAATAGATGAACTCAATATACCTATCACAAGTAAAGAAATTGAATCAGTCATTCAAAAGCTTCCTAAAAAGAAAAGTCCAGGACCAGACAGCTTCACATGTGAATTCTATCAAACATTCCAGAAAGAATTAGTACCAACTCCCCTCAAACTCTTCACAAAAATCGAAGTGGAGGGAAAAATACCTAATTCATTCTATGAAGCCAACATCACCCTCATACCAAAACCAGGCAAAGATATTACAAAAAAAGAAAACGACAGGCCAATCTCTCTAATGAATATAGATGCAAAAATCCTCAATAAAATTCTAAAAAATCGTATCCAACAACACATTAAAAGAATTATACATCATGACCAAGTAGGATTCATCCCAGGTATGCAAGGATGGTTCAACATAAGAAAATCAATTAATGTAATACACCATATCAACAAATCAAAGCAGAAAAATCACATGATCATCTCAATTGATGCAGAGAAGGCATTTGACAAGATTCAACATCCTTTCCTGTTGAAAACACTTCAAAAGATAGGAATACAAGGGAACTTCCTTAAAATGGTAGAGGGAATATATGAAAAACCCACAGCTAATATCATCCTCAATGGGGAAAAATTGAAAACTTTCCCCCTAAGATCAGGAACAAGACAAGGATGTCCACTATCACCACTATTATTCAACATTGTGTTGGAGGTTCTAGCCAGAGCAATTAGACAAGAAAAAGAAATACAAGGCATCAAAATTGGAAAGGAAGAAGTAAAACTATCACTGTTTGCAGACGATATGATACTATACGTCGAAAACCCGGAAAAATCCACAACAAAACTACCAGAGCTAATAAATGAGTACAGCAAAGTACCAGGCTACAAGATCAACATTCAAAAATCTGTAGCTTTTCTATACACTAGCAATGAACAAGCTGAGGGGGAAATCAAGAAACGAATCCCATTTACAATTGAAACTAAAAGAATAAAATACCTAGGAATAAATTTAACTAAAGAGACAAAAAACCTATATAAAGAAAACTACAAAAAACTGCTAAAAGAAATCACAGAAGACCTAAATAGATGGAAGGGCATACCGTGTTCATGGATTGGAAGACTAAATATAGTTAAGATGTCAATCCTACCTAAATTGATTTACAGATTCAATGCAATACCAATCAAAATCCCAACAACTTATTTTTCAGAAATAGAAAAACCAATAAGCAAATTTATCTGGAAGGGCAGGGTGCCCCGAATTGCTAAAAACATCTTGAGGAAAAAAAACGAAGCTGGAGGTCTCGCGCTGCCTGACTTTAAGGCATATTATGAAGCCACAGTGGTCAAAACAGCATGGTATTGGCATAAAGATAGATATATCGACCAATGGAATCGAATAGAGTGCTCAGATATAGACCCTCTCATCTATGGACATTTGATCTTTGATAAGGCAGTCAAGCCAACTCACCTGGGACAGAACAGTCTCTTCAATAAATGGTGCCTTGAGAACTGGATATCCATATGCAAAAGAATGAAGGAAGACCCATATCTCACACCTTATACAAAAGTTAACCCAAAGTGAATCAAAGACCTAAACATCAGGTCTAAGACCATAAAACAGTTAGAGGAAAATGTTGGGAGATATCTTATGGATCTTACAACTGGAGGCGGTTTTATGGACCTTACACCTAAAGCAAGAGCACTGAAGAAGGAAATAAATAAATGGGAACTCCTCAAAATTAAACACTTTTGTGCATCAAAGAACGTCATCAAGAAAGTAGAAAGACAGCCTTCACAATGGGAGACAATATTTGGAAATGATATATCAGATAAAGGTCTAGTATCCAGAATTTATAAAGAGATTGTTCATCTCAACAACAAAAAGACAGCCAACCCAATTACAAAATGGGAAAAAGACTTGAACAGACACCTCTCAGAAGAGGAAATACGGATGGCCAAGAGGCACATGAAGAGATGCTCAATGTCCCTGGCCATTAGAGAAATGCAAATCAAAACCACAATGAGATATCATCTCACACCCACCAGAATGGCCATTATCAACAAAACAGAAAATGACAAGTGCTGGAGAGGATGCGGAGAAAGAGGCACACTTATCCACTGTTGGTGGGAATGTCAAAGGGTGCAACCACTGTGGAAGGCAGTTTGGTGGTTCCTCAAAAAGCTGAATATAGAATTGCCATACGACCCAGCAATACCATTGCTAGGTATCTACTCAAAGGACTTAAGGGCAAAGACACAAACGGACATTTGCACACCAATGTTTATAGCAGCATTATTTACAATTGCAAAGAGATGGAAACAGCCAAAATCTCCATCAACAGAAGAGTGGCTAAACAAACTGTGGTATATACATACGATGGAATATTATGCAGCTTTAAGACAAGATAAACTTATGAACCATGTAATAACATGGATGGACCTAGAGAATATTATGCTGAGTGAATCCAGCCAAAAACTAAAGGACAAATACTGTATGGTCCCACTGATGTGAACGGACATTCGAGAATAAACTTGAAATATGTCATTGGTAACAGAGTTCAGCAGGAGTTAGAAACAGGGTAAGACAATGGGTAATTGAAGCTGAAGGGATACAGACTGTGCAACAGGACTAGATACAAAAACTCAAAAATGGACAGCACAATAATACCTAATTGTAAAGTAATCATGTTAAAACACTGAATGAAGCTGCATCTGAGCTATAGGTTTTTGTTTTGTTTTGTTTTGTTTTGTTTTGATTTTACTATTATTACTTTTATTTTTTTTTTCTATATTAACATTCTATATCTTTTTCGGTTATGTTGCTAGTCTTGTAAACCAATGCAAATGTACTAAGAAATGATGATCATGCATCTATGTGATGATGTTAAGAATTAATGATTGCATGTGTAGAATGGTATGATCTCTAAATGTTGGGTTAATTTCTTTTTTTCCGTTAATTAAAAAAAAAAAAAAGAGAGAAGGGATAATTGGAGATGAAGGGATACAGACTGTACAACGGGACTGGATATAAAAACTCAGAAATGGACAGCACAATACTACCCAATTGTAATGCAATTATGTTAAAACACTGAATGAAGCTGCATGTGAGGTATAGGTTTTTTGTTTTTGTTTTTTTTGTTTTTTTTCTTTCTATTATTGTTTTAATTCTTATTCTGTTGTCTTTTTATTTCTTTTTCTAAATAGATGCAAATGTACTAAGAAATGATGAATATGCAACTATGTGATGTTATTAAGAATTACTGATTGTACATGTAGATTGGAATGATTTCTAATTGTTTTGTTAATTCTTTTTTTAATTAATAAAAAAAAAAAAGATTAGAGCAGATATAAATGAAATTGAAAACATGAAAACAATAGGGAAAATCAATAAGACCAGAAGTTGGTTCTATGAGAAAATCAATAAGATTGATGGGCCCTTAGCAAGATTGACAAAGAAGAAGAGAGAGGATGCAAATAAATAAGATCAGAAATGGAAGAGGAGACATAACTACTGACCTCACAGAAATAAAGGAGGTAATAACAGGATACTATGAACAACTTTACGCTAATAAATACAACAATTTAGATGAAATGGACGGGTTCCTGGAAAGACATGAACAACCAACTTTGACTCAAGAAGAAATAGATGAACTCAATATACCTATCACAAGTAAAGAAATTGAATCAGTCATTCAAAAGCTTCCTAAAAAGAAAAGTCCAGGACCAGACAGCTTCACATGTGAATTCTATCAAACATTCCAGAAAGAATTAGTACCAACTCCCCTCAAACTCTTCACAAAAATCGAAGTGGAGGGAAAAATACCTAATTCATTCTATGAAGCCAACATCACCCTCATACCAAAACCAGGCAAAGATATTACAAAAAAAGAAAACGACAGGCCAATCTCTCTAATGAATATAGATGCAAAAATCCTCAATAAAATTCTAAAAAATCGTATCCAACAACACATTAAAAGAATTATACATCATGACCAAGTAGGATTCATCCCAGGTATGCAAGGATGGTTCAACATAAGAAAATCAATTAATGTAATACACCATATCAACAAATCAAAGCAGAAAAATCACATGATCATCTCAATTGATGCAGAGAAGGCATTTGACAAGATTCAACATCCTTTCCTGTTGAAAACACTTCAAAAGATAGGAATACAAGGGAACTTCCTTAAAATGGTAGAGGGAATATATGAAAAACCCACAGCTAATATCATCCTCAATGGGGAAAAATTGAAAACTTTCCCCCTAAGATCAGGAACAAGACAAGGATGTCCACTATCACCACTATTATTCAACATTGTGTTGGAGGTTCTAGCCAGAGCAATTAGACAAGAAAAAGAAATACAAGGCATCAAAATTGGAAAGGAAGAAGTAAAACTATCACTGTTTGCAGACGATATGATACTATACGTCGAAAACCCGGAAAAATCCACAACAAAACTACCAGAGCTAATAAATGAGTACAGCAAAGTACCAGGCTACAAGATCAACATTCAAAAATCTGTAGCTTTTCTATACACTAGCAATGAACAAGCTGAGGGGGAAATCAAGAAACGAATCCCATTTACAATTGAAACTAAAAGAATAAAATACCTAGGAATAAATTTAACTAAAGAGACAAAAAACCTATATAAAGAAAACTACAAAAAACTGCTAAAAGAAATCACAGAAGACCTAAATAGATGGAAGGGCATACCGTGTTCATGGATTGGAAGACTAAATATAGTTAAGATGTCAATCCTACCTAAATTGATTTACAGATTCAATGCAATACCAATCAAAATCCCAACAACTTATTTTTCAGAAATAGAAAAACCAATAAGCAAATTTATCTGGAAGGGCAGGGTGCCCCGAATTGCTAAAAACATCTTGAGGAAAAAAAACGAAGCTGGAGGTCTCGCGCTGCCTGACTTTAAGGCATATTATGAAGCCACAGTGGTCAAAACAGCATGGTATTGGCATAAAGATAGATATATCGACCAATGGAATCGAATAGAGTGCTCAGATATAGACCCTCTCATCTATGGACATTTGATCTTTGATAAGGCAGTCAAGCCAACTCACCTGGGACAGAACAGTCTCTTCAATAAATGGTGCCTTGAGAACTGGATATCCATATGCAAAAGAATGAAGGAAGACCCATATCTCACACCTTATACAAAAGTTAACCCAAAGTGAATCAAAGACCTAAACATCAGGTCTAAGACCATAAAACAGTTAGAGGAAAATGTAGGGAGATATCTTATGAAATTTACAATTGGAGGCGGTTTTATGGACCTTAAACCTAAAGCAAGAGCACTGAAGAAGGAAATAAATAAATGGGAGCTCCTCAAAATTAAACACTTTTGTGCATCAAAGAACTTCATCAAGAAAGTAGAAAGCCTACACAATGGGAGACAATATTTGGAAATGATATATCAGATAAAGGTCTAGTAACCAGAATTTATAAAGAAATTGTTCAACTCAACAACAAGGAGACAGCCAACCCAATTACAAAATGGGAAAAAGACTTGAACAGACACCTCTCAGAAGAGGAAATACAAATGGCCAAAAGGCACATGAAGAGATGCTCAATGTCCCTGGCCATTAGAGAAATGCAAATCAAAACCACAATGAGATATCATCTCACACCCACCAGAATGGCCATTATCAACAAAACAGAAAATGACAAGTGCTGGAGAGGATGCGGAGAAAGAGGCACACTTATCCACTGTTGGTGGGAATGTCAAAGGGTGCAACCACTGTGGAAGGCAGTTTGGCGGTTCCTCAAAAAGCTGAATATAGAATTGCCATACGACCCAGCAATACCATTGCTAGGTATCTACTCAAAGGACTTAAGGGCAAAGACACAAACGGACATTTGCACACCAATGTTTATAGCAGCGTTATTTACAATTGCAAAGAGATGGAAACAATCAAAACGTCCATCAACAGAAGAATGGCTAAACAAACTGTGGTATATACATACGATGGAATATTATGTAGCTTTAAGACAGGATAAACTTATGAAGCATGTAATAACATGGATGGACCTAGAGAACATTATGCTGAGTGAGTCTAGTCAAAAACTAAAGGACAAATACTGTATGGTCCCACTGATGTGCACGGACATTTGAGAATAAACTTGGAATATGTCATTGGTAACAGAGTCCAGCAGGAGTTAGAAACAGGGTAAGATAATGGGTAATTGGAGCTCAAGGGATACAGACTGTGCAACAGGACTAGATACAAAAACTCAAAAATGGACAGCATAATAATACCTAATTGTAAAGTAATCATGTTAAAACACTGAATGAAGCTGTATCTGAGCTATAGGTTTTGTTTGTTTGTTTGTTTGCTTTTTACTATTATTATTACTTTTATTTCTTTTCTCTATATTAACATTCTATATCTTTTTCTGTTGTGTTGCTAGTTCTTCTAAACCGATGCAAATGTACTAAGAAACGATGATCATGCATCTATGTGATGATGTTAAGAATTACTGATTGCATATGTAGAATGGTATGATTTCTAAATGTTGGGTTAATTTCTTTTTTTCCATTAATTAATAAAAAAAAAAAACATTTTCAGACAAAAAAATCACTGAGAGAATTTGTGACCAAGAGACCAGCTCTGCAAGAACTACTAAAGGGAGCACTAGAGAGAGATATGAAAAGACAGAAGAGAGAGGTGTGGAGAAGAGTGTAGAAATGAAGACTATGAATAAAGGTAAAAAGAAGGAAAACTAGATATGACGTATAAAATCCAAAAGGCAAAATGGTAGAAAAAAGTACTATCCATGCAGTAATAACACTAAATATTAATGGATTAAACTCCCCAATCAAAAGATATAAGACTGGCAGAATGGATTAAAAAACAGGACCCATCTATATGCTATCTACAGGAAACACATCTTAGACCCAAGGATAAACATAGGTTGAAAGTGAAAGGCTGGGAAAAGACATTTCATGCAAATAACAATCAGAAAATAGCAGGATTAGCAATACTAATATCTAAGAAATTAGACTTCAAATATAAAACAGTTAAAAGAGACAAAGAAGGATACTATATATTAATAAAAGGAACAATTCAACAAGAAGACATAACAATCATAAATATTTATGCACCGAGCCAGAATGCTCCAAAATACATGCAGCAAACAGTAAAAACACTGAAAAGAGAAATAGACACATCTACCATAATGGCTGGAGACTTCAACATAGCACTCTCATCAAAAGACAGAACATCTAGACAGAGGATCAATAAAGAAACAGAGAATTTGAATAATACAATAAATGAGCTAGACTTAACAGACATTTATAGAACATTATACCCCACAACAGCAGGATACATCTTTTTCTCAAGTGTTTATGGATCATTCTCAAGGATAGACAATATGCTGGGTCACAAAGCAAGTCTCAATAAATTTAAATAGATTGAAATCATACAAAACACTTTCTCAGATCATAAAGGAATGAAGCTGGAAATCAATAATAGGCAGAGTGCCAGAAAATTCACAAATATGTGGATGCTCAACAACACATCTTAGACAACAAGTGGGTCAAGGAAGAAATTACAAGAGATATCAGTAAATACCACGAGGCAAATGAAAATGAAAACACAACATACCAAATCTTATGGGATGCAACAAAGGCAATGCTAAGAGGGAAATTTATTGCCCTAAATGCCTATATCAAAAAAGAAGAAAGGGCAAAAACCGAGGAATTAACTGACCACTTGGAAGTAGAGAAAGAACAGCAAACTTACCCCAAAGCAAGCAAAAGGAAAGAAAAAATTGAAGATTAGAGCAGAAATAAATGAGATTGACAACATGAAAACAACTGAGAAAATCAACAAAACCAGAAGCTGGTTCTATGAGAAAATCAATAAGATTGATGGACCCTTAGCAAGATTGATAAAAAGAAGAACAGAGAGTTGGCAAATAAATAAGATCAGAAATGGAAGAGGAGACATAACCACTGACCCCACAGAAATAAAGGAAGTAATGAGAGGATACTATGAACAACTTTATGCTAATAAACACAACAATGTAGATGAAATGGACAACTTTCTAGAAAGGCATGAACAACCAATTTTGACTTGAGAAGAAAAAGATGACCTCAACAAACCAAACACAACTAAAGAAATTAAATCAGTCATTAAGAAGCTCCCTGTTCTAGTTTGCTAGCTGCCAGAATACAACACACCAGAATCGGACTGGCTTTTAATAAAACGGGATTTATTTTGTTAGTTTTTCAGAGGAAAGGCAGCTAACTTTCCACTAAGGTTCTTTCTTACGTGGGAAGGCTCAGGGTAATCTCTACTGGCCTTCTCTCCAGGCCTCTGGGTTCCAACAACTTTCCCAGGGGTGATTCCTTTATGTATCTCCAAAGGCCTGGGCTGCGCTGCAAGTGCTGAGATGAGGTATGCCGAGTTTCCTGGGCTGTGCTATGTTGTGCTCTCTCATTTAAACACCAGCCAATTAAGTCAAACGTCCTTCATTGCAGCAGGCACACCTCCTAGCTGACTGCAGATGTAAATCAGCAACAGATGAGGTTCACGTACCATTGGCTCATGTCCACAGCAACAGAACAAGGTACCTTCACCCGGCCAAGTTGACAACTGTTTTGACTAGTGCATTTCCTAATATAACTTATGTAGACAGCTTAATTGAACACCATAAGTACATGGAACCTTGAGTAGGACATGAAATTTTGTAGGTTTGTTCAGAGTGATGCCCTGATAAATCCCAGAGTGATTTGAACAGTGAATAAATAAATATTTGCAAAGTCCCCTTCAGGGAATGGTGAGAGAGGGGGAACATTCAACTTTCCCAAGTTGAATTCTTGATATTTTCACAAGCACTGCTGACAATCAAAGCTACAGGTTAAGTCCCAGTCTTGGGGTTTGTTCATATAAAACTCTACCCCACAAAGGATACATCAAGCATACTTAAAATTAGGCCTAAGAGTCACCCCCAGGAGAACCTCTTTCATTGCTCAGATGTGACCTCTCTCTCCAGCCAACGCAACAAGCAAACTCACTGCCCTCCCCCTGTCTACGTGGGACATGACTCCCAGGGGTGTGGACCTTCCTGGCAACATGGGGCAGAAATCCTGGAATGAGCTGAGACTCAGCATCAAGGGACTGAGAAAAAACCTGGAATGAGGTGAGACTCAGCATCAGGGGATTGAGAGGGCCTTCTTGGCCAAAAGGGGGAAGAGTGAAATGAGACAAAACAAGCTGTCAATGGCTGAGAGATTCCAGACAGAGTCGAGAGGTTGTCCTGAAGGTTATTCTTAGCAATAAGTAGATTTCGCCTTGTTGGTCAGGGTGTGTTGGGGAGGCTGGGGGAAACTGCCTGAAGGTGTGGAGCTGTGTTCCAGTGGCCATGTTTCTTGAAGATGATTGTATAATGATATAGTTTTCACAGTGTGGCCGTGTGATCGTGAAAGCCTTGTGTCTGGTGCTCCTTTTATCTACCTTATCAGCAGACGAGTGAAACATGTGGAATAAAGATGAAAAATAGGGGGAACAAGTGTCAAAATAAATTTAGAGTGAAATGCTGGTGATTGGTGGGGGGGGTAAGGGTATGGTATGTACAAATTTTTTTTCTGTTTTCTTTTTTCTTTTTCTGAATAGATGCAAATGTTCCAAGAAATGATAATGATGATGAATATGCGACTATCTGATGATATTGTGAATCGCTGATTGTGTATGTAGAACAGAATGATCAAAAGTTACGAATGTTTGCATTTGTTTGGTGTTTTTTTTGGTATTTTTTTAAAATTTAAAAAAGTTTTTAAAAAGTAACAACAATATGTTTCAATGATATTAGTTATTATGAAGAAAGTTAAGTTCACAGGTTTTCATATCAAGCAGCATATGGTCAAAGAAGAATTTTAGTTTTCTAAAAGAAGTGAGACATAGCTGTGTCACACTGTTAACAGCTTCTTTAGCAGTTTCAGTACATGGGAACAAACTACCACCACAGCTTAAATACAAGTCCAGTTCCTGGTAGAAAGAACAATTATGATTTAGTAAACTTCAGAATGAGAGCATTACACTGGTTTTGATAATTATGAAATAAAAGTAAAAGGCACTATACTATGGTGATCAAAATTCAGTATTTTGAAGAGTGGAAAAATCAGCTTTATGATTTAGGACCAACCTCCCAACCTGTGGATCATATCTTTTGCTCTGCTTCCTTCTACTGCACTCATGTGACCATTCTGTTATTTACTGAAAATCTGCGCTAAGTAAAAATAGAAAGTGGAGAAATTTAAATTAATTTTTATCCTTCTAAGCACCTTTAATAAAAAGTATCAATACACAGTAAGCAGAAACCATAACTAAGATCACGACTTTCAGGATTACCTCTGACATTAAAAAAGCTCATACCCCAAAGTCCTAAAATCAATAAAAAAAAAAATGGTGCAGGAAAATGAGCTTCCTTGAACCCTGGGAAGCTGAAGTAGACACTTGGATACCATAATCTGCTGTGATATCCCTACATGAAAAGGTACTAACACCACTAACAACAAGTACTAACACCAAGTTTGGCAAGACTGGTATTTTAAATATTTCTTAATTTGCATTGGTGATATGAGACAGAACATAAAAGGACAGATGTACAGAAAGAACTCGGTTTTCCGAGCAGAATAACCACGGGGACCAAAAGAAGCCAAGGTAAGTTAAGTTTGCATTTTCTCCTGCCCTATGTGACCATTTCCTCACAGAGAAGGATTTTGTATCTTCGGCTAAGTAAATCAGCAACTTCATTTAACCCTACAGTAGATAATGGTGGGTGGTCAGTGTGTTCTCCTTAACAAAAAAGTAAACATGTCTGAAACTGCAGAGAGCTACACAGTTTGGTAGCTAATGCTGAAGTAACTCATGCTTCACATTATTTGAGCTCTCTTTTCCAAAGTATAAATTTGATTTTATGTCACTTGCCCAATCAGAACTTTTCACTGTCTCTTTGCTGCTTACAGAATAAAGTCCAAATCTATTAGTATAGCATTCTCGACAATCAAGTCCTCTATTTCCCCTTATACATCACGTTTCACAGCAATCTTACTAGCCCTTAAACTCACTACAATTCCATACTTCTTTACCTAATGCTGTCTTACCTCCACCTGCAGTTCCTTATTCTGCTTGCGGAAATTTTATTCTCTAAACCTTACTTAAATGTTAAATTCTACTAGTTGGAATTAATTACTCTTCATTTATATGGCTTTATATTTTGCTTTCAATTCTTATTATTTAAGTACATGTTCATCTCCCCATGGAAATTATAGGCTCCCTGTAAAATACAGTATCTTTCGCATCTTTATATTCCCCTAATACTTAGCACAATATTTCACAAATAGTTTAATGAATATGGAAATGAATGAAAGACTCCATACCTGTTTTATCATCTGATTAAAAGCAATGTTTCAATTTTGCATACTCTATATTGTTTACTTAGCTAAACAGAAGAAAATTAATGACTATACCTAACCCAATGGTTCATAATTTAATAACAAAAAAACATTTTGAAAGGTACTCTATAAAAAGTGGTGTTTTCTGTTTTCAAGTTCACTAATTCAGACAGCTTTCAAATCTTAATATTCTGAATGCCTGAAAGAACAGCTTATTATCTGCCTCAGCAAAATCTCTTGAGATGAGATATCCTGGAAGCAATTTGCTGCCTTCTACATTATCCAAGTTTAATTACAGAACATTACATTAGCATTACATTAAATTACCCTGTTATTCAACAAAAAGATCTATAATTTTAGTCACTCTGGAACAAATGTACACAGTAACCCAGAAATCATCCAAAGCAAAGACAATGGTGATTCAATGAAGTTGATTCTTAATCATTTTCCTCCGAACAGATGTTTATCCCCATCTTATCCTTCTCCCATATTAGTAATATACAAGTTTTCACCAGATGCCTATAATGGATCTTTTAAGAATTATAATTAACAGTACCTCTGGAATTACTCCACGTTTGTTTATTTTAATAAAAATTCAAGGTACAAAATTTTGAGAGAAAAAAATTAAACCTCACAAACTTTCATAAGATAATAAAATAACCACAAAGCTATAAAAATAAATTGGAAACAGAAGCTTAAAAACCAGATGAAGAATGTAAGACTTTATCCTTAAGGTTATTCATTAGAATGTTTCCTGCATTGGTCCAAATTCCTCCAAAATATAATCTCACCTCATAGATGAAGGTCAAAAAACACCAAGTTTTCTAACCTCATAATACAAAACATTATAAAACCAAGACCTGGTCATTTAAATTCATTTAAATTTCCTTAGAAATGAAAGAAACTACAAACAGAAAACAAAGCATAAGGACTGAAAATACTAAAATCTTCCAAAGAGGGAGGGAAAGGCAGGTTGAATTCAATGAACTAATGACTTCAAAATTGTGAGTTAATTATATCACCATCTAGGATATTCTCAAACTATCAATTAAGCATGAGAAAAGAATTTAAAAAAACAAACAAAACAGTCCCACACACCCTCTCTTAGGAGCTACGTGAGAATGTGCTCCACCCGTATCTGGAAAGAGAAACACTGTTAAGCTGAGCTCCAGTGAAAAGATGGAGCCTACTGCAGTGCATATTTTGGCCTGTTCAGGTGATACTTTGAGACTTAATTTGGCCCCAATTAAAGTAAATTCCCTGCACAGTCACATCCTCATCCAAGACAGAGACTATCATGAACCTGCTCACCCATATTCATGAAAAACCCCTTCCTTGGAACTCAAGGTAGATAATGAGAAAGAAAATTAGTTCTGTGTTATTTCATTTTTTCCTTTAGGTCCATTGTACCTAATAAGTAGGCCTTTATTTTCCATTTCTCTTTCTTTGTCTGTCTTATAGAATGAGCTAGGAACTACTCTAAAACACCTATATATTACTTTAAATGGCACCCAGCACTCTATGTCTACCTTTTCAAAATGCCTATAATCATTGTATTAATGTCTATATTCCTCAGGAAACTGTACGGTCATGAAAACAGAGAATAAATGTGCAATGTTTACTGCTGCATCTCAAACACAGTGCTTAGTATTTAATTAAGATGCTCATTAATATATATGAGATGAATAAATGCAAAAAATATTAATACTGGTTATGTCAGAAGATGGCATTAAATGTTTTCTTTCTTCCCAAATCTGCATCTTTTCTTTAATACAGTTGAATAATGTTTGTAATAAAAACCAATAAGGAAAGTAGACAGGTAGCTGATGTTTTTTAAAATCTACAATAAAATTCAGCATCCTTTAGATGATACTACCCAAATTGCAAGACATACAAAAACTGTATTACCACAGGATTTTCCTTTCCAGTCAGTCCTAATTCTCAAACAAAATACAAATTCTTATTGTTTCAAGAGGAGGGACAGAAGCAGTTGTTTAAAACATTAAGTTTCTTATACTCATTTACAATTATAATTCTCAATACCATGTTATCAATAAATTATTTGTCAAGGTTAAATCAGCTTTCATGTGTTGATAGTATTTACTCGATAGATCCTTGGGCTTACGACATTAAAATTTATATTATTTTATATTTGTGTGATACATATAGCATTTCCTACCTGTCTGAGGCATGACCTCACACCTGCCCTCCTTTCCAGACACCCTTACTATAACACCTTGGAGGCACCCAGAGCATTGGCTGCTATTACTTTGAAGACAGTCAGTCCTCAAGCACATCATGTTTTGAGAAAAGAGTACATACCCAAATGTTTTCCCAAATACTTGTACCCAAGCCCCTGGCACTTAGCCCCTTTGTCCCCCAACCACATATAATCAGAAAAGTGGTTGCCTTAGTGCCAACATACTTGATTGAACTTCTTGCCATCTCACTGTCTGCCCACTATTATGTTTAGGGTAGCTGTGGCTCTCCATGCATAAGTTCCCCTAATAAATGCTTTTGGGCTTATCACCCTGGCATTCAATGCCTCTTTCTTTGGAATATCAACTGGCCTGGTTGTACGGCAGTTTGGGGCAGTCCCAGCTGCATTTTCTTCTTTCTTCTTTCAGGGTGACACCTGCTCCTGGTTTATGAGGACACAACAATATTATACTAACAAACAGAAATTTTATGTCCACTGAATATGAAAAAAAAAGCCCAAAATCAAATTCTATCTCCTACTAAGAACATATACTTAGTAACAGAAGCATATTAAAATGTGTTATTTACTACAGACATCACATGCATAAAGAACAAGTCAGTGAAATTCCTTAAGACGACACCAAGCAAATTATGTTTAGTTCCAATTTCTAGATTTTTATCAAATAATCAACTTCTAAAAATAATTTACATATTATATTGCTTCCTAATAGTAAATATTATGAGCTTAAGAACAGCTGTTTAGAAAGAGTTAGCAAACTTTTCTGTAGAATCAGAGTAAACATTTTAGATTTTGAGGGCTGTATGGTCTCTGTCCTAGCTACTGAACTGTTACTGTAGTACTAAAAGCTACTATGGACAAGATATAACAAATCAGTAGGGTGTGTTTCAACAAAGCTTTATTTACAAAATCATGCACCTGGCCAGATTCATCCCACTTGTATTTTATTTCCTAATCCTTGGTTTAGAGTATTACACTTTCTAATTCTCCCCATACAGAAATAGTATAGGTTTTCTCTCAATGTGTACTTTTTAATGACATTCTCCACATTTGAGCAATATCTATTTATTCACTTAACTGCCTACTACATCAAGAAACGATACTGTGTTTAAGGGATAAAGAAGAAAAAAAATAAAGTATTTGTCCTCTTAACACTTAAATTCTAATACAAGAATCAACAAATAAACAAGTAATAAATGCACAAATATAATTTGAGGTAAAAAGAGTAGGGGGAGGAGTAGAGACTCTAGATAGTTCACAAAAGATCTATCACAGGAAATGACTTTTACAGAGAGTAAATGAAGCAAATGAACAATCCATAAAAACATCTGGAGGAAAAGGAGGGGGTCAAGATGGAGGCTTAGAAATGTGCGTGTTTTAGTTCGTCCTCCAAAACAACTACTCAATAACAAGAAACAGTACAGAACAGCTCCTGGGGCCATGTCAGTGACTGGACACACAGCGTACCCCAGTCTGGACCAGCTGGACCGGCTGCGAACCTCCCCAGAACCGTGAGATCCCGAAGCCGTGGGAGCCAGCGCCCCTCCCCCACAGACTGCTTCCCAGAGGGGAAAGGAAAGAGACTTTAACAGCAGCAGAGGCTGAGCCCAACCAAACACCAATTGTGGCATTAATCAACAAATTCTGACTACTAAAAATAGGCCCCCAGCTCAGGTGAGCCTGGTCAAAACTGAGGTCGCTTATTTTTGCCCCGGTGCCAAGGGCGCAGGGCTGACAGAAAAAGGAAACAGACTTTTTTGTGGCTGTGTTTCTACAAAGGCTTGACTGCCTCTGAATTGGGCAGCAGGACTTCTCAGGCTGCAACTGCCCCGGGCATAGGCAGAAACAAGCTCCTTTCAGGGCTTGTCTCGCGCCTGTGCCTTCCCAAGGGGAGAGGTGAAGGCCACCTCAGGTGGAATCCCTCCCTCAAGGAATTCAGACACCAGGGCTCGGTAATTTGAAGCCATTAAAACCAGTCTACAATCTCTCCTCTGTCTCCACCACACCCCCAGCAGGGAGAGTCTGCCAAAGTTAAAGATACTGCATCATCGTATGGTGGTGGCACGTGCAGGCAGACAAGCACCACATACTGGGCAGGATAAGAAAAACAGAGCCCAGAGACTTCACAGGAAAGTCTTTCAAACTGCTGGGTCTCACCCTCAGGGAAAACCGACACAGGTGACTCTTTCCTCCTGATAGGAGGCCATTTTGGTCTGGGAAAATCCGGCTGGGGTCTAGAATACCTACATAGACCCTCCTCAGAGTGGGAGGAAAAAGGCACAATACAAGCAGGGCAAGAAACAAGAAAACAAGAACTGAAAAATTCTCCTCTGTTAAACAAAACCTAAGCTAGAGGTCCAGAAAAAACTGAACTGAATGTCAAAGAACAGATAGACAACAAATTCATGCAGCGAGAAAACCCTAGGTAAAAGAAGTGAAAGCAATCTCCAGAATAAACTAATTACGGTAATTAAATGCCTAGACGCCAGCAAAAAAATAACAAATCACACTAGGAAAATTGAAGATACAGCCCAGTCAGAGGAACAAACCAACAATTCAAATAAGATACAGGAGCTGAAACAATTAATTCAGAATATACGAACAGACATGGAACACCTCATCAAAAACCAAATCAATGAACTGAGGGAGGATATAAAAAAGGCAAGGAATGAACAAAAAGAAGAAATCAAAAGTCTGAAAAAACAAATCACAGAAAATATAGGAATGAAAGGCACGGTAGAAGAGATGAAAAAAACAATGGAAACCTACAATGGTAGATTTCGAGCAGCAGAACAAAGGATTAGTGAACTGGAGGACGGAACATCTGAAATCCCACAAGAAAAAGCAAATATAGGGGAAAAAATGGAAAAATATGAGAAGGACTCAGGGAATTGAAGGACAATATGAAGCGCATGAATATATGTGTTGTGGGTGTCCCAGAAGGAGGAGAGAAGGGAAAAGGAGGAGAAAAACTAATGGAGGAAATTATTACTGAAAATTTCCCAACTCTTATGAAAGAATTAAAATTACAGATCCAAGAAGTGCAGTGTACCCCAAAGGGAATAGATCCAAATAGACATACTCCAAGACATTAACTAATCAGAATGTCAGAGGTCAAAGAGAAAGAGAGAATCTTGAAAGCAGCAAGAGAAAAGCAATCTATCACATACAGGGTGTATTAGTTAGGGTTCTCTAGAGAAACAGAATCAACAGGGAACACTTGCAAATATAAAATTTATGAAAGTGTCTCACGTGACCGTAGGAACACAGAGTCCAAAATCCACAGGGCAGGCTGCGAAGCCGATGACTCCAATGGATGGCCTGGACGAACTCCACAGGAGAGGCTCACCAGCCAAAGCAGGAATGCAACCTGTCTCCTCTGAGTCCTCCTTAAAAGGCTTCCCATGATTGGATTTAGCATCACTAATTGCAGAAGACACTCCCCTTTCGCTGATTACAAATGGAATCAGCTGTGGATGTAGCTGACGTGATCATGACCTAATCCTATGAAATGTCCTCATTGCAACAGACAGGCCAGCGCTTGCCCAATCAGATGAACAGGTACCACAACTTGGCCAAGTTGACACCTGTCCCTAACCATGACACAGGGGAAGCCCAGTAAGACTATGCATAGATTTCTCAGCAGAAACCACGGAGGTAAGAAGACAGTGGGATGATATATTTAAATTACTAAAAGAGAAAAACTGCCAACCAATAATTCTATATCCAGCAAAACTGTCCTTCAAAAATGAGGGAGAAATTAAAACATCTTCAGAAAAAAAAATCACTGAGAGAATTTGTGACCAAGAGACCAGCTCTGCAAGAAATACTAAAGGGAGCACTAAAGACAGATACGAAGGTGGAAGAGAGAGGTGTGGAGAAGACTGTAGAAAGGAAGACTATGAGTAAAAGTAAAAAGAAGGAAAATTAGAAGGACATATAAAAGCCAAAAGGCAAAATGAAGCCCTCAGCCCATGCTCCATGTTTGCCCCAGAGCTGCAGGAGGGCCCTCCTGTCTCACTAAAAAAAAAAAAAAAAAAAAAAAGGCAAAATGATAGAGGAGGGTACTGCCCATGCAGTAATAACACTGAATGTTGATGGATTAAGTTTCCCAATGAGGGGACATGGACTGGCAGAATGGATTAGGGAACAGGACCCATCTATATGCTGTCTCTACTCAAAGGACATGAGTGCAAGGACACAAATTGACATTTGCACACCAATGTTTATAGCAGCATTATTTACAATTACCAAGAGATGGAAACAGCCAAAATGTCCATCAACAGACAAGTGGCTAAACAAACTGAGGTATATACATACAATGGAATATTATGCAGCTTTAAGACAGGATAAACTTATGAAGTATGTAACAACATGGATGGAACTTAAGGACATTACGCTGAGTGAGATTAGCCAGAAACAAAAGGACAAATACGGTATGGTCTCACTGACATGAACTGACATTAGTGAATAAACCTGGAGAATTTCGTTGGTAACAGAGACCATTAGGAGATAGAAATAAGGTAAGATATTGGGTAATCAGAGCTGAAGGGATACAGATTGTGCAACAGGACTGAATGTAAAAACTCAGAAATGGACAGCACAATACTACCTAACTGTAATACGATTATGTTAAAACACTGAATGAAGCTGAATGTGAGAATGATAGAGGGAGGAGGACAGGGGGCACAAATGAAATCAGAAAGAAAGACAGACGATAAAGACTGAGATGGTATAATCTAGGAATGCCTAGAATGTATAATGACAGTGACTAAATGTACAAATTTAAAAAATGTTTTCGCATGAGGAAGAACAAAGGAATGTCATTACTGCAGGGTGCTGAAAATAGATGGTAATTAATATGTTAAAATGTCACCTTATGTGTGAGACTAAAGCAAAAAATGTTTATTTGTTACAAAATTTATATTTTGACTTGTGCATTTCCTAATATAACTTATGTAGATAGCTCGGTTGAACAAATTAAGTACAAGGAACCTTGGGTAGGACATGAGACTTTGTTGGCGTGTCCAGAGTGATGCCCCGATGAATCCCAAAGTGATCTGATCAGTGAGCGGAAAAGTATTTGCAAAGTCCCCTTTGGGGAATGGTGAGAAAGGGGGAAAATTCAACCTCCCCAAGTTGAATTCTTGATATTCTCACAAGCAGAGTGGACAACCAAAACTACAGGCTGAGCGTCCAATCTTGGGGTTTGTTCATACGAAACTTAACCCCACAAAGGATAAGTCAAGCCTACTTAAAATTTAGGCCTAAGAGTTACCCCCAAGAGAACCTCTTTTGTTGCTCAGATGTGGCCTCTCTCTCCAGCCAACACAACAATCAAACTCACCACCCTCCCCCTGTCTACTTGGGACATGATCCCAGGGGTGTGGACCTTCCTGGCAACGTGGGACAGAATTCCTAGAATGAGCTGAGACTCAGCATCAAGGGATTGAGGAACCCTAGAATGAGCTGAGACCCAGCATCAAGGAATTGAGAAAACCTTCTCGACCAAAAGGGGGAAGAGTGAAATCAGACATAGTGTCAATGGCCGAGAGATTCCAAACAGAGTCGAGTGGTTATCCTGGAGGTTATTCTTATGCATTAAGTAAATATCACCTTGTTATCCAAGAGGAAATGGAGAGGCTGGAGGGAATTGCCTGAAAAAGTAGAGCTGTGTTACAGTAGCCATGTTTCTTGATGATGATTGTATATGATATAGCTTTCACAATGTGACTATGTGATTGTGAAAATCTTGTGTCTGATGCTCCTTTTATCAAACTTGTCAACAGATGAGTAGAACATATGGAATAAAAATAAATAATAGGGGGAACAAACGTTAAAATAAATTTAGTTTGAAATGCTAGTGATCAATGAAAGGGAGGAGTAAGGGGTATGGTATGTAAAAATTTTTTTCTGTTTTTGTTTTATTTTTCTGTTGTCTTTTTATTTCCTTTTCTGAATTGATGCAAATGTTCTGGGAAATGATCATGATGAGGAATATGCAACTATGTGATGATATTGTGAATTACTGATTATATATGTAGAATGGAATGATCACATATTAAGAATGTTTTTGTTTCTTTCCTGTAATTTTTTTTAAAAAACTAAAAAAAAAAAAAAAAACATATGTGGAGGAAGAGCATTGCAGGCACGTGGAAGAGCAACTGCAAAGGCCCTGAAGAGGTTCAGAAAACACTTAACATGTTTAAGTAAAGACAAGAGGATTAGTATGGCTGGAAATGGGAAAATGATAACAACGTATGATGTACATTTTAAAAGGATCACCGGTAGCTGTGTGAAGAATAGACTATTGGTGGGGGGGGGGGGGGGAATAGAAAAAGGAAGACCAATCCAGAAGCTGTTTGTTCTAGTTTGCTAGCTGGCCAGAACGCAATATACCAGAAATGGAATGGCTTTTAAAAAAGAGAATTTAATTAGTTGCAAGTTAACAGCTTTTAGGCCGTGGAAACGTCCCGATTAAAGCAAGTCTATAGAAATGTTCAATCTAAGGCATCTAAGGAAAGATACCTTGATTTAAGAGGGCCAATGAAGTTCAAGGTTTCTCTCTTAAGTGGAAAGGCACATGGCAAACACGGTCAGGGTTTCTCTCTCTGCCGGAAGGGCACAAGGCAAACACAGCGTCTACTGCTAGCTTCTTTTTCAGCTCCCCAGGAGGCGTTTTTCTTCTTCATCTCCAAAAGTCTCTGGCCGGTGGACTCTCTGCTTCGGGGTTCTGCGGCGTTCTGCTCTCTCAGAACCTCCTGGCTTTTTCCCTTGTCTTTCTCTAGTTTTTTCCAAAGTGCTGCTTCTTTTAAAAGATTCCAGTAAAACCAATCAAGATCCACCAGGAATGGGTGGAGACACGTCTCCACCTATCAAGTTTAATACCCATACTGATTGAGTCACATCTCCATGGAGATAAGCTAATTAAAGTTTCCAACATACAGTACTGAATAGGGATTAGAAGAAACTGTTGCTCTTACAAGATTGGTTAGGATTAAAACAGTGTTTTTTAAGAGTACATAAATCCTTTCAAACCAGCACACTGTTGCATATATTTCTAGACTTCTAAAATAGGACCTAAAACATATTTCTTTAATTCAAATTGTAGAGCAATCCCTTCCTTACTCTCCTACTACTATTGTCCCCTTCAATGTTACTTTCCTCAAATCCCATGGTTTTTTATAGATGAGTGAAAACTGTGGCCACCAAATGGAAAGTGCTGAAAATTTAGGCACTACTCCATTTTGGTTAGACTCCTACATTTCCTTGGCATTTTTCTTACTGCTTTTCTTCTGGCCTGCGTTCAAATTACTGAGACTCCACAAAGACAAAAGGAAAAAAAAATTGGCCTCTACTATCATCTGTGAGAAAAAAATGTATACCTGCTTAAGAGCAGGAATAAAGTTTTTTTTACTTTTTTTTGTCTCCTCCACCAAAATTCCCTACTGGGTGCCCCCTTGCTGTCAAATAGGCCTAGTTGTCATGTTCTAAACGTGGCCTACATTTTCCTGCCTCATCACTTCTTTACTTAACCTAGAATACCCTATATGGTTGTCCCTCATTTTAGTCTAAAAACTTCTATACTTTCTTCAAAAGCAACACAAATGATATCTCTAAGAAGTCTGCCAGGAAGAATACTAGAAATCAGGTACCTTTTTTTTTGGCATGGGCAGGCTCTGTGAATCAAACCCGGGTCTCCCACATAGCAGGCAACTCTACAACTGAGCCACCGTTGCCCACCCCAAATACCTCTTTTCTGTCTCCAACTGCTTACTTAGATCTGTACTTCTGAGTACCACAGAATCCTTGCATCCTGCTTATTTGCTCATGTTTTTCCTTATCGTAGCCAGACAATATATCTCTGAAAAGGAGCACAAAGACCCTTTCCTTGCTTATGCCTAACAGTCAACATTAAGTCTATAAATTTCAAATCCTTCCTAAGAGAAGAAAAGGTCAAAACAAGTGGTCATCAAGGGGTCTCAGACAGAACTTGTGAAGGACCATCCCAAAAGTCTCCCATAACAAGCAAAATGGTGTGAAATAACCTAGCAAATTTATGGAATTGCAAGACACTGGGTGTTCTATTTTGCTAGTGGCTTGAATGCAATATACCAAAACAATGGATTTTATAAGGGGGAATTTATCAAGTTGCAAGTTTATACTTCTAAGGCCATGCAAATGTCCCAATTAAAGCAAGTCTATAAAAAAATGTCCAAATTAAGGCACCAACGAGAGGTTACCTTTACTCAAGAAAGGCCAATGAGTTCAGGGTTTCTCTCTCAACTGGAAAGGCACATGGCAAACATGGCAATATCTGCTAGCTTTCTCTCCAGGCTTCTTCTTTCACGAAGCTCCCGTGGGGTGTATTCCTTCTCCATTTCCAAAGGTCTCTGGCTACATGGGCTCTCAGGGTTCTCGTGGCTCTGCTGTTCTCTCCAAAATGTTTCCTCTTTTAAAGGATTCCAGTAAACTAATCAAGACCCACATGGAATGGATAGAGTCACAGTTTCCTCTAATTAAAGGTTAATACCCACAATTGGGTGTGTCACATCTTCCCTGGAGATAATACAGTCAAGTTTCCAACTACAGTGATGAATAGGGATTAAAAGAAACGGCTGCTGCCACAAGATGGATCAGGATCAAAACATGGCTTTTCTAGGATACATATCCTTTCAAACCAGCACACTGGGATATCTGAGCACAGAATGAGAAGACAAATTGTCCCGCATTTGAGCCTGGAAAGACAGTGAAGGAATGATTAATGCATATATTGTGACACATTCCAGCACCTACAATTTCTTGCACACTATAGTTGATAGTTGCTCAGTAAATGTAGAAGAACTAAAGTGGGCATTGAAAAGCTATGGCAACAAAGGCCCTCGAATATCTAAACAAGAGGTTTCAATGGGTAGTTATTGGCCCACTGACTGGTCATAAACTTACTAGCTTTCTGTGAAGCCAGTAGACCGATCAATGAGTAAAACATATCCTATCCCACAAAAGAGTAGACATATTGTTAAAACAAGGTCTATCAGAACATTTGGCTGAGTAGGTTTTGAGACTTAGTATGGAGTGCCTTACAATCTTCTGCAGGCCAAAGGAAGACTGCCTATTTATTGAAGTATGCAATAACCTTGCCTCTCAAATATACTGGAGAGTACAGTCATTCAGACAGTATAGAGTTCTACCCAAATAATAACCAAAGACTACACAGTGATTGCATAAATAAATGTTGGGAAATGCTTTTATAAGGACCCTGAATTTTTTTTTTTTAACATGGGCAGGCACCGGGAATCGAACCTGGGTCTCCGGCACTGCAGGCAAGAACTCTGCCTGCTGAGCCACCGTGGCCTGCCCAAGACTCTGAAATTTTAAGACCTTAGTAATGATTGCTTTATAATGAACTGCTAGTGTTGTTTTGATTGCATTATAATTAACTGCTAGTGTTGTTATGAGTCTTCGTTCACTTTAAATGTGTGGCTAAAAATTTAAGGCTCTGAAAGCATACCAAAAGTAAACTCATTGAGAAATACTGATCTAAAAAAACATACAACTTTTTGTAATAGGGGGAACAAATGTTAAAATAAATTTAGTTTAAAATGCTAGTGATCAATGAAAGGGAGGGGTATGGGGTATGTGGTATGTATAAATTTTTTTCTGTTTTCGTTTTATTTCTTTTTCGGAATAGATGTAAATGTTCCAAGAAATGATCATGATATGAATATGCAACTATGTGATGATATTGTGAATTACTGATTATATATGTAGAATGGAATGATCAAAAGTTACGAATGTTTGTGTATGTTTGGTGTTTTTTGGTATTTAAAAAAATAAAATGGAAAAAACATACAATTTTTAACATGCTACACAGGTCTTTCATTTATCAGTTCCTGCTCACCCTTTTAAGCTTATTTCCCACAGCTCTGCCCCTCTCAGTCTGCCTTTCCATATCTTCCACACTATTTGACACCTTCTTGCCTATAATGGGAGAGACTTAGTATGCTAGTTTGAAAGGATGTATGGACCCAAGAAAAGCCATGTTTTAATCAAAATCCCATTTCATAAACGCAGAATAATCCTTATTCAATCCTGTATGTTTGGAACTGTAATTAGATCATCTCCCTGGGAGGTATGATTTAATCAAGAGTGGTTGTTAAACTGGATTAGGTGACGACATGTCTCCACCCATTTGGGTGGGTCGTGATTAGTGTCTGAAGTCCTATAAAAGAGGAAACATTTAGAAAATGAGAGCGATTCAGACAGAGCAGAGCGGAATGACAGACCCACAAGAAGCAGAGTCCATCAGCCAGTAACCTTTGGAAATGAAGAAGGATAATGCCTCCCAGGGAGCCTAGTGAAGGGAAGCCAGGAGAGAAAGCTAGTAGATGATGCTGTGTTCGCCACATGCCTTTCCAGATGAGAGAAACCCTGACCCTGTTCGCCATGTGCCTTCTCACTTGAGAGCGAAACCTTGAACTTCACTGGCCTTCTTGAACCAAGGTATCTTTCCCTGGATGCCTTTGATTGTACACATTTCAATAGACTGGTTTTAATCGGGACATTTTCTCGGCCTTAGAACTGTAAACTAGCAACTTATTAAATTCCCCTTTTTAAAAGCCATTCCATTTCTGGTATACTGCATTCTGGCAGCTAGCAAACTAGAACACTTAGATTTCCTGACACTCAAATGTTAAGACTTTGCTCTTTCATGAGAAACCAGTGGGATTAATACATTATCATCTACTATGCTTAATAGAGGTAAGCAAAAGTCTGTAAGTGTTGCCAGAAGAGACTGGATAACTGCAAAAAGATCATAGAACGTCTACAATTAATACCCAGCACAAAGCCTTTTGTTTAGAAATCATGTTTGCCTTTTATGTTTCCATAAGAATTAGAGACATTTACTCCTTTAAGTTGCTCTTAAGGTAAAGAATTTTGGAACTCGATGTCATCCTGAGCCCTTGGTTTCTGCCTTAACTTAAGCAAAGGTTTTCTCCTTTGTTATTTCTGACCAATCAGGTGTGCAGAGGCTGGGATGCCAGGTACCAGCAAATCTTCTGTTGACTACCCCCAGAACCAAGGGTGCCATGCCAGCTCTGTGGCCCAAAATCACTCAGAAAGGACTAAAAGCAAAGGACCAAAAACAGTAGAGCAATACCTGGATATTAGCTGGCACATAGGGTTAATAGAAAATAAAAGAGTGTTTTCAGGCACTCTCTTCTCTGATATCCTGCAATTTTTCTTAATCTCATAACAACACTAAAGAAACTCAAAATACAGTTCACCTAGAGAAGGTCCCAATACTGGAAGATCCTAAGATACTGTTTAATACTGTTCTTTCTTCTTGGCCTGCAATCCCTTTTCTTCATCCCCCATACATTCAGCAAACACCTCAAAAACCCAGATAGGATGTCAAATTCTCTAGGAAGCCTTCCTTGAACCTTTGAAGAAGATTTGATAGAAATAGGAAGCACTTTGGAGTATATACCTAGAAACGGAATTGCAGGATAGGTCTACCTTTTTTTTTTCAAAGCAGTTTTGAAACAAATAGCAAGTGCAAAATGATAGCAGATAAAATTTCAACACTAACCAGATCAAAGTGATTTTTGGCTGTTTAGACTCTGAGCCTGTTTCCTAATCTTTAAAATAGGTATCCACTATATAAGGCTGTTGAAGAAATAAATGAAATAAGTAAAATATTTGGTTGGAAAGGATGTAGAGAAATAGGAATAGTCATTCATTGTTGGCAGCAATGTAAAATGGTGCAGCCCTTTGGAAAAGAGTTGGGCATTTCCTCAGAAACCTAGGTAAAGAAACACATGACCCCATAATCCCATTACTCTATACACACCCAGAATAATTGAAAGCAGGGACACGAACAAATATTTGCACACTGGTATTCACAGTGTCACTATTTACATAAAGAACACAAAGAAATACTGTCCAGCCATAAAAAGGAATGAAGTTCTAACAAATGCTACAACATGGATGAACCGTGAAGACATGTTAAGTGAAATCAGCCCGATCCAAAAAGACAACTACGGTATGATCTTACTGATATGAGTAGAATATGCAAGTTCATAAAGTCAGAAACTAGCTTATACATTACCAGGGGCCCAGTGGGGATGGGGAAGGGCAATAATGCTTAACTGGTATGGAGCATCTGTTTGGGGTGACAAAAAAGTATGGTAACCTAACACTACGGTGATGATGGAGACCCAACATTATGAATGTAACTAACACCACTGAATTTTACATATGAAAGTGGATAAAACAGGAAATTTTAGGTTGCATATAAATTATCAGAGCAAAAAAAACACCCCATGGAGGTGGAAATCAAAGGAACATAAAACATATACACCTACAAAAGTGAATAATATGGTACATAAACCCAAAACAACATTAATTAAATTAAATTATATGTAAATTGAAAAGTAAGAAATAAGAGAAGTGGAAAATAAAACCAGAACACCATTAACAAGAAGCCAAGCGCTCATCTGTTTGTGGATAGGGTGTTGATATTAAAGCAGGCTGTGTAAAGGAGGAAGTATTTTGAGCTGAGCTTATAGGAGGGTTATAGTGTTAATAACTAATATTGAAAAAGGACATTCAAGTTAGAATTCGGCTAATGAAGCAGCACAAAAAGCCCTGTTCATGTGTTCAACCCTCCTATTTTCTTAATAAATGATGTTTATATATTAGCAACAACAACAAAAAGAATTGAAGTAATTATAGATAACGTCTTCATTCGTTCATTAATTATTGGACTCTGCAGAGAAAATCGGTACCTTAAGAATCCCCCTCATCTTTGCCAAGAAGGGGCGGAATTCCTCGTGTGGCACCTCCGAGTAAAGCTGGTTCCGCAGCAGCTCCTCTGTGATGCCCGGGTGGCCGTGGAACATGCTCTGGGCCAGGCCGCTCAGCAGTCCACCCAAAGACTTGCCGTCCTCAAGCTCGCCCGCCATGGTCTGCGAGGCCCCGCCCCCAAACAGCTGGGCGAGGCCCAGCCACGGAAGCCGGGATGGATCTAAATAGCCTGGGCAAAGGGGCCCTGGGAACCGGGAGTGAAGCGCCCCTGAAGGTTGGCTGCTTGCAGCCCTGAACTGCAAAACTCGATCCCTCTTAAATTGCCACTATCCGTTCAATTTAAGAAGGGTCACTTTGCTTCCGCTGATTTTCTTCATCACCCCTGGGCTTTCTCAAAGGGGAGATCATGTGAGATAAGGTAGCATCTTATAACAGTGCCTGGTGTGTTAACTTTTAGATGGCTGTAATTTAGCCCAGGCTTTGCCACTCCATTAACCAAATAAGGACCTATCAGATCTAATCTCTGCCTAATCCTTACCTGTCCACCCTTTCTCCATAAAGATTTAACTATCCCCTGATAACTTATAATGAGTTTGGTTTGTTAATTGACGTTTTTACATATGTGTGCCCTGTTTTTCCAGATCAGTAGCTCTTTCTACAATAAATATTTTAACACCTTTACTATCCTGAAATTAATTGCAAAGATAACCTCCTATCCATACAATTACCAAAAATCAATATATTACTCAGCCATAAACAGGGCTGAAGACCCGATTCATGCTACAACATGGATAAACCTTGAAAGTAGTATGCCGAGTGAAAGAGGCCAGACACAAAAGGGCACATACTGTTTGATCCCATTTATATGAAACGTCCAGAATAGACAAATCCATAGAGATAGAAACTATATTAGTGGTTGCCAGAGAACAGGGGGAAGGGAATGGGAATGATTTCTAATAGCTAAGGGTTTGTTGGATGATGAAAATGTTCTAAAATTAGATGGTGATAATTGCACAGTTTTGTGAATATTCTATAAACCACTAAACTGTACACGTCAAAAGGGAAAACACATTATATGAATTATATCTCAATTTTTAAAAATTAATATAATGACCTAATTGTCACTGAAAAGAAGAAAAGGAAGGTAATTTATAATATAATATATATTTCCATGGGCAAGTGTATAAGCACAACTATACTAGGTAACTAGAAGACATGAAGGAGTCAGATGCTTGCATCCTTTTATAAAATCATCTGTAACTTCTACAAATGCAAACTGATACATATATTGAGTTATATGCTAATAAGGGTTCAGGGAAATAATTGGGCAATCTTTTTTCATACTGGTTTTTTTTTAATTGGGCAATCTTGAGTGGTACAGCTTTTTAGGTAAGTAATTTGGTGTTGCTTTTCACTTGCTACCCTTTTATTTCTTTTTCTTACAATACCCCTTTTCTGCAACTTCCACAGCACACTTAACACAATGTACAGCTTAACTGTACATTATGAGTTATATTGGTGACTCCAGAGAGAGCAGTTGCTATTAGTAATGTTCTGAAACGTGAACAAAGGTTGGTAAAGTTCAGAGCAAGAGACATTCTTCCGTCACTTTACTCAGTAGTTGCAAACCTGCAATGTTCTTCAGAGCAAGAGACGTTCTTCCTTCACTTTACTCAGTAGTTGCAAACCTGCAATGTTCTAGGTATATTAAGACCATGCTAAAAATACATTATATTTATATGCAAAATGGAGTTAGATTTGAGGCTCAAACAACAAAGTAGGCTTTACACCTATATGGATATTCTCTGTATGGTGAGATGTCTTGTATCCTTGGTCCCTGTCCAGCCTGTGCCATTCCTTCCTCTCCATTATTGTGACAATTGAAATGCCCCTTTTAAGGCTGTACCACCCTGCCAAGAATCACTGATCTAAACTGCCTTATTTAATGTTCAGCCAGTGTTTACTTGCAGGAGGTACTATTCACAATAGAAAAGATACATTTCTTTCCCTAAAGCAATTAATTTTCTAAAAAGAAAATTGAGTGATGCTTCTGAAAAGCAAATCTAAAGTTAAGCTGTACATTGTGTTAAGTGTGCTGTGGAAGTTGCAGAAAAGGGGTATTGTAAGAAAAAGAAATAAAAGGGTAGCAAGTGAAAAGCAACACCAAATTACTTACCTAAAAAGCTGTACCACTCAAGATTGCCCAATTAAAAAAAAAACAGTATGAAAAAAGATTGCCCAATTATTTCCCTGAACCCTTATTAGCATTGACTAGTATTATACATTTTAATATGTACCATCTGATAGAGGAAAAAATACTATTTTATTGTTTTAATTTGAATTTCTTGAATTTTGAAGCTGAATATTTTTTAATGTATTCATTGGTTGCTGCTTGTATTTCTTTCCATTTCCCTGATCATTTTCTATAGGGGTTTCTGACACTTTCTCATTGATTTCTAAGAGTTCTTTATACATTAGGAATATTAACTGCTTGTCACATATATTGCAATATTTTCCTCAAGTTTATGTAGTCAAATCTGTCAACCTGCATAAAAAAGTCTGAAAGGTCAGCATGGTCCTATCTCTGAGCAATTGAGAACGATTTTTATTTTTTTTAATTTTTCTTCCTTCTGCTTACCTGATTTTCCTAGAATGTCTATAGTGCACCTGTATTACTGTTGCAATAAAAGTTACTTAATGAAATAACTTTTAAATAAGTAGTATGAGCTAAAATCAATATTCGTGTAATGAATAGCTTAAACAAACTGAGAAAAGCTGTGACCTTACAAAAGCAGTTCTTAAACTTATGTCATTAGATGCTTTGAGAAGCTGATAAAGGCCTCAGACACTTCCCCCCAAAAAATGCAAATACACACCAAATGTATTACAATAGCTGTGGATGAGTTTACCTCTCCCCAAGTCTTCCTGTAAGTGCCCTAGTTTAGAGAACGCCATTTCTAAACTCCCCAGTTCCTTTTAATTAATCCTCACACACACAAAAATATGATTACTCTTTTAGAAGCAGAGAAAAATGCATCACTATCATTATTTAACTCTTATTCAAATGTATGTAATACCTGGATATATTGCTACACGCCTAAGAGCACAACGCGTTCCACACCACCAGGGTAGCCAATAAAAGAAATTCACTCCAGTGCCACCAGGGGCTGCTATTGCCAATGCAATTACTAAAGGGTAGTAGCAACCGCGTTTTTTAAATTCCTTTCAAACGAAAAAACCACCACCCACTTCTGTCTGGTGGAGGCAGTACCCCAGTCCTGACTTTACGGGCTCAGTGATTTATGACTCTCAGCGGACAGGCATCGCGCGCCCACAGGACACCCTGGTGAGGTGATTCATTTATTCATTTTAGTGGGAAAAAGGGGCCAGGACCCTGGGCAGGAGGATCTTGCAAGCAGAAGACACGGCTATTTGAAACCCGGGCCCGTGCCCCTAGATTGCAGTGGAATCCACGTCTCTCTGATGACTTTCCTTTGGGGTCTCCTAGAGCAACTTAAAGCCTTGAAAAAGTGGGCCGGCGTGGGAAGTACCCAAGGTACTGGGTTTGCCAAGAATTGGTCTTGAGAGTCTCCATTTCCTCCCTCCTAAAATTATTTATTAGAAAACTCCACATTTTCAATGAACACCAGAAAATTAATAAAGATGTTAAGAGATGTAATAGAAATGCCAAACTGTAAACACCAACCCTTGAGAGATAGTTCTCGATCTTAGATAAGCCAAATAGAACATCTAGATGTGCTCCCCAAAGCCTAGAACAGACACTAAAACGCCTTGATTTTAAATTTGTGCTAGTGCTTTTCAAATGTATGTAAATTTTTAAATTGATTTTTTTAAAGATTTTTCTCTATGAGTAACACTTTTTTTAGTATTTTTTTCTTTTTTATTTATGATACATAATCACATACAAACACAACAAATTGATTTTTGAAAGTCGAATTTACCAACACGACCCTAGATAAAATTATTTACAAAGTTATGTATGTAGAAGAAATAATGTTGCATTTGTATAAAAATTTAAAACTTTTATTTGTTCCAAAAAAAGTAAATAAAAATCACAACCTATTTTGTAGAAAGCAAACCTGGGCCCAGGCTTATTAAAATAATTACCTAAGATTATGCCACAATGGGAAAAAAGGATCCTGAAGCCCTAACTCAGAGAGAAACTTAACCAGCAGCCCTCCTTGCAAACAGGTTTCTTTTCATTGCAAACCAAATAGGTTGCCATCCTAAGTTTCATTAAGCAAATGGTCTCTTCACTTTTAAACTACTTCTTTTATGGCTCACAGATCCCTCTGGTCCCAGGCCAACAAATAGCTGTTTTATGAGGTTTTCCATCTCTGAAAGAGCTTTCAAATAGAAAATGTGAACCTAAAGAGTGTGCAAATATAAGGGCCTCAAAGTTTTGCAAAGAACTGTCTCTGCTCCCTGCCTCTGCTCCATCTTTTCCAATTCTACCTTTCTTACCTTTCACTCTCCACTCAAACGGCCACTCAAATATTAGTTGAGAACTTTGTGCCTGCCATTCTGCTAGGCTATGTGGATTCAGAAATGAATAAGAGTCCACGCCCTTAAAGTTTACCTTCTGATAAGGGAAAATAGCATATAAACAAATTATTAAAATGCAATGAAGAGTGAGCAACCATGGCTCAGTGGCAGAATTCTCACCTGCCATGCCGGAGACCCGGGTTTGATTCCCAGAGCCTGCCGATTCCCGGAGCCTGCCCATGCCAAAAAAATTAAAAATTAAAAAAAAATGCAATGAACTGAGTAGTTACTTCTTAGTACCTACTAAAATAACTATGAGGCATGGTGGTGGAAGAAAGAAAAAATTAACTCAGTTTAAGTCATTTAAGAAAAGGCTTAACAGGGCATGTTCCTGGTGACATAGCACGTGCTAATGTATGGAGGCATGAAATAGCATGGTTTCTTGGATATCTGTAAATAGTTAGGCAATAGTGGAACCCAGGAGCCCCAGGTAATACAGCTGAAAAGAGAGACAGAGCCCAGATCTCAGAAATGGAAGGTTTGTTTGTAATGCTGATTTTTATAATGGGGAGTCACTGAAAAGTTTTAAACAGGGGAACAATAAGATTTGAGTTATTAGAAGATCCTCTGTACTATCATATGACCCAGCAATCCCACTTCTAGGTATATAACCAAAAGAATTAAAAGCAGGAAATTGAAGAGATATGTGCACACTGATGTTCACAGTGGCATTATTCACAATAGCTAAAAGGTGGAAGCAACCCCCATATCTGTCAACAGATTAATGGAAATGTACCCTATACACACGATGGAATATTATTCAACCTCCAAAAGGAATGTTCTGAAATATGCTACCATGCAGATGAACCTTGAAGACATCAGATTGTGTGAAATACATCAAACAGAAAGGGACAGACATCATATGATTCCACTTATATGAAATATCTTGAATAGGCAAATTCATAGAGACAAAAGTAGAGTATAGGTTACTGTACAGGGATGCAGGGTGTATAGTGGGGATTGGGGAAATTGGGAGTTAATGTATCATGAGTACAGGGTTTCTCTTTGGGTTGATGGGAAAGTTCTGGTAATGGATGGTGATGGGGAAATTAGGAGTTAACGTATGAGTACAGAGTTTCTCTGGGTTGATGGGAAAGTTCTGACAATGGGTGGTAATCACAATGTTGTCAATGCGATTAATTCCACTGAATGGTATATTTGCGAGTGGTTGAGATAGGAAAGCATATGTTGTATGTTTCCACAATTAAAAAAAGAGAGGGAAACTAAAGAGATAATGACAAATTAATACATGATCCTGGACTGGAACTAATAATGGAGGAAAAAATATCCAAAGGACCTTATTGGGACACATGCACAAATTGAAATACAGATTTTAATCTTTATATTGATGTTAAATTCCTTGAATTTGATAACTGTACTTAAGATAGTACATAAGTGATATCCTTGTACTTAGGAAATGTACATTGAAATATTACCTGTTCAAGCAATATGATGTATACAATCTACTCTCAAATTTTTAGAAAATAGATAAATATATGATAGAACAATATAGCAAATGTGGCAAAATGAAAAAATGTTAGTGGATCTTGGGGGGGCGGGCTATGTTGGAGTTCTCTAAATAGATGTGGTAGTTAAATTCAGTTGTCAACTTGGCCAGGGGAAGGCACCTAGTTCTGTTGCTGTGGCCATGAGCCAATAGTACATGAACTTCATCTTTTGCCGATTTACATCTGCAGTCGGCTAGGGGGCGTGCCTGCTGCAATGAAGGACGTTTGACTTAATTGGCTGGTGCTTAAATGAGAGACCACAACTTAGCACAGCCCAAGCAGCTCGGCATTCCTCATTTTAGCACTTGCAGCTCAGCCCAGGTCTTTGGAGGTGCAGAAAGGAATCACCCCAGGGAAAGTTGTCGGAACCCAGAGGCCTGGAGAGAAGGCCAGCAGAGACCATCCTGTGCCTACCCACATAAGAAAGAACCTCAGTGGAAAGTTAGCTGCCTTTCCTCTGAAGAACTAACAAAATAAATCCCCTTTTATTAAAACCCAATCCATCTCTGGTGTGTTGCATTCCGGCAGCCAGCAAACTAGAACAATAGGTTTTGTATTATTTTTGCAACTGACCTTTAAAAAAGTGTGAAATTATTTCAAAATAAAAAGTAGGTTTTTTGTTTGTTTGTTTGTTTTTAGTCTCTCTGTGATAGCAGTGTGGAAAATGAACCAGAGATGAGGGTAAGGCTAAAAGTTAGACTATCCCAACAATCAAATAGATGATGATGCGGTTCTGATATAAGGCACTGACAATGAAGATGGAGAATATGAGATGGTTTCTTGAGATAATAAAGCGAAATGAACAGGTGTTATGTGGGGGAGCCAGGGAAGAGTGAACAGAATGACTCCTGGATTTCTAGTTTAGGTGGCTGACTAGATAGATGATGGTTCAGAGCATAAGGGGTTCAGTTTATTTGTGGACTACCCCTCCATGAAGCTTGTGTGTTTTGTACCCTACTATGAGCCAGTTGACCAAAATAGCTATCATAGCAAGCACTCTGAATGAAATTGCCACAGAACAAAGCACTGTTTCTGCATTTAAAAATTTTTTACTCCAGATTCATTCTAAGATTTAGAAAATGAGATTGATTTTGGAAAGATGCAAAATATCTGGAGCAATTTGGTCATATTCTCTGTTGAGTATTCAAAAATTTTTTTTTAATTTTATTATGGAAAATTTCAAGCACATGCAAAGTAAAAAGAATACCATAATGAGTTCCCATGTCCCCGCCAACAACTTTAACAATCATCAATACATTGGCCATCTTATTTCATCTATTCTGCCATCTACTACCCATCCTTTCCCCTTGCCTTTTTTTGATACTTAGGGACAAAATGTTTCGTGTGTGCTAAAATGTGCATAAAATTAGCCATTTTTACCATATTTACATGTACAATTCAGTGGTATTAACTACACTCATAATGTAATTATTTCCAAAATTTTTCATCACCCCAGTAGACTTTATCCATTAATCAATAACTTCCCATTGCACCCCAACCCACATCCCCTTGTAACCACAAGTCCTTTAGTCTCTATTATGTTGCATAATCTAGATATTTCATGTAAGTGAAATCATACAAACTTTTCCTCTGGTGTTTGACTCATTTCACTTAGAATAATTCAAAGTTCTGCTATGTCATGGCACTTATGAAACTTCATTCCTTTTTATGGCAGAATAATATTCAATTGCATGTTGTTTTGGTTTGCTAAAGCTGACAGAATGCAATATACCAGAAATGGACTGGCTTTTTCAAAGAGGATTTATTAAGTTACAAATTTGCAGCCCTAAATCCATGCAAACATCCAAATTAAGGCATCTAGAGAAAGATGCCTTGACTCTGAAGAAAGGCCGATGGGTCCACGGTTTCTCTGTCACATGGGGAGGCACGTGGCAACATCTGCTGTCATTTGCTCCCAGCTTCTGATTTCAAACGGCCCACTCAGCTGCTGTTTCAAGTGGCTTTCTTTCTAAGAATCTGAGTCCTCACTTAGCTTCTCTGGGGCAAACTCTGGATTTCATGTTAGCTTATCCATTTCCAAATGTCCACGCCTTTGTTTCATCACTCTACTTTCTATGTTGGCTTTCAGCTGCCCGTATGTTTTCTGACTTTTCTTCATAGAGGACTCCAGTAAAAGGATTAAGATCTACCTTGAATTGGGTGGGTCACATCCCCATGGAAACAACTTAATCAAAAAATCCTACCCGGGCGGGCCATGGTGGCTCAGCAGGCAGAGGTCTCGCCTGCCATGCCAGAGACCTAGGTTCAATTCTAGGTGCCTGCCCGTGAAAAAAAAAAAGATCCCACCCACAACTGGGAAGGTTACATCTCTATGGAAACAACCTAATCAAGAAGTCCCACCCAACAACAGGTCTGCTCTCACAAGATTGGATTAAAAGAACATGGCTTTTCTGGGGTACAAAACAGCTTCAAATCAGCTCACCTGCATATACCACATTTTGTTTATCCATTCACCTTTTGATGTGCATTAGTTTTAAATTCTTTTCACTATACACCTAGGAGTGGAATTGCTAGTTCATGTGGTACTTCCATGTTTAACTTTTTGAGAAACCACCAAACTGTTTTCCACGGTGGCTGCACCATTTTTACATTCCCATCAGCAGTGTACAAGGGTTCCAATTTCTCCACATCCTTGGTAACACTTGTTACTTTCTGGGTTTGTTGTTGTTGTTGTTGATGTCAATGATCCCAATAGATGTAAAAAGGTATTTCTTTGTGGTTCTAAGTTGCATTTCCCTAATGACTTATGCTATTCAGCATCTATTCATGACATTATTGGCCATTTGTTCATCTTCGAAAAAATGTCTATTCAAGTCCTTGGCTTACTTTTAATTGCGTTGTTTGTATTTTTGTTGTTGAGTTATAGAAGATCCTCATATATTCTGAATATTAAACCCCTAACTCATGTATTATTTGCAAATGTTTTCTTCCATTTTGGGGGTTACTTCTCACTCTTTTGATGATATTCTTTGATGCACAAAAATTTCTGATTTTGATGTGCTTCAGTTTATCTTATTTTTCTTTTGTTGACTATGCTTTGGATGTCATATTTCAGAAGCCACTGCCAAATCCAAGTTCATGAAGATTTGCCCCTTATGTCTCTTCTAAGTTTTTTATAATTTTAGCTCTTAAATTTATAACCTTGACCCATTTTTAGTTAATTTTTTAATATGGTGTAAGGTAAGGATCTAAATCAACCCAGGATTTTGGACCCCCAAAGTAATACTATTTCTATCATTGCACAGCATATCAGTTTCTAAACAAATAACCATAGAGTGTTTATGTGCTACAGGGAGGTAATCAGGCCCTTTGAAAAGAAGGCTGCACCAAAGGCTTATGGATCACAGAGTGTTTTAGTTTCTCTGGCTACTTAAGCAAATACCATATAATGGCTATTGGCTCACAGTTTTAAGGCAAGAAGTCCAAATCAAGGCGTCATCAAGGTGATGCTTTCTTCCCAAAGACTGGTGTTCTGGTGGTGGCTGCTGGTGATCCTTGGTCCTTGGCTTCTGTCACATGGTAATGTACATGGCGGCCTCTCCCAGCCTCTCACTTAGTTCCACTAACTTTCTGCTTATGGTTGCTCCAGCTGTGGCTTTCACTGTGTCTGAATTCCCTTCTAATTATAAAGGGTTCTAGTAATAGGACTAATATCCCACCTTATTGAGTTCAGTATTAATAGTTAATACCTCACCTTAACTAAAAGTTCCTACTTACTATGGGTTCACACCCACAGGAATGATTTAAGTTTAAAAACATGTTTTTCTGAGTATATAGCTCCAAACCACTGCACAGGGCATCCAGGAAGCTTCGTTTTCCAGTGCTAATATCCTGGTGATGCATGCAAAAGCACCTTTTTTTTTTTTCACATGGGCAGGCACAGGGAACCGAACCCGGGTCCTCTGGCATTGCAGGCAAGCATCCTTGCCTGCTGAACCACCATGGCCCCAAAAGTACCTTTTGATTACAGGATTCAGTACTTGCAACAGTAGCCTTTCAGGCTATGGCAGGCATTCCGCACTTTATGGGCACACAGTAATTACTTCTGAATGAACTTCTCCTGTGTAAACTTCCGTACTCACTTGATTGGAGACAATATAGTAGTAAAGGAGCCTAGAAGTTTATAGCATGGCCTCTGGAATCATTGCCTTGCATTGGAATAGTGTTTCCATCTTCTTACTGGTTTACCTTTGGCTTCAGTTCCTCATCTGCTAAATAAAGATAATGGCACTCAATTAATTGGATTTTTCATAGGACTGCTGGGAGGATTAAACAAGATAAAGCACGTAAACGATTTAGCACTGTGCCCAACATATGATTGTGGAGGATTAAACAAGATAAAACATGTAAACGACTTAGCACTGTACCTAACACATAATTGTACTAAATAATCGTTCGCGATTTTAACACTTAGGCTCCCTAAAATCAGGTGGCTATGTTATATAGGAATTATCAGCGGAAAAGGAGAGTTCTAGTTAGTCTAGATTTAGCAGGCAATCATAGCTCCATAACTAGGTCTTTTGTACTTAAACAGGTTTATTTAAACCTCTATCTACCACCCAGTATAAATCAATGTGAGACAACCAACCCCCATATGCAAAGCAAAGAAACCATCTAGCCAAATATCTCTCTTCCGACTCCCTTTCACAATGAGTAAAACAGAATAAAAATTCAGGTCAGGGAGGTTGGCAAAAGCCAGTTCCGCCACACCCACTAGATGAAAGTTAACGGAGGGGACCTCACCGCTAGAGAAGGGTGGGGAGATAGGAGTGTCTCCAGCATTCGCCTTTAAAATCTCTAGTTATCATTTCTGCCTCGCCCGAGACCGCCCATAGCGCCTCCGGCCCCAATATCTCGGACCAACACCCCACCCCTCTGCAAGCTCGGGAACTCACGGTGCGCAGTCTTTTCGCCTGGCGCGCGGCGGGCAGCCTTCAACGTCATGTCCGCGCCGCGCCTCAGGCAGGCCCCCTACTCCTCCTCGCGGCGCCGGCGCCGATTTCTGGAAGGTTCGTCAAGACCGTGGGTGCACACCGTTATTCCGTTGCCTGCAGGAATCCGCGTCCATCCGACCTTCCCGAAGCCGCACAGATCCAACCAAGCTTGCCATGCCGGAGAACGTGGCTCCCCGGAGTGGGGCGCCTGCTGGGGCTGCCGGCGGCCGCGGGAAGGGCGCCTATCAGGACCGCGACAAACCGGCCCAGATACGTTTCAGCAACATTTCCGCGGCCAAAGGTATCGCTCTCTGGGTCTGTCTGGTCTTGTGCGGGTTATTGTCCGTTTTCTTTTCCTTCTAGTCGTTTTCGATTGGCCTCCCGGTGGTTGAAACTTTGCAGAGGTCCTTTCTGTTTCCCCCCGGTAATATTCGAATTCTAGTAAGGAGGCTTTTGGACTTGATTTATTTGGGTTTTAGTCCCCCGTGATTTTTCATCCTGGGGTGTGCGTCATTCATCGCTTGGTCGCAGAAAACGGTTCGGTCTTGAGTATCGAGGCCTGCGTGTCCCTTGAGATCTGACACTTAAGAGTTGTCGTTTATCTACTTTTTGGATTCACTGGTAGAATATTGTTTGCACATTTTTCAGTTCTCTTGCTTGTTATAAAAACACCTTTTAAATAAGTTTGCCTTGGCACAGCTATTAAGAGGAGTTTGGGTAAACTGCATCTTCTTTGGGGCGGGGCCCATTTTACCCCCGCAGTGGTGATCGATCGTGGAGTGGAAAGGACCCCGAAACTTGGTCGGTAGTGTTTGAGTATAATCATGGAACGCTACATTGCGTGTGCAAATTCAAGAAACGTGGACAATTACTGGTTTTCGTAAAACAGTTTGGCGCATGGTGGGAATGGAGAAGATTTGAGTTTTATTCTCTGCTTCATTACTTCCTAGCTTTGTAAGTTTTAAGTGTTTCACCTCCGAGCCAAGATTTTCTCATTTATAAAATTGAGAAGGAAAATGTTTGCTTTTTAGAGCTTGATTAAGAAGAAGTCGAGCTTAAGTAGGAGAGCGAGGAAGGAAGATGAAGACAAAGCTTTTAAGATCCTGCTCAGGACGATTATTAAGAAGAGTGGGTATTTTATTTGGGTATGTGAGAAATGAGATTGAAAAGGTAGTTTGGGCTCACATCTTGAAGGTCAGGGTGTCTGATTAATCTTCAGCTTTAACAATTCTTCCGTAGAATGAGATGGTAGCTAACTTGTAGGGTTGCTATGAGGGTATAAATGAGATAATTTTTTTTTTAACTATGTATGTAAATACGATTTTGCAGTTACTTGAGGTGATCAGCCCAGGTGACTGGGAGGTGATGATATTAAAAGGAATAGGTAACACAGTAGGAAAGACGGTAGAAGAGAAAATAATAGTTTCTAATTCGGGCTAATGAATTGAAGGTATCAGAAAGATGAGATGCATGGATTTAGAAGTCATTTGCAATTTCAGGACAGAATATACCTGGAATTAAACATTTGATAGACATTTTCTGAGGACCATACTTGAAGGCATAAAATTAGATTTATTAAACTAGAAGATGTTGAAAGATAAACTCTGGGAGGCAAAGAGATTTTCAGTATGTTGGCAGATTATCAATAAGGAAGACAGAGAATGGGAGGTTTAGAAGAGAACCCTTAGAAACTGCCAGTACATAGAGAATTGAAACAGGATAAGAGAAGTATGAGTGTAGGAAGGAAAGACCACCTAAATTATCTTTGAACCTGACTCTTATTAACATATGTAAGAAGAGCTCTGAGAACAAAGGGGCACAAATAGTTTTTCCAAGTCAGACAAAATCCTTCAAGCTAATCAGAAAAGTTGCTGCCTTATGCATCTTTAGTTTAAATTCAGGGAGCCAGTTTTTTGTTTCGGTATTACCAAGAGATATAGATAATAGTGCCATTTGTGGATAATGTTAAACACAAACTCACAAAAGTAGTAGTAGTTTATTACTATCCAGCAAAAGTCATTTAAGAGACACTATTGAATATACAGTATATTAAACCACATTCTGAAATATAAGCAATCTAAAATCGTATTTTTATGTTTTAGGCAGTATGTATCTCTGTATCAAGAGTGTTCACATTGATAGGACATTCTTAAAATGGATTGGTCTGCTTATAGAATCACGGCCATATGGGTCTGCTAAAATCCCCTGAAAGTGTAATGTTGACTGGATAATTAGGAACAGCAACCCAAAGTTATGGAATAATTATATAGAATATAAATTTTAATGTATACCTAATATTTCTCTTTAAAATTCTTAAGTTTTTATGTATGTTCCTACCATATGGGGGAAAGCGTTATCCGAGTTGTGGAGTATACAGAATTAATTAGGGCATAATCTCTGCAGTATGATTGTGGGGCAAAACGGTGTGTGAGAAAGGGGAAGATTTAATCGTTTATCCTGGACTTGTCAAAGAAAAGGGACTGGGGTATTGTTCATCAGTTTCAGTTTCTCCTGGGAAGTGATTGGAAGTGTATTAGTACAATAGAAATTATCTACAAGTAATAAGAATATGACTTGGCGGTTTGGGGGTTTTTGTTTGTTCTGTCAAAGAGTGTTTTGCTCTACAGCATTTTCAGAAGTTGTACCACTACTATTTGCTCTGTTGAAAGTCTTAATGTTGATTTTTTGAATGTGGGCAATCTATATACCAGGTGCTGGAACCACATTAGTGAACAAAACAAAGTCTTTTGCCCTCAGAGATTATACTGTATTTGAGGGAGACAAAGTGAACAAAATAGTAAATTACTTAGTCTGTTAGGAAAAGCATGGCTTTTCCTATGCTATTTGGCCTTTTTTTAAAATTTATCTATTATTTTTTATTTTAAGAAATGGAGGAAATAATCCAATCTTCAGTAATCAAAGTTTGTTCTGCCTTAGGGAGGGCACACATACTATGCACATTGGCTTTACAAAACAAAGCTGAAGCATTATACATTTAATAGGAGCAAAGTAATTCTGTTTCCAGTAGATTATCATATAATGAATTTTTCTTTAGCGTCACAATGAACTATTGTGCACCATATTCTAATAAGGACAGTTTTTTTGAGAGGAAAAATACTTCGCTCTTTGAAGACTCTTGATTTCTTTTTTCCTTCTGTTTACAGCTGTTGCTGATGCTATTAGAACAAGCCTTGGACCAAAAGGAATGGATAAAATGGTAAAAAAAAAAGAATGATTTATTTTTTACTGAGCACTACTGTCAGCACTACAAGATTTGATGTAGAGATAAGATGTGCTGTTTAAAAAGTAAAAAGTATTAGGAGAGGTACTGTGAAAATTCAGAGGAGGGAGATAATACTTTGGGATGGGCAGGACTTAACTATAATTCATATTTTATAGTTTAATGCTTTTTGAACAATTGCAGGCATAAGCAAAAGTAGTTGCATGTTGTCTAATTAGAAAGTACAGTAAGATTAGGTTTTCAGTACTCAAAGTGCAATGTTCCTTATTAATGCAGTTCTGTGACCTAATAGATCTGTGGGATTTCAGCTCTATTTCTCGCTTTGGTTGACTGGCAGCATAAAACAGATGCATTCCAGTAACTTTTGTATAATACACCCTCAAATTCAGTGCTAATTAACACCTAAAATGGAAGATAAGAAAACAATATATGGAGGTTTGTATAGCAGAAATAGAGATGGCTATTCCCTCTGCATGTTCTAAAATCTGTTTCTGTTAATAATGTCATTGTCATACGTTCAGAACACTATGAAGTTAATGTATTGATTATTAAGTATTGTGTTCACTACAGTACATGGTGCTTTCTTTTTGGGAATCCATGGGGGAAATTGCATTTCTACTTATTAATATGAAATGAATGACAGTGATTCTTTATAGTATTTCTACCCTTTTTTTTAAAAAAAAGCACTTAGTTCCTTCACTTTTGAGGACCTGGAACAGAGCCAGTTACTTTGATTGGACTGTTACTACATATTCTTAGGTGATTGTGCTAATGTAAGGGAAGAGGATTTGATATTAGGCACTATACATACTGAAGTCATCAATTTCTGTACTGAGTGTTAAATTTTAATTGAGGTTTTATGATGTCACATTAATGTTTAGCAAAGAAAACAAAACTTTTGAAATATAACTTTAAAAAACTTTACAGATTCAAGATGGAAAAGGTGATGTGACCATTACAAATGATGGTGCCACGATTCTGAAACAAATGCAAGTTTTACATCCAGCAGCCAGAATGGTAAGTATAATTTTAGTTGATATGTGTGTGTGTTTTAATGTTTGCTAAGCAATTAAATATGTGTTATTTGATCACAAGATATTTAAACATGGTGAAATTTTTTTTTCCTTATGCTAAACAGGTATATATTTAGGACACATTGTGTGCCTGGCAATGTGCTCTTCATTGTGGGGGTATTGATAAAACATGAATTGCCTTGTACACGGGAATGTGCCATACAGTTGGAGCAGATATAAACTTGTACTGTTTTAGTACAGATGATTAGTTCAGGGAGTATTAAATGAAAGAGATAAAATAATTTGTATTGTGCACAAAGTAAATCATGTGTCTAAACTTTGTTTTAAAAAAAAAAAATTACCAGTTCACTCAGGATCATAATAATGATACTGGTGTCAACTGAGAAGTCACCATATCAGCAAAACAAATGTCATAGAAAGAAATTCCTGCCAGAGTACCTTTTAATTACGTAAAGATTACATTAAAGGTGAGTCAGTATCATGGATACTCGATGAATGCAGGTGGCTGAAAGATGCACTGACAGAGAAGTAGATTTGTGAACGATGGTGTATATTTACGAATGAAGGTTGTGCTGCTACAAAAAGGAGCAAAGTCGTGAGGCATGCAACAGTGTGAATGAGCATGTGGGACATTTGGTCAGAAAATAATCCAGAAACAAAAGAACAACAACGGTATGGTCACCTTTAGAAATTGCTTACAGGAAAACGGGCCTGGATTGTAAGCTTTTAGAGCAGAAACATTAAGGCCGGAGTGGTGATTATTATTTCTGAATTTTGAGAGGCAGTTTTATATATGTAACCTGATATTTAGGGATAAAAACAAAGCCAAACAGGTTGGGGTTAAAGTAATTCAGAACATAGGGGTAAGGAAGACAGTGTCTGTATTTTAGAACCACACATATTCTTGAAGACCAGTGGAAGAACGATTTATTTGGTCTGGAAATGAAATTTTCTGTCGTGCATAATCTTATTCAACCTGTCTTATAGCTCATTTTAATAGCTGAAACACAGGGAGCACAGAATAAGAAAGAGGTCCTTTAATCCTGTGTAGATTATTGTAATGCCTGAAAACATCCTAGCATGTATCAAGCAGATAATCAAAAAGTATTGGCAAGTCCCCTGAGGGAGGGAAGAAAGAATATGGAACTACTAAACCTTATCATCAAGGAATCCCCTGATACTGTGCCAAACTTTTCGGACACCCAAATCAGTAGGCAGTGCCCTCAATCATGAAGCTTACTCTTGTGAAACTTATGTAGGTAGTGGAGAAGCTTAGACTACCTATAGGCATGCCTGAGAGTTACTTCTGGAGGACCTCTTTTGTTGCTCAGATGTGGCCTCAGTGTCTCTAAGCCTAACTCTGCAAGTGAAATCGTTGCCCTCCCCCCCATGTGGGCATGACATCTAGGGGTGAAAGTCTCCCTGGTGACATGGGAGATGACTCCCAGGGATGAATCCAGATCTGGCACCATAGGATCAACAACTCCATCCTGACCAAAAGGGGGAAAAGAAGTGTAATTAATAAAGTGTCAGTGGTAGAGAGAGTTCAAATAGTGCCAAGAGGCTACTCTGGAGGTTGTTTTTAGCAAGCTTCAGTTAGACCTTGCTACCTATCATAATCTGCCAGCCCCCAACCAGGATCATTCCAGCCAATCCTAAAGAACACCTAGGGTAATACATAAGATGCCACAAGGGTTCCAGGTACTAGAGTAACATTCCAGAAACCTAAAATCTCCAGATGGTTCCCTGATCCAGATAAGTCCTGAAACCTAGCCCAGCCACCCCAGAACATCAAATGGTTTCATCTCCCTAACCCATATTAGTCACAGACCCTTCCAGTATGAAAAATTTAGAATGGCCATAGCCCAGATACCCCTAAAGAGAGGCATGGAAAGATCAAAGGTGATGGTGGAGTTATACAAAGAAGATAGGATATAACAAATGAATATGAATGCTGAATCATTAAATTGATATCTCTTTTAGTCTCCAGTATTTTAGAACAGCTAAAAGTAAAAACCTAAAATTCTGGAATTGTAACCCATGTCAAACTCTGAAATATGTTCTATAACTAATTGTGCTGTGCTTTGAAATTTATAGGTTTTTTGTTTATATGCTCTTTTCCCACAAAAAAAGAAAGGAAAAAAGTCGATTGTTGTGATAAAAAAAAATTTAAGCCCTCTAGCCTCCTGTATTCCAGAGTTGAAGGAAAAATCTGAGAGGATTGTATGGTAGCCCATTACAAACTCTGGGATCTGTCCTGTAACCACTTGTTGAAGAGGTCTTTGAAAACTACTGTTTTTTTTATTTCTTTGCTTTGTATATATGTTACTATACAATTTTAAAAGTTTTTTTTAAAAAAGGTGAATCAGAATATGCCCATACAGGTTCCAATTAAATGAATTTGCAAAGGCTCCAAAGTAATACTTTTTCCTCATGTGGGATGCCTCATTTCATAAACTTATAGCAACATTTCTTTCGTGTAGCAGGAAAAATAGTAGCCCACGTCTGCACTGCAAATCATAGTTTAACCTCTTTTGGAGAAAGTATTTATGTAGAATTTTGTGTACTATTAATATATTGGTTCTTATTTTAAACAAAACCCAAGGTGAACAACAAATTAGAAAGAAAATTGAGAACTTACACTGCTTTTTTTTTTAAGAAATAAAAAGAAAACAAAAAATTCATCCATACCATACCCCTCACCGCTTCTTTTTTAAATTTATTTTTATTTTTATGTATTAATTTAAAAAATTAACAAACAAAATATAACATTAACATAATCAGTAATTCACAATATCATCACTTAGTTGCATATTCATCATTTCTTAGAACATTTGCATCCATTCAGAAAAAGAAATAAAAAGACAATAGAAAAAGAAATAAAACGAAAACAGAAAAAAAAATTATACCTAACATACCCCTTACCCCTCGCTTTCACTGATCACTAGCATTTCAAACTAAATTTATTTTAACATTTGTTCCCCCTATTATTTATTTTTATTCTATATGTTCTACTCGTCTGTTGACACGGTAGATAAAAGGAGCATCAGACACAAGGTTTTCACAATCACACAGTCACATTGTGAAAGCTATATCATTATTCAATCATCAAGAAACATGGCTACTAGAACACAGCTCTACGTTTTCAGACAGTTCCCTCCAGCCTCTCCATTACAGAAGTAGGTGATATCTACTCAATGCCTAAGAATAACTTCCAGGATAACCTCTCGACTCTGTTTGTAATCTCTCAGCCATTGACACTTTTGTCTCATTTCACTCTTCCCCCTTTTGGTCCAGAAGGTTTTCTCAATTCCTTGATGCTGAGTCTCAGCTCATTCTAGGGTTTTTCTCAATCCCTTGATAGTGAGTCTCAGCTCATTCTAGGATTTCTGTCCCACGTTGCCAGGAAGGTCCGCACCCCTGGGAGTCATGTCCCATGTAGACAGGGGGAGGGTGATAAGATTGCTTGTTGTGTTGACTGGAGAGAGAGGCCACCATACCCCTTCCTTTCATTGATCACTAGCATTTCAGTATACTAAATTTATTTAACATTTGTTCCCCCTATTATTTATTTATTTTTACTCATCTGTCCATAGGTAGATAAAAGAAGCATCAGACACAAGGTTTTCACAAGCACACAGTCACATTGTGAAAGCTATGTCATTATGCAGTCATCTTCAAGAAACATGATTACGGGAACACGGGTCTACATTTTCAGGTGGTTCCTTCCAGCCTCTCTGTTACGCCTTAACTAAAAAGATGATATCTATTTAATGCTTAAGAATAACCTCCAGGATAACCTCTCGACTCTGTTTGGAATCTCTCAGCCATTGACATTTTATTTTATCCCATTTCTTTCTTTCCCCTTTTGGTCGAGAAGGTTTCCTCAGTCCCTTGGTGCTGAGTCCCAGCTCATTCTAGGATTCTTGTCCCATGTTGCCAGGAAGGTCCACACGTCTGGGAGTCATGTCCCACATAGAGAGGAGAGGGCAGTGAGTTCACTTGTCGTGTTGGCTGAGAGAGAGAGAGGCCACATCTGAGCAATAAAAGAGGTTCTCTTGGGGGTGACTCTTAGGCCTAATTTTAAGTAAGCTTAGTCTATCCTTTGCGGGGTTAAGTTTCATATGAACAAACCCCGAGATTGGGTACTCACCCTATTGCTTTGGTTGTCCCCACTGCTTATGAGAATATCAAGAATTCTCCACTTGGGGAAGTTGAATTTTCCCCTTTTCTCACCATTCCCGCAAGGGGACTTTGCAAATACTTTTTTATTCACTGTTCACATCCTTCTGGGATTTATCAAGGCATCACTCTGGACAAACCTACAAAATCTCATACCCTACTCAAGGTTCCAGTACTTATGGTGTTCAGTTAAGCTGTCCACATAAGTTATATTAGGAAATGCACTAGTCAAAATATAAATTTTGGACCAAATAAACATTTTTTTTAGTCTCACATATAAGTCAAAGTTGTAAAATAATTACCATCTATTTTCAACACTTTGCATTATTGACATTCCTTTAGAAAACTAACACTTCTAATGTTAATAAGGCTCAGATTCTTTTGGTGACACTGATGAGAAGGCCTTTGGTGTGATATTTGAATTAGATCTTTTCAGGTATACTCATTTTTCGTTGGGCATCTTAGCATGTTCTTTTCATTTAGCTGGTGGAGCTGTCTAAGGCTCAAGATATAGAAGCAGGAGATGGCACTACATCAGTTGTCATCATTGCTGGCTCTCTCTTGGATTCCTGTACCAAGCTTCTTCAGAAAGGTTGGTAGGACATAGGATATACAATATTACTAAATAAAAAAGGTTTTTAAAGTTATTAAGTAGAATGGATATAAATTTAATTTGGAGTAACTAATCGTTACCAGGAATTTTTAGATTAAATTTTATCTTCTATAGTATGAATTAGAAGAACTTCTTTCTATTCTGACTTATTTCAGGCTTCTTTTTGAATGAAACTGGATAAGATTTTACTGAAACATTGTGTTTTTCACGAATAAGTGGTGGTGTGTTACCAATCTTAGACTTTGAATGAGAAAGGTGATTTGGGAGAGAAAATACAGGTGCTTGCTTTTGCTTACTCATAGTAACTCTCCAGCAGTTCCGCCTTTTACTTACTATGTACAGAAATGATGTTTTGAAAAGTTTAAGATTTTAACTTTACCCTTAAGTATCGCATGAATGTGTAGTTCATCTGTTTAAATGGAAGTTATTTGAGTCCACGTTAGCCATAATGAGCAATTAAGATTTTTCAAGCCATTATCTTTAAAACTGAAGTATGAATTAGTTTGTTGTTAGGAAGTGTAACAATTAACATTTTTGTCTTGTCAAATATGAAGTTTATCTGTTAAAATTAAATTGATTTTCACAAATGACAGGGATTCATCCAACCATCATTTCGGAGTCATTCCAGAAGGCTTTGGAAAAGGGTATTGAGATCCTGACTGACATGTCTCGACCTGTGGAACTGAGTGACAGAGAAACTTTGTTAAATAGTGCAACCACTTCATTGAACTCAAAGGTAATACAAGTATTGAGAGATTGTTGTCAAATTACAGTTTAAGATACATTAGAACTGTAATTCTTACGTGATTCTTGATTTTACACAGTACTTCTCAAAAGCAACTGGAGGGCAGGCCACGGTGTCTCAGTGGCAGAGTTCTTGCCTGCCATGCTGGAGACCTGGGTTCGCTTCCCAGTGCCTGCCCATGTGGGGGGAAAAAAAAGCAACTAGATAAGTAATTCGTGTAGCTGGATTTATTTAAGTAAGGTTATGGTATGAAATGAGCTACAAGGCTAACAAGGAGGGGGGATGGTTAGAATATTTTGTGTAGGATATTTATGCATCCCTGTTAGAAACCTGTCCGTCTCCCAAATCGGTAAGACTGCCATAGAATCTCTGGCTATATAACTAAATGTTTTTTTTGTTTGTTTTTTAAATCTTTATTTTTTATTCTAGTAACATATATATGCTCTAAAATTTCCCCTTTTAATCACATTAATGTGTGTAAATTCAGTACTATTAATTGCACTCACAGTGTTATCATCACCACTATCCATTTCTAAATTTTCTGCAGTTGACCCAAATAGAAATTCTGTATAAATTAAGCATTAACTCCCCATTCCTTATCCTCAGCTCTGGTGACCTGTATTCTAGATTCTAATTTTGTCTGACAATATAGCTTTATAGGTTTTATTGAATATTTAGTGTTGCAAGAATTCTAAATCCTTTGCGTTTATTACCTCCTTCAAGACTTTCAGGTTAGTAGTAGTAGGATCCTGTTTAACAGATGGAAAACTGGGTCTAGAGAAGTTAACAAAAAAAAACGCCATCAATAAGACATAGAGCTGGGTTTTGAACCCAGGACAGGCCTACCTATCCACAGTGTCTCCCTTAACCACCAATACCTATAATGCTTTTCTTATTTATCAAACTTAAAGCAGTGATGTACTTTTACATTTCTTAGGAACTTTAGTCGTCTGTTTTCTGTCATGTCCTGCATCAACCCCAGTTTTTCTTTTCCATTTATCTACTTTAAATCTTTAAATATTAAGAGCGCTAGATAGTTTTAATGATGTTAAGTAATATTATCTTCAGGGTCCCCCAAAATAATAGAGACAATGTAGCATAGTGATTAAAAGTACTGGTCAAAAAGTCTAGACTGTTTGAATTCAGTGCTGACTTCACCACTTAATTAGCTGTGTGACTTTGGGATCATTATTAAACTCTGCTTCAATTGCTTTATCTAAAGATAAAGTAAGCTAATGTATGGAAAAATGCTAAGACTACTGCTTGGCACATAAATTCTTAATAAATGCCATTAGCTCTCTTTACCAACTCCTCAGTATTGGGTGCATATATAATATTGATATCCTGTTATGCATTAATTTTAGATAGGAACCTCCACATAAAATTAATTTGGTGCTTTATTATGTTACTTATGAAACTTATAATCAGACATTCCCACCTACTATTAATAAAAGAGAAAAGCAGGTATACATAGTTTTATTTGTGTCCCTGGAGACTGACAACCTGATTGGAAGAGTCAGTTTATATGACACATTTTTTCATGTGTTCTCACTCCCCTCCTCAAAGTGATCATGATTTATTCTTGAATTTATTATCATTAAAGAACTAGGATTTTTTCTACTGTGAAACTAACTTTTATTTTTTTATTAACTCTGTCTAGGTTGTCTCTCAGTATTCAAGTCTCCTTTCTCCAATGAGTGTAAATGCAGTGATGAAAGTGATTGACCCAGCCACAGCTTCTAGTGTAGATCTTAGAGATATTAAAATAGTTAAGAAACTTGGGTAAGCATCTTTAATTATAATTTTCATGAATAAAAATTAATTTTGAAAATAAACACGTCAGTTGCCAAAAATAAACTAGAAGAAGAGAAACGCTTTCTTTTTAGTTTCTTTTTCATGAGAACCCTGTATTAACGTGGAAATGTGTTATGATGGGAAGGCAGTAGTATCATGAAAGAGGACCAAGACTGGGGCACTAATAAATGTGAGTTAGGTAGAAGCACATTTTATCAGACTGTTTTTTTGGTCTGTTAGTAATCTAAATTTCCACCCCTCAGCTCTCCCCAACTTGTTCCTTTTTTTTTTTTTTTTTTAGTGGAACAATTGACGACTGTGAATTGGTGGAAGGGCTGGTTCTTACCCAAAAAGTGGCAAATTCTGGCATAACTAGAGTTGAAAAGGCTAAAATTGGGCTTATTCAGTTTTGCTTATCTGCTCCAAAAACAGACGTAAGTAGAATCCAACTAAATTGGTTCCCTGTTTGTGTATTTAACTTTCTAGTAACACTGTTGTTCATCATATTAAAAAATGAAAATGCTGATGCTGGGAGCACTAGAAATTGCGGAATACTAAAGTGTACAAATTTGTAATCTCAATTTTGGATGTTCATTGAAATTGAGCTTCAGTAGCTTCTTTCATATTTAAATAACAACTAAGAGTATGTATGAAGTAAACAAATTAAATTATGTGAAAAAGGTATTTTGTAAGTGGCATTTTCAGATCCTTTCTAGCTCTCACCCCTTCCTCCAGTAATAACATGTAGATCTTTTTTTTCTGCATTTGCACAAATAAAACATTAAGCCAGTTTGTTTAATATCCATACTCTGAAGGAATTCCTTCTTATTTAATATAGCCCCATATCTATTAGTCACAGTCCCTTTCTCTAAAAGGGTAATTATCTAAGTCACCTCACTTAGATTTGCTTGCATTTTACTTGACACTAGCATACGATTAGTAGTTTATTTACCAAAAGTATACTTTAGGGGGTGCGGGGGTAGTTCAGTGGTAGACTTCTCACCTGTCATGCAGGAGATCTGGGTTCGGTTTCTGGCCCATGCACTTCCCAAAACAAACAAGAGAAACCAACAAAAATCAAAGAAGCCAAACAAAAAAAAATTCAACAAATGGTGCTGCAATAATAAGATACATGGAAAAAGAATGAAATGTTACCACGCCGTATAGCATGCAAAAAAAAAAGTGAACTTTAGACTATACAGCAATAAGTGTTTTGTAGGTGTTTCATATAAACAAGCTCTGTTTTGGATACCTCCTCTTAGAATACCTGCTTTTATAGCAAGCCATAGAATAAAAAGGATGCAACTTAAATTATTCAGTAATACACATACTTGTTTGTATGAAGAGGATTTACATATTCAGTAAATAAAATAATTATTTTAACTTTTTTTGGTGTTTTAAAGAAATGTACTTGTGAAAATCTGTAAAAACAGCAATGTGTATAGTTGGAAGTAAAAAAACCTCCAGTGTTATGTATGGTATATAAATATATAGTCTTTCCAGACCTTTTCCTGTATATGTCTACATTGTTTCTTTTTGGGGTTGGATTTAACACTATACATGCTGTTTTCACTTTAAAAGTTTTTTTACTTTTTCACTTAAAAACTCATAGTGCAAATTTTCAGTATACTATTTTTTTTTTAACAGATGGATAACCAAATAGTGGTTTCTGACTATGCCCAGATGGACCGAGTACTGCGAGAGGAAAGATCCTATATTTTAAATTTAGTGAAGCAAATTAAAAAAACAGGCTGTAATGTTCTTCTCATACAGAAATCTATTCTCAGGTGTGTGTTAGTATTTTGTTCATCCCTTAGTGATAATTGATTTTGACTGCCCACTAGCAGGTTTTTAAAGAAACATTTGAGGTGGGTAAACCACAAGAAATCGAGAATAAATCTACATTTTGCGGCATGATTTTATTTGGATAAGCCCTCTAAAGTTGGTTCTGTTCTTCCATTGTAATAATTTAATGTGGGATATAAAATTTTTTTAGACCTAGTTCCTAAGTATCAAATAATGCCTGTTGCTTTTTAAAAGCTAAATACACTTGATTTACAATGAATTAGTTTTAAAAGAGGCATTTATTTAAAGGCAAATGCAATGGCCTGCCTTGGAATTTAGAAGTTCTTTTCTGGAATACTTTGGATAGCCTATGGATTGAAATAATTCTCCAGAATTTAATGGATCTATTTTTTAAGTTTAGTATGTTTTCTTATAATAGGTAGATACCTTCATATTTATTCCATTGATATGCCAAAAACTACTGTGGATGTTCACTTTATGTAGTCCTTGATAAAGAATTGGAATATTTTGTTCTACTCCCAAGTTTTTTAATAGTTAGTAACCTTGAGTAAATTTTTTCTAAAACTCACTTTACTTTCTATATAGAAGAGATAGTAATATCCACCCTTCTCTTTTAAAAGGGTTGTTGGGGGCGGGCCGCGGTGGCTCAGCGGGCAAAGTGCTTGCCTGCTATGCCGGAGGACCTCGGTTCGATTCCCGGCCCCAGCCCATGTAACAAAAACGGAGAAACAGAATACAATAAAAACAAGAAAAATGTTTAAAAATGTTTCCCTTTCTTCCTTCCTTCCTTCCTTCTATCCTTCCTTCCTTCTCTCTGTCTTTCCTTTAAAAAAAAAAAAAAAAAAAAAGGGTTGTTGGAAGGAATGTTCCAGGTAAATTGTGGGAAAGTATGAATTTGTAGAATCTGAATAGTTCATACTTCCTTTTAAATTTGTGAAATATAAATTTCACTTATCAGAGATGTGTTCATTTAGCATTAAGTAAAATGGTGACATCATTTTCTTACTGTATGTTCTACAAATAGGGCAATGGGCATTTTAATAATATCAATTATAAATTTAAAAATTTAGAGCTCTTAAGTTTGGTAAGCTAATATATTTAAAGCATTTCCCATCACAAATAATTTGAGGGAGAAGCCATCTATGCAAAAGTAAGATCATTAAAACCTTAAGAACAGTAAGTAGTACAGCAAAAAAAAATTTGTGTATAACATTGACATAATCACTGATTTTGTATTTTAGAGATGCGCTTAGTGATCTTGCATTACATTTCCTCAATAAAATGAAAATTATGGTGGTTAAAGATATTGAAAGAGAAGACATTGAATTCATTTGTAAGGTAAAATATTCTTAATATCTGTATATGTGGAAATGTCCAGTAGTCAGATGTCTGAAAATTTGTAGTTTTTGCTTATTTCCAGACAATTGGAACCAAGCCAGTTGCTCATATTGACCAGTTCACTACTGACATGCTGGGTTCTGCTGAGCTAGCAGAGGAAGTCAATTTAAATGGTTCTGGCAAACTGCTAAAGGTAATAATATTATAATTAAACTTTTTTTTTGCCTTGGCATTTTGTTGTCATTGCTGTTGTTGTTTTTAACCCTTACTTTAAATACTTAGTTTTGGATTTGTTTGTTAAAGATTACAGGTTGTGCAAGCCCCGGAAAAACAGTTACAATTGTTGTTCGTGGTTCTAACAAATTAGTGATTGAAGAAGCTGAGCGCTCCATTCATGATGCCCTATGTGTTATTCGCTGTTTAGTGAAGAAGAGGTAAAAGAAATTACTGAGTAACATTTTGCCATTAAAACTTGTGTTTTAACTATTACTAAGACATAAATCAGAAATTATTTAAAGTAGCCTTTGGTTGGATAAAATAAGCTAAAACGTATTTGTGAATTTCAGAGCTCTTATTGCAGGAGGTGGTGCTCCAGAAATAGAGTTGGCCCTGCGGTTAACTGAATATTCACGAACTTTGAGTGGTATGGAGTCCTACTGTGTTCGGGCTTTTGCAGATGCTATGGAGGTCATTCCATCTACACTAGCTGAAAATGCAGGCCTGAATCCCATTTCTACAGTAACAGAACTAAGAAACCGGCATGCTCAAGGAGAAAAAACTACAGGCATTAATGTCCGAAAGGTAATTTAATCTTTAATTATTGCAGAAAAATGTTGAATAAATATAAAACTATTAAAAATTTCATAATTATCTATTGGATAAAATACTTTGTAATTAAAAGTAATCTTGGATTTAAGTAATGGGATTTACAGATTAATTATGCATGCCATTGAGTGAAAATGAAAACAGTGCTTCGAGTGGGAAGGATTATTAACTGCCACTTACTGGCCTTGAGGCATTTAATTAGCAAGTTACTGAAATATTCTGTGCTTCAGTTTGCCATTTGTAAAAATAGTGACAGTTCATAGTTCACTCTAAAAGCTGTTGGGATTAAGTGTGTTACTAATTAGAAAATTCTTAGGATAATGCCTAGCATATAGTAAACAATATGTAAGTATTAAACATTGCTGCTGCTATGAGTTCCAATTAGTATAGTCATGTGAATTAAACACAGAGAATAGTAATAGTCTCTTTTTTATTAATGTTTAATTGAAAAGGTAAATAACACAATGGAAAAAAGTCTTAGAGTCCAAGATGATATTTTCTGAATAGTATAGAATGCCAGAGGGGATGGTGCTGTCTGGTAAGGAAAAGGTTTGTGAACGTGAAAGTTTGGTTGGTAGGGGATAAGGACATTTCAAGTTGGGGAGCAATGGTTTACTGGTGAGAGGGACCAAGAAGTTATTCACCTTGTCTAGAGTAGAGGTTATATGTTAATGTAGTATTCTTTAAGGTTAGAAAACTCAGATAAAAGCAAGAGTGAGAAGACCCTTGAGTTTTGAAGCAGGTATGGGTTTTGATTTTGTTTTCTTGTCCTCAGGAGCTGGGAGTCGTTTACATTTTCTAAGCAAGAGGCCAAAGTGATGAAGAGTGGTTAAGAAGGGTATTTGGGGTCAGATACCTTTTATGGCCATCAGTAGTAATCCTGGGATAAAAGAAGCTAGGATAGTAGCAGTAAGAATTTCAAAAGTGATAAAAGTGCGAAATATAAAAGAAGAACAGAACACAATTAGTAGACCAGACTACTATGATTGTCTACAAACTTCTGCTAGGATTTTAAAAATAAAGGATACTAGAAGTTGTTTTGGAGTTAGAATTGGGGACATCCAGCATTAATGCAGTTCTTCCATATTTCAGTTGAAATGTAACCTACAAATGTAGGGAAGAGCTTCGAGTATCTTATTCTAAACTGACTACACTAAGGTAAAATTAGATTGGAAAATTTCTAGAGAGAAATAGTGATGACACACTAGTTGCTGATGTGTATACTCCTTTGCAGGGTGGAATCTCCAACATTTTGGAGGAACTGGTTGTCCAGCCTCTGTTGGTATCAGTCAGTGCCCTGACCCTAGCAACTGAAACTGTCCGGAGCATTCTGAAGATTGACGATGTGGTAAGTATATATACAGATTACAAATTTTAAGTTTCCCTACAAGGTCAGAAAGGCATATATTTACTTGAAAGGTTTTTTGTTTGTTTGTTTGCTTGGTGTTTTGGTTTTGTTTTTGAAAAACTGTTAGTTTGCTAATCATCAGGGTTTAACAGTTCATACTTAAAATTTTTTTTCTCATTTGTAAAATGGAAATAATTGTCTTAAGTATCTTCCAACTTTAAAATTGTGCCCGTACAGATTTGTTTTTTTTTTTTAACATTTTTATTGACGTATTTATTCACACATATACAGTCCCTACATGGTATACAATCAGTGGCTTACAATGTCATCACATAGTTGTGTATTATTCACCATGATCATTCTGGGGGACATTTTTATCACTCCAGAAAAAGAAATTTAAAAAAAAGGAAGAAACTGATACATCCCATACCCCTTACTCCTTCCTCTCATTGACCACTAGTATTTCCATCTACCCAATTTATTTTACTCCTTATTCCCTCTATTATTTCTTTATTTATTTTATCCATATTTTTTTTACTCATTCTCATACCCTGGATAACAGGACACAAGGTTTTCACAATCACACAGTCACATTATAAAAGTTATATCTTTATACAATCATCTTCAAAAATCAAGGCTAATGGAACACAGCTCAACAGTTTCAAGTACTTCCCTCCAGCCATTCCAATATATCATAAACTAAAAATGGTGAGCTATATAATGCATAAGAATAACTGCTAGGAAAACCTTGTGACCCTATTTGAAATCACTGAAACTTTATTTTGTCTCATTTTTCTCTTCCCCTTTTTGATCAAGAAGGCTGTCTCAATCCCTTGATTCTGGATCCTGGTTCATCCCAGGGATTCTGTCCCACATTGCCAGGGAAATTTACACCCTTGGGTGTCATGTCCCACATAGGGGGGCGGGCAGTGAGTTCACCTGCTGAGTTGGCTTAGAGAGAGAGTCCACATCTGAGCAACAAAGGAGGTTCTCTGGGGATGACTCTTAAGCATAATTAAAAGTAGGCTTAGCCTATCCTTTGCAGGAATGAGTTTCATAGGGGCAGACCCAAGATCAAGGGCTGGGCCTATTGATATGCTTGTCCCCACTACTTGCGAGAATATAAAAAATTCTCCAAATGGGAAAGTTGAATATTTCCCCCTTTCTCCTCAGTCCCTCAAGAGAATTTTGCAAATACTTCTTTATTCAGTCTCCACATTACTCTGGGACATATTGGGACATCACACTAATGTGGATAAACCCACAAACTCTCACACAGTATTCAAGATTCCCTGTACTTGAGGTGTTCAACTATAAACTGAACACAAGTTAAATTAGGTAATGTGCTACCCAAAATAGAAATTTTGCACCAAATAAGCATCTTTCCCTTTGGTCTCCCACAGAAGTTGAAGTTTTAAAATATGGGTGGTATCATCCTTTACCCAGTATTCTGATCTACCTTAGTCGTATCTAGATCAGCATCCTTCATATCTCTAGTTAAAGTGTGATTCCTTTTTCAGCTTTTAAATAGTTCCTGTATTGGGTACTGCTGACCTTCATAACTTCATAATTCTAATTCTGAGTGTCAGTTTCTGTACAACTTTTGAAACATGAATTTTTCTCTTACCAGGTGAACACTCGATAATCTGGATAAACTGGCTGACTGGCCAGTGTTAGTAGAGCTGGAGTGGAAGAAGATGACCTTGATCTTCCTTGTTATTTGAAAGATTGTTTCCTCTATGAAATCCTGGGCTTGGGCTTCCAGTTGACATTTGGTTTTGGAATTGTATTGACACATTTAATGAAAATATTAAATATTTGGTTTCAAACGGCATAATTAACGTATTGCCCCTGTTCGGTATCCTGCTCTTCCTGATACTCTTGAAAAACCTATATATGGAGGAATAAAAAAAACCGTGTTGATTTACCTTAACGTTTGGCTACTCCAGCCCTAAACCTGGGTACATTCCTTACTTTGTACTCTATTTGGGCATTTTTCCATTTCACTGGTTTAACTTTTTATTGTTGTTGTTGTTAAACAGTATTCAAAAGGGAAAAATAACCCATCAGCCTCATCAACCTTGATAAATCCCTATTGGCATAAAAATATCAACCTAAATGATAACACTGTTTGAAGTATATTATTATCACAGGCTGTTTGCTCAAGAATAACCAATTGTGTGAATTGGGATTCCTTCTACAAATAAAAGTATATACATATGCCTAGGAAAACTTAATTTGTATAAAAGGGATTAACTAACATGTCTTGTTTTAAACATCTTTATTGCCACACCCTCTTCCGAACACCATCTCACCGTCAATAGTGTAAAATGTCCTAATTGGTATTTGCCCTTGATTTAGCCAACTAATACATAGGGATCTTTTAAAAACTTGTCAGGAACTCTCTTTCATGGTTTTTGATCGTCTTGATAAAGGCCAGAACTTTAAGGTAGCCACACTTTGAACCTACGCAGTTAGATACTTCATCCTCCTCCTTGAATATTTCACAAGGAGTGTTAGGAAAGCTGCTAGGGCCTTACCACATCTGTGAGATTTCTGCTAACCAGTCTGAACCTCGTTTTGTATATATGATGGAACTAGTGGTATTTAAATTTGGCAGATAATTAGCTTAATATTTCTTAATTATCTGCAGTTATTCTTCACTTTAATGGGTTATTAAGAGCTTGCTCTAAAATAGGCTGTGGAATTTTTCTGGGTGCCATAAAGCAATTGAATCAGATATGCCAAAAGAATACTTCCATAATCCAAATTATTAATATTTAAGCATTTTATTTAGCACAGAGTTCTGTGCTTAAAACATTTTTTGCTTAAACATAAAATAGTTAACATAGAGCTGGCAGTGTTAGTTTAGGGAGTGAAAGAGCAAATGAAAAAGCTCTAAGTAGGAGTTGATAAAGTTTAGTTACATAATTTTGAATCAATGAAAGGGAAATTTGTCCTACTAAAAGCATACAAAACATGCTTTTAATGAATGAAAGGGGATATGTAAATGATGGGGCTGAGGTTTCACATTTTTTTCTCAAATGCTATTTATTCCCCACCCTCAACTTACTACAAAATTCTCAAATATGTACAACAATTTAAGGAGTTGTACGAATACCATATATGCCTCACCTAAATTTGACAGTTATTAACTTTGTTATACAGTTCTGTAACATGACATTCATAGCTAGAAATTACCACACTGCAAAATTGTGCAACAGAAACCATAGCACTTTTGGGGAAAATGAGGTGACCCCCAAAAATGGAGCTAATAAAATGGTAACTTTTTCATATATGTTAAATGGTAAGAAAATACGTAACATACTACATTAAATAGGGCGTTTTACCTTGAAAAGCAACTGAAGTTTGCTTCTGTGAATGGGTGTTGGTACTTTTGCAGCTCATGAGCTACCAGGTGGTAGGAGGAGAGTTATCTGCCCCTTGACAGAAAATTGTAACATCAGATGTGGATAGGTGTGGCTCAGGACAGAGTGAACTGAGATGGATGTGTGTTTTGTGTGCTCATACACAGTTCAGGTGGGTGCATTTTACCTGTATTCACCTATTCTTGGGGGAGAAAATCCCAAGCAAGTGGAAAATTAGTGTTCAAATTGCTCACTAAGGTATCAGTTGCTTTGGAATGAATTCATGTTTTCAAAATGCATTGTAGTAAAACTTATCTGTATAGATACTGTTCACCGTTGAATCATTTGAAAGTAAACTGCAGGCTTGAAGCTTTGTAATTATTCAAACATGCATGTTTTGCAATTTTCAAACCTAGGAAATCAATTCTTTAATGTCTAATATTCAATCTATGTCTTTCCCCAGAATGATTTTTTTAGCTTTTGTTTTAAACCAAGATCAATTTGTTCTACAAATTGCATTTAGTTGTTAAAATCTTTTCAGTGTTTAAGGTGTAATCAAGGCCTTTTTTTTTTAATTGATTAACAGAAAAAAAAAGAAATTAACACAACATTTAGAAATCATACCACTCTACATATGCAATCAGTAATTCTTAACATCACATAGATGCATGATCATCGTTTCTTAGTACATTTGCATCGGTTTAGAGGAACTAGCAACACAACAGAAAAAGATATAGAATGTTAATATAGAGAAAAAAATAAAAGTAATAATAGTAAAAAAAAAAACCTATAGCTCAGATGCAGCTTCAGTGTTTTAACATGATTACTTTACACTTAGGTATTATTGTGCTGTCCATTTGTGAGTTTTTCTATCTAGTCCTGTTGCACAGTCTGTATCCTTTCAGCTCCAATTACCCATTATCTTACCCTGTTTCCAACTCCTGCTGGACTCTGTTACCAATGACATATTCCAAGTTTATTCTTGAATGTCCATTCACATCAGTGGGACCATACAGTATTTGTCCTTTAGTTTTTGGCTGGACTCACTCAGCATAATGTTCTCTAGGTCCATCCATGTTTTTACATGCTTCATAAGTTTATCTTGTCTTAAAGCTGCATAATATTCCATCGTATGTATATACCACAGTTTGTTTAGCCATTCTTCTGTTGATGGACATTTTGGCTGTTTCCATCTCTTTGCAATTGTAAATAACGCTGCTATGAACATTGGTGTGCAAATGTCCGTTTGTGTCTTTGCCCTTAAGTCCTTTGAGTAGATACCTAGCAATGGTATTGCTGGGTCTATGGCAATTCTATATTCAGCTTTTTGAGGAACCGCCAAACTGCCTTCCACAGTGGTTGCACCCTTTGACATTCCCACCAACCGTGGATAAGTGTGCCTCTTTCTCCGCATCCTCTCCAGCACTTGTCATTTTCTGTTTTGTTGATAATGGCCATTCTGGTGGGTGTGAGATGATATCTCATTGTGGTTTTGATTTGCATTTCTCTAATGGCCAGGGACATTGAGCATCTCTTCATGTGCCTCTTGGCCATCCGTATTTCCTCTTCTGGTAGGTGTCTGTTCAAGTCTTTTTCCCATTTTGTAATTGGGTTGGCTGTCTCCTTGTTGTTGAGTTGAACAATCTCTTTATAAATTCTGGATACTAGACCTTTATCTGATATGTCGTTTCCAAATATTGATTCCCATTGTGTAGGCTGTCTTTCTACTTTCTTGATGAAGTTCTTTGATGCACAAAAGTGTTTAATTTTGAGGAGCTCCCATTTATTTATTTCCTTCTTCAGTGCTCTTGCTTTAGGTTTAAGGTCCATAAAACTGCCTCCAATTGTAAGATTCATAAGATATCTCCCTACATTTTCCTCTAACTGTTTTATGGTCTTAGACCTAATGTTTAGATGTTTGATCCATTTTGAGTTGACTTTTGTATAAGGTGTGAGATACGGGTCTTCTTTCATTCTTTTGCATATGGATATCCAGTTCTCTAGGCACCATTTATTGAAGAGACTGTTCTGTCCCAGGTGAGTTGGCTTGACTGCCTTATCAAAGATCAAATGTCCATAGATGAGAGGGTCTATTTCTGAGCACTCTATTCGATTCCGTTGGTCGATATATCTATCTTTATGCCAATACCATGCTGTTTTGAAAGGCCTTTATTTTTAATGACATTGGCTTTTTCAAGAGTTTGGTCCTATTGTCTATCTCACATGCTAGGCTTCTCTGTTTCTCCATTTTTTAAAATTTCTTCCTCTGTCCTCTGTTTCCTGTAAAATCAAAGTTAATTGTTTAAAGAAGTCTGGTTAGATTCAGGTTAAACCTTTACATCATAGGACATACTGTATACTTCGTATTGTAGTTAATCAGAAAGTGCTATGTCTAGTTGTAAAGATAATAAATTTGAACACTTCGTTAGCATAGTGATTAGCAGATCTCTTTTACAAATATACATTTATTCTTTGCAATTGAGTAATCTGGACAATACTTTGGCAACATACAAAACATTAAACATACTTTTCTAAATTTGACATATATAATTAAATTTGATAAGCATTTTTGAGTAGGGAAGCATTTGAAAATTTAAAATGCTTTTAAAATCTGAAGCTTTTTATTAACGTTCTATAAAGGAAAGTTATGCGAAAACTGGGAAACGTTATACCCACACTAAACTAGAAAACCAGGCAAAAGAAAGGAACAGGTCAATTTACGCAAATATAAATGGACAATCAACATGAAAAACTAGATGTTCATTATCACTGCTTATCAAAGATGCAAATAAAATCAGATTTGCAGGGAGTTCCGAGTATAATTCAGTGGTAGAATTCTCGCCTGCCATGTGGGAGACCCGGGTTTGATTTCCGACCTAGGCACTTCTCAAGACAAACCAACAAAAACAAATTCAACAAATGAGTGCTGCAATAGCAGGATACTCGCATGGAAAAATGAAATGTGACCCCATCATACAGCATACAAAAAATTTGCAAAGGTAAAGTTATACAACCATATGTTTGTGGCGCAATCTGGTTAGTGCGTAAACTGGTATACCTTTGTGAAAGGCAGTGTGGCATTATCAAAAGACTTAAAACTATGCTTGCCCTTGACTCAAGTTTTCCTGAAGGGATAATATCATAACAGCACAAAGATGTGTATACAGTACACATTATGTGTAGTTCATAATGCTAAGTTCATAGTAAATCTTATAACACTCAATAGGCATAGAGATATCAGGAGATATCTGTCACTAAAGTGTTAACAGGAATAGTGGTTATATGCTACAGTTTTTACACTGAGAATTTTTTTTTTTCATTTGGGGAGATAAATAACTGCAACCCTGGAAATTACATACCAAATGGTTGCAGTGCAGTATCTCTTGTAACCCGTGGAAAGTAACAAATGAAATATAAAGCTTAAGTTATTCCACATAAAAAAGTAATTTCCATAGGGTAGCATATAATAATTTAATCAATAGCATCTATAAGAAATAACATTTTGCTAAATTTTTTCAAAAATTTTTGTATCTAAAAATACAAAATTAAATAGCATTTCAGCATATCCTAAAGATTTGGATCATTCTCTGATGTCAGTCAAAATACAGGCAACTTCAGACAATAGTCTTTTCACATATCACATAATACCTGGTGCTTCCTTTCAGCTTGATTAAAGTCATGTAAACTTGAAACAAAATTGCTATCCAAAATTCATTCAGTAACAGAGTGTGACAAGAAAGTACTTTCTAATAAACCTGTGATACCATTACTCTGATAAGTGATGTGTGAAGCATTGCTCAAAGAAATTACAGAAGACCTAAATCAATGAAAGGATATACCATGTTCATGGATTGGAAGACTAAATACGGTGAATCCACTTTCATGGATTGGAAATCTAAATACCATAAATCCATTTCCATGGGTTGAAAGACTAGATACTGTGAAGATGTAAGTTAGAGTCAACACAATCCCAATCAAAATCTCCACATTTCTTTGCAGGAATGGAACACCCAAGCATCAAGTTCCTATTGAACGGTAAGGGGCCTAGATAGCTAAAACCAACTTGAAAAAGAACAAAGTTGGAGGACTCACACTTCACAATTTTTTAAAGTTATATAGAGCAACAGTAATCAAAACAACATGGTGCTAGCACAAAGACATAGACATATAGACCAGTGGATAGAAATAAACCCTCAATCTACTGTCAACTAACATTTGACAGGGTGTTAAGTCAACTCGACAAATGGTGCTCAGGAAATTGGATATCCATGCACAAAAAAATGAAGGTGGATCCCTACCTCACACTGCATACAAAAATTAACTCAAAAAATGGGTCAAATATCTAAATAACTAAAACTACAAAACTAAATCAAATGGGAACATTTTCTGGACCTTTTACTAGGCAATTGATTCTTAGACACCAAAAGCACAAGCAAAAAAAAAAAGACTAAATTGGACCTCAAGATTTAAAACCTCTGCACATCAAAACAATGCCAAGAAAGTGAAACAGCAACCTTCAAAGTGGGAGAAAATATTTTTAAATCATATATTTGATGATGATGTAATATCCAGAATTTATAAAGAACTCCTACAATTCAACAACAAAAAGACAAAACCCAATTTAAAAATGGACAAAGGACTTGACAGATATTTCTCTGAAGTCAATATACAAAATGACCAAAAGGACATGTAATGATGTTTGAAGATTACTACTCAATAGAGAAATGCGTATCAAAACCATGATATATCTCTTCATACCTAGTAGGATAGCTATTATAAATCAATGGAAAATTAGCATTGGTGAGAATGAGGGGTACAGGAGCACTCATTCACTGTTGACAGGAATGAAAAGATGATGCAGCCACTGTGGAAAGCAGCTTTGCAGCTCCTCAGAAAGTTAAGTATACAATTACAATATGACCCGGCAATCTCACTTCTAAGTACATATCGAAAAGAACTGAAAGAAGGAATTCAAATAGACTTTTATACAATGATATTCATAGCTAAAAGGTGAAAGCAACCCAAGTGTCCACCAACCGATAAATGAAGTGTGGTATATGCATACAATGGAATGTTATTCTACTATAAAAAGGAATACAGTTCTGATATAAGCTACAACATGGACAAATCTTGAAGACCTTATGTTGAATGAAATAAGCCAGACACAAGAAGAAAAATGTTTTATGATTTCACTTATATGAAATAATTGGAATATGCAAATTTATAGTAAGTAGAATACAGGTTACCAATAGTAAGGATGGGGGTGAGAAAAGGCAAGCTAATGCTTAATAGAATAATGTAAAAGTTTTGGAAATGAGTGGTGAAGATGGTACCATAACATTGTGAATATAACTAAATTGCATAATTTAATGTGGTTCAAATGGGAAATTTTATGTTGTGTACATGTTACCATAAAAACTTTTGAAAAAAAAAAGAACTCTGCAACAAAAAGAGTGAACCCTAATTTAAACTATAGCCTTTAGTTCATAATTGTAAAATAGCCTTTACTTAATACTTATAAAAATAATTGAGGGTACATGGGTGGTTCAGTGGTAGAATGCTTGCCTGCCATGTAGGAAACCTGGGTTCAATTCCTGGCCCATGCACCCCCCCCCCAAAAAAAGAGTATAAAAATTGGTTCATCAACTTAAACAAATATAGCACATTTGTGCAAAATATTAATAACAGGGAAAACTGGGGTGGAGGGAGCATATGGGAGCTCTGCACTTTCTGCTTGATATTTTTCTTTACCCACAATTGCCCTGAAAAATAAAAGATAGTAATGCTTCTGAGGGTTTTCCCCCCTAACAACAACAACAAAAAAGAGCCTCAGAGACCTGTGGGACACAAGGAAGTATACATATGCATAATAGGATTCCCAAAGGAGAAGAAAAGGAACAGAAAGAATATTTGTAACTTCCTGAATTTGATGAAAAACTTTAGTCTGCGCATCTGAAAAGCTCAAAAACTACAAAGAACGCCACACCTAGCCACATCATAGGCTAATTGTAGAAAGATAAAGAATCTTGAAAGCAGGAAAAGAAAAGTGACTCATCACATTCAAAGGATCCACAAGAACAGTTTTACATCACATCAGAAACCATGGAGTCCAGAAGGCAGTAAGGTAGCATATTCAAAATGTTGAAAGAAAAAAAATGTCAATGTAGAATTCTATACCCAGCAAAATTATCCTTCCAAATTGAAGAAATTAAATGTTCCCAGGTAATCAAAAACAGACAAGTTCCACTACCAAGTCTGCCATACAGGAAATATCAGAGAGTCCTTCAGGCTGGAGTGAAAATATACTAGGCAGTTACTCAAACTTGGATAAAGAAAGAGCAATGGTGAGGTTAAATTATACAGTAAATATAAAAGATGTTAATGTGTATTTTTGCTTGTATCTCTTTCCTATCTTATTTAAAAGGCAACTTCATAAAGCAGTAATTATAAAGCTGTGTTGATGAATTTAAAATGTATAAACATGAAATTTGTATGGCAATACTACAACTGAGGGGTGAGGGGATGAGGGGTGGAGCAACGTTTTTGCTTACTTTGAAATTAAGTTGGTATCAATCTGAACTGTAGTGTTTTAAAGCCATATATATATGGGTAGGCACCAGAAATTGAACCTGGGTCTCCAGCATGGCAGGTGGAAACTCTGCCACTGAGCCTTTTAAAATATTTTTTTATTGTGAAAAATTACATACACACAAAAAAGCAATAATTTTCAAGACTTACTGCAACAATTAGAGAACAGATTTCAAAGTTTGGTATGGATTACAGTTCCACAATTTTAGATTTTTCCTTCTAACTGCTTCAAGACACTGGAAACTATAAGAAATATCAATATAATGATTCAGCAGTCATACTCATTTGTTAAATCCTATATCTCTGTTATAATAAACTTTCTCCTTTGATATTTTTCCCAATCTTTGAGAGTATTTGGGCTATACCCATTCAAATTTTTTTTTTTTAATGTTGAAAAGAGCTCTCAATAATATGGGATAATAATTGATGCTCTGAGAGTGGCTGGCCCTTCTGGGTTTCAGGATTTATCTGGCCTCAGAATCTATCTGGAGGTTACAGGTTTCTGGAAAATAATCGAAGTGCATGGAAACTTTGTAAAAATCTCAGATAAAGCCCTAGGGGTTCTTGAGGGCTGGCAGGAATGGCTTTGATTGGGGTTTGGAAAACCATAATCAATAGCAATGTCTAGCAGAAGCTTGCATAAGTGCACCCTCCAAAGTAGCCTGTTGGCTCTATTTGAACTCTCTCAGACACTGATATCTGATTGTTACAACTCTTTCCCCCTTTTTGGTCAGAAAGGCATTGTCAATCCCATGGTGCCAGGGCCAAGCTCATCCCTGGGAGCCATATCCCACATTGCCAGGGGTACTTTCACGCCAGAATATCATGTCCCACATATGGGATGGGATAATAATTTCATTTGCAGTGTTGGGGTTAGAGAAGCCACATATGAGCAACAAAAGGGGTCCTTTGGAAGTAACTCTTAGGTATAGCTGTAGGTAGGCTTAGCTTCTCTGCTACATAAATAAGATTCACAAGATGTTTTTTAAGTCAAGGTTAATTGTAATCCCCAATGGAACCACTATGAAAATAATTTAAAAGCATAGTATAAAAGAAACACCAAGGATATTAAAATGTTATGTTACAAAATATATATTTAACACCAAAAACAGAGTAATAGAGAAAGAAAAAAGACATAAGACATAGAAAACAAATAGCACAATGGCAGATGTAAATTGTACCTAATTAGTAATTCTAAACTAAATTCTACCTAATTTAGTACATTATACTAAATATAAATGTACTAAATACTCCAATCAAAAGGAAAAGATTAGCTGCGTGGACTTAGAAAAAATAACCTGGTCCAACTATTTGCTATCTAATAGAGTCATACTTTGTATTCAAATACACAAATAGGTTGAAAGTAAAAGGATTGAAAATTAAATACCATGCAAACTCAAAAGAAGGTGAAGTTGTTATATTCTTATCAGAAAAAGTAGATTTTAAGTAAAAAATTATGAACAGACAAAGGAAAACATTTTTTTATTAATTATAATGTTCTCTAGGTCCATCCATGTTATTACATGCTTCATAAGTTTATCCTGTCTTAAAGCTGCATAATATTCCATCGTATGTATATACCACAGTTTGTTTAGCCACTCTTATGTTGATGGAGATTTTGGCTGTTTCCATCTCTTTGCAATTGTAAATAACACTGCTATAAACATTGGTGTGCAAATGTTCATTTGTGTCTTTGCCCTTAAGTCCTTTGAGTAGATTCCCAGCAATGGTATTGCTGGGTCATATGGCAATTCTATATTCAGCTTTTTGAGGAACCGCCAAACTGCCTTCCACAGTGGTTGCACCATTTGACATTACCACCAACAGTGGATAAGTGTGCCTCTTTCTCCACATCCTCTCCAGCACTTGTCATTTTCTGTTTTGTTGATAATGCCCATTCTGGTGGGTGTGAGATGATATCTCATTGTGGTTTTGATTTGCAATTCTCTAATGGCCAGGGACATTGAGCATCTCTTCATGTGCCTCTTGGCCATCCATATTTCCTCTTCTGGTAGGTGTCTGTTCAAGTCTTTTTCCCATTTTGTAATTGAGTTGGCTGTCTCCTTGTTGTTGAGTTGAACAATCTCTTTATAAATTCTGGATACTAGACCTTTATCTGATATGTCATTTCCAAATATTGTCTCCCATTGTGTAGGCTGTCTTTCTACTTTCTTGATGAAGTTCTTTGATGCACAAAAGTGTTTAATTTTGAGGAGCTCCCATTTATTTATTTCCTTCTTCAGTGCTCTTGCTTTAGGTTTAAGGTCCATAAAAACACCTCCAATTGTAAGATTCATAAGATGTCTCCCTACATTTTCCTCTAACTGTTTTATGGTCTTAGACCTGATGTTTAGGTCTTTGATTCACTTTGAGTTAACTTTTGTATAGGGTGTGAGACATGGGTCTTCTTTCATTCTTTTGCATATGGATATCCAGTTCTCTAGGCACCATTTATTGAAGAGACTGTTCTGTCCCAGGTGAGTTGGCTTGACTGCCTTATCAAAGATCAAGTGTCCATAGATGAGAGGGTCTATATCTGAGCACTCTATTCAATTCCATTGGTCGATATATCTATCTTTATGCCAATACCATGCTGTTTTGACCACTGTGGCTTCATAATATGCCTTAAAGTCAGGCAGCATGAGACCTCCAGCTTCGTTTTTTTTTCCTCAAGATGTTTTTAGCAATTCGGGGCACCCTGCACTTCCAGATAAATTTGCTTATTGGTTTTTCTATTTCTGAAAAATAAGTTCTTGGGATTTTGATTGGTATTGCATTGAATCTGCAAATCAATTTAGGTAGGATTGACATCTTAACTATATTTAGTCTTCCAATCCATGAACACGGTATGCCCTTCCATCTATTTAGGTCTTCTGTGATTTCTTTGAACAGTTTTTTGTAGTTTTCTTTGTAGGTTTTTTGTCTCTTTAGTTAAATTTATTCCTAGGTATTTTATTCTTTTAGTTGCAATTGTAAATGGGATTCGTTTCTTGATTTCCCCCTCACCTTGTTCATTGCTAGTGTATAGAAATGCTACAGATTTTTGAAAGTTGATCTTGTAACCTGATACTTTGCTGTACTCATTTATTAGCTGTAGTAGCTTTGTTGTGGATTTTTCCGGGTTTTCGACATATAGTACCATATCGTCTGCAAACAGTGATAGTTTTACTTCTTCCTTTCCAATTTTGATGCCTTGTATTTCTTTTTCTTGTCTAATTGCTCTGGCAAGAACCTCCAACACAATGTTGAATAATAGTGGTGATAGTGGGCATCCTTGTCTTGTTCCTGATCTTAGGGGGAAAGTTTTCAATTTTTCCCCATTGAGGATGATATTAGCTGTGGGTTTTTCATATATTCCCTCTATCATTTTAAGGAAGTTCCCTTGTATTCCTATCTTTTGAAGTGTTTTCAACAGGAAAGGATGTTGAATCTTGCCAAATGCCTTCTCTGCATCAATTGAGATGATCATGTGATTTTTCTGCTTTGATTTGTTGATACGGTGTATTACATTAATTGATTTTCTTATGTTGAACCATCCTTGCATACCTGGGATGAATCCTACTTGGTCATGATGTATAATTCTTTTAATGTGTTGTTGGATACGATTTGCTAGAATTTTATTGAGGATTTTTGCATCTATATTCGTTAGAGAGATTGGTCTGTAGTTTTCTTTTTTTGTAATATCTTTGCCTGGTTTTGGTATGAGGGTGATGTTGGCTTCATAGAATGAATTAGGTAGCTTTCCCTCCTCTTCAATTTTTTTGAACAGTTTGAGCAGGATTGGTACTAATTCTTTGTGCAATGTTCGGTAGAATTCACATGTGAACCCATCTGGTCCTGGACTTTTCTATTAGTGGAGCTTCTTAATGACTGATTCAATTTCTTTACTTGTGTTGGTTTGTTGAGGTCATCTATTTCTTCTCAAGTCAAAGTTGGTTGTTCATGCCTTTCAGGAATTGTCCATTTCACCTACATTGTTGTATTTATTATCATAAAGTTGTTCACAGTATCCTGTCATTACTTCCTTTATTTCTGTGGGGTTAGTGGTTATGTCTCCTCTTCCATTTCTGATTATTTATTTGCATCCTCTCTCTTCTTCTTTTTGTGAATCTTGCTAAGGGTTCATCAATCTTATTGATTGTCTCATAGAACCAGTTTCTGGTTTTGTTGATTTTCTCAATTGTTTTCATCATCTCAGTTTCATTTATTTATGCTCTAATCTTTGTTATTTCTTTCCTTTTGCTTGCTTTGGGGTTAGTTTGCTGTTCTTTCTCTAGTTCTTCCAAGTGGACAGTTAATTCCTCAATTCTTGCCCTTTCTTCTTTCTTGACATAGGCATTTAGGGCAATAAATTTCCCCCTTAGCATTGCCTTTGCTGCATCCCATAAGATTTGGTAGGTTGTGTTTTCATTTTCATTTGCCTCGAGATATTTACTGATTTCTATTGTAATTTCTTCATTGACCCCCTCGTCGTTTAAGATGTGTTGTTGAGCCCCCACATATTTGTGAATTTTCTGGCAGTCTGCCTATTATTGATTTCCAACTTCATTCCTTTATGATCCGAGAAAGTGTTGTGTATGATTTCAATCTTTTTTAATTTATTGAGACTTGCTTTGTGACCCAGCATATTGTCTATCCTTGAGAACGATCCATGAGCACTTGAGAAAAAGGTGTATCCTGCTGTTGTGGGGTGTAATGTTCTATAAATGTCTGTCAAGTCTAGCTCATTTATTGTATTATTCATATTCTCTGTTTCTTTATTGATCCTCTGTCTAGATGTTCTGTCCATTGATGAGCATGGGGAACTGAAGTCTCCAACTATTATGGTAGATGTGTCTATTTCTCTTTTCAGTATTTTCAGTATCTGCATCATGTATTTTGTAGGATTCTGGTTTCTTGCATAAATATCTGTGATTGTTATGTCTTCTTGTTGAATGGCTCCTTTTATTAATACATAGTGTCCTTCTTTGTCTCTTTTAACTGTTTTACATTTGATGTCTAATTTGTTGGGTATTAGTATAGCTAATCATGCTCTTTTCTGATTCTTGTTTGCATGAAATGTCTTTTCCCAACCTTTCACTTTCAACCTATGTTTATCCTTGGGTCGAAGATGCGTTTCCTATAGACACCATATAGATGGGTCCTGTTTTTTAATCCATTCTGCCAGTCTATGTCTTTTGATTGGGGAGTTCAATCCATTAACATTTAGTGTTATTACTGTTTCTCTTTTAAATTATTAAAAGAGAAAAACTGCCAACCAAGAATTGTATATCTAGCAAAATCGTCCTTCTAAAATGAGGGAGAAATTAACACATTTTCAGACAAAAAAAACTGAGAGAATTTGTGACCAAGAGACAAGCTCTGCAAGAAATATTAAAGGGAGCACTAGAGACAGATATGAAAAGACAGAAGAGAGAGAGGTGTGGAGAAGAGTATAGAAAGGAAGACTATGAGTAAAGGTAAAAAGATGCTTGTTTATCCTTGGGTCGAAGATGTTTATCCTTGGGTCGAAGATGCGTTTCCTATAGACACCATATAGATGGGTCCTGTTTTTTAATCCATTCTGCCAGTCTATGTCTTTTGATTGGGGAGTTCAATCCATTAACATTTAGTGTTATTACTGTATGGGTAGTACTTTCTTCTACCATTTTGCCTTTTGGATTTTATATGTCATATCTAATTTTCCTTCTTTTTCCTTTACTCATAGTCTTCCTTTCTATACTCTTCTCCACACCTCTCTCTCTTCTGTCTTTTCATATCTGACTCTAGTGCTCCCTTTAATATTTCTTGCAGAGCTTGTCTCTTGGTCACAAATTCTCTCAGTTTTTTTTGTCTGAAAATGTTTTAATTTCTCCCTCATTTTAGAAGGACAATTTTGCTAGATATACAATTCTTGGTTGGCAGTTTTTCTCTTTTAATAATTTAAATATATCATCCCATTGTCTTCTTTCCTCCATTGTTTCTGCTGAGAAATCTACACATAGTCTTATTGGGCTTCTCTTTTATGTATGGATTGCTTTTATCTTGCTGCTTTCAAGATTCTCTCTTTCTCTTTGACTTCTGACATTGTGATTAGTAAGTGTCTTGGAGTATATCCATTTGGATCTATTCTCTTTGGGGTATTCTGCACTTCTTGGATCTGTAATTTTAAGTCTTTCCTAAGAGTTGGGAAATTTTCAATGATAATTTCCTGCATTAGCTTTTCTCCTCCTTTTCCTTTCTCTTCTCCTTCTGGGACACCCACAACACATATATTCGTGCACTTCATATTGTTCTTCAATTCCCTGAATCCCTGCTCATATTTTTCCTTTTTTTACCCCTATATTTTCTTTTTCTTGTCGAATTTCAGATGTTCTGTCCTCCAGTTCACTAATCCTACCTTCTGCCTCTTGAAATCTACCATTGTGGGTTTCCATTGTTTTTTTCATCCCTTCTACTGTGAATTTCATTCCCATAAGTTCCGTGACTCATTTTTTCAGACTTTTGATTTCTTCTTTTTGTTCATTCCTTGCCTTCTCTATATCCTCCCTCAGTTCATTGATTTGGTTTTTGATGAGGTTTTCCATGTCTGTTCATATAGTCTGAATAAATTGTTTCAGCTCCTGTATCTCATTTGAATTGTTGTTTTGTTCCTTTGACTGGGCCATATATTCAATTTTCCTGGTGTGATTTGTTATTTTTTGCTGGCGTCTATGCATTTAATTACCTTAATTAGTTTATTCTGGAGATTGCTTTCACTTCTTTTACTTAGGGTTTTCTTGCTGGATGAATTTGCTGTCTATATGCTCTTTGACATTCAGTTCAGCTTTTCCTGGACCTCTAGCTTAGGTTTTGTTTAACAGAGGTTAATTTTTCAGTTCTTGTTTCTTGCCATGCTTGTATGCATGCCTTTTCCACCCCCAACATTAGATGGGTCTACATAAGTATTCTATACCCCAGCCAGATTTTCCCAGACCAAAATGGCCTCCTAACAGGAGGAAAGAGTCAACTGCATCAGTTTTCCCTGAGGGTGAGACCCAGCAGGTTGAAAGACTTTCCTGTGAAGTCTCTGGGCTCTGTTTTTCTTATCCTGCCCAGTATGTGACAAGTGCCTGTAGGTCCCACCAGCATAAGATGATGTGGTGCCTTTAACTTTGGCAGACTCTCCCTGCTGTGGGCATGGTGGAGACAGAGGAGAGGTTGTAGACTGGTTTTAATGGCTTCAAATTACCAAGCCCTGGTATATGAATTCCTTGAGGGAGGGATTTCAACTGATTTGGGCTTCACCCCTCCCCTGGGGAAGGCACAGGTTCCAGACAAGCCCTCAAACGAGCTTGTTTCTGCCTATTCTTGGGGTAGTTGCAGCCTGAGAAGATCTCCTATCTCCTTATTGATCTTTTGTGGCCCTAAGTATCATCATAAATCACATTGTTGCTTGGTGTCACCCAAGATCCCCTGATGAACATAGGCAGACATTCTAAGGGTCTTGAAATCACCTCCCAGGAGGTAATGGCAAACCCAGACCTCTCTTTGGGTAAGATTATTTCTTTACAACACAAAATCATATAAACTTTTTCCTCTGAAATTAGATATCAATATTAGAAGGAAGTTTGGGAAATTCACAAATATGTGGAAATTAACCAACACACTAAATAATTAATGGGTGAAATGAAAATCAAAGGTAAAGTATAAAATACCTTCACATAAATGAATTGAAATCATATATATCAAAATTTACTGAATGCATCTAAAACAGTGCTTAGAAGGAAATTTATAGCTGTAGACAGCAATATTAAAAGAGGAGAAAAGTTCAGAAATCATAACCTAGCCCTTCCCCTTAAGAAGCTAGGAAAAGAGAAGCAAACTATACCTGACAAAACAAAAGGAATGGAAATAAATAGAAGATAGAAACTTTATAGAAAATACCAATGAAACCGATAGCTGGTTCACTGAAATATGAAGAAATTTGACAAATCTTTTCTAGACTGACCAAGAAAAAAAGAGGAGACAAATGACTAAAATCACAAATAGGAGATATTACCAGTGATTTAACAGAAATGAAAAGAATTATAAGGAAAGATTATGAACAAATGTATGCCAACAAATTAAACAAATAAATATGATAAATTCTGAGAAATATATAAATTACTGAACTGACTCAAGTACGTATGTCTGTCAAGATTTACGATGAACTTAATCAAGTAGAAACAAAATCTGAGTGGATCTATAGCAAGTGTGGATTGGCAAATCAAAATTTCATAAGTCAGGCTGCAAGTCGGAAATGCTGATGAAGTGGTCAATTCCCTGGGAGAAGCTGGCTGGCTGAAGCAGAGACTTCTTCTGACTGCTGAAATCATCAGTTCTCTCTTTAAGGACTTCAACTGATTAGAAGAGACTTCTCCCATTGTTGAAGGCAGTTTCCTTTGTTGGTTTCAGATATAATTGACCATAGATAGAATCAATTGGCTAATGATTTAAATCTACGACAATCACGACAGTGCTTGTGTTACTGAACAACTGTTCACCATAACCTAGTTGCATTGGTACATGAAATTAACCCTTACAACAAGTAAAGGTATGTAATTAGTAATCAAAGAACTTTGCACAGGGCTGTGCCACAGTGGCACAGTGGTAGAATTCTCACCTGCCATGCCAGAGACCCGGGTTCGATTCCCAGTGCCTGCCCATGTTAAAAAACAAAAAATTTTGCACAAAGAAAAGTGCAGGCCCAGATGGTTTAACTGGTGAATTCTACCAAACATTCAAAGAATAATTAATACCAAATCCTTCTCAACTTCTTCTAACTAATAGAAGAGGAGGGTTCATTCGTAACTCATTCTGTTAGACTAATATTGCCCTATATCAAAACCAGACAAAGACATCACAAGAAAAGAAATGACAGACCAATATCTCTTATGAATATAGATGCAAAAGCATCAACAAATACTAAGAAATTGAATCCTGCAATATATTAAAAAGGTTATAAACCGGAGGAGATCCAAGATGGCGTCTTAGTAAGGTACATGCGTCTTAGTTCCTCCGACTCCAAATCAACTAATAGGTGAACAGAAACAGTACAAAACAACTCCCGGGGCTACAGCAGGGAATGGACACACAGCGTAACCAAGTCTGGGCTGGCTAGTCTGACTGCGAAACTCAGCTGCGGTGAGTGAGATCCCCGAGCGGCGGGCGATTTCCCGAGCAGCCGCAGCTGCTGCGGTCTGAGCTAATCCCTCCCTCCTTCCGGGGCTGGCTGAGAGACTCGGAGAGACAAGCTTCCCAGCCAAGGCGGCCGGCGCCACACTTTTGCGGGCGGCTTCGAGTCCGCGACTACAAGTCTCAGATCAGAGGGCTATCCAAAGTCTGGGCTGGCAAGTCTGATTCCGAGTCTTGGCTGCAGCGAGACCCCCGAGCGGCCGCAGCTGCGGCGGTCCGAGCTAACCCCTCCCTCCTTCCGGGACTGGCTGAGAGACTCGGAGAGACAAGCTTCTCAGCCAAGGCGGCCGGCGCCACACTTTTGCGGGCGGCTTCGAGTCCGCGACTACAAGTCTCGGATCAGAGGGCTATCCAAAGTCTGGGCTGGCAAGTCTGATTCCGAGTCTTGGCTGCAGCGAGACCCCCGAGCGGCCGCAGCTGCGGCGGTCCGAGCTAATCCCTCCCTCCTTCCGGGGCTGGCTGAGAGACTCGGAGAGACAAGCTTCCCAGCCAAGGCGGCCGGCGCCACACTTTTGCGGGCGGCTTCGAGTCCGCGACTACAAGTCTCGGATCAGAGGGCTATCCAAAGTCTGGGCTGGCAAGTCTGATTCCGAGTCTTGGCTGCGGCGAGACCCCCGAGCGGCCGCAGCTGCGGCGGTCCGAGCTAATCCCTCCCTCCTTCCCGGGCCGGCTGAGAGTATCGGAGAAGTAAGTTCCCCAAGCCGAGGCAGGCGGCGCCCTTCTTTTGCGGGCGGCTTCGAGTCTCGGCTTTAAGTCCGCGGCTACGAGTCCCGGATCAGAGGGCTATCCAAAGTCTGGGCTGGCTAGACTGACTGCGAGACTCGGCTGCAGTGAGACCCCCGAGCGGCGTGCGATCTCCCGATCAGCGGCAGCTGCGGTGGTCCGAGCTACTCCCTCCCCCCTTTCCGGGCCGGCTGAGAGTATTGGAGAAGCAAGTTTCCCAAGCCGAGGCAGGTGGCACCCCTCTTTTGTGGGCGGCTTCGAGTCTCTGCTTCGAGTCCGCGGATACGAGTCTCAGATAGGAGGGCTATCCAAGCCGCGGAAGCCCCCCCCCACGGGAGGCTTCCTGGTCCGGTGGGGAATCCCCCAGGCCCGCTGCGGCCCGCAACCAGCCACAGGGTCCCCTCAAGCCGCGGCAGCTGACGCCCCCACCACGCGCGGCCCCTGAACCAACGGAGAGATTTGGATCCGAAAGCCCCAGGCCACGGAGATCGGTGACTGGGGGAGACCCATTCCAAACACTTGAGACAAACGTGTGCCACGTGCGCCACGTACTGGGCAAGATAAGAAAAACAGATCCCAGAGATTTCACAGAAAAATCTTACAATCTTGCTGGGTCCAACACCCAGAGAAATCTGAATAAATGCCCAGACGCCAGCAGCAGAAGATAACTGTCCATGCTCAAAAGATTGAGAATATGGCCCAGTCAAAGGAACAAACCAATAGCTCAAATGAGACAAAAGAGCTGAGACAACTAATCCTGAATATACGAACAGAAATGGAAAACCTCTTCAAAAATGAAATCGATAAATTGAGGGAGGACATGAAGAGGACATGGGCTGAACATAAAGAAGAAATAGAAAAACTGAAAAAACAAATCGCAGAACTTATGGAAGTGAAGGATAAAGTAGCAAACATAGAAAAAATAATGGATAGTTACAATGATAGATTTAAAGAGACAGAAGATAGAATTAGTGATTTGGAGGATGGAACATCTGAATTCCAAAAAGAAACAGAAACTATAGGGAAAAGAATGGAGAAATTTGAACAGGGTATCAGGGAACTCAAGGACAATATGAACCGCACAAATATACGTGTTGTGGGTGTCCCAGAAGGAGAAGAGAAGGGAAAAGGAGGAAAAAACTAATGGAAGAAATTTTCACTGAAAATTTCCCAACTCTTATGAAAGACCTAAAATTACAGATCCAAGAAGTGCAGCGCACCCCAAAGAGATTAGACCCAAATAGGTGTTCTCCAAGACACTTACTAGTTAGAATGTCAGAGGTCAATGAGAAAGAGAGGATCTTGAAAGCAGCAAGAGAAAAACAATCCATCACATACAAGGGAAACCCAATAAGACTATGTGTAGATTTCTCAGCAGAAACCATGGAAGCTAGAAGACAGTGGGATGATATATTTAAAATACTAAAAGAGAAAAACTGCCAACCAAGACTCCTATATCCAGCAAAATTATCCTTCAAAAATGAGGGAGAAATTAAAACATTCTCAGACAAAAAGTCACTGAAAGAATTCGTGACCAAGAGACCAGCTCTGCAATAAATACTAAAGGGAGCATTAGAGTCAGATACAAAAAGACAGAAGAGAGAGATATGGAAAAGAGTGTAGAAAGAAGGAAAATCAGATATGATATATATAATACAAAAGGCAAAATGTTAGAGGAAAATATTATCCAAACAGTAATAACACTAAATGTCAATGGACTGAATTCCCCAATCAAAAGACATAGATTGGCAGAATGGATTAAAAAACAGGATCCTTCTATATGCTGTCTACAGGAAACACATCTTAGACCCAAAGATAAACATAGGTTGAAAGTGAAAGGTTGGGAAAAGATATTTCATGCAAATAACAACCAGAAAAGAGCAGGAGTGGCTATACTAATATCCAACAAATTAGACTTCAAATGTAAAGCAGTTAAAAGAGACAAAGAAGGACACTATATACTAATAAAAGGAACAATTAAACAAGAAGACATAACAATCATAAATATTTACGCACCAAACCAGAATGCCCCAAAATACGTGAGGAATACACTGCAAACACTGAAAAGGGAAATAGACTCATATACTATAATAGTTGGAGACTTCAACTCACCACTCTCATCAAGGGACAGAACATCTAGACAGAGGATCAACAAAGAAATAGAGAATCTGAATATTACTATAAATGAACTAGACTTAATAGACATTTATAGGACATTACATCCCACAACAGCAGGATACACCTTTTTCTCAAGTGCTCATGGATCATTCTCAAAAATAGACCATATGCTGGGTCACAAAGCAAGTCTTAACAAATTTAAAAAGACTGAAATCTTACACAACACTTTCTCGGACCATAAAGGAATGATGTTGGAAATCAATAATAGGCAGAGTGCCAGAAAATTCACAAATACGTGGAGGCTCAACAACACACTCCTAAACAACGAGTGGGTCAAAGAAGAAATTGCTAGAGAAATTAGCAAATACCTCGAGGCGAATGAAAATGAAAACACAACATATCAAAACTTATGGGACGCAGCAAAGGCAGTGCTAAGAGGGAAATTTATTGCTCTAAATGCCTATATCAGAAAAGAAGAAAAGGCAAAAATTCAGGAATTAACTATCCATTTGGAAGAACTGGAGAAAGAACAGCAAGCTAACCCCAAAGCAAGCAAAAGGAAAGAAATAACAAAGATTAGAGCACAAATAAATGAAATTGAAAACATGAAAACAATAGAGAAAATCAATAAGGCCAGAAGTTGGTTCTATGAGAAAATCAATAAGATTGATGGGCCCTTAGCAAGATTGACAAAAAGAAGAAGAGAGAGGATGCAAATAAATAAGATCAGAAATGGAAGAGGAGACATAACTACTGACCTCACAGAAATAAAGGAGGTAATAACAGGATACTATGAACAACTTTACGCTAATAAATACAACAATTTAGAGGAAATGGACGGGTTCCTGGAAAGACATGAACAACCAACTTTGACTCAAGAAGAGATAGATGATCTCAACAAACCAATCACAAGTAAAGAAATCGAAGCAGTCATTCAAAAGCTTCCTAAAAAGAAAAGTCCAGGACCAGACGGCTTCACATGTGAATTCTATCAAACATTCCAGAAAGAATTAGTACCAACTCTCCTCAAACTCTTCAAAAAAATTGAAGTGGAGGGAAAACTACCTAACTCATTCTATGAAGCCAACATTACCCTCATACCAAAACCAGGCAAAGATATTACAAGAAAAGAAAACTACAGGCCAATCTCTCTAATGAATATTGATGCAAAAATCCTCAATAAAATTCTAGCAAATCGTATCCAACAACACATTAAAAGAATTATTCATCATGACCAAGTAGGATTCATCCCAGGTATGCAAGGATGGTTCAACATAAGAAAATCAATTAATGTAATACACCATATCAACAAATCAAAGCAGAAAAATCACATGATCATCTCAATTGATGCAGAGAAGGCATTTGACAAAATTCAACATCCTTTCCTGTTGAAAACACTTCAAAGGATAGGAATACAAGGGAACTTCCTTAAAATGATAGAGGGAATATATGAAAAACCCACAGCTAATATCATCCTTAATGGGGAAAAATTGAAAACGTTCCCCCTAAGATCAGGAACAAGACAAGGATGTCCACTATCACCACTATTATTCAACCTTGTGTTGGAGGTTCTAGCCAGAGCAATTAGACAAGAAAAAGAAATACAAGGCATCAAAATTGGAAAGGAAGAAGTAAAACTATCACTGTTTGCAGATGATATGATACTATACGTCGAAAACCCGGAAAAATCCACAACAAAACTACTAGAACTAATAAATGAGTACAGCAAAGTAGCAGGTTATAAGATCAACATTCAAAAATCTGTAGCATTTCTATACACTAGCAATGAACAAGCGGAGGGGGAAATCAAGAAACGAATCCCATTTACAATTGCAACTAAAAGAATAAAATACCTAGGAATAAATTTAACTAAAGAGACAAAAGACCTATACAAAGAAAACTACAAAAAACTGCTAAAAGAAATCACAGAAGACCTAAACAGATGGAAGGGCATACCGTGTTCATGGATTGGAAGACTAAATATAGTTAAGATGTCAATCCTACCTAAATTGATTTACAGATTCAATGCAATACCAATCAAAATCCCAAGAACTTATTTTTCAGAAATAGAAAAACCAATAAGCAAATTTATCTGGAAGGGCAGGGTGCCCCGAATTGCTAAAAACATCTTGAGGAAAAAAAACGAAGCTGGGGGTCTTGCGCTGCCAGACTTTAAGGCATATTATGAAGCCACAGTGGTCAAAACAGCATGGTATTGGCATAAAGATAGATATATCGACCAATGGAATCGAATAGAGTGCTCAGATATAGACCCTCTCATCTATGGTCATTTGATCTTTGATAAGGGAGTCAAGCCAACTCACCTGGGACAGAACAGTCTCTTCAATAAATGGTGCCTAGAGAACTGGATATCCATATGCAAAAGAATGAAAGAAGACCCATATCTCACACCCTATACAAAAGTTAACTCAAAATGGATCAAAGATCTAAACATTAGGTCTAAGACCATAGAACAGTTAGAGGAAAATGTAGGGAGATATCTTATGAATCTTACAATTGGAGGCGGTTTTATGGACCTTACACCTAAAGCAAGAGCACTGAAGAAGGAAATAAATAAATGGGAACTCCTCAAAATTAAACACTTTTGTGCATCAAAGAACTTCATCAAGAAAGTAGAAAGACAGCCTACACAATGGGAATCAATATTTGGAAACGACATATCAGATAAAGGTCTAGTATCCAGAATTTGTAATGAGATTGTTCAACTCAACAACAAAAAGATAGCCAACCCAATTACAAAATGGGAAAAAGACTTGAATAGACACCTCTCAGAGGAGGAAATACAAATGGCCAAAAGACACATGAAGAGATGCTCAATGTCCCTGGCCATTAGAGAAATGCAAATCAAAACCACAATGAGATATCATCTCACACCCACCAGAATGGGCATTATCAACAAAACAGAAAATGACAAGTGCTGGAGAGGATGTGGAGAAAGAGGCACACTTATCCACTGTTGGTGGGAATGTCAAATGGTGCAACCACTGTGGAAAGCAGTTTGGCGGTTCCTCAAAAAGCTGAATATAGAATTGCCATACGATCCAGCAATACCATTGCTGGGAATCTACTCAAAGGAATTAAGGGCAAAAACTCAAACAGACATTTGCACACCAATGTTTATAGCAGCGTTATTTACAATTGCAAAGAGATGGAAATAGACAAAATGTCCATCAACAGACGAGTGGCTAAACAAACTGTGGTATATACATACGATGGAATATTATGCAGCGTTAAGACAGGATAAACTTATGAAGCATGTAATAACATGGATGGACCTAGAAAACATTATGCTGAGTGAGTCTAGCCAAAAGCTAAAAGACAAATACTGTATGGTCCCAATGATGTGAATCGACAGTCGAGAATAAACTTGGAATATGTCATTGGTAACAGAGTTCAGCAGGAGTTAGAAACAGGGTAAGATAATGGGTAATTGGAGCTGATGGGATACAGACGGTGCAATAGGACTAGATACAAAAACTCAAAAATGGACAGTACAATAATACCTAATTGTAAAGTAATCATGTTAAAATACTGAACGAAGCTGCATCCGAGCTATAGGTTTTTGTTTTGTTTTGTTTTGTTTGTTTTGTTCTTATTATTATTACTTTTATTTTTTTTCTCTATATGAACATTCTATATCTTTTTCTGTTATAATGCTAGTTCTTCTAAACCGATGCAAATGTACTAAGAAACGATGATCATGCATCTATGTGATGATGTTAAGAATTACTGATTGCATATGTAGAATGATATGATGTCTAAAAAAAAAAAAAATGGTCAGCACAATACTGCCTAATTGTAATGTAATTATGTTGGAATGCTGAATGAAGCTGCATCTGATCTATAGTTTTTTTTTGTTTGTTTTGTTTTTTTTCTCTTATATATTTTTGTACTTTTTATTTTTATTTGTGTTTTCTCTCTGTGTTATCACTTTATTTCTTTTTCTGTTGTAGAGCTATTTCTTTCTCTAAATCAATGCATATGTACTGAGAAATGATGACCATACACCTATGTGATGATATTAAGAATTACTGATTGCATATGTAGAATGGATTGATTTCTATTGTTGTGTTAGTTAATTTTTTTAATTAATAAAAAAAAAATTTAAGATGGTATGACAAAAAAAAAAAAAAAAAAGAAAGTAGAAAGACAGCCTACACAATGGGAATCAATATTTGGAAACGACATATCAGATAAAGGTCTCGTATCCAGAATTTATAATGAGATTGTTCAACTCAACAACAAAAAGACAGCCAACCCAATTACAAAATGGGAAAAAGACTTGAATAGACACCTCTCAGAGGAGGAAATACAAATGGCCAAAAGACACATGAAGAGATGCTCAATGTCCCTGGCCATTAGAGAAATGCAAATCAAAACCACAATGAGATATCATCTCACACCCACCAGAATGGCCATTATCAACAAAACAGAAAATGACAAGTGCTGGAGAGGATGCGGAGAAAGAGGCACACTTATCCACTGTTGGTGGGAATGTCAAATGGTGCAACCACTGTGGAAAGCAGTTTGGCGGTTCCTCAAAAAGCTGAATATAGAATTGCCATACGACCCAGCAATACCATTGCTGGGAATCTACTCAAAGGAATTAAGGGCAAAAACTCAAACAGACATTTGCACACCAATGTTTATAGCAGCGTTATTTACAATTGCAAAGAGATGGAAACAGCCAAAATGTCCATCAACAGACGAGTGGCTAAACAAACTGTGGTATATACGTACGATGGAATATTATGCAGTGTTAAGACAGGATAAACTTATGAAGCATGTAATAACATGGATGGACCTAGAAAACATTATGCTGAGTGAGTCTAGCCAAAAGCTAAAAGACAAATACTGTATGGTCCCAATGATGTGAATCGACAGTCGAGAATAAACTTGGAATATGTCATTGGTAACAGAGTTCAGCAGGAGTTAGAAACAGGGTAAGATAATGGGTAATCGGAGCTGATGGAATACAGACGGTGCAATAGGACTAGATACAAAAACTCAAAAATGGACAGTACAATAATACCTAATTGTAAAGTAATCATGTTAAAATACTGAACGAAGCTGCATCCGAGCTATAGGTTTTTGTTTTGTTTTGTTTTGTTTGTTTTGTTCTTATTATTATTACTTTCATTTTTTTCTCTATATTAACATTCTATATCTTTTTCTGTTATAATGCTAGTTCTTCTAAACCGATGCAAATGTACTAAGAAACGATGATCATGCATCTATGTGATGATGTTAAGAATTACTGATTGCATATGTAGAATGGTATGATGTCTAAAAAAAAAAAAAAAAAAATGGTCAGCACAATACTGCCTAATTGTAATGTAATTATCTTGGAACGCTGAATGAAGCTGCATCTGATCTATAGTTTTTTTGTTTGTTTGTTTTGTTTTTTTTTTCTCTTATATATTTTTGTACTTTTTATTTTTATTTGTGTTTTCTCTCTGTGTTATTACTTTATTTCTTTTTCTGTTGTAGTGCTATTTCTTTCTCTAAATCGATGCATATGTACTGAGAAATGATGACCATACACCTATGTGATGATATTAAGAATTACTGATTGCATATGTAGAATGGATTGATTTCTATTGTTGTGTTAGTTAATTTTTTTAATTAATAAAAAAAAAAAGGTTATAAACCATGACCAAATGGGATTTGTCCCATAAATGTAAGTGTGATTTAATATCCAAAAATTAATATAATTCACCATATCAGTAAAATAAAATAAAAAACATAATAATCTCAATAGATGCAGGAGAAGCATTTGTCAAAACCCAACACCCTTTCATGATGAAAACAGTAGAAAATGAGGAATAGAAGGAATTTCCTCAGGATGTTAAAGGGCCTAATACTTCTCAACTTCTAACTAATAGAAAAGGAGGGTTCATTCCTAACTCATTGTGTTAGACTAATATTGCCCTACTACCAAAACCGGACAAAGACATCAGGGGATCTTGGGTCACACCAAAGCAACAATGTGATTTATGATGAGGCTTAGGGCCACAAAAGATCATAAGATCTTTTCATCACAAAAGATTGATGAAAAACCCATAGCTTATATCATACTCAATAGTGACGCATGAGAAGCTTTCCCCCTAAGATTAGGAACAAAGCAAAGATGCCACTTTCTCCACTGCTATTAAACATTTTGCTGGAAGTTTTAGCCAGAGAAATTGGGCAAGAAAAAGGAATAAAGGACATCCAACTTGGAAAAAAGTATCCCTATTCACATATGATATGATACTATATACAGAAAATCACAAAAATCTGAAAACAAAAAACACCACCACCACGACCACCACCATTATTCACAATTGCCAAAAGATGGAAGCAACCCAAGTGCCCATCAACAAATGATGGATAAAACAAAATGTGATATACACACAATGGAATATTATTCAAACACAAAAAGGAGAGATGTCCTCATACATGCAAAAACATGAATGAATCTTGAAGACCATATGCCGAGTGAAATAAGCCAGACAAAAATGGATAAATATATTACTCACTGATATGAAATAACTGAAATAAATAAATTCAGAGTCAAAAACTACAATTACAGTTACCAGGGGTAGAAGTGCCAGTAGTGAATGGGAAGTTAATGCTTAATTGGTACACAGTTTCTGGGGCGATGGAAAAGTTTTGGTGATGGAGAATGGTGACGGTAGCATAACATTACGAATGTAATTAACACCACTGAATTATATTTTTGAACATGGTCAAAAGAGAAATTTTAGCATGTATATAAGCTACTAGAATAAAAATGTAGAAATACTGTAGGACTATACAACGCAGTGAACCCTAATGTAAACTATGGTCTATAATTAATAGTATAATTACAATAGTATTGTTTAATCAATTGTAACAAATGCGCTACAATCATGCAGAGTATTAATAAGAGGAGAACTATAGCGAGAGTATATGGGAACTATGTATTTTCTGCCTAATTTTTCTGAAATACAACTTCTTTTTTAAAAATTTAAAACCTATAACACTAAGTTGTAGTGAGAACCTATACCATGGTGTACTGCAGAAAATTTTATAACCCCAAACAGGAATCTCTTATCCATTAGCAGTTACTCCCCATTCCCCTCTCTTTCCAGCCCCTGGCAACTACTAATCTACTTTCTGTCTTTATGGATTTGCCTATTTTAGATTTTTCATATAATATGAGACATTTTGCATCTGGCTTCTTTCCCTTAGCATAATGTTTTCAAGGTTCATCCATGTTGTATTATGTATCAGTACTTCATTCCTTTTTATGGCCAACCAGTATTTCCAGTTTATGGATATTCCACATTTTTTTAAACCATTCATCACTTAATGGATATTTATATTGTTTACTTTTGGCTATTATGAGTAGTGTTGCTATGAACATCCATGTACATGTTTTGCATATACACATATATATATATATTTGGCTTTGTGACTAATACTTTATTTTACTGGAAATTTAAATGATTTTCAGAAATCCTTTGAAATATAACATTGATACTCTTATTTTTATAAACAGAAGTATGTATGTAGGGCGGGCCATGGTGGCTCAGCAAGCAAGAATTCTCGCCTGCCATGCCAGAGGACCCAGGTTCGATTCCCGGTGCCTGCTCATGTAAAAAAAAAAGAAGTATGTATGTACAAATAGGTATATAAAATGCATTAGAATAATTGATGATGTTTTATATATATCAGGTTGTTTTACCTCCCTGGAGAAGACCTCTTATCTAAGAAAAAATTTTCCAACAATAAACTTATATTTAAAGATTCAGAAGTAGCACAGGGCAATAAGAATATTATTCAATTATTCTATTGTATTATAGTTTCATTTCCAATGAAACAACTAAAATACAAATTGATATTTTCCTTGCAGAAACAGGCCCCAAATATAATTCCTTAAATCATGATCTGTCACTGAATCTAGCTATAAAACCTTATCTTGCACTGAAAGGATCTGTAGCTTTTCCAGCTGCAAATGGAGTTCAAAATACTGGATCAACACAGGCAAAGAGAAATTATGGATGAAGAAAACTCAGTAAGTTTCCTTTAGGGAGCAGAGATTTTGACAGTGAGTAGTCTTTTAAAAATTCAATTCTTATAGCTTAATACCATAAAATAGAACTCTGAGTTTAAGTATATTTGGAAACAATCATAATAAAATCAAATAAGAGCATGATTCAATTATAGTCCATATAAATGAGTCCCCTCCCCCCGCAAATGTGTGGTAAACTAGTGTATAATCAGTTATTATAACTTTGACTTATGCAAACTTAGCTATACTAGATTCATTCTTTAATTTCTAATACATCTGGCATGATAATAATAGTTCATTAAACAATTTAAACTTTTTTTTCCTTCAGTGATCAGGTGTATGCTGGGAAGAACCTACCGACCTTGTTGGTAAGTCTGATATTTCTAGATCCATACCATTTTTTCAGAAGGGAACAAAATCGTTTAATTGCCAATGGGAGGAAAAGCCCTTAATGTTATTGTGACTTATGTATAATTTTAAATGTCTGCTTTAAAAAATTAAGACATAGCAGTATCCTAAATGATATGCTTTTTTCTGGGCATTAAACTTTGTGAAAATTCTGCAAAATTATGACTTACTAGTATTTTTTTTATTGACATGTTTATTTGTATGCATTATATGTCAGGTAAATATGTAATTAATTCATCATCCAAACTGGGACTTTTTTTTTTTGCATAATATAACATTATATACAAAGCAAAGAAAAAAAAACGCAATGGTTTTCAAAACATTCTTCAACAAGTAGTTACAGGACAGATCCCAGAATTTGTCATGGGCTGCCATACCATCCTCTCAGATTTTCCCTTCTAGCTGTTCCAGAGTATAAGAGGCTAGAAGGAATAAATATATATTTTTTTATCACCACAATTGATTTTTTTTCTTTTTAATGAAAAATAACATATATACAAAACAGCAATACATTTCAAAGCACAGCACAACAATCAGTTGTAGAACAGATTTCAGAGTTTGGTATGGGTTACAATTCCAAAATTTTAGGTTTTTACTTCTAGCTGCTCTAAGATCCTGGCAACTACAAGAAATAACAGTATAATGATTCAGCAATCATACTTGTTTGTTAAACCCCACCTTCTCTGTGTAACTCTGCCATCACCTTTGATCTTTCTATCCCACTCGTTAGGGGTATCTGGCCTATGCCCATTCTAACTTTTTCATGCTGGACGAAGCAGTCAATAATACAGGGTAAGAAGATGAAACTAGCTGATGTTCTGAAAGCCTGGCCCCTCTAGGTTTCAGGAGTTATGTAGTCCAAAGACCCATCTGGAAGTTGTAGGTTTCTGGAAAGTTACCCTAGTGCATAGAACTTTTGCAGAATCCTATGCACTGCCTGAGGTGTTCCCCAGTATTGGCTGGAATGGTTTTGGTTGGGGTTTGGCAAGTCATACTAGTATTTTTGAACAATACTTAACATACAAACCTTACATACACTCCTGATCAAAATAATAAAGCATTAGTATAATTTACACCTTGATCTTTTAAAAATTAAGGGTATTGTGGCGGGCCGCGGTGGCTCAGCGGGCAAGAGTGCTTGCCTGCCGTGCCGAAGGACCCCGGTTCGATTCCCGGCCCCAGCCCATGTAAAAAACAAACAAACAAACAAAATATAATAAAACAAGAAAATGTTTAAAAATGTTTCCCTTTCTTCCTCCCTTCCTTCCTTCTATCCTTCCTTCCTTCTCTGTCTTTCCTTCCCTTCCTTCCTCAAAAAAAAAAAAAAAAAAAAAAAAAAAAAAAAATTAAGGGTATTGTAAATCTTGACAAAGAAACATGCAAACATAAAAATTTACGGTATGCTTTTGGTGAAAGGTTTTAGATATAAATAAATCTAAAGCACATAAAAGACAAGTTCATAGTCTAAAAAACTTAGTTAACTTTGTCTGACCAGTAATCACTTTGCCCTTGGCAGTATACTTGTTGCCTTTGCTTTCAATTTATTCTGCGACTTGTCTGGCGCCTCATGTATTGTATTAGTTAGATTCAGTTGTCAACTTGGCCAGATGAGCATACCTAGTCTTGTTGCTGCGGACATAAGCCAATGGTACGTGAACCTCATCTGTTGCTAATTACATCTGCAGTCGGCTAGGAGGCGTGTCTGCTGCAATGAGTGACGTTTGACTTAATTGGCTGGTGCTTAAATGAGAGAGCACAACGTAGAACAGCCTAAGCAGCTCAGCATTCCTCATCTCAGCACTCACAGCTCAGCCCAGGCCTTCAGAGATGAAGAAAGAAGTCACCCCGGGGAAAGTTGTTGGAACCCAGGGGCCTGGAGAGAAGACCAGCAGAGACCATCTTGTGCCTTCCACATAAGAAAGAACCTCAGTGGAAAGTTAGCTGCCTTTTCCTCTGAAGAACCAACAAAATAAATCCCCTTTTATTAAAAGCCAATCCGTCTCTGGTGTGTTGCATTCCGGCAGCTAGCAAACTAGAACACGTATCTTAGCAGTTTTATATTGAAACACTTAATTTCCATTATCAGAGAGAAAATTTTCACCATCGAAATCCACCTGTTTCCTTTTTAAGCTCTTATTTCCTGTCTGACTTCTTGATTTTCTAATACATTTTCATTTTTACTTCTGTCTGGATGGACATTTTCAAAACTTGTTCCAATTGCTGTTGTTTCAACAGATGGATTTACACCAGAAAGGCTATTTTCTATGTAGAGAACACATAAAGAGCTTGATGCAGAATTATTACTATTCCATTTATCCTTGCTTATCATGCAGTCATGTTTATAAGTACAGGAAAATTGGGATCTTATTAAGGTTTGCTTCACTTATTTTTTTATCTCTTGCATTGACTTTTGGATGTGTTCTCCTAGGGGGTTTACTGTTGAGTTTTTTTACCTGTGTGGGAGATCTGAAAAGTGTAAGAATAGAAGTTCCACTATTATTAATTGTATTTTCATCATCATATAAAAGTTCTGCTTTGTTTTGGATAGGAGCATTGGCTGCTTCTTTATCCATAAGAACTAGTAAAATTTTTATAGTATCTCTACCGCAGTATGCAGCGTCACAGTGTTCTAGTTTGCAGCGTCATCGTGTTCCAGTTTGCTAGCTGCCAGAATGCAATATACCAGAAATGGAATGGCTTCTAAAAAGGAGAATTTAATAAGCTTCAAGTTTACAGTTCTAAGGCTGAGAAAATGTCCCAATTAAAGTGAGTCTATAGAAATGTCCAATCTAAGGCATTCAGGGAAAGATACCTTGGTTCAAGGAGGCCGATGAAGTTCAGGGTTTCTCTCTCAAGTAAGAAGGCACATGGTGAACACAGGGCTTCTCTCTCAGCTGGAAGGGCACATGGCAAGCACAGCGTCACCTGCTAGTTTTCTTTCCTGGCTTCCTGTTTCATGAAGCTCCCAGGAGGTGTTTTCCTTCTTCATTTCCAAAGCGCTGGCTGGTGGACTCTCTGCTTCATGGTGCTGCAGCAATCTCTGCTCTGTCCGAATCTCTCGCATTCTCCAAAATGTTTCCTCTTTTACAGGATTCCAGTAAACTAATCAAGACCCACCCGAATGGGTGGAGACACATCTCCCCCAATCCAGTTTAACAACCACTCTTGATTGAGTCACATCTCCAGGGAGATGATCTAATTACAGTTTCAAATATACAGTATTGAATAGGGATTAGAAGAAATGGCTGCCTTTACAAAATGGGATTAGAATTAAAACATGGCTTTTCTAGGGTACATACAGCCTTTCAAACTGGCGTACACAGGATTTATGGCATATAATTTTGGCTGTGCAGGACTGATGTTAGTAGTGCTAACAGTTACTATTTCTTGATGAGAATAGATGATATTTTCAATCCTCAAACCCAAATTCTGAGCAACTTCTTCTACTGCTTTATAGAAAGGATCCCTGCCGTTCTGGCTTTTAATCAGGTATATCTTTATCAATGAGAGTATATGACCTCCTGCAATGATGACTTTAAGTTAATTTTAAAACCACTCCAATAAGTAGGTATTATTATCCCTAAATTACAGATGACAGAACTGAGTCTCAAGGAGGTTAAATAGCATGTCCAAGAACATACAGTGAGAAAAGTTGGCAGGACACATCATATTGCATTCTATCATATGAAGGGTTATTATATGGAAGAAGAAATTAAGCTAGCTAGTAGCGATCTAAAGCAAACCAGAAACTGGAACAAATATCATCAAATGACAAGTTTTTGAAAAATCCTGAAATCACCATTTCTTTATACCCAGACTAAACCTGAAAGAATCTGGGTTGAAGCCCCTAGTCTAGATGACCAAGCCAGGACGAATGTAAGAAATATACAGGAGGAAGAAGTTTGGTACATCACAAGGAAGCAAATAGAGGTGTCCAACAATAGGACAGGGTTTTTTGAAGTCATGATCTCCCCATCCCCTGAGATATCCCAGGAAAGACAGCACAGTCCAAGAGAGAAGGTGGTGTGGAAAGGATGGACTAGGGGTCAGACTGCCTGGGTGCCAGTCACAGCTCTGCAACTTCCCACTTTGGGTAAGCTCTTTAACTCTCCGTGACACAATCTCTTCCTCTGTAAAAGAATAACCATAGCTTAGTTACTCTCATAGGATTGTTATAGGGAAGGAATGAGTTTATATAAGCAAAACAATTAGAATACTAGCTGGCAGAATTACCACTAGCAATTATCATTATCATTATTAGATGATCTTTAAGGTCATCAAGGATTCTGTGATCCTATACTGGGTTTTTAGTAAATTCTTTTTAAGATAAGGTAATAATAAAGTAAAAAAGGCAGAAAGCTTTGTACTTGGTAGTATGTGCTTACTAACAAATTTTGAGCCAGTACAACATACAAATAATTAGGAGATATTATAGTATGTTAGAAATTTTACTGAATATTAATTTATTCAATACTAGGATTTAATTTGTAAATACATTTTCATAGAGTTGTAAAATCTTATTCATTAAGATTTTAAATATTCCCCCCTCAGATTTCTTCTACTTATTCAGAGAGAACTTGCTAGTAAAGGGCAAATGTCAGATATGCTCTATTATTCATTCATTAAAATTTTCTGACCACTCTCTTTATTGTACACTGATCATGTATCCTGTACTTGTATATACTGTATTGATGATAAAGTGTGTGGTGGTTTAAAGCTATATGCGCCCCAACAAAACATGTTCTTAAATCTAATCCATTCCTGTGGGTGTAAACCCATGTAAGTAGGACCCTTTGAAGGGGTTACTTCAGTTAAGATGTGTCCCACCTCATAAGAGAATGAAATTCAGACAAAGAGAATGAAAGCCTCAAAGGCAAGAAGCTGAAATCAACAAAACCCAGAAGACAAAGGAGAGACTGGCAGACACTGCCACATGCCAGGCCATGTGGCAAAGGGCCATAGATATATGTTTTCAATTCTCTTACATATATGCCTACGAGTGAGTCATATAGTGATTCTATGTTTAACTTTTTGAGAAACTACTTTCCAGCTATTTTCTTAAGTGACTATACCATTTCACACATATCTAAAACATTTGACATACGGTGTTTTTGTTGTTACTCAATTCTATATATTTTCTAATCTCCATTATGAATTCTTTCATAACCTATGGATTATTTTTAGAAGTGTTTTTAAGTTTCTGTACAGAAAAGGTCTTTCTTATTATCATTCTTTTATTAATGTCTAACTTAATTGTATTAAGTGATCAGAGCTTGTTGATTGTATGACGTCAATCCTTTGAAACCTACTGAGTTAGTTTTATGACTTAATACCATGGGTACTTTCATAAATGTTCCGTGTATGCTTAAAGGAATGGATATTCTCGAACTGTGTTAAATATACATGTATGCTAGTTATGTATCATCTGATAGATATACATTATCTGATTGTTAATTGCACTGTTCAAATTCTCCTTATTCTTTTCACTGGATGATTAATATTTTTTTGGCTTGCCATACAAAGTACGGAAAGCGACTTGGGTGTTCCTTATGCTTAGAACTCAGCCAGCATTTGTTCCAGTGTGCCAAGCAAATGCTCAGCCAAAAATCTGAAGAAGGTGAGGGCATGGGGGGTTTTGCAGGTGCTCACACTCCCAATCAGCAAACAAGGAACGCTTGGTAAGAAGCTATCAGGCCATACTCCACGTGTGTATTAAGCAAAAAGATTCAAAGTGATGCAGCAAAGCATCTCTAGGTTGGCAGAGCACAGAGGGAGGGATTCCTATGAAGCCTGGCATCACTTAGTGCCAGGAAAATAAAAAAATAAAAAGGGCTGAGACCTTATTAATGGATTCTAGATGTTCTGCTGCACAATGGAGAAAAATTCTGTAACTTTATGGCGGTGAGGTCTGGTAATGGGCCAGCGAGGGAAGAGGATAGAGTGGGGAGGGGGATTGCGGCAGCCTCGGCTTCAGGAAGTAGGAAGGGCTGGGTAGCACGGGGCTGAGACTGCGCCTCGCTGACTTTTTTGAGGCTCGGAGTCTCTTATAACCACTTGGTTCCGGGGGAAGGTACCACATAAAGTCCTCGGACCCGGAGTGGGAGGACTTCATAGGGATGAGGTGGCGAAGGCTTGTGTCTGCCGTCCCCATGGAATTCACGCCTTCCAACTCAGCTGACAAAGCAAAAAAACGCCAGATTCACGCTACCTGGGCTGTCACTCACTGGTGGGTAGGGCAGGCTCTTCCTCACTCAGGCTTTTATCAGTCAGATCAAAGAAGAGTGGGACACGTTAGGAAGAGGGATGTAAAGCTGCCATCGCCACACAATATCTCCTCCTTTCCTCTCCGCTTCTGTCTCTACTAACGTATTATCTCAATGAATAAAACGTGTATTTTCTACATAAAACGCGTTATTTAATTAATACAATGTGAGAAATCTGCGTTTAGGCGTTGAAATGCGAAGGAGAAGAAAAAGTTCCCTTTTCCTCCAGTCTATTCCAAACCAGCAGTCGAACTCAGCTCTGACTTCCACTAATCAGGAGACACCCGACCCTCGTCTTTGGTAAAGTGAGAGGAATTTGTATGGCTTTTGGTCCCTCGAGGTGCCCGTAGCGTCCTTGGTTACCGCGCCCCTAGTAACCGCCCGCCCCAAGTAAGGAGCCGGCGGGTCGCCCGAGGCCGCTTCAGCTTCGCTGCCCGGGGCCAGCGCGGGCGCTCAGGCCTCGGCGGCGCGGTGATGGACACCTCGCACCGAGCAGCGAAGCTAGCGGCCTCTGCTCTCCAAACCCGGGTAGATTCCGCCCTGTACGAAAACGAGGACTCCTTGGAGGCCTTGGCGGCAGCGGCGGCAGCGGCAGAGGCGGCGGCCTTGAAGGAGTTGGAGGAGGAAGAGGAGGAGAAAACAGTGTTGCCGGCGCCGGCGTCGGTAACGTAGGGTCGGGACCCGGGATGCTGCCGGCCGGGCGTAAGCTGGGGGCGGGTGGGATCCCCACCCGACTGCGGAACAGGGTGGGAAACGCGGTGTCCTGCCCAGATCCTTCCCACCCTTTCTTTGTTCCCTCTCCCCCCACCCCACCCCCCGCCCCTCACGGAAGATACTCAAAACAGAGGCGTTGGAAAGTCTTTATAGTCACCAAAGAGAAGATTGTTGTAAAAATGTATTGAAGAGCATTTACCTCATTCCATTTCTATGAAGTTCAAAGTACAGAACTTTACTCCTTACGCTCAGAATGTCTTGGTATCGGATATCGCACCTCCAACCCCCCCCCCTCCTTTTTTAACTTGTAAAACTGATCTATTCCAATAGTTGATAACCCATAAAAACTCAAGTTAGTTAGCTGTGCTTTTCAGGTATGCCTTATCATCGCCTTAAGGTCCTAGTTATTAGTGGATCTAACACAATAAGTTAGAGGCAGATGTTTAAAACATCGAGTTTATATATAAAATAGAGAAATTAATTACTGAGGTTCTACGTGTTTCTTGATCACCTCTTCAGGGTGGAGTGAGAGCCTTTTCACTGATCTATTTTCATTGCCGAATGGGTGTGGACACCTGGCCACCAGGTGGAGGACAGAGTCTGCCATCTGTTCTGTTTGCTTAAAAGATGGAAACCTTGAGTTTAAACTTAGCAACCTGCCGGAATAATGCTCCCTATTCTCGGTTAAGTTTTCTTAATACCATATGTCCAAAATTTCTCAGATACAAAGCATGGAATGGGGTTAATAGAAATCACTGGATATTTTGGAATTCTAATCTCTCTACTCTGTGTTACAGCTGTTCATGAGAAAATTGTAGCAGCACCTTTTATGGTCAGTATTTCAGCAACAGACACAAACTACTCATGATTATCCAGAGTAAGGCAGATTGAGACCTAGAACATGAATCAAGAGTAAGATTCCTAGGGTCAGTTTTGTTCATGATAAAATTTGCTCTCAACACAAGTTGCGGTGGGCAACAAAAGAGGCAGACCTATGGAGGGGAAAGGTTTGAATGGAAGAAAAAGACTTGGGGTCTTGGTTTAGGATCCAGGCTCTGCCATCTGCTAGATGACATTAGCACTTAACTTCCTTAAGCCTGTTTCCTTATCTGTAGGAGAATAATAATTCTATCTTTCTATCTCACTGTCTGTTATGAGAACCAAATAAGAGAATGTGTGTCTTATTTAAATACCGGTTTATATAAATTGATAATAACAGCAACTGCCAGCGGGACTGTTGTTTGAGCAACTCACCCAAAGATTAAATTCTGTCTGGCTTCCTGTGGTAGAGGAGTCAGTCATTCCTATACTTGTAGCTGTACTTCCCACATGTCCTGTTAAACTGCAATTTGTATTTGAAATGGTTGTTACCTTAGAATAAATGAGTTTACTCAATAGGCTAGTTTTGGAAAAGCAGGATCCTGAAAACAGAAATGATGGAAGTCTTATGAATTTACCTGGCTATGAGGAGCCAGTAGCTAATCTGGATAAGCAGCCCCAATGGACCTGATGAGCCAGAGGACGCTGGGGAAAGGAGAATAGAACTAAAAAGACAGGAATAAGAGGTGGAGCACAGGAGCCAGGCTTTGTCTTCATCACGGCTTGGCTTGAGTCTCTAACTTGATTTTCAAAGATAAATTTGCCCAACTTTGTCATCTATAAAATGTAGTAAACTCAGACAAAGAATCCACCCATAAGATTGATATAAGAACTAACTGCCACAATAGGCCCTTTCAGTCAGTTGGTTTTGCCAATGTCAGACCATCCCCACGTGCCCTTGCCATGTTGGACACTACCTCATTCCCTGAGGGAGGAGGGTTGGGACAGTGTCAGTTTTTAGGCCTTATTAGGTGGGTGATGATGGCATGAATAAAGCAATATTTTATAGTTTGCATTAAAAATTCCACTGCATTTCCTAATTGGGTGACATTCTGTTTTCCAAGAAATATTGAGCATTAATTAAGAGCTATTCAATGACTGTGTGGTGGTGAGTGAAGCAGACATAGTCCACATCCTTACAGAGCTTCCAGTCTAGTGTGGAAGTTAACAGTAACAACAATAAAAATTTCAATCAAACGATTATAAGACAAGAAATTTTGGGAAAGAAATGAATAGGGTACTATGATTAAGAAAGGAATAGATGGGACCTACTTAAATGAGTTGGTAACGTTAAAGTGATGTTGATGAATAAGAAAGAGCAGCCATTTGAAGAGTGGGGGTGGGAAGAACATCCCAGGCAGAGGGAACAGCATATGGCAAGGCCCTAACATGGGAAGAGAAAGAGCTTTGTGTGATTAAGGATCTGAAAGAAAGTCAGCAGGTCTGGAAAAGAGGGGGAGAGGTACATGGGGCCCTGGTCCCACAGAGCCTTATATACTAAGGGAAGAAATTTAGATTTATTCTATGAACAGTGGGAGGTTGTTGAAGATTTTTAAGAGATATGACATATTCCTATTTATGGTTTTAAAAAATTCACTCTGATGGCTTTGTGGAGAATGATTGGAGGACTGATGAAGTGGAAGTAAGAAACCTGTTAGGAGGCTGTTGCAGTAATTCAAGTGTGTTAGGTGGTTGCTTGAACTTTGGGTCCAGGGGGATAGTGAGAAGTGGACAAATTTCTCTAGAATGGACAGGACTTATAGTTGGAGTGGATGTAAGGACCAAAGCAGAAGAAAGATGAAGACTGCTCATTCCCATGTTTCTGGTTTCAACCACTGCCTAGAAAGTAATGCCATTTACTGAACTGGGGAAGAAAAGGCTTTGGTGGGGATTGGGAATCAAAGTTTCCATTCTGGATATGTTAAGTTCAAGATGCCTGGAGTCCTCTGGGGACTGGGCTGAAGATTTATATCTGGTAGTTTTCAGCATTTTTAAAACCATGAAAATGAATGAGTTCACCCAAGGGCTTTAAAGAACCTCACCATTGCCTTCGTGTGTCCAGAAAGGAAGGGGCTATTGCTCCCTCCCAACCACATTTTCTCTCCTCCTCTCCCTCCTGTGGATTTTCCCATCATCAGTTTGGTCTTCCTTTGGAAGCCAGTTGAAGATGGATCCCGGCAGTTTCCCAAGTTAGGTTAGTGATGTGAAATGCTCTTGCCCCTGGCTTACTTCCTCTCCTGGCCCCACCCCTGCAGAAAGCAGTTGCTGGTTTTCTTCCCTGATCATTTCCAAGTAGATTTTGTTTACCGTGCTCCCTCAATCCCTGAGCCAGGAGTGGGGTGCTTGGACTCCCAAACCCTAAGTGTCCAACATTTCCCCTTGTTGAGTTTTTAGTATCTTATGCTGTGCCCTGAGCTGGGGAGGACACTACCCATCTGGGTTTTTATAAATGTCTTACTCAAGATCAGACCTCCAGCTTGTGAATCAGCTGTGTCTCTTTTTTCACTTGGTAAGCAAGTTTTAGGCTTTGGGGGTGGAAGGAGAGGTCTGTAATGTGAAACAACTTGTTGTCTTTTTTTCCCCCTCTGCCTTGTAACTAACTTTAAATGGCCAAACCCCAGATTTGTATATTTTTTTCCCCAACTGCTAAAACCATTCTCTTCCATCTGGTTTTACTGTCACATTTGGAAAAGTAATAAATGTTTTCCTTTAAAAAAAAAAGAACCTCACCTTTAACAATCAGGTATACGTAAAGGAGGCAAAAGAGAGTAAGAAGGAGCTATAATGGTAGGAGGAAAATCATAAAAGCATGGGCGTCCTACATTTATTGTTTTTAACAATGAGGGAAAATGTCAAATGCTGCTGAGAGAGGGGACATAAACATTCCATCCATGAAATGAGAAGGAGAAAAGAGGGGCAAAAGAAGGTAGTTTTGTAGATAGGAAGATGAAAGAACTTCCCTCTGATGGCTTCTATTTTCTTAAAAGAAATAGAAATTAGAGTTATCAGTGGGCAGTTGAGGTTAGGGTCAGGAGAAGTTAGAGGAGAATGGCGAAGGTCAGCATGATTGCTGGGAGCTTGGGAGAGCCATTTTCCAGAAGGAACATGGGGGTGCCAGGCAAGCCAGGTGCCCATTTGAAATTTTTCAGTGTTTAATTTATGATTAATATTCATAAAACAGTCTTTTCCTTTTATTTTTTATTTACATTTTAATTATAGAAATATGTGAATACATTCTCCTTTTAGAATATTGAATGTTACAATAAGAATTAGGCCGTTTAATTTCTTCCCCCAAAATAAAATCTGGAAGCCCTCATCTCCCATGGTGGCCACTGTTTTTATATCAATATATATTCTTACAGGCTTTTTTCTGTGCTCCTATGTGTAGACTATTTAAATATGTGGTAGCGTAGTCTATATGTATAGTGTTCTGCAACTTGCTTTTTTTCACTTATCAATAAATACCTTGGTAGTTTAGCCATGTTAGTACATGTAGATATGTCTCATTCCTTAAAAATCATTTTCTCAATAAAAATTACAGAATCGTGATTAAATGTAGACAGACTAAAATATAATTCTTACCTATGCTGATTACTATTGAGGTAACAGGTGCTGGAAGGATTCACCATCTAAATGGGTCAAGCCACTCTAGGGAAGATTATCCTCTAATCTAAAGGCTGCATTTATAGCATTCCATGAAAAGCCAAACCATTAAAGGGAAAGGGTGTTCTTAGAAAATAATATCCTTGGCCTAAGCCATATATGCTAAAAGTTTTCCTTTGTGTGGAAACAATTAAAGATGAAATTAGAATTGAAGCTGCTTGTTAGCCATTCATCTGTTTTATTTTATTTTTTTTAATTTTTTATTAATTAAAAAAAATTACAAGAAACAAACATTCCCAACACATACACTCAGCAATTCACAATATCATCACTCATCTGTTTTATTTAAAACACTGGAAGACAAAATAAAACAAAACACTGTGAGATCTGTTTATCAGTTTATCTGAAAAGTTCAACTGGCACTAACATCATTAAGCTGAAAATGGAATAGTGCTATGCCAAAGTCAGTGCATAAATATATTTTATTACACCTGCCACATCTCTTCAGAAGCTGCTCATCCTTTTATATCTTTTTGAGTTTTTCCAGGTCCTTTTTTTAGGAGTCTAAAAAAGTTGGATCTTTTAGGTACAAGTGATCATTGTAAGGCATTATTTTAAGGGATGAAAGGAGAACATATAGATGCTTCTTCCTAAAAACAGTTCTTTGAAGTATCTTACCCCTTTTTAGTTACAGTTTTAGGAACTGTAAACACTCAGTAGAATATAGCTTTTAGAGCAGCCAATATTTTTTGAATGATTCAGACCTTGTGAGAGAATTTCTCTCTCCTTCCCTTGATGGAAACTTACATCTTTCTTAACTGTATATTCATTCATTCAAAAAATATAGATTGAGCACCTGCCATTTGCTATCACTTTTCCAGGCACTGGGGACACAGCAGAGAACAAAGCAAACAAACTCCTGCTGTGGTGAAGCTTACTTTTTAGTAGGGGCAGGTATATAATGCACAAATAAGTAAAAATACACAGAATATCAGTAGTGAGTACTTGTAAGAAAAGTAAAGCAGAAAAGGAAGCTGACAGTGAGGGGAAGAATTCTAATTTTAAGTGAGGTAGTCAGCAAAGACCTTACTGAGGAAATTATATTTGAGCAGACCTGAAGGAGTAAGCAAATGGACAGTGAAGATATCAGGAGGAAGATCATCCCAGAGAGAGCTATAGCAAGCACAAAGGCCCTGAGGTGTAAGTGTGCTGGCATTTTCAAGGAGGGTGGCCAACTTAGGGGAAGCAGAGTGGGTGAAGATGAAAGTGGTAGGAAATGAAGTCTAGGAGAGGGAGCAGATGGTGCACACCTTATGTGAGTGAGATGCAAGTGGCTCCCTCTGAAGAGGGCCTCCCTGGCCCCAGACCCAAAAGCCAGGGAGTGGGCACCAACTGGCTGGCATTAGAGACTCCAAGAGAGGCACAATGTGACTGACCCTGGTGATACTGTGAGTGTTAGAAAAACTGCAGTCACCTCTGTGCTCTCTGAGCCCTGTTCCCATTCCATTCAGGGCTGTTTACATCTCTAAGCATATCAGACCTTTCGTCCTTCTAAGCATACTGGTCCTTGTGGCTTAAAAGCCCTTCCTAGCCTTGGGAGAAGCATGGTATGTCTTTGGAGGCTAATAGACTTGGGACTGAATCCCAGTACTGCTTTTTACTAGCTGTGTGACTGCAAGCAAATTGCTAACTCCTCCAAGCCCCAGTTTCTTAATGGAGAACAGTACTTGCCTGTGAGTCTTCGTGGGGTCATGTATGACCAATGCCCTAGCACTGTGCCTCAATTTCTTTGTTCCTTTTTCACTGCTTTGTCTTTATCTAACTTATGTCTCCAATCCAGCTCACTTCTGTGTGAATTCCCTCTTCTTCCCCTGCCCTGGTTAGGATTAAGCATTCCTTCTGTGGTTCTCAGCATCCTGGCACTTCTGATATTGGGAATCTGTGGTACGTCTGTCCCCCTGCTCGGCTGGAGAAGAATCAGCAACTCACAGTCAGGAATCAGGGTTTCTGTCCCATTCAGAGTCTTATCAATTATTTGCTTATATGTTCTCACCTAAACTAACTTTTCAAGAGCAGGTTTTCTCTCTGATTTGTAGTCTTCAGCAGCTAACTAAATGCAGAATATCAAGTATTTCATGAGTGAGGAAATTAGCAAAGCATGTATCCCAGAGCTAAGAAGGTAACGATGAGGAACACACACAGAAACAGTGAAAGACATCAGAAAATTCCCTTGAGTTGCATGACATAAATAAACATTTCTCTGATTCATAGATTTGTTGGCAACAAATTTCTGCATGTCAGTTTCATTGAAGAAAACATTTTCCCCCATTTGCTTTGTCTGAGTTACCCCCAGTGATATAACTTAGGACTCTTGTACATTGTTTTTAATCCATTTTTAAAACTACATATATTTAACAATTATATACAATTCACTCTCTGAGTTACCCTATTGGGAGAAGCTAAACAGATTTATTTTCTAGAGCCTTATAATGGATCTATAATAATCCATACCAAATATACTTTTAAGATTTTGAATCTGTTGCAGGCAGTAGGCTAAATTTAAAACCATGTTCAGAAGATTTGTATGCACAGTTTCCTAGATAATTTCAACTGTTTCTCAACTGAGAAAATACTTTTAATATTTATAGGAAAAATGGGGTTTTACCTCTTTAGTTGCTTCATTTAAAAGAACTGTAAAAGGTATATAAAAGAATTGAGAATAAGTCTAGGCAGGCCCTCCTGGCTATAGATAACTATAACCAAGTTCTATCCTCTCTACCTTTGTCACACCCAGAGTTACCATCACCCATGGAAACTGCTGTTCTTATTGCGCACAGGAGAGGCTTCTCAGAAAGTCTCTTCTGCTCCCACCCACTCTCTTCACTTCCTCCTACTCCCTCCTGGGGTATTCCCCCACTGTGGGGAGTGTTTCTCCTTATCTCCTTCATGAGCCATTGAGGACTTTGGACCCTCAGAGTTCCCCAAGTCCCTTGCTCTTTGTCCACTGGTACACCTTCGGAGCCCACCCTGCAGGAGCCCAGCTTGCAGGAGGGTGCTGGGCTAGGCTTGCTTGGTTTGTAACAAGAGGAGCTGTGTTCCTTTTCACCTCTAACAACTTACCACTCAGAACGAGGCTCCTTATAAAAACTATCTATACAGGATGATCTGGTTCTGTCTTATAGTGTGAATATAATGGCTTAAATACCTTTGTTGGTTGATCTGGGAATCTATCTGTCCTTTATAAAATAGATTAAATAGCATTTATTTTCCAGGAGCTTGGTCTCTCTTTTGTTCTTAATAAGCACACAAGTAACTTATACTGTTGTTCAAACAAACTATTACATGTGCATAACCCATAAGTCACATATAACCTATTAGGTGGTCTTTTGTGTGTGTGTGTATGTGTGTGTGTGTGTTTTGTTGTTATTGTTATTGTTTGTTTCTTTCCTGCATGGGCAGGCACCGGGAATCAAACCCAGGTCTCTGGCATAGCAGGTGAGAATTCTGCCACTGAGCCACCATCGCACCACCCCTATTAGGGGGACTTTTTAAGAAGTGGCATTCAGATCTGCATTGACTTAATTTGCCTTTCAATTCCACACACCATAACAGGTTTTCTCCCGTGCTCTCCCCCAGGCTGATTTTAACACCAACATTTCTGGGGTGGATGAACATACATCTATAGGCTATGAGGACTTTGTGAACTTATCTGATATATACCTCTCTAATGAAGAGTATTTCAGGAAACTAGAAGAGCTGAAGGCTGCACACTTGGAAACTATGGCAAAATTAGAGAAAATGTACCAGAATAAATTAAATTTAAAGGGAATTCAGCCAGTGATCATCAGAGAAGACACTCCTAGTATCTCTTCCAGGTAAGTTCATACACAATGTTATTTATTTATAGATGGAAATGTTTTCCCTCAAATTTCTCTTAACATTTTATTGACAAGTGGAAGTGGGATTTTATTCAGGATATTTAATGGCTTGTCAACCTACGAGGTGACTTCTTGCTTTGAAAGTCATTTAATGTCCATTTGGTCTTTTCTCTCTCAGTCACCACTCATAGACCTATAAACATATGTCAAAATATTTAGTCTGGGCCTTTTACAGGATGAATATTTAAAGCTTAATTTTAAAAGCCCTTTGTAATGCGTGCATTAACATGTGCTCCTTGGAGATATAGTACAGAGTGTTCAGGACTAGGAGACAGAAATCTGATTTACATTTTCAAAATGATCTGTAATTTCAGGACCCATTTCTGGGATAAACCAGCTTGATTTCAAACTTGTGGCAAGTCCCTTAACTCATCCAGTCAGTCCACACTGGGTGTGTATCTCCTGTGTGCCAGACCTTACTGGCCCTGGGGATTCAAATGCCAGATGCCCTTGAGGAGCTCGAAGACTAGCTAAGAACCAAAAATTGCAATACAACATGATACAAGGGTATATTATGGAGACAGAGGAAGAAGTGGTTGATCAGGAGAGGTATCAGTGGAGGGAGGCATGCAGAGAAGTTTCTATAGAAGGGTCACATCGGAGTTGGGTCTTGAAGGAGTAGAAGTGCAGCAGATGCAGGAGGCACAGGGTGGCCTTCTGGGGGCAGAAACTGTGAATGTAAAACCATGGGCACGTGAAAATAGTGTGTCTTAGAAAATATGTCACTCTACCTTAATCAATAGTATAATTGAAAGTTAACATTATTCTTTCTTAGATCCGTATCAGAAAAAAACTTCCATCACCCCGAACCTTTAATGCCATCACAATCAGAGGCTGATGTAGGCCAATCTTACTCCTTGTGTGGGTCTTCCTCTGAAGATGAATTGCCCAACCTAGAAAAGGAGTACCCTGAGGAAAACAAAATGATGGCCTATGCTAAGGAGCTCATCAACAACATGTGGACAGACTTCTCTGTTGAAGATTATATTCAGCATGAAGATCCTGACTTCCCAGAAGTTGAAAGAAGAAGGAAGAAACCAAAAGAATGGGTGCCAAAGATTACAATACCTGAGCCTTTTCAAATGATGATTAGAGAAGAGAAGAAAAAAGAAGAAAACATGAAATCCAAATCAGATATTGAAACGGCACACGACCTGTTCAAAAAACAGGAAGATGATGCAGCATGTCAGAAGAAATTCCGAGCCAATCCAGTTCCTGCATATGTCTTTCTCCCCCTTTATCATGATATAGTCAAGCAAAATGAAGAACGGAGGAAATATATGAAGGAGAAAAACAAAGAAGCTCTTTTGGCTTCACAAAAGCCGTTTAAGTTTATTGCAAGGGAGGAACAGAAGCAAGCAGTTCGGGAAAAGCAGCTGAGAGATTTTTTAAAGTCTAAAAAAAAACCAAATCGATTTAAAGCCAGACCTATACCTCGATCTACTTATGGTTCAAATTCCAGTGACAGGTTAAAAGAAGAAGAGCTGTATAGAAATGTTAGGAGGCAGCTAAGAGCCCAAGAACTTTTACAGAATTCGTCCCCTCTGCCATATGGACCAGTTCATAGAAGTCTTGCTACAAGGAAACCCAAAAGTCCTGAAGAGGCTGAAAAATGGAAGGGTAAACACAAGGTCAGGTACCAGACTTCTGATTTTGAAGAACTTCCTGAGAAATACCAGGATCACTTCTCAGATCATAAGGGTCCAAAATTTCTAACAGTTTGTGAACCATTTGATCTTACTGCATCCCCATGTGCATCTTCTAAAAGAGGGAAAATTTTGGCAGACATTGAAGCAGATGAAGAAAATTTAAAAGAAACACGTTGGCCTTATCTGTCTCCAAGGCACAAGTCGCCAGTAAAAGGTGCAAGTGCAAAACCTATGCCTTGTGACTGCTACCCTCCAAGGCCCACAGGATCTTCCAGAGGAAGAGAACAAGCCATAAGGTAAATAATTAGGATTTAGTACCAGCTGACTCATGGTTGCTTAAGCATAGTTGCTTATAATTGTATAGAGTTCTACTGAGTTTGTCTTGGTGAATTTGAAATCATTAACAAATTATTATTCTATCTTTGTAAGATGTCTTACTATATAATAATAAAACATTTTGCCAGAGGGTATTCGTCTAACAAATGAATGTATTTTCCATTTTATGAATCTTTGGGGATAGAAAGGTTATAGTCAGCCTGTTGCTTTTCAGTGTGATGACTCAGATCCTTCTCAAAAGGTTTGCTTTCTTTGCCTTTTTTTAACCTTTGAATTATCCCATGTTGAATCCTTGTAAACCACATTCTCATTGGCTTAAAGTGAATTAAGCCTTAGTTTGTTGCCCTCAGGAGATCACTTGAGGAAAAGAAAATGTTGGAAGAGGAGAGAAATCGGATGCTAACTAAACAGAAGCAAAGAATGAAAGAATTGCAGAAACTCCTGACAACCCGGGCTAAGGCTTATGACTCACACCAGAGTTTAGCTCAAATGTCTAAATCCAGAGTAAAATCTCTCAGGTATCATGGAAATAATTCTAAACCTCCAGGTCACTGGTTTTCAAACTTTTTCTTTTTCTTCTTTTTGAAATCAGTGGAACCAGTATGTAAACAGATTAAGAATGGCATTAGCATTTTATTTTATGGATTCAAATTACTATCAGGTACTTATAGTCAACAGTGAGAACGAGTAGGCCATTTTGGTGATTTATATTTTAGTTATAGTTGATAGTTGTAATCTTCTATCATTATCTAATTTTTTTCTTTATCTTACTTTTTTTTTTACATGGGCAGGCACCGGGAAACGAACCTGGGTCCTCTGACATGGCAGGCGAGCAATCTTGCCTGCTGAGCTACCGTGGCCCACCCTCTTTATTTTACTTTTTTATTGCACAGTACAGCATTGAGAAAAACTTTAATTCAAAGATAAAGCTTTTCTTTAATCATTTGCTGTATAATCTCAAAAGACTCTTCAGTGAACAGATATGTCAGAGAGCTTTATTACAAGGTCTGCATGATGTCTGATAACACAAATTGACACATTCTTGGGCCCCTATGTATTGATTTTTTACATTTTGTTAGTTTAAATATATAAAAAATATGTTCACAGAATCCCCAAGTCCATCACAGAACACTAGAATTCTGAAGTACACAGTTTGAAAACCAGTGTTCCAGAGGAACATTTTTATGTAAAAATGTACATTTTTATGTTGCATATAAAATGTACATTTTACTGTTGCACATGAAAATATTCCTGTTTCCATAGGAAAGTATTCCCCAAAAGATAGATAAGTAATATGATTCATTAATTGCTAATCATCTGATTTATAAGAAACGAAAGTACAGATATAAGTACATATATTTGAGTTAATTACAATGTATATTCCTTTATAATGAAGCATTAATCTTTCTATAGGACTTAATTGGATGAGCTTGAGTAAAAACTCCTTAGGAAAAAGTTACTGACCCTTAGAAAATAAACTGGCTTTTACATAACACCAACTTGCATATAATTAAGCATAATTATCATTCTAATATAATTGTTTTCTCTAACCCAATCTAATCCAATAAGAAATCATATTATCTTGATAAAGCCAATATATATTACTTAAAGAAAATAGCATAGTTTAATACATGAGAGAATCTTGTCTAAAGATTAAATGAATTGATGTACTTAGTTCCTGTTCGCTATATTTTGTTCTCATTCTCCTCAGACCTGCTCCCATTTATTAACTTTGCCACACCCTATAGGAGGTTCCATTTAGGGGAAAAAATAAGAGCAAGGTCTTGTTTTCAGAAGAAATCATTTAAAGAAAAGGTATCTAATGTGAACCACATTTTCTTAATTTTATGCACTGATTGCTTATAAATGAGATAAGAGGGCATTCTTTCATCTCAGGCCAGTTTGAAGCCCTATCATACATTATGCCTTGAAAATTTCAGGAGTCCAAAGTACCCAGACTGTTCCTGGAGCTAAATTTGTTTTGCCAGAACCTGGGATTTTTATTCCCCATTACATGAAAATGTATCAGCCTAAAATAGGAATAATGGTAAACTGTGCCTGTAAATACATTTAATTCTCATTTGTTTTATAAGCTAAGTGTTACAAATGCAAGTTCTTATTTCTTAGGTGAACTTTTATAATTCCATTCCTTTTATTTAATTTTAGAAAGAGTGAAAAGGAAAGGATGAGAGAATACTGCCAGGAACTAGAAGAAAGAGAAGAAAAATTAAAAAAGAGGCCACTACTATTTGAAAGAGTTGCTCAGGTTGTGTTTGTTGGAATTTAAGAAGTATTGTCAACTTTTTTTCTTTTTTAACATCTTCAGGTCCTAATTTTATAGTTCCTTTTTCCTACATGTTATATAATTTACTGAAAATACTATTGTTTCTGTGACAACTTCGTCAGATCAACCAAGTAAGTAATTTTGCTTAAAGTCTGAGCAATGAATCTTGTTGATAAGGCATGTAAGCATGATAAAGAGGGTACTCTTAATCTAATTGTTCTTAAAATAATAGTGTCACAACCTCTTTTTGATGTCCAGTCTGTTTTGACTATCAATTTGACCAAGTATTAAGGTGAGGCTTTATGATATGATTTGGAGGTCTTCGAAGAATTAAAAAATGAAATGAAATTTCTACCAGTGTTTTTGAAATGAGTCTGTAATTTTCTATTTTATCTACACTTACAAAAAGGACTTCCTTTTTGTAGGAAAATAAACTATTCTTAAGGACACTGGGCCCTGATTTTACTAAATTTACACTCAGTTTTACAATATTTCCCTTATGGGAGATTTGTCAATTTCAGGTCTTCTTCTTTCTCCCCTTGCAAGGTTTGTATGGGTGACATGGCTTAACATTAGATGAAATCACTGGAGTTTACAGGTGCTATGTTGTGAATTTCAAGCTGTTACAATTGGATAATAGACAATTGGAGTCTCCTGCTAGCACCAACCCGTGACAGATGAGTATATGCAGGACCATCTGTAATTCATAAGGACAATGATCCTGTATTTTGGGAGAATCTATACATTACAGACTTTCACAGTCATGGAATCCTTTTACTTACTGATTTGGATATAATATTATATAATGCTTTTTGTATTAAGGGGTGAATTTTTTTTTTTTTTTTGAGATCTTGGTTTCAACTTTAAGGAAAAAAGATCATTATAAGTTGTTCTCCATTATATGGTATAAAGTGATTTAACTTTTGACCCATAGTAGTTATCTCCAGCCTCTGAACTGCAGGTTTTTATGCCCGCTTGTCTGATAGACATGTCTACCCAGATTTCTCATAGGCATCTTGCCCCCAAGTAGATCTTTCCCCTTGATTTCCTATTTTGTTTGGAGGACATTTTAGATAATGGGGAGCTACTTTCCTCCTCATTCAGTTGGTTGCCAAGAGACCTGTAAAGTTTTCTTCCTTAATAATTTTTTAATCTTTCCTTCACTGTCCCTGAGGCCTATATGCTAGATGAAACTAATATTAATTTCCTACATGAATTATTATAATCATTTGACTAGTCTTCTTGCCTTGCTCTTTGCGAAGCTGCCCCTTCTCTTTCACCTTGCCATTCCCATTCCCTTGCCAAAATATTAAGTATGGGTAGTCAGTAATAACCCCTGCTAACAGAGGCAATCATCTGTTTTCACTGATTCTGTTTGTCCTCATTTCCAACTAATGGTATCAAGGAGTCTTGTTATTGACTTCTCCAAATAATTCTGTGAGGTAGCTCTCCTCATAGTACAGATGAAGACACCAAAGCTCAGAGAAGATGAGTAATTCATAGGTTTTATAGTTAGTAAATGGTGAGATTAGGATTAGAACCCAAGTCAGTCTGCTCCCAAAACCCATGTACTTAATACTAAACTGTCTTGCTTCCTTCCACAAGATAAATTCATGGGTTTTAGCATGATATACAGAATGCTGTATGATCTGATCCCCATTACCTCTTTAGTCTATCCTCTACTAAATTTTCTGCCCCCTGCCACCCCCTTCCCCCCACCCCTCTCCATTCTCCAACTGTAGACACACACCCTTATATATACCATTTACTTTCAGGCCATACCAGATTGTTTCAAATTCATGCTGTTTCTTAAACCCTAACTACCTTAGAGCCTCTTCCTATCTTTACCTAATGCCTACCTGTCCTTCAACTCCTAGTGTGTAATCGCTTCTTACATTGTTTCCTCTGGTTGGGTTCGATGCCCTTTTCTCTTTAGAACCCTGTACACACCTTTGTGTTTGCTTCTTCTGCATTGTGTGAAATGATCTGTTTAATAGTCTCTCTTCTCCTAGCTAATTTTAACTTTAAGGGTGATGGTAAAATTGTTGTATTTCTAGCACCTACCACGTAAGACAATGCCTGGCACAAAGGAGATGTTAATAAATATTTGTTGAACCAGAACTGAACAATTATGATCAAATTTAGCCAGATAATGAACTTTCATTTTCTTTTCGGGTTTAGCCCAGGCTGAGAGCACTACCCTGACATTTTAGTGATATTTAGTAAATGGCTTGTCATGCTATGAATTTCCACCATTTCTAAGCATCAGAGAAAATGTGACAAGATAAATGGTAAATATGAAATTAAGTTCATGAAGAAATTTTAAATGTTGAAAACAAAGTTAGTTTGATAGTTGATATTTTTGACTCTCATATATGTGTTCCTTTTCCTCCAAACCTCTCCTCTTCCCACCTCTCATGAGGGAGGAAACAAGTTAAATGTTCAGTAATTATTTATTAAATGAATGAAAGAACTACTATAAACTGAACTTTTAGTCATAAAAAATAATTTTTTTTCCTCTTCACACCAAGGCACTGATTGTAGACAGACTTTCATCTTCACTTGTTATTTTAGTTTCTGGAAGAAACAACAAAGCTCATTTTTTTCCAGAGTCTTTAATGGTAAATTGAACAGTTATTTAAACAATTCCTTAATCTCATCTTTACAGTTCTTTTGTCTGGTGAGATGCAGGGAGAGTTGTTTGATCCACTTAGGAACAATTATACATTATTCACCTTGATGTAAAATATTAAAATGTGATAATAATACAGAGTCTATGGCAGTGAATCACCATGTAGTTGCTTTTGTTAACATAAATTAGGGCATGTTGTCTTGTATATACTGTGCTGTTGACTACTGCTGCTAAATAACAGCTGCTATCCAATAAATTCATTGGCATCTTCTTGCCTTACCCATTTAAATGTGTTAATTGTAGTCTTGTTGCTATTGAATTATCCCCTACCAGAGTATGCCTATGATCCCTTTCAGAATCGCATCCTGTTTCTTGGAAATTACAGGATTTATTAACTGAGTAGATGAAGCCTTGCTAGCACTAACTTTGATTAGTGTCATTTTAATATCTATTCTTTAATATTTAATTTGCTTTAATTAGAATATGGCATTCTTAATGCATTCAGACTTGGGCTTGGAATTTCTTTATTTTGTTCTGCAGACTTTAAGGTACAGTTCTTATCTTCTCACTTTACCAAGCCTTTTATTTCCCTAGAACTTGTCTGTTGGTATAACAACTTCTGGATATATTTTTGCTTTTATAAAAATTGTTGTTATTTGTAGTGGTTGCAGCAGTGTGAATGCTTCTTTTTTAGTTCTCCAGGGTATAAGGAAATGCACTGGGTGATAGTTTTATCTATTGTAATCAGTCTTTGCCATTTGAATTTCTTCTCTGAAACACTAGTCTCCTTCTCTGAAACACTAGGTCCCTCATTTTGTTGGGAGTTCCTTGATTAAAAAAATACCTGACAACTGCATTGCCGACGTCAGGCTCCAGGCTACCTTCACGCTGTAAGACAACCACTACTACATCAGAGAAATCAGCATTGGGAAGTGGAAAGGCCCAGGAAAGACTCAGGAGATTTGGTTCTACCACCCAACAGCCTTGTGACCCATTTAAATGCAAACATTTAACCTCTGAGGGTCTTGGTGTCCTCCTTGGTTAAATCATGGGGGTTGGACTAAGTGCTTTTTCATGCCCTTTCCACTGGAACTGGGCCATTTCTAGTCACCATGCTTTAGTTGGAGATGCAGAGAGCAATTCTTATTTATTTATTTATTTATTTATTTTGCCAGTCCATTACCAGTATATTACATTTCATCTGCTTTACCAAACCAAAATAATATATATATATATTTTGCTAATATATATATTTAGACATAATGCTAATCTATATAATAGACAACAGTATAGTAAGAACATAACTTTTATATGCACTGGGAAACCAAAAAATTCATATAATTTGCTTTATTGTGATTTGCTTTGTTGCAGTGGTCAGGAACTGAACCTGCAATAGCTGTGAGGTGTACCTATATATTTTTTTTTCATTTTTTTTAAATACCAAAAAACACCAAACAAATGCAAACATTCCTAACTTTTGATCATTCCGTTCTACATATATAATCAGTAATTCACAGTATCATCACATAGTTGCATATTCATCATCATGATCATTTCTTGGAATATTTGTATCTATTCAGAAAAAGAAAACAGAGAAAAGTTCATACATACCATACCCCCCTCCCCTCCCTGATCACCAGCATTTCACTCTAAATTTATTTTAACATTTGTTCCCCCTATTATTCATCTTTATTCCATATATTTTACTCATCTGTTGATAAAGTAGATAACCTTGTGTCTGATGCTCCTTTTTTCACAATCACATAATCACATTGTGAAAGCTGTATCATTATACAGTCATCTTCAAGAAACGTGGCTACTGGAACACAGCTCCACATTTTCAGGCAGTTCCCTCCAGCCTCTCCACTATATCTTGACTAACAAGGTGATATCTATTTAATGCATAAGAATAACCTCCAGGATAACCTCTCGACTCTGTTTGGAATCTCTCAGCCATTGACACTTTATTTTGTCTCATTTCACTCTTCCCCCTTTTGGTCGAGAATGTTTTTTCAATCCCCTAATGCTGAGTCTTAGCTCATTCTAGGGTTTCAGAGAGCAATTCTTGATCTTATACTAGTAAAGATCCACTCATAGAAGCTAAAACAAAAATAGGACCTTTAATCCCAAGTGGACAAAAGCTGAGCACCCACAAGAACCCCAGTCATTTGTGGATCTGTAAAACCTGTGGTTTCAGGAACTGTGATGACTTCCTATTGGCTTCAAGTATAAGAGGGTCATCATTAATCCCTACAGTTCTGGAAGCCAGGAAGTAAAAGTCCAGAGATTTGAACCCAGTGCTATCATGTTCTTTTCATTGCATACTTTACTTCCTCCATAGAGAGGAAATCATCCATAAGAACACTGATAATTTTATCATCTTTAATGGATTGGAGATACGGCTTGTAAAGACTAAAAATCACAGTAAGGACATGAAAGAACCCTTGACAACTACCATGTGAACTTTTTCCTTACTGAATTTTCCAGAAATCTTTATATAGTTATAAATGTACATAAACCATAGGTACAGCAATAAAAGGAATACTCCTAGATAAAATCCATTTGTAGCCACCGTCCAAGTTAACAAATAGAGCATTATCAGCACCCCAGGAACCCTCAGGTTGTCCCTCCTTATCACAACTCTCACTTTCTCCCTTAGCAGTAACCACTATTCTAAAATTTGAGATAATTTCCTTGATTTTCATTGCAGTTTTACTATCTGTTACAAATCTCCAAACAATATAATTATTTTCCTAAACTTTTAATTTTGAAATAATTTCAAACTTATGGGATGATTGCAAAAATAATACAAAATCCATACAGAGAACTCCAACATACCCCTCCCCACTCCATTTACCCAGATCTACCAACTTTTAATGTTTTGCCACATTTGCCATATTATTCCATCTATTCATCGATCAATGCATCTGTATGTCTCTTTACTATATTTTCTAAATATTTGAGAGTAGGTTATATGCATCATGCTTCTTGAACTCTTAATAGTTCCATGTACATTTCCTAAGAACAAAGATATTTTATATAACCACCTTAAATACAGTTATCAAGTTCAAGAACTTCAACATTGATATAAACCTTGCAGTCCATATTCTAATTTTTTTCATATGTCCCCATAATGCCACTCTGGGCCTTTTCTCCCCTATTATTAGATCCAGTTCAGGATCATGTATTGCATTTAATTGTCATTTTTTAATTTAATTGTTCTTTCCTTTTTTTAAATTGTGGGAACATACACAACATAAACTTTCCTAACTTATCCACTCCAAAGCATTCCATTGAATGTTGTGCTACCCTCATCACCATCAATTACCAGAACTTTCTCATCATCCAATGTAGCTTAGTTTTACATGTTTCTGAAGTTTATATAAATCAATGATACTATATGTACTCTTTTCTGCTTTGCTTTTTTGCAGTGTTTATGAAATCCATCCATGTTGTGGTGTGCAGCTGTAGTTTATTCATTTTCATTACTTTATTTTACTCTATTTTATGAATAGATCACAATTTATCCATCCTACAGTTGATGGATATTTGGGTTGTTTCCAGTTTGGGGCTATTGCAAGCAGTACTATTCTGAATATTCTTATACATGTGTCTTGGGCACATATGCAGAAGTTTCTCTGAGAATGTACTTAGGAGAGGAATTGATGGTTAAATGGTATGCATTTTTCAACCAACTACAATTGTTGAACTTAATTTTCACAGGAGCTTTTAACCCATAAATCTCTTCTAGAAATTTAAAATCTTTTGTTCTCATCTAAGAAGGTTTGTCTTTCCAATAGAAAAATGCAAGAATGGCAGCAGAAAGGCATTATTCTAACACCTTAAAAGCACTAGGAATGTGTGATGAGTTTGTTTTAAAGAAAGGCCAAAGTGGAAAAATATTTGAGTACTTCAGCAATCAAGAGATGAAACATTTCACTGAAGATAAAGAAAGGTAACATATGTAAAATGTCTGAATGGTTTATCTTTGAAAAAATTCTTACCTGCAGGAAAGCATACAATTTGTCTTATACTATTTTTTAAAAAGTCTTTTACCTAATGGAATATTTATGAGCTATTGTAAAGCATATTGATATTTTAGCATGTTTGACACATTCAAAATATTGCACAGTGATGACATACTTTGCTTTTTAGGGCAAGATAACCTAGATTCCTGATTGAGATAAGTAACAAAAATAACAACTTGTTTTCAAAATGAAGTTTAAAGAGTCAGTCACTCAAGTTTGAAATAAGATAATTCTCAGAGGAATATTTAATTTCACAATTGCACTTTGATAAGTTTTTCTTGATAAATTGAAATTCATACACTTGAGGAAGACTGACAGTGTGATGACATACATTACAAAGGGTTTGTTTACCTTTAAAGCAAATCATTTTTCCTTTGAAAGATCGATACATTTCTTCCTCTAGCTTTAATGAAGAAAAAGTAGAGGAAAAAGAGAACGAAGAAGAAAATTATTTTGCTGATATCAACAGCCACGATTCTTGCAAGGAAAATGATGAAGCCAATGAAGAAAGTGAAGAAGAGCTATCTGCTGAATGTAACTGAATCAGCAAGGCCTCCTCCCTATGCCCTTGCTGTTTGTTGTTTGCATCATCAGGTTGTCATCATCTGTACTTGTGTGGAGTATCTTTGGAAACATCTCCACTGTGTGCAGAGCTGTTGAGCAAGTCATCTGTAGCCTGAAAAGACCAACTCCATCTAATTAGCTGTTTAGTCTGTTAGAGTAAGGCTTTGCCTGTTCAGTTTTTCTAATTGCAATATATGCCTATTTGCACCTTTAAAACCTCACTTGTATTTTTAAAAAGTGTCTGAGAATCATAGCTGTCACAAACTGATTGATTATAAAAATATACATTACTTACTTTTTTTTTGATGGAAAATGGCCTAGTATTGAGAGCAGAGAGAAGTATTGACCTATGTTTGAAAATTTTTTTATGGAAAGCGTGAATCTATAAATATTTTAAAGCTACTATTTTTCCCCAGAAATACATCTCACATAGTGAGTCCTCAAACTTGTTTTATTTGGAATTTTAAGTTTCTTAACTGGACCATTAAAAAATGTAATAAAACATATAAAAACTAGATACTTGCAAATTTATATTCATTTCTGCCCTGATAATTTACTATTAAGTTAATCATGCCATCATCACTTTTTCCTTTTATCTGTAGGTTTAGTCCAAATTTTTTTTACTAATGAAATTATTAGGAAAGTCATACTAATAGTTATTTTTAACCCTGTATATTATGGCAAATGGAAATAATTATGGTATCTGTGAATTATATAATCTTAAGTAGAGGTAAATATCAATCCTGTTTTATAGATAATGAAATTGTTCATAGTAACTTGTCCATGGCAAGTTTCCAAGATAATTTCAGATTTAGCTTTTTTAATGCTAGACCCAGTTGTGTTCAACTTTTTGCAAAAACACACTCTGTCTCTCTTTGGCAAACTAATTTTATGGATCACCCATTTTTCCTCCTTAAGCAATTTTTTGTTTTTAAAATTCAAACCAATCATAAAAATGTGATATGTAAGACATTTTTTTTTCTAAAAACAATCGGTATCCTTTAAAGAGGATGAGCCAATAAAAGTATAATATTAGTAGTATTTCCCAGCTGACAAACTAAGAAGGGAATAAATAGATAAATAATAGGGGGGATAAGGGATAAAAAAATATTAGGTAAATTGAAATATTAGTGGTCAATGAGAGGGAGGGGTAGGGGATGTATGAGTTTTTTCTTTTTTCTTTTTATTTCGTTTTCTGGAGTGATGCAAATCTTCTAAAAAGGAACATGGTGAGGAATACACAATTATGTGATGATATTGTTAGTCATTGATCATAAACTGTGGAAGGACTATATGTGTGTGAAGATTTCTCAAAAATATTTTTTTACAAAAGGATTTTTCTCAACTGGAGGCAAATGTTTACTTGTAATTCCTTTCTTACAGTTTGTGTTAAACTGCTCACCATTGTCATTAGATTGTAAACTCCTTAAGGGTTGGCAGTTTTAAAATTCGTCTTTGTTTTCCCTTAATATATAGCACAGGATTGTGCATATGGTAGATACTTAATAAAGGTTGAATGAGTGCTTGGATAAATATGGTTTTGATTATACTTACAGTTACTTTAGTGAGTACACAGGGTCAAAAAACATTTCCCTTCCAGCTTACTGAGAGCCTGATGTTTTTGCTTTATGTTAGAACAAAAGTATGTGAAACATAGTCCACAAATTGTAATGTTTACAATGTGACTTGCTTCCAAGGATTCACTTGACACTGTCCCTTAGCAATCTTATGGGGGAGAATATGGGCCTGGAGCATAAAAGACTGGGCTTCAGGACTGTCTTCAGTTTCTATATCTTTAAAAATGGAGATAGTACTTATCTTGGGTGGCTGTAGGAAGGATGGATGAGATAATGTATGGAAAAGCTCTTTGTAAAGAGCTTTTTTATTTTTTATTCAAATAATGGTAGTAGAGGATAATATTCCTGCAGAAACTTTTCATTTTAAGTCAACATACTTTTTATTTAAGTGAGATACACAAGTGATTTCAACATACATAATTTTTGAACCACTATGAAGACAACAGAACCGATCTTAAAAAAAGACAGGCATTTTAAAGTCATTCTACTCATCCATTATATTTTTTAGAAAGCTATCAAATTAATAGCTGAGATTAATCATAGAATTACACATTGATGGTCAAAAATTAGTTAGAAAGTTTAAATCAAATGTTTTTCAGCAGGCAGTTAGCTTTGAAAATTTTGTACTTTTGTATTGTATGAATTTATTCCACAATTATTCTTTTTTACTTATGGGGTGCTCCATTATATATGATAAACTTAACATCCTTCAATTTTAAAAAATATTACTGGATTATCTGTTAACTTAATACGTACATATTTCTTGAGAAGAAATGGTCTGCATATTGGGGGATTTAAGTGATATATACATACACATGGGTATATGTATATATTATAGATATGATGGAAAATTTTAGACACTATTCTTTCACTCCATTTATGAAGTCTACACAGTAAAATAAGCATGTCTTTAAATACATCAGGCATTTTTTTCTCATGGATAGCTCTTCTCAAATTAATTCTAATAGTTTGAGAATAGCAAAGGTCTCAACATTTGGACCTAGGCAAAAAAATCACTAACCTTATAAAAATTATCTTACTTCCTGGAGCCTGCTTAAAAAAAAGTATACCCTTCTCAACCACCATCCTATCCCTGTGTGTGTATGTGTGAGTTTATTGGTTGCTTTAGAAAGAACAATCAAGTACTTAAAGGATTTTTTGTCAATATATTGTATTCTAACTAAAGTGATTACCCTGTCCTAAATGTTCTAGGCATTCTCATTTCTTGTAGCTTATAAGTTGTCCTAACATGGCCTGTGGTTGGCTAACTTATCTGTATCATCCTTGATTAATTTCTGTTAACTTTTTAAAATTGTGAAATATATACACAAAAAAGCCATAAATTTCCAAGTACACTTTAACAAGTAGTTATGGAACAGATTTTAAAGTTTGGCATGGGTTACAGTTCCATGATTTTTCATTTTTTCTTCTAGCTGCTCCAAGACACTTATTTTCTTATTTTTAAAAGAAATAGCAATATAATGATTCTGCAGACATACTCATTTGTTATATCCCATCTTCTCTATTATACTCCTCCTCCTCTCTCTTTTTTCTTTGTGAAAAATAACATATATACAAAAAAGTGATAAATTTCAAGCACAACACAACAATTCTTGTAGAACAGATTTCAGTGTTTGGTATAGGTTACAATTCCACAATTTTAGGTTTTTATTTCTAGCTGCCCTGAGGAACTGAAGACTAAAAGAAATATCAATATAATGATTCAAGCACTCACACTCATTTGTTAAACCTACCTTCTCTGTATAACTCCACCATCAGCTTTGATCTTTCTTCCACTCTGTAGGGGTATTTGGGCTATGCCCATTCTAACTTTTTCATGTTGGAAAGAGCTGTCGATAATATGGGATAGGGGAATGGAACTAGTTGATGTTCTGGAAAGGCTGGCCTCCCTTCATTTCAGGATTTTTCTGGTCTAGGGACCCATCTGGAGGTTGTAGGTTTCTGGAAAGTTACCCTGGTGCATGGAAACTTTGTAGACTCTTACATAGAATTTTATATAAGGTGTTCTTTAAGATTGTCAGGAAGGGTTTTTGGTTAGGGTTTGGCAAGTTATGATAGGTAGCAATGTCTAACTGAAGCATGCATAAGAGTGAACTGCGAAATAGCCTCTCGACTCTACTTGAACTCTCTCAGCCACTGATACCTTACTTGTTATGCTTCTTTACCCCATTTTGGTCAGGATGCATTATTGATCCCCCAGTGCCAGGGTTTCATTGAATAACTTTTATAGCAGATTTTTTTTTCTTTTTCTATAGAGGAGAAAAACAAATCAATGTCACTGGATAGTTGTGAAATTCCACTAGGAAAAAAATCCCAATATTCAGAATCTGTTAAATAACTAATACAGTCTGAATCAATTAAAAATAAAACCATGGTTTATAAGATTTCCTAGCTATAAAAGCAGATATGCTAATATTTACAATGTCTATTTACTCCAGTTAATTTTCCCTTTTTATAATAACTAAGACTTGTGGTGTTTGGCAAATTCTAAATCTTTATAGAAGGAGATACAAACTGAGAAGAAGAAAAAAAAGCTGGTATATGACAGTCAAAAGTCAAAGAGTAGAGTTCCAAGAAGATGGCGGAATAGGGTAGATCAAATTCACTCCTGCTTCAAGGAACAGCTAGAGAAGTGACGGGAAGGCAACTGGAACAGTGATTCCAGGGTGTACGTGACCTGGGAGGGTCTTCTACACCACATAGGGAGGCCCTTGTTGCAAAAGCTGAAGAATTGAGATGCAGAAAACCGGTGACTATCCAGCTGGTGCAAAGAGCCTAACATACCCCTTTCGAAACAGAAACGTGGAGCCCTCAGGAACGCACAGAGAGATGGGGACAAGGAGGTAAGCCAAGCTGCATTCCTTGAACTTGCTACCTTCATGTGTGCCGCCCCCTCCCCGTGACTCCTCCCACACCCCATGCACCTGAACTCCATTCAAAGTGTATTTAATGATGATATCTCTTGAATTAGGAATTGTGTTCTGCTACATTTAATTAAGAAACATAAATAACTGAGGTTTAAACAAGATTATATAGTCTGTAGGTTGGCAATTGCTTGTTTTGATTCTGTGACTAAAAAGTGTGAGGGATGAGATTTCTCAGGTTTTCCTTGGCCTTTTCCTCATGATTACAAGCTATATCACATTCAAGATCCAGGAAGGAAGAAGGAGGAAAGGAGCAAACATAAAGACAAAGCAGCCAAACCTGCCAGTTTTTTCCCTTTTAAAACCCTGTCTTGAAAATCCCACATCTCTGGCCAGGAGAGTCTGGCCAGGAAGGTGGGCATTTTGCCAATTCCAGCAAAAATAGGGAGCTATTATTAAGGAAGAAAGGGAAAATAGATACGGGTAAAGAAAATTGGTAGCCTTGAATGTAATTTTATTGGAAAAAGTACTACTTTATTTCAAGATCATGTTTGCAACATAATGGTTATTTTCTAGTTATAAGAACAACAAAGAAATACTTTTATAAAATGGTCCTACTGCTGCTTTCAGTCCCCAGTGGACCGACTCCAAGAAAAATTAAAGAAAAACATGTTTAAGTAGCTGCAAGGGATGGTTTGAATTTCTCTATGCTATTATTATAGTGAGTCAAAGTTTTCCTTCCTTTGGGGTAAAGCTTATAATGGCAAAATAAAAGAATTTCAAGTGTTATATATTGAAAATTTTAGTGAGAGGGTCTTAGAGAACTTTTATCTCTTAAAGGACAATTTTCATGGCCTATATATAATCAAGTTGTTTTGAGGAAAAAAATCATCATCCATACATTCGAGGGCGAATCACCTTTGCGACTACTTTAATATCCAAGAGGTGCAATGGAAGAAGAATTGGCTTTGAAATCAGACACACTTGGACTTGAAATATGGGTTACTTTATAGGCCTCTGAAGTGATGTCCCTGCTTTTGCCCTTGTCACTTATTATCCATTCTCACCAACAGCAGAAAGATCATAATGTTGTCAGATATATCACTTTATTCAAGAATTCCTAGAGGCTCTTCATCTCATTTAGAGAAGAAGCCCAAGTCCTACTATGGCCTCCAAGACCCCTCCTTCTCTGTCTCCCTCCAGCCTTTGTCTCTCTCCGGCCTCTGTCTCTTTCCAAGCTCATCTCCTGTGTCATTTCCTCTTCCTCAGTCTGTTCCAACAACCCTGGCCTCTTTGCTGTTCCTTAAACATTCCAGTCAGGCAGACTGCTACTCAGAGCTCTGCACTGGCTCTTCTCTGCCTGGCAAATTTTGCCCTCTGATATCCACTGGGCCCACCCCTCACCCTTCAGGTCTTTGTTTAAATGTCACCCTCTCTAATCAACTCATTTATACTTGTGACATGAGCTCCCACCTACAAACTACCTGTTCTAGTTTGCTGGCTGCCAGAATGTGATATACCAGAAACAGAACCGCTTTTAAAAGGGGGAATTTATTAAGTTGCAAGTTTGCAGTTGTAAGGCTGTGAAAATATCTCACATAAAGCATGTCTTTAAAAATGTCCAGATTAAGGCACCAACAATAGGTTACCTTCACTCAAGAAAGGCCAATGAAGTTCAGGGTTTCTCTCAACTGGTAAAGCACATGGCGAACATGTCGACGTGCGCTAGCTTTCTCTCCAGGCTTCGTGCTTCATGAAGTTCCCCTAGGGGCGTTTTCTCTCTTCATCTCCAAAGGTCTCTGACCGTGTGGGCTCTCATGGTTCTTGTGACTCTTGTGGCTTTCTTGGGGCTTTTTTCAAAATATTACTCCATTAAACTAATCAAGACCCACCTGGAAGGGGTGGAGTCACATCTTCCTCTAATCAAAGGTTAATATTCACAACTGGGTGAATCACATCTCTGTGGAGATAATCTAATCAAGTTAACAACGTACAGTGTTAATAGGGATTAAAAGAAATGGCTGCCTCCACAAGATGGATCAGGATTAAAACATTGCTTTTCCAGGGCACACAATCCTTTCAAATTAGCACACTACCTTTACTGCTCTTTTTCTATAAGATTTGCATTTATCACCATCTTTTTATCTTATTTGACCTCTTTTAAGGTGCAGGATGGGACTAAAACCTTTACTTACAGTCCAATATTTTTCAATTAAACTATTTCTGTAAATAATATTGTAAAAAAATCAAACAGCTCAAAAGTACGTAGGGAAATGAAGTCTTGAGAGTATTCCGAAAAGGTGATAGCAATAGCAGTCCAGTGTTTGAATCTTTCAGAAATCTGTCCACCCACCCCACAAAAAGACGAGTGGCAAAACCAAAAACGCTTGGATAATTTGTACAATAAAATTAAGTGGTGAGACTTCTGATAGACCAAGATAGCAGAATAAGATGTTCCAGGATGTTTTCTACCATAGAATCTTTGAACAACTACCAAAAACTCAGCACTATCTTCCTGAAAACTCTAGAAAACAAATAAAGGGTTGCAGTAACTAGGCAAGTGCCAAGTCAAGAAGGAGCAGCCTGAAAAAAATGATAGGTGAAGCTCATGGTGCTCTTGTAAGAACATACACACACTCTTCTCAGGGCATTGTGGAGCCAGAATGTGCTCCCACTGTGGGTTGATGACCATGTTCCAGAGGAAGCAGCAAAAGTCCTATGCGCATGTTGTGTTGCCTGTATGTCAGTGTCAGTCTATCTAGTGGAAGTGAGAAAAACTGAGCCAGGAAACTTGTCTCAGGCTTTCCCTCCCAGAATTTGTCCTAAAGACAGAGAAGCAGTTTGCTGACAACTAAAGCAAAGTAAGAAACAATTAAGTAAAAATAGTCTGGGGCAAAGGGCCACCTGCTTTAGGCCATAACATAGGGCACCCAGGACCAGGTTGAAAGTCTATTTCTAAGGGTGAAGACAGGCATTCAAAATCCTATAAATGAGGGAGTTCCTAAGGCCATGAGCCAGCACAAGCCAAGGAAAAGAAGAAGGATACACAAAAGAGGATCCTGCATATCACATTCACCTTCAGTTGATCTTAATAGGAGGGTTAAACTCTGAGGAAAACCACTGGCCAAGCAGATTCAATTTGCAAAGACTGAAAATTGCTTTTTCTTTAGGTTTATTTTTGTTAGCACTCAAAGAAATCTGCCACCTCATTACAAATTTAAGGAATAGAAAGCTAGGGACTAAATCCCAGAGTTAAGATTAAATGCTAATTTCTCATCAAAAACCATGGAGACAAGAAGGCCGTGGGATGAAATATTTAAAATGCTGAAAGAGAACAATTGCTAAGCAAGAGTTTTATATCTGGCAAGATTTTCCTTCAAAAATGAGGAAGAGATCAAGACATTCCCAGATAAACAAAAGCTGAGGGCATTCATCACAACTAGATCTGCCCTACAAGCTGGCTAAAGGGAGTTCTTTAGACTGAAACGAAAGGATACTAGACAGTGAATCAAAGTGACATAAAGAAATAATGTTCTCCAGTAAAGGTAACCATATGTTAATTATAAATGGCAGTACAATTATATTTTTTGGTAATATAAGTCCACTTCTTATAAGTGCTAAAATGCAAAAGCATAAAAAATGATGATAAATCTATGATTTGGGACACAATATATAAAGATATAATTTGTAATAAGTAGAAAAATAAGGTAGGCGGATGAGTGTTCAGGAACAGTGTATGAGTATGCTATTGAAGTTAAGTGGTATTGACTCAAATGTGATTGCTATAGATTTAGGATGTTAAATTTTAGCCCCATGGTAACCACAAACACGTACACACAAAAAACATATGAAAAGTATATTTAGAAAGAAATGAGATGGGACTTTGGATGGACTGTATGTGTGTGAATATATCTCAATGAAAATATTTTAAAAAAAGAAAAGAGAATCAAAATGATTCTTAAAAAAATCAAATAATTATGAAAGTAGGCATTAGTGGAAGAATTAAGGAACAGAAATGTTATATGACTCACAAAGACCAAAGAGCAAAATGACAGAAGAAAGTCCTGCATTATCAGTAGTTATTTTAAATGTAAATAGGTTATACTTTCCAGTCAAAAGGAAGATTTTGGCTGAATGAATAAAAATTCATGACTGAACTTTAGATACAAGTTGGTTGAAAGTGAAAAGATAGAAAACAATGTACTATGCAAATCATAACCAAAAGAGAGCTGGAGTTGCTGTACTAGTATCAGATACAATAGATTTCAAGTCAAAAATTGAAATAAGGGACAAAGAAGGTCACCATATATTGAAAAAGAGGTCAATTCAACAGGAAGGCATAAAAGTATAAATTCATATATGCAGATAATGACAGAGATCCAAAATATGTGAAGGAAATATTGACAGATTTGAAGGGTGAAATAGATTGTTCTACATTAATAGTAGGAGGCTTCAATACACCATTTACAATAAAGGATAGAACATCTAGGCAGATGTTAAGTAAGGATATAGAAGACTCGAACAGTACTCTAAACCAACTAGACCAAATAGACATATATAGAAGACTGCATCCAACAACAACAATACTAGAATGATCTAGTCCATATGGATCATTTTCCAGGCTAGTTCATAAGCTAGGCCACAAAACAAGTCTCAATAAACTAAAAAATACTGAAATCCTAAAATGTATCTTCTCCAACCACTATGGAATGAAACTACAAATCAATACCAGAGGGAAAAATGGAAAATTTACAAATATGTGGAAATTTCTTAAAGTATTCTTAAACAACTGTGCTGGTTTTGGAGCTGTCGTGTACACAAAAAAGGCATGCTCTTTTAGTCCATTCTTGTGGGTGCAGACCTACTGTGGGTGGGACATTTGGGTTAGGTTGTTTCGCTTGAAATGGGACATGAATTTTCTGGGACCTCAATTTCTGGTTTCTTTTTACTCAAGAGTTCAGTTTTCAGCTTATCTATTTCCTGTCGCATTTCACTATAAGCTGCAAGGAGAAACCAAGCTGCACTTTCCACATTTAATTTGGAGATCTCTTCTGCTAAATATCCAAGTTCATGGCTTTTAAAACCTGCCTTCCAGTCAAAGTCACTAGTCAACTCTGCGAGATTATCTGCCATTTTAAAACAAGGGTTACCTTGCTTCCAGTCTGCAATAGCACATACCTCATTTCTGTCTACAGCTTCATCATGGGTAGCTTTAGAGTCCACATTTCTACCAACAGTCTCTCTAAAGCATTCTAGACCTTCTCTATCAAGCTCCTCAAACCTCTTCCAAAATCTTCCCCTTATCTATTTAAAAAGCTGATCCAACATGTTTGGCATTTGCAAGCCACAGAAGCAGTACCCACTCCTGGTACCAAAACCTGTTCTAGTTCACTAGCTGCCAGAATGCAATATACTAGAAAGAGAATGGCTTCTAAAAAGGGGAATTTAATCAGATGGTAGTTTACAGTTCCAAGGCTGAGAAAATATCCCAATTAAAACAAGTCTATAGAAATGTCCAATCTAAGGCATCCAGGGAAAGATATCTTGGTTCAAGAAGGCTGATGAAGTTCAGGGTTTCTCTCTCAATGGTAAACAGTAAGAGTTTCTCTCTCATCTGGAAGGGCACATGGTGAACACAGGATCATCTGGTAGCTTCTTCTCCTGGCTTCCTGTTTCATGAAGCTCCCTGGGAGGTATTTTCCTTCTTTAGCTCCAAAGGTCGCTTGCTGGTGGACTCTGCTTCTCATGGCTATGTCATTCTGCTCTGCTCTCTGAATCTCATTCATTCTCCAAAATGTTTCCTTTTTTATAGGACTCCAGAAACTTATTAAGATCCACCCAAATGGGTGGAGACATGTCATCATCTAATCCAGTAAACAACCACTCTTGATTAAATCACATCTCCAGGGAGATGATCTGATTACAGTTTCAAACATATGGTATTGAATAGGGATTATTCTGCTTTTATGAAATGGGATTTTGATTAAAACATGGCTTTTCTAAGTCCATACACCCTTTCAAGCCAGCACAGCAGGCAATATCCCATTTCTATTTTTTAGTTCTGCCTTTCTCCTTCCTCCCAAGGTGTTGATCTCACACTAACTGAACAAGCTGAACTATCTCAGAAGGACCCCCTTGGACCTACCATCAATTTTGGAGCCACTAGGAAAATCAGATTTTTAAGAAAAGGGGAATGGGAGAAGTGTTCAAAAGCAGCAAAGATATGGGAAGAGAAGCATGTATTATTCATTAAATAAGAATCTCTATTTTGCTTGTATAAATGTAATTTTTAAAGTATTTCACTTTTTATCATTGGTGTCTCACATCTACCCTGTGAGGCAGATAGAGTATCCTTCCCATTTTGCAGTGGAGAAAATAAAATAACTCAAGCAATATTGTATTCCCTTTATGATGAAGAAGTAAACCTGGGGAGGGTGCTACTATGACACTGTATGAATATCCTGTTCCCCTTTTCACCCCATAGTTTTAGCATCCCTTGATGTCTTTGCCTGAATGAGTTATTATACTGGAGGCTGCAAATTTTCTAATTCTATTATCCCTTCTATATTTATAAGTTGATAGTCTCTGTAAACAAGAGCTTCCCTCTCTCCTTTACTTTAAGTGTCTACTATGACTCATGACTTCTTTTATTCAGTGTTTTATAGCCTATTGCCATCATTAAATTTTTAAAAATATATTCACAATAAGGAGGCTTATAGTAGGAGCCCACGTAAGCTGATCCATGTGTTTACTGATGTCTTCCCATCAATCTTTGGGCAGTTTCTTACTTTCTGGCACAATAAGAAGTTGTTCAAGACTCATCTTATACTTTCTCTATCCCAGCTCTAGAGTCAGCTAGTTCTCTGGGGAGCCCTTATAACTTTTAATAGAGACCAGTGTTCAGAAACTTGGATCTGGATGTTAGGTGTGCTCACTGCCACTGGGTGTCATTGCTTTTAGGGCTTCTCTCAGAGGATATTCGGAACCAGCAGAACTGGACAGAACTGGGAAATAAATATATTTTAAAATTGAGTTATACTGATAGCACAAATTCAAATCCAGCACTACAGGATGCTTCTTCACCTTTCCCCATTGCATATTTATCTCTTTTTTACTCACAGAGAGAAACCCAGCTCCCCATAACGTCAATATATTTACTCATATTTACCTACAGGACATGCAAAATAATTTCAGAATTACTACACAATACAATTAAGAACAAACAATAAATAAAATGAAAGGAGTAAAGTTCAGGTAAAGCATAGTTTCTTTGATCCCTAGAACAGAACCTACTAATGATGATTTCTTTTTTCTGTGTGGTTATGTGGCTAACACTTAGATTAGGAAAATTTGGTTTTTGTCTGTATTCAATTTTATGATTATCCTATCCTCTTCCTTTTTGATATAATTTTATATTTTAAATATATAAATATACATGATTCAAAAGTAAAAAACCATGTTAAGAGCTTACTCAGAGGAGTCTCTCTTCCATCCCTGATCCTTCTACCCCAATCCTTTCTACCTGCATGATCAACCATTTTCATTAATTTTTTATCATTCCAGTCTTTCTTTTTTCAAAATAAACAAATATGTATTCATATTTCCCCTAGCTTCTTACAGAAAAGATAGCCCACTACCTATATTCTTTTCATCTTCCTCTTTCCACTTAATTTGGAAATATCCTGGAGAAAAGCCTTATCATTTCATACAGTGCCTCCTCATTCTTTTCTTTATAGCTGCACAGGACTCTGTGTAGCTACTTTATAGTTTAATAAACCAGCATTTAGATGATTTCCTAAATTTGGAGATCAGAAATTATGCTATGATGATAACTTTATACATATGTTATTTTGTGTCTGTGAAGGTATATCTTTAGTATAAATTCCTAGAAGTGAAATCTCTGGGTGGAAGGGTAAAGTAAGTTTTACTGGACACTGCCAAATTCCCCTCCATAGAGGTTGTAACACTTTAAGAATTGCCAATTTCGGTTCCTCAAAAAGCTGAATATAGAATTGCCATATGACCTGGTAATACCATTGTTAGGTATCTACTCAAAGGACAAAAGAGCAAGGACACAAAAGGACATTGCACACCAATGTTTATAGCAACATTGTTTACAATTACCAAGAGATGGAAAGCCAAAATGTCCATCAACAGACAGGTGGCAAAACAAACTGTGGCATATAAATACAATGGAATATTATGCAGCTGTAAGACAGAATAAAGTTATGAATATGTAACAACATGGATGGACCTTAAGGACATTATGCTGAGTGAGATTTGCCAAAAACAAAAGGACAAATACTGTATGGTCTCACTGATATGAACTGACATTAGTGAATAAACTTGGACTATTTCATTGGTAACAGAGACCATCAGGAGATAGAAATAGAGTAAGATATTGGGTAATTGGAGCTGAAGGGATACAGATTGTGCCACAGGACTGAATATAAAAACTCAGAAACGGACAGCACAATACTACCTAACTGTTATACAGTTATGTTAAAACACTGAATGTGAGAATGATAGAGGGAGGAGGGCTGAGGGCATATATGAAATCAGAAAGAAAGATAGATGATAAAGATTGAGATGGTATAATCTAGGAATGCCTACAGTGTATAATGATAGTGACTAAATGTACAAATTTTAAAAATGTTTTTGCATGAGGAAGAACAAAGAAATGTCATTACTGCAGGGTGCTGAAAATAGATGGTAATTAATATGGTAAAATTTCAACTTATGTGTGAAATTAAAGCAAAAAATGCTTATTTGGTACAAAATTTATATTTATATTTTTATTAATTAACGGAAAAAAAAAGAAATTAACCCAACATTTAGAAATCGTACCATTTTACATATGCAATCAGTAATTCTTAACATCATCACATAGATGCATGATCATCGTTTCTTAGTACATTTGCATCGGTTTAGAAGAACTAGCAACACAACATAAAAAGATATAGAATGGACTTCCTGGAAGATGGCGGCTTAGTAAGACGCGCGGATCTTAGTTTCTTCTCCAGGACACCTACTAGGGGAGTAGCAATGATACAGAAAGCGCCCAAAGCCACAACAGAGATAAAAAAGACAGCGTACCCCATCCTGGAACGGCTGGCTGGCTGAGAGAAGCAGCTCGGGTGAGATCGCCAAGGCGCGCGGGCCTTACCGGGCGGGGTGGCAAGCGGCCGGAGTTACTCCCTTCCCCCTTCCCGGGCCGGCTGGGAGAATTGGAGAGGCGGTCCCCTGAAACAAAGACGGCTGGCGCCCACACCACGCGCAGCCCCCAGACCAACTGAGAGAATTGGATCGGAAACCCCCAGGCCGCGGAGAACGGTGACGGGTGGGGGAGGCCCCTTCCAAACCCGTGACTCCCGGGGAACGTGCACTCTCTCGGGCGGGCCGCTGCCGCTGGCGCCCTCCCGCCACGCTTGTTGCCCAGGGCCGACTAGGAAATTCGGACGGGCTCTTTCCCTGGCTGCGGCGACCAGCAACCCTCCCTGCGTTCGGACCCCGGGCCGGCTCAAGCCGTTTCGGCTAGCGAACCCCCAGGACGGCGAGAGTTTTCCAAAGTTTAAGGTCCCACAGCACCTTTTACTGGTGGGACCCGCAGACAAACGTGTGCCACGAGCGCCACCTACTGGGCAGGATAAGAAAAACAGAACCCAGAGATTTCACAGAAAAATATTACAACCTTGCTGGGTCCAACACCAAGAGAAATCTGAATAAATGCCCAGACGCCAGCAGCAGAAGATAACTGTCCACGCTCAAAAGATTGAGAATATGGCTCAGTCAAAGGAACAAACCAATAGCTCAAATGAGACACAAGAGCTGAGACAACTAATGCTGAATATACGAACAGAAATGGAAAACCTCTTCAAAAATGAAATTGATAAATTGAGGGAGGACATGAAGAGGACATGGGCTGAACATAAAGAAGAAATAGAAAAACTGAAAAAACAAATCGCAGAACTTATGGAAGTGAAGGATAAAGTAGCAAACATAGAAAAAATAATGGATAGCTACAATGATAGATTTAAAGAGACAGAAGATAGAATTAGTGATTTGGAGGATGGAACATTTGAATTCCAAAAAGAAACAGAAACTATAGGGAAAAGAATGGAAAAATTTGAACAGGGTATCAGGGAACTCAAGGACAATATGAACCGCACAAATATACATGTTGTGGGTGTCCCAGAAGGAGAAGAGAAGGGAAAAGGAGGAGAAAAACTAATGGAAGAAATTATCACTGAAAATTTCCCAACTCTTATGAAAGACCTAAAATTACAGATCCAAGAAGTGCAGCGCACCCCAAAGAGATTAGACCCAAATAGGCGTTCTCCAAGACACTTACTAGTTAGAATGTCAGAGGTCAAAGAGAAAGAGAAGATCTTGAAAGCAGCAAGAGAAAAACAATCCATTACATACAAGGGAAACCCAATAAGATTTTGTGTAGATTTCTCAGCAGAAACCATGGAAGCTAGAAGACAGTGGGATGATATATTTAAAATACTAAAAGAGAAAAACTGCCAACCAAGACTCCTATATCCAGCAAAATTATCCTTCAAAAATGAGGGAGAAATTAAAACATTCTCAGACAAAAAGTCACTGAAAGAATTTGTGACCAAGAGACCAGCTCTGCAAGAAATACTAAAGGGAGCACTAGAGTCAGATACAAAAAGACAGAAGAGAGAGATATGGAAGAGTGTAGAAAGAAGGAAAATCAGATATGATATATATAATACAAAAGGCAAAATGTTAGAGGAAAATATTATCCAAACAGTAATAACACTAAATGTCAATGGACTGAATTCCCCAATCAAAAGACATAGATTGGCAGAATGGATTAAAAAACAGGATCCTTCTATATGCTGTCTACAGGAAACACATCTTAGACCCAAAGATAAACATAGGTTGAAAGTGAAAGGTTGGGAAAAGATATTTCATGCAAATAACAACCAGAAAAGAGCAGGAGTGGCTATACTAATATCCAACAAATTAGACTTCAAATGTAAAACAGTTAAAAGAGACAAAGAAGGACACTATATACTAATAAAAGGAACAATTAAACAAGAAGACAAACAATCATAAATATTTACGCACCGAATCAGAATGCCCCAAAATACGTGAGGAATATACTGCAAACATTGAAAAGGGAAATAGACTCATATACCATAATAGTTGGAGACTTCAACTCACCACTCTCATCAAGGGACAGAACATCTAGACAGAGGATCAACAAAGAAATAGAGAATCTGAATATTACTATAAATGAACTAGACTTAATAGACATTTATAGGACATTACATCCCACAACAGCAGGATACACCTTTTTCTCAAGTGCTCATGGATCATTCTCAAAGATAGACCATATGCTGGGTCACAAAGCAAGTCTTAACAAATTTAAAAAGATTGAAATCTTACACAACACTTTCTCGGACCATAAAGGAATGAGGTTGGAAATCAATAATAGGCAGAGTGCCAGAAAATTCACAAATACGTGGAGGCTCAACAACACACTCCTAAACAACGACTGGGTCAAAGAAGAAATTGCAAGGGAAATTAGCAAATACCTCGAGGCGAATGAAAATGAAAACACAACATATCAAAACTTATGGGACGCAGCAAAGGCAGTGCTAAGAGGGAAATTTATTGCTCTAAATGCCTATATCAGAAAAGAAGAAAAGGCAAAAACTCAGGAATTAACTATCCATTTGGAAGAACTGGAGAAAGAACAGCAAGCTAACCCCAAAGCAAGCAAAAGGAAAGAAATAACAAAGATTAGAGCACAAATAAATGAAATTGAAAACATGAAAACAATAGAGAAAATCAATAAGGCCAGAAGTTGGTTCTATGAGAAAATCAATAAGATTGATGGGCCCTTAGCAAGATTGACAAAAAGAAGAAGAGAGAGGATGCAAATAAATAAGATCAGAAATGGAAGAGGAGACATAACTACTGACCTCACAGAAATAAAGGAGGTAATAACAGGATACTATGAACAACTTTACGCTAATAAATACAACAATTTAGATGAAATGGACGGGTTCCTGGAAAGACATGAACAACCAACTTTGACTCAAGAAGACATAGATGACCTCAACAAACCAATGACAAGTAAAGAAATTGAATCAGTCATTCAAAAGCTTCCTAAAAAGAAAAGTCCAGGACCAGATGGCTTCACATGTGAATTCTACCAAACGTTCCAGAAAGAATTAGTACCAATTCTCTTCAAACTCTTCAAAAAAATCGAAGTGGAGGGAAAACTACCTAATTCATTCTATGAAGCCAACATCACCCTCATACCAAAACCAGGCAAAGATATTACAAAAAAAGAAAACTACAGACCAATCTCTCTAATGAATACAGATGCAAAAATCCTCAATAAAATTCTAGCAAATCGTATCCAACAGCACATTAAAAGAATTATACATCATGACCAAGTAGGATTCATCCCAGGTATGCAAGGATGGTTCAACATAAGAAAATCAATTAATGTAATACACCATATCAACAAATCAAAGCAGAAAAATCACATGATCATCTCAATTGATGCAGAGAAGGCATTCGACAAGATTCAACATCCTTTCCTGTTGAAAACACTTCAAAAGATAGGAATACAAGGGAACTTCCTTAAAATGGTAGAGGGAATATATGAAAAACCCACAGCTAATATCATCCTCAATGGGGAAAAATTGAAAACTTTCCCCCTAAGATCAGGAACAAGACAAGGATGTCCACTATTACCACTATTATTCAACATTGTGTTGGAGGTTCTAGCCAGAGCAATTAGACAAGAAAAAGAAATACAAGGCATCAAAATTGGAAAGGAAGAAGTAAAACTATCACTGTTTGCAGACGATATGATACTATACGTCGAAAACCCGGAAAAATCCACAACAAAACTACTAGAGCTAATAAATGAGTACAGCAAAGTAGCAGGTTACAAGATCAACATTCAAAAATCTGTAGCATTTCTATACACTAGTAATGAACAAGCTGAGGGGGAAATCAAGAAACGAATCCCATTTACAATTGCAACTAAAAGAATAAAATACCTAGGAATAAATTTAACTAAAGAGACAAAAAACCTATATAAAGAAAACTACAAAAAACTGCTAAAAGAAATCACAGAAGACCTAAATAGATGGAAGGGCATACCGTGTTCATGGATTGGAAGACTAAATATAGTTAAGATGTCAATCCTACCTAAATTGATTTACAGATTCAATGCAATACCAATCAAAATCCCAACAACTTATTTTTCAGAAATAGAAAAACCAATAAGCAAATTTATCTGGAAGGGCAGGGTGCCCCGAATTGCTAAAAACATCTTGAGGAAAAAAGACGAAGCTGGAGGTCTCGCGCTGCCTGACTTTAAGGCATATTATGAAGCCACAGTGGTCAAAACAGCATGGTATTGGCATAAAGATAGATATATCGACCAATGGAATCGAATAGAGTGCTCAGATATAGACCCTCTCATCTATGGACATTTGATCTTTGATAAGGCAGTCAAGCCAACTCACCTGGGACAGAGCAGTCTCTTCAATAAATGGTGCCTAGAGAACTGGATATCCATATGCAAAAGAATGAAAGAAGACCCATCTCTCACACCCTATACAAAAGTTAACTCAAAATGGATCAAAGATCTAAACATTAGGTCTAAGACCATAAAACAGTTAGAGGAAAATGTTGGGAGATATCTTAGGGATCTTACAACTGGAGGTGGTTTTATGGACCTTAAACCTAAAGCAAGAGCACTGAAGAAGGAAATAAATAAATGGGAACTCCTCAAAATTAAACACTTTTGTGCATCAAAGAACTTCATCAAGAAAGTAGAAAGACAGCCTTCACAATGGGAGACAATATTTGGAAATGATATATCAGATAAAGGTCTAGTATCCAGAATTTATAAAGAGATTGTTCATCTCAACAACAAAAAGACAGCCAACCCAATTACAAAATGGGAAAAAGACTTGAACAGACACCTCTCAGAAGAGGAAATACGGATGGCCAAGAGGCACATGAAGAGATGCTCAATGTCCCTGGCCATTAGAGAAATGCACATCAAAACCACAATGAGATATCATCTCACACCCACCAGAATGGCCATTATCAACAAAACAGAAAATGACAAGTGCTGGAGAGGATGCGGAGAAAGAGGCACACTTATCCACTGTTGGTGGGAATGTCAAAGGGTGCAACCACTGTGGAAGGCAGTTTGGCGGTTCCTCAAAAAGCTGAATATAGAACTGCCATACGACCCAGCAATACCATTGCTAGGTATCTACTCAAAGGACTTAAGAGCAAAGACACAAACGAACATTTGCACACCAATGTTTATAGCAGCATTATTTACAATTGCAAAGAGATGGAAACAGCCAAAATCTCCATCAACAGAAGAGTGGCTAAACAAACTGTGGTATATACATACGATGGAATATTATGCAGCTTTAAGACAAGATAAACTTATGAACCATGTAATAACATGGATGGACCTAGAGAATATTATGCTGAGTGAATCCAGCCAAAAACTAAAGGACAAATACTGTATGGTCCCACTGATGTGAACGGACATTCGAGAATAAACTTGAAATATGTCATTGGTAACAGAGTTCAGCAGGAGTTAGAAACAGGGTAAGACAATGGGTAATTGAAGCTGAAGGGATACAGACTGTGCAACAGGACTAGATACAAAAACTCAAAAATGGACAGCACAATAATACCTAATTGTAAAGTAATCATGTTAAAACACTGAATGAAGCTACATCTGAGCTATAGGTTTTTGTTTTGTTTTGTGTTGTTTTGTTTTGATTTTACTATTATTACTTTTATTTTTTTCTCTATATTAACATTCTATATCTTTTTCGGTTATGTTGCTAGTTCTTCTAAACCAATGCAAATGTACTAAGAAATGATGATCATGCATCTATGTGATGATGCAGCTTCATCACATATTCCAAGTTTATTCTTGAATGCCAGTTCACATCAGTGGGACCATACAGTGTTTGTCCTTTAGTTTTTGGCTAGACTCACTCAGCATAATGTTCTCTAGGTCCATCCATGTTACTACATGTTTCATAAGTTTATCCTGTCTTAAAGCTGCATAATATTCCATCGTATGTATATACCACAGTTTGTTTAGCCACTCTTCTGTTGATGGACATTTTGGCTGTTTCCATCTCTTTGCAATTGTAAATAACACTGCTATAAACATGGGTGTGCAAATGTCCGTTTGTGTCTTTGCCCTTAAGTCCTTTGAGTAGATACCTAACAATGGTATTGCTGGGTCATATGGTAATTCTATATTCAGCTTTTTGAGGAACCACCAAACTGCCTTCCACAGCGGTTGCACCATTTGACATTCCCACCAACAGTGGATAAGTGTGCCTCTTTCTCCGCATCCTCTCCAGCACTTGTCATTTTCTGTTTTGTTGATAATGGCCATTCTGGTGGGTGTGAGATGATATCTCATTGTGGTTTTGATGTGCATTTCTCTAATGGCCAGGGACATTGAGCATCTCTTCATGTGCCTTTTGGCTATTTGTATTTCCTCTTCTGATAGGTGTCTGTTCAAGTCTTTTTCCCATTTTGTAATTGGGTTGGCTGTCTTTTTGTTGTTGAGTTGAACAATCTCTTTATAAATTCTGGATACTAGACCTTTATCTGATATGTCATTTCCAAATATTGTCTCCCATTGTGTAGGCTGTCTTTCTACTTTCTTGATGAAGTTCTTTGATGCACAAAAGTGTTTAATTTTGAGGAGCTCCCATTTATTTATTTCCTTCTTCAGTGCTCTTGCTTTAGGTTTAAGGTCCATAAAACCACCTCCAATTGTAAGTTTCATAAGATATCTCCCAACATTTTCCTCTAACTGTTTTATGGTCTTAGACCTAATGTTTAGATCTTTGATCCATTTTGAGTTAACTTTTGTATAGGGTGTGAGATACGGGTCTTCTTTCATTCTTTTGCATATGGATATCCAGTTCTCTAGGCACCATTTATTGAAGAGACTGTTCTGTCCCAGGTGAGTTGGCTTGACTGCCTTATCAAAGATCAAATGTCCATAGATGAGAGGGTCTATATCTGAGCACTCTATTCGATTCCATTGGTCGATATATCTATCTTTATGCCAATACCATGCTGTTTTGACCACTGTGGCTTCATAATATGCCTTAAAGTCAGGCAGCGCGAGACCTCCAGCTTCGTCTTTTTTCCTCAAGATGTTTTTAGCAATTCGGGGCACCCTGCCCTTCCAGATAAATTTGCTTATTGGTTTTTCTATTTCTGAAAAATAAGTTGTTGGGATTTTGATTGGTATTGCATTGAATCTGTAAATCAATTTAGGTAGGATTGACATCTTAACTATATTTAGTCTTCCAATCCATGAACACGGTATGCCCTTCCATCTATTTAGGTCTTCTGTGATTTCTTTTAGCAGTTTTTTGTAGTTTTCTTTATATAGGTTTTTTGTCTCTTTAGTTAAATTTATTCCTAGGTATTTTATTCTTTTAGTTGCAATTGTAAATGGGATTCGTTTCTTGATTTCCCCCTCAGCTTGTTCATTACTAGTGTATAGAAATGCTACAGATTTTTGAATGTTGATCTTGTAACCTGCTACTTTGCTGTACTCATTTATTAGCTCTAGTAGTTTTGTTGTGGATTTTTCCGGGTTTTCGACGTATAGTATCATATCGTCTGCAAACAGTGATAGTTTTACTTCTTCCTTTCCAATTTTGATGCCTTGTATTTCTTTTTCTTGTCTAATTGCTCTGGCTAGAACCTCCAACACAATGTTGAATAATAGTGGTAATAGTGGACATCCTTGTCTTGTTCCTGATCTTAGGGGGAAAGTTTTCAATTTTTCCCCATTGAGGATGATATTAGCTGTGGGTTTTTCATATATTCCCTCTACCATTTTAAGGAAGTTCCCTTGTATTCCTATCTTTTGAAGTGTTTTCAACAGGAAAGGATGTTGAATCTTGTCGAATGCCTTCTCTGCATCAATTGAGATGATCATGTGATTTTTCTGCTTTGATTTGTTGATATGGTGTATTACATTAATTGATTTTCTTATGTTGAACCATCCTTGCATACCTGGGATGAATCCTACTTGGTCATGATGTATAATTCTTTTAATGTGCTGTTGGATACGATTTGCTAGAATTTTATTGAGGATTTTTGCATCTATATTCATTAGAGAGATTGGCCTGTAGTTTTCTTTTTTTGTAATATCTTTGCCTGGTTTTGGTATGAGGGTGATGGTGGCTTCATAGAATGAATTAGGTAGTTTCCCTCCGCTTCGATTTTTTTGAAGAGTTTGAGGAGAGTTGGTACTAATTCTTTCTGGAATGTTTGATAGAATTCACATGTGAAGCCATCTGGTCCTGGACTTTTCTTTTTAGGAAGCTTTTGAATGACTGATTCAATTTCTTTACTTGTCATTGGTTTGTTGAGGTCATCTATGTCTTCTTGAGTCAAAGTTGGTTGTTCATGTCTTTCCAGGAACCCGTCCATTTCATCTAAATTGTTGTATTTATTAGCGTAAAGTTGTTCGTAGTATCCTGTTATTACCTCCTTTATTTCTGTGAGGTCAGTAATTATGTCTCCTCTTCCATTTCTGATCTTCTTTTTTTGCATCCTCTCTCTTCTTCTATTTGTCAATCTTGCTAAGGGCCCATCAATCTTATTGATTTTCTCATAGAACCAACTTCTGGTCTTATTGATTTTCCCTATTGTTTTCATGTTTTCAATTTCGTTTATTTCTGCTCTAATCTTTGTTATTTCTTTCCTTTTGCTTGCTTTGGGATTAGTTTGCTGTTCTTTCTCCAGTTCTTCCAAGTGGACAGTTAATTCCTGAATTTTTGCCTTTTCTTCTTTTCTGATATAGGCGTTTAGGGCAATAAATTTCCCTCTTAGCACTGCCTTTGCTGCATTCCATAAGTTTTGATATCTTGTGTTTTCATTTTCATTTGCCTCGAGCTATTTACTAATTTCTCTTGCAATTTCTTCTTTGACCCATTCGTTGTTTAAGAGTGTGTTGTTGAGCCTCCACGTATTTGTGAATTTTCTGGCACTCCGCCTATTATTGATTTCCAGCTTCATTCCTTTATGATCCGAGAAAGTATTGTGTATGATTTCAATCTTTTTAAATTTGTTAAGACTTGCTTTGTGACCCAGCATATGGTCTATCTTTGAGAATGATCCATGAGCACTTGAGAAAAAGGTGTATCCTGCTGTTGTGGGATGTAATGTCCTATAAATGTCTGTTAAGTCTAGCTCATTTATAGTAATATTCAGATTCTCTATTTCTTTATTGATCCTCTGTCTAGATGTTCTGTCCACTGATGAGAGTGGTAAATTGAAGTCTCCAACTATTATGGTATATGAGTCTATTTCCCTTTTCAGTGTTTGCAGTGTATTCCTCACGTATTTAGGGGCATTCTGGTTCGGTGCGTAAATATTTATGATTGTTATGTCTTCTTGTTTAATTGTTCCTTTTATTACTATATAGTGTCCTTCTTTGTCTCTTTTAACTGATTTACATTTGAAGTCTAATTTGTTGGATATTAGTATAGCCACTCCTGCTCTTTTCTGGTTGTTATTTGCATGAAATATCTTTTCCCAACCTTTCACTTTCAACCTATGTTTATCTTTGGGTCTAAGATGTGTTTCCTGTAGACAGCATATAGAAGGATCCTGTTTTTTAATCCATTCTGCCAGTCTGTGTCTTTTGATTGGGGAATTCAGTCCATTAACATTTAGTGTTATTACTGTTTAGATAATATTTTCCTCTCACATTTTGCCTTTTGTAGTATATATATCATATCTGACTCTCATTCTTTCTACACTCTTTTCCATACCTCTCTCTTCTGTCTTTTCGTTCTGACTCTAGTGCTCCCTTTAGTATTTCTTGCAGAGATGGTCTCTTGGTCACAAATTCTCTCAGTGACTTTTTGTCTGAGAATGTTTTAATTTCTCCCTCATTTTTGAAGGACAATTTTGCTGGATATAGGAGTCTTGGTTGGCAGTTTTTCTCCTTTAGTAATTTAAATATATCATCCCACTGTCTTCTAGCTTCCATGGTTTCTGCTGAGAAATCTACACATAGTCTTATTGGGTTTCCCTTGTATGTGATGGATTGTTTTTCTCTTGCTGCTTTCAAGATCCTCTCTTTCTCTTTGACCTCTGAAATTCTAACTAGTAAGTGTCTTGGAGAACACCTATTTGGGTCTAATCTCTTTGGGGTGCGCTGCACTTCTTGGATCTGTAATTTTAGGTCTTTCATAAGAGTTGGGAAATTTTCAGTGATAATTTCTTCCATTAGTTTTTCTCCTCCTTCTCCCTTCTCTTCTCCTTCTGGGACACCCACAACACGTATATTTGTGTGGTTCATATTGTCCTTGAGTTCCCTGATACCCTGTTCAAATTTTTCCTTTGTTTTCCCGATAGTTTCTGTTTGTTTTTGGAATTCAGATGTTCCATCCTCCAAATCACTAATTCTATCTTCCGTCTCTTTAAATCTATCATTGTAGGTATCCATTGTTTTTTCCATTGTTCTACTTTATCCTTCACTTCCATAAGTTCTGTGATTTGATTTTTCAGTTTTTCTATTTCTTCTTTTTGTTCAGCCCATGTCTTCTTCATGTCCTCCCTCAATTTATCGATTTCGTTTTTGAAGAGGTTTTCTGTTTCTGTTTGTTTATTCAGCATTAGTTGTCTCAGCTCCTGTATCTCATTTGAACTATTTGTTTGTTCCTTTGACTGTGCCATATTTTCAATTTTCTGAGCGTGATCCATTATCTTCTGCTGGCATCTGGGCATTTAGTCAGATTTCCCTGGGTGTTGGACCCAACAGGTTGGAAGATTTTTCTGTGAAATCTCTGGGTTCTGTTTTTCTTATCCTGCCCAATAGGTGGTGCTCGTGGCACACGTTTGTCTGTGGGTCCCCCCAGTATAAGGTACTGTGGGTCCTTTAACTTTGGAAAACTCTCGCTGTGGGGGAGGTTCACCAGCTGAAGTGGCTTGGAAGAGTGCCAGCCGGCCCGGGGGTCTGAACGCGGGGAGGGTCGCCGGCCGCCGCAACCCGGGAGAGCGCCCGTCCGAATTTCCTAGTCGGCCCGGGGCGCCAAGCGTGGCGGGAGGGTGCCAGCTGCCACAGCCTGGGAGAGTGCACCTTTCCCAGCCGGACCGGGGAGTCACGTGTTTGGAAGGGACCCCCCCAGTCACCGTTCTTCGTGACCTGGGGATTTCCGATCCAATTCTTTCAGTTGGTGTGGGGGCCTGTGCGTGGTGGGGACACCAGCCACTGTGGCTTGAGGGAACTGCCTGCCCAATTCTGCCAGCTGGCCCGGGAAGGAGGAGGGGAGGGACTCTGGCTGCTTGCTGCCCCGCCCGGGGAAGCCCGCGCCCCTCGGCGATCTCACCAGAGCGGGTTCTCCCAGCCAGTCAGCCGTTCCAGGATGGGGTACGCTGTCTTTTTTATCTCTGTCGTGGCTCCAGGAGCTGTTCTGTATCGTTTCTACTCCGCTAGTAGCTGTTCTGGAGGAGGAAAGGTGAGGATAGCAAGGGTGTCGAGGACAGTGGCGGAGGAGCCAGTGAAGGCGGAAGAGGGCACGGTGGTGGTTGGAGAGCCGCTGGAGTAGGAGAAGAAAGGGAAGGGCAAGATGGCAGCGGGAGCACTGCCGGCAGAGAAGGGGGAAGAGGAGGGCTAGATGGCGGCGGGAGCGCCGGCGGAGAAAGAGGAAGAAGAGGGCTAGATGGCGGCGGGAGCACCGGCAGAGAAGGGGGAAGAGGAGGGCTAGATGGCGGCAAGAGCGCCGGCGGAGAAAGAGGAAGAGGAGGGCTAGATGGCGGCGGGAGCGCTGGCAGAGAAGGGGGAGGAGGAGGGCTAGATGGCGGCAGGAGCGCCACCGGCAGAGAAGGGGGAAGAGGAGGGCTAAATGGTGGCAGGAGTGCCGGCAGAGAAGGGGGAAGAGGAGGGCTAGATGGCGGCGGGAGCGCTGGCGGAGAAAGAGGAAGAGGAGGGCTAGATGGCAGCAGGAGCGCCGGAAGAGAAGGGGGAGGAGGAGGGCTAGATGGCGGCGGGAGCGCTGGCGGAGAAAGAGGAAGAGGAGGGCTAGATGGCGGCGGGAGCGCTGGCAGAGAAGGGGGAGGAGGAGGGCTAGATGGCGGCAGGAGCACCGCCGGCAGAGAAGGGGGAAGAGGAGGGCTAGATGGCAGCAGGAGTGCTGGCAGAGAAGGGGGAAGAGGAGGGCTAGATGGTGGCGGGAGCGCTGGCAGAGAAGGGGGAGGAGGAGGAGGGCTAGATGGCGGCAGGAGCACTGGCAGATAAGGGGGAAGAGGAGGGCTAGATGGCGGTGGGAGCCCAAAATTTATATTTTGACTAGTGCATTTCCCAATAAACTTAGGTAGATAGCTTGGTTAAACACCATAAGTACATGGACCCTTGGGAAGGACAAGAGATTTTATTGGTTTGTCCAGAGAGATGCCCTGATGAATCCCAGAGTGATTTGATCAGTGAGTGGAAAAGTATTTGCAAAGTCACCTTCGGGGAATGGTGAGAAAGGGGGAAAATTCAAATTCCCAAAGTTGAATTCTTGATATTCTCACAAATAGTGTGGACAACTAAAGATATAGGCTGAGCCCCCAGTCTTGGGGTTTGTTCATATGAAACTTAACCCCACAAAGGATAGGTCAAGCCTACTTAAAATTAGGCCTAAGAGTCACCCTCAAGAGAACCTCTTTTATTGCTCAGCTGTGGCTTCTTTCTCCAGTCAACACAACAAGCAAACTCACCACCCTCCTCCATCTACATGGGACATGACTCCCAGGGGTGTGGATCTTCCTGGCAATGTGGGACAGAAATCCTAGAATGAGTTGAGTCTCAGCATGAAGGGATTGAGAAAAACCCTAGAATGAGCTGAGACTCAGCATCAAGGGATTGAGAAAACCTTCTCAACCAAAAGGGAGAAGAGTGAAATGAGACAAAGTGTCAATGGCTGAGAGATTCCAAACAGAGTCGAGAGATTATTCTGAAGGTTATTCTTACGCATTAAGTAGATATCACCTTGTTATTCAGGATGTAATGGAGAGGTTGGAGGGAACTGCCTGAAAATGTAGAGGTGTGTTCCAGTAGCCATGTTTCTTTATGATGATTGAATAATGATATAGCTTTCACAATGGGATTGTGTGGTTGTGAAAACCTTGTGTCTGATGCTCCTTTTATCTACCTTGTCAACAGACAAGTAGAACATATGGAATAAAATTAAACAATAAGGGAAACAAATGTTAAAATAAATTTAGTTTGAAATGCTAGTGATCAATGAAAGGGAGGGGTAAGGTGTATGGTATGTATAAATTTTTTTGTTTTCATTTTATTTCTTTTTCTGAATAGATGCAAATATTCCATGAAATGATCATAATGATGAATAAGCAACTATGTGATTGAATTACTAATTATACATGTAGAACGGAATGATCAAAATAGCAATGTTTACATTTGCTTTGTTTTTTTGGTATTTAAAAACAAATTAAAAATTTAAAAATTAAAAAAAAGAATTGACAATTTTAATTCAGCACTTTATGTACCTTTTAGAATTTTTTAACATATTCCTTTGCAATTTAGATGTTTTATTGCAATATTTTCACTGTCAAATTTTAATAACCACTCAAAAGTAAAGCTCCAGAATCTAGAAATTTAAAAAGTACCTCAAATGTAATGCAAGGTGTAATTCACAAAGGTGTTACAGTTATGATATGAAAACTATTAGGAACAACTGATTAAATTTTTTTTAAGTTTAAAATATTTTATATTTTCATGGTAGAAGCTTTAAATAATATAAAAGGGCCTAAATTAGTTTAAGTAGTTTTCTGTATATTCAGAAATGTTATATGATTATATACTCTATTAATGTATCATATAATCTATTATGTATAAATTGTGTAATTTTTATCTATATCCCATGATTGTCATCACATATTTCATACATACTCACCATCATCATCATTCTCAGAGATGTCATCTCTTTGTGGACTACTTTTGTTTCCCCTGACCTATTGGGCTATAGACTTATTTTTCCTTAAGCTTTTTTATTTTGAAATAAATTCCAACTTACAGAGAAGTTGCAAAGATAATACAAAACCCATACAGAGAACACCAACATACCACTCTGATACCCAGATCCACCAATTTTAACATTTTGCTACATTTGCTGTATCATTCTATCTATCTGTCTACCTACCTACCTATCTATCATCTATCTTTTAATCATTTTTTAATTAATTTTAAATAAAAAATATGACAACAAAGAAACACATTCTTAAATATAATCATCCCATTCTACATATATAATCAGTAAGTCACAATATCATCACATAGTTGCATATTCATCATCATGATCATTTCTTAGAACATTTGCATCAATTCAGAAAAAGAAATAAAAGATAACAGAAAAAGAAATAAAATGAAAACAGAAAAAAATATATGCATACCATACCCCTTACACTTCCCTTTCTTTGAGCACTAGCATTTCAAACTAAATTTATTTTAACATTTGTTCCCCTTATTATTTAATTTATTCCATATGTTCTACTCACCTGTTGACAAGGTAGATAAAAGGAGCATCAGACACAAGGTTTTCACAATCACACAGTCATATTGTGAAAGCTATATCATTATTCAGTCATCATTAAGAAACATGGCTACTGGAATACAGCTCTACATTTTCAGGCATTTCCCTTCAGCCACTCCATTACATCTTGAATAACAAGGTGATATCTACTTAATGCAAGAATAACCTCCAGGATAGCCTCTCAACTCTGTTTGGAATCTCTCAGCCATTGACACTTTGTCTCCTTTCAATATTCCCCCTTTGGGTTTAGAAGGTTTTCTCAGTCCCTTGATGCTGAGTCTCAGCTCATTCTAGGATTTCTGTCCCTCATTGCCAGGAAGGTCCCAACCCCTGGGAGTCATGTCCCACGTAGACAGGGGGAGGGTGGTGAGTTTGCTTGTTGTGTTAGCTTGAGAGAGAGGCCACATCTGAGCAACAAAAGAGATTCTCTTGGAGGTGACTCTTAGGCCTAAAAATTTTAAGTAGGCTTGACCTATCCTTTGTGGGGTTAAGTTTCATATGAAAAAACCCCAAGACTAGGGGTTCGGCCTATAGCTTTGGTTGTCCACAATGCTTGTGAGAATATCAAGAATTTAACTGGGGGGGAGGGTTGAATTTCTCCCCGTTCTCACCATTCCCCAAAGGGGACTTTGCAAATACTTTTCCACTCACTGATCAAATCACTCTGGGATTCATCGGAGCATCACTCTGGACAAACCAACAAAATCTCATGTCCTACTTAAGGTTCAATGTACTTATGTTGTTGAAACAACGATCTACATAAGTTATATTAGGACATGCACTAGTCAAAATATAAATTTTGTATCAAATAAACATTTTTTGCTTTAGTCTCACACATAAGTTGAAATTTTAAAATATTAATTACCATCAATTTTTAGCACCTTGCAGTAATGATATTCCTTTGTTCTTCCTCATGCAAAAACATTTTTTAAATTTGTACATTTAGTCACTATCATTATACACTCTAGGCATTCCTAGATTATACCACTTCAATCTTTTTTGCCTACTTTTCTTTGTGATTTCATTTATGTCTCCGGCCCTTCTCCCTCTATCGTTCTCACATTCAGCTTCATTCAGTGTTTTAACATAACTGTATAACAGTTAGGTAGTATTGTGCTGTCCGTTTCTGAGTTTTTATATTCAGTCCTGTGGCACAATCTGTATCCCTTCAGCTCCAATTACCCAATATCTTACTCTATTTCTATCTCCTGATGGTCTCTGTTACCAACGAAATAGTCCAAGTTTATTCACTAATGTCAGTTCATATCAGTGAGACTATACAGTATCTGTCCTTTTGTTTTTGGCAAATCTTACTCAGCATAATGTCCTTAAGGTCCATCCATGTTGTTACATACTTCATAACTTTCTTCTGTCTTACAGCTGCATAATATTCCATTGTATGTATATACCACAGTTTGTTTAGCCACCTGTCTGTTGATGGACATTTTGGCTTTCCATCTCTTGGTAATTGTAAACAATGCTGCTATAAACATTTGTGTGCAAATGTCCATTTGTGTCCTTGCCCTCATGTCCTTTGAATAGAGACAGCATATAGATGGGTCCTGTTTTTTAATCCATTCTGCCAGTCTATGTCTTTTGATTGGGGAGTTTAATTCGTTAACATTTAGTGTTATTACTGTATGGGTAGTACTTTCTTCTACCATTTTGCCCTTTGGATTTTATATGTGCTTCTAATTTTCCTTCTTTTTACCTTTACTCATAGTCTTCCTTTCTACACTCTTCTCCACACCTCTCTCTTCTGTCTTTTCATATCTCTCTCTAGTGCTCCCTTTAGCATTTCTTGCAGAGCCGGTCTCTTGGTCACAAATTCTCTCAGTGATTTTTTTTGTCTGAAAATGTTTTAATTTCTCCCTAATTTTTTGAAGGACAATTTTGCTGGATATAGAATTATTGGTTGGCAATTTTTCTCTTTCAGTAATTTAAATATATCATCCCACTGTCTTCTCGCCTCCATGGTTTCTGCTGAGAGATCTGCACATAGTCTTATTGGGCTTCCCTTGTATGTGATGGATTGCTTTTCTCTTGCTGCTTTCAAGATTCTCTCTTTCTCTTTGACCTCTGACATTCTGATTAGTAAGTGTCTTGGAGTACGTCTATTTGGATCTATTCTCTTTGGGATCGCTGCACTTTTTGGATCTGTAATTTCAAGTCTTTCATAAGAGTTGGGAAATTTTCAGTGATAATTTTCCTCCCTTAGTTTTTCTCCTCCTTTTCCCTTCTCTTCTCCTTCTGGGACACCCACAACACGTATATTCGTGAGCTTCATATTGTCTTTCAATTCCCTGAGTCCCTGCTCATATTTTTCCATTTTTTTCCCCTATAGTTACTGTTTCTTGTCGGATTTCAGATGTTCCATCCTCCAATTCAGAAATCCTATGTTCTGTCTCAAAATCTACTATTGTAGGTGTCCATTGTTTTCTTTCATCTCTCTCCTGTGTCTTTCATTCCCATAAGTTCTGTGATTTGTTTTTTCAGACTTTCAGTTTCTTCTTTTTGTTCTTTCCTTGCCTTCTTTATATCCTTCCTCAGTTCATTGATTTGGTTTTTGATTAGGTTTTCCATATTTGTTCGTACATTCTGAATAAATTGTTTCAGCTCCTGTATCTCATTTGAATTGTTGGTTTGTTCCTTTGACTGGGCCATATCTTCAATTTTTCTAGTGTGATTTGTTATTTTTTGCTGGCATCTAGGCATTTAATTACCTTAATTAGTTTATTCTGGACATTGCTTTCACTTCTTTTACCTAGAGTTTTCTTGCTGGATGAATTTGTTGTCTATCTGTTCTTTGACATTCAGTTCAGCTTTATCTGGACCTCTAGCTTAGGTTTTGTTTAACAGAGGAGAAAGTTTCAGTTCTTATTTCTTGTTTCTTGCCCTGCTTGTATGGTGCCTTTCCCCCCCACACTTAGGAGGGTCTACATAGGTATTATAGACCCCAGCTGGATTTTCCCAGACCAAACTGGCCTCCTATCAGGAGGAAAGAGTCACCTGTGTTGGTTTTCCCTGAGGGTGAGACCCAGCAGGTTGAAAGACTTTCCTGTGACATCTCTGGGCTCTGTTTTTCTTTTCCTGCCCAGTATGTGGCGCTTGTCTGCCTGTGGGTCCCACCAGTATAAGATGATATAGTACCTTTAACTTAGGCAGTCTCTCCCTGCTGGGAACTTGGTGGAGACGGAGGAGAGGTTGTAGGCTGGCTTTAATAGCTTCAAATTACCAAGCCCTGGTGTCTGAATTCCTTGAGGGCGGGATTCCACCTGATTTGGCTTCACCCCTCCCCTAGGGAAGGCATAGGCTCTAGACAAGTTCTCAAACAACCTTGTTTCTGCCTATGTCTGCGACAGTTGCAGCCTGAGAAGTCCTGCCGCTGAATCCAAAGGCAGTCAAGCCTTTGTAGAGACACAGCCACAAAAACATCTGTTTCCTTTTTTTTTTTTTTCTTTTTCTGTCAGCCCTGTCCCCTCAGCTTCAGGGCAAAAATCAGCAACCTCCACTTGACCAGGTTACCTGAGCTGGGGGCCTATTTTTAGTAGTCAGAACTTGTTAATTAATTCCACAGTTGGCATTTAGTTGGGCTCAGCTCCTGCTGCTGGTAAATTCCCTTTCCTGCCCCCTCTGGAAAGCAGCCTGTGGGGGAGGGGCGCCAGCCACCATGGCTTGGAGAACTCATGGTTCTGGGAAGGTTTGCAGCCGGTCCAGCTGGTCCAGACTGGGGTATGCTGTGTGTCCGGTCACTGATGTGGCCCAGGAGCTGTTCTGTATTGTTTCTGGTTATTTAGTAGTTTTTCTGGAGGACGAACTAAAATGTGCACATTATTAAGCTGCCATCTTGGCCTGGAGTCTATCTACCTATCTTCTAATCATTGTAGAATAGGTTATATACATTACCTTCTAGAATATATAATGCTTCCATGTACTTTTCCTAAGAACAAGAATATTCATATATATATGTCTCTTCCTTTGTCTCACACAGAAGTTGACTTTTTAATATACAGTTAATATCATCCTTTACCCTTTAGTCTGATTTACCTTAGTCCTAACCATATCAGCTTAATTCATATTTCTAATAGAAATCTGATCTTTTTTTTTAGTGTTTCTAACCCTTGCTGTATGGGGAAATGCTGACTTTTATAGCTGCAGGACTAGCTGTGAATCACAGGTGTTACTCAGATACCCAAAGTTCTCGGGAACCACCAGTTTATACACTAAGAGCTCAGCATCTCAGACTTTAGAAATAGCCATTACAATTCAGAAATAGATATGACTGCTCTAAGAGCTTACAATCTAAGCACTTTTAAAATAGGCCCTCCCCTGATAACCCATGCTCTTGAATTCAATTTCTCAGAGTTTGCACATTACAGTTATAATTAGTCTTTTCAGTTCTGGCTTATTTCATTTAACATACTGTCCTCAAGGTTCATCCAACTAATTTCATGCCCCACAACTTCATTCCTTTTTGTAGACGTTCAATAGTCCATTGTATTTATACACTACAGTTTCCCCTTTCATTCCTCAGTCAATGTACCCTTAGATCACCTCCACCCATTGCCACCATAAACACAGTGTGCAAATATCCATTCAGGTCCCTGTCTCAGTTCCTCCAACTCTACACCTAACACCAGGGTTTCAGGATCATATGCAACCCCACACCTAGTTTCCTGTGGAGTCACCACATTGCCCTCTAGAGGGTCTGTACCACTCTAATTCCCTACCAAAACTGAATAGGTGCATCTCTTTCTCCACATTTTCTCCATCACTTGTATCTCTCTGTTACTTTTTAAACAGTTTTATTCACACACAATACAATCCAACCTAAGTAAAAACTCAGTGGTTCTTGGTATAATCACATAGCCATGCCTTCACCAACACAATCTATATGAGGATATTTCCAATTCTTCCACAAGGAATCCTATACCCCTCTTCCATATACCCCATGTACTGACATTTAGCTTTGGCATATTGCCTTTGTTACCACCAATGGAAACATATCACAGTGTTACTGTTAACTATATACCCTAATTTGCATTGATTGTATTTTTTCCGTATACCGTCCCATTTTCAATACCTTCAATGTTGACTTCCATTTGTTCTTCCTCATGCAAAAACATTCTTATATTTGTACATTTAATCCTTATCATTGTCCACTCCAGTCTTCGCTAAGTTATACCATGCCAGTCTTTATCTTCTATCATTCCTTCTGGTGTCATACATTCCGCCAGCTCCCCTCCCTCAACCATATTCACACACAACTTGTGTTCAGTGTACATACAATATTGTGCTATCTTCGGCTAGTTCTGTGTTACCCATTTCTGAATCTTTACTATCACTCCTGTTGAGCATTATGTACTCCTATAACATCAAAAGCCCAATCTCTACCTGCTTTCTATTTTCTGATAACTTATGTTATTAACTTTAATTCAAAGTTCACTCATTAATGTTAGCTCATATTAGTGAGACCATACAATATTTATCTTTCATTTCTGGCTAATTTCACTCAGCATAATGTCCTCAAGGTTCATACAGGTTGTTGTATGCATCAAGACAACCTGATGCATACAACATCTGTCTTGATGTGTGTAATATCCCATCGTATGTATATACCACAGTTTGTTTAGTCATGCATCCATTGATGTACACTTGGGCTGTTTCCATCTCTTGGCAGTCATGAATTATGCCACTAAAAACATTAGTGTACAAATATCCATTCATGTCCTTGCCTTCAGTTCCTCTGAATATATACCTAATAATGGACTTACTGGATCATGTGGGAATTCTGCACTTAGCTTCCTTAGGAACCACCGAACTGCCTTCCAGAGTGGTTGTGCCATTCTATATTTCTTCCAATAGTGGATAAGTGTGCCTCTTTCTCTACATCCTCCTCAGCACTTGTATTTTTCAGTTTTTTTTAAACAATGGCCATTCTAGTATTTTGGAAATTGTATCTTACTGTGGCTTTAACTTGCATTTCCCTAACAGCCAGTGAAGTTTAGCATCTTTTCATAGTTTTTGAGACATCTGTATTTCTTGTTTGGGGACCTGTCTGTGTCTTTTGCCCATTTTTAATTGGTTGTTTGTCTTTTTGTTATTGAGTTGTAGAATCTTTTTATGTATTCTGGATATGAAACCCTTATCTGATATGTGGTTTCCAAGTATTGCCTCCCATTGCATGGACTGCCTTTTTACTTTCCTGACAAAGTCCTTTGATGCACAAATGTGTTTAATTTTGAGGAGATCCCATTTGTCTATTTCTTTTCTCATTGCTCATGCTTTGGGTGTAAGGTGTAGGAAACCACTTCCTATCACCAGATCTAAAAGGTATTTTCCTACATTTTCTTGTAAAACTTTTATGGTCTTAGCTCTAATTTAGGTCTTTGATCTATTTTGAATTAATTTTTGTATAAAAAGTGAGATATGGGTCCTCTTTGATTCTTTTGGCTATTGATTCTCCAAGTGCCATTTACTGAAGAGGTTGCTCTGTCACAGTTGAGTTGGCTTGACTGCCTTATCAAACATCAGTTGTCCATAGATGAGAAGGTCTATTTCTGAACACTCAATTCAATTCCATTGATCAGTATATCTATCTATATGTCAGTACCATCCTGCTTCAACCACTGTAGCTTTGTAATATACTTTAAAGTCAGGTACTGTGAGACCTCCCCCTTCATTCCTCTTTCTCAATAAATTTTTAGCTTCTGAACAAATTTGGTTATTATTTTTTCTATTTCTGCAAAGTAAGTTGTTGGGATTTTAATTGGTATTGCATTGAATCTATAAATCAATTTGGGTAGAACTGACATCTTAACAATATTTAGTCTTTGTGCTGGTTTGAAAGGATGTATGTCCCCTAGAAAAGCCATGTTTTAATCAAAATCTCATTTTGTAAAAGCAGAATAATCTTTATTCAATACTGTATGTTTGAATCTGTAATTAGATCATCTCCCTGGAGATGTGATTTAATCAAGAGTGGTTGTTAAACTGGATTAGGTGACAACATGTCTACACCCATTTGGGTGGGTCTTGATAATTTTCTGGAGTCCTATAAAAAAGGATACTCATTTTGGAGAATGAAGGAGATCAGTGAGAGCATACAATGCTGTAGCATCCCAAAGCAGAGAGTCCACAAGCCAGCGACCTTTGGAGATGAAGAAGGAACATGCCTTCCAGGGAGCTTCATGAAACTGGAAGCCAGGAGAAGCTAGCAGATGATGCCATGTCCGTCATGTGCCCTTCCAGATGAAAGAGAAACCCTGACCGTGTTCACCATGTGCCTTTCCAGATGAGAGAGAAACTGTGACTGTGTCCACCATGTGCCTTCTCACTTGAAAGAGAGTCCCTGAACTTCATCGACCTTCTTGAACCAAGGTATCTTTCCCTGGATGTCTTTGATGGGGCATTTCTATAGACTTGTTTAGACATTTTCTCAGCCTTAGAACTGTAAACTAGCAACTCATTAAATTCCCCTTTTTAAAAGCCATTCTGTTTCTGGTATACTGCATTCTGGCAGCTGGCAAACTAGAACAGTCTTCCAATCCATGAATACAGTAAGTCCTTCCATATATTTAGTTCTTCCTTGATTTCTTTTAGCAATTTCTTATGGTTTTGTTATAGGTCTTTTGTGGCCTTGTTTAAATTTATTCCTAAATATTTAATTCTTTGGGTTGCTATTGTAAGTGGAATTTTTTTCTTGATTTCCATCCCAGATTGCTCATTACTAGTGTATAGAAACACTAATGACTTTTTTGTCTTGCTGTACTTTGTTGTACTCATTTTTTTGGCTCTTCTAGTTTTGCTATAGATTTTTCAGGATTTTTGACATATAGCATCATGTCATCTGCAAATAGTGAAAATTTTACTTCTTTCTACCAATGTGGATGCCTTTTATTTCTTTTTCTTGTCTATTGCTCTAGCTAGAACTTCCAGCACAATGTTGAATAACAATGATGACAGTGGGCATCCTTGCCTTTTTCCTTAGAGGGAAAGCTTTTAGTCTTTTCCCATTGAGTATAATGTCAGCTGTGGGTTTTTCATATATTTCCTTTATCATGTTGAGGAGACTCCCTTCTATTTTATATTTTGAACTGTTTTCATCAAGAAAAGATGCTGAATTTTGCCAAATGCCTTTTCTGCATCAATCGAGTGATCATGTGGTTTTTCTGCTTTAGTAATTTATTGATGTGGTGTATTACATTAATATATTTTCTTCTGTTGAACCAGCCTTGTAACCTGGAATAAATTCCACTTGGTCATGGTGTAATAATTCTTTTAATGTGCTCCTGGATTCAATTTGCAAGTATTTTGTTGAGATTTTTGCATCTATATTCATTAAAGAGATTCGTTGGTAATTTTCTTTTCTTGTGATATCTTTGTCTGGCTTTGGTTTTAGGGAAATGTTGCCTTCATAGAATGAGTTAAGCACCTTTCTCTACTCTGCAGTTTTTTTTGAAGAGTTTGAGCAGGATTGGTACTAATTCTTTCTTGAGTGCTTGGTAGAATTCACATGTGTAGCCATCTGATCCAGGACTTTTCTTTTTGGGGAGCTTCTTGATGACTGATTCAATCTCTTTACTTGTGATTGGTTTGTTGAGGTCATCTATTTCTTCTTGAGTCAATGTTGGTCATTCATGCTTTTCTAGGAAATTGTCCATTTAATCTATGTTGGGTAGTATAATTAGCATATAGTTGTTCATTGTATCCTCTCATTATCTCCTTTTTTCCTCTGCATCAGTAATTATGTTCCCTCCCCCCAGCTGATTTTACTTATTCACATCCTCTCTTATTATTTTTTTTGTCAGCCTAGTGAAGGGTCCATCAATTTCATTGATCTTCTCAAAGAATCAACTCCTGTTTTTGTTGATTCTCTCTATTATTTTCATGTTCTTAATTTCATTTATTTTTGTTATAATCTTTGTTATTTCTTTCCTTCTGTTTGCTTTGGTGTTAGTTTGCTGTCCTTTCTCTAGTTCCTCCAGGTGAGCAGCTAATTCCTTGATTTTTGCTCTCTTATTTTTTAATATAAGTATTTTAGGCCATATGTTTCCCTCTTGGCACCACCTTTTCTGCATCCTGTAAGTTTTGATAGATTTCCAACTCTATTCCTTATGATCCAGGAAAGAGTTTTGTACAATTTCAGATCTTTTTTAATTTATTGAGACTTGCTTTGTAACCCAATGTGTGGTTGGAGAACGACATGGAGAATGATCCATGAGCACTTGAGAAAAATTTGTATTCTGCTGTTGTGCTGTGCAATGTACTGTAAATATCTGTTAAGTCTAGTTTATTTATCATACTATTCAAAATCTGTTCATTAATGAGCCTCTATCTAGACGTCTGTCCACTGATGAGAGCAGTGTGTTGATGTCTCCAACTTATTGGGCCCTTCAGTGTTGTCAGTATGTGTCTCATGCATTTGGGGGCACTCTGGCTTGGTGCATAATATTTATAATTGCTATATCTTCTTGATAAATTATTCCTTTCATTAACACGTACTGTCATTTTTGTCTTTTTTAATTATTTTTTGTTTGAAGTCTAATTTGTTAGATATTAATATGGCTACCCCTGCTCTTTTCTGTTGTTTGCATGAAATATCCTTTTTGAACCTTTCACTTTCAACCTATCTTTTAACTTTTTTATTGCATAGTATAAAATATATACAAATCAAAGAAATAAAAAAGCAATAGTTTCAAAGCACTCTTCAAAAAGTGGTTACAGGATAGATCACAGAGTTTGTCATAGGCTACCATACAATCCTCTCTTATTTTTCCTTCTAGCTGCTCCAGAATATAGGAGGCTAGAGGGCTTAGATACTTTTTTATCATCACAATCGAGTTTTTTTCCTTCATTTTTTTTGGGAACAATTACAAAAATAAAAAAGCTATAAATGTAAAAGTACAGCATCATAATTAGTTGTAGAACATATTTCAGACCTTAACATGAGTTACAATTTCACAATTTCAGGTTTTTGCTTCTAGCTGCTCAAAATACTGAAGACTAAAAGGGATATCAATTTAATAATTCAACATTAATATTTATTTGTTAAGTCCTATCTTCTATGTATAATTCCACCATCACCTTTGATTTTTCCATACCTCTCTTTGGAGTTATTTGGGCTATGGCAACTCTAAATCTTTGCTATTGGAAGTGTCTGTCACTAATATGGGGTTGGGAGATGGAACTATATGATGTTCTGGAGAGGCAGGGCTAGGTTTCAGGACTTATTTGGACCAGGACTCATTTGGAGGTTGTAGGTTTCTGGAAAGTTACTCTAGTGCCTGGAGCCCTTGTGGAATCTTATATATTTCCTTAGGTGTTCTTAAGGATTGGCTGTAATGGTCCTGGTTGGGGGTTGGCAGGTTATGACAGGTAGCAAGTCATACCTGAACCTTGCATAAGAGTGACTTCCAGAGTAGCCTCTCGACTCTATTTGAACTCTCTCTGCCACTGATACTTTATTAGTTACTCTTCTTTTCCCCCTTTTGGTCGGGATGGAATTGTTGATCCCATGGTGCCAGGTCTGGATTCATCCCTGGGAGTCATCTCCCACATTGCCAGGGAGACTTTCACCCCTGGATGTCATGTCCCATGTAGGGGAAAATGCAATGATTTCACTTGCAGAGTTGGGCTTAGAGAGGATGAGGCCACACAGAATGAGGCAACAATAGAGGTCCTCCAGAAGTAACTCTTAGGCATGACTATAGAAGGTCTAAGTTTCTCCACTACCTAAATAAGCTTCACAAGAGTAAACCTCATGATCGAGAGCATGGCTTATTGATTTGGGTGTCCCTGAAGTTTGACACAGTATCAGGGGATTCCCAGATGGTAAGATTTAATAGTTCCATAGTCTTTCTCCCACTTTCAACCTCTTTTTGTTCTTATGTCTAAACTGAATCTCTTGTAGTCAGCATATAGATGGGTCCTGTTTGTCAATTCATTCTGACAGTCTATGTTTTTAATTGGGGAATTTAATCCATTAACATTTAATGTTATTACTGTGAAAGCAGTACTTTCTTAGTAATACTATCATATTCCCTTGTATGTGATGGATCAAGTTTCCCTTGCATGTAATGGATCACTTTTCTCTTGTTGCTTTCAGAATTCTTTCTTTGTCTCTGACATTTGACTATCTGATTACTAAGTGTCTTGGAGTAGGTCTATGCAGATCTATTCTGTTTGGGGTATACTACACTTCTTGGATCTGTAATTTTATGTCTTTCATAAGTGATGGGAAATTTTCAGTGATTATTTCCTCCACTATTCTTTCTGCCCCAAAGCCTTTCCCTTCTCTTCTCCTTCTGGGACACCCATACTATATTTGTGCACCTCATGTTGTCATTTAATTCCTTGAGACCCTTTTCATATTTTCCCATTCTTTTGCCTATCCTACAAAAGAAATTTCAGATGTCTGGTTCTCTAGTTCACTAATCTTTTCTTCTGCCTTTTCACATCTACTGTTTAAGTCTCCATTGTGTTTTTCATCCCTTATGTTGTTCCTTTTATGCCCATAAGTTCAGCCATTTGTTTTTTCAAGCTTTTGAGTTCTTATTTATGCATCCAATGTCTTCTTTATATCCTTCATCTCTTTGCCACATCTGCCCTTTACTTGTTGATTTGATTTTTTTTTACTTGATTTAGCAAGTTTTTCAAAAATCTTCATTAGTTGTTTCAACTCCTGTATTTCATTTGAAGTGTTAGCTTGTTCCTTTGACTGGGCCATATCTTCATTTCTCCTAGTGTGACTTGTAATTTTTTGGTGTCTCAGCCCCTGATTTCTTTGATTAGTTTATTCTGGGGTGTTTTTTGTTTTGTTTTCACTATTTTACCTATGGTTTTCTTGTTGGTTGGCTTATTCTCTATCTGTTCTTTGGTGTTGGTTCAACTTATTCTATAACTCTAGCATAACTTCTATGTATCTGATCAGAAGTTTTCAGTTCTTGTTTTTCTGGTTCTTTTCCTGCCTAAATGGAGCCTTTTTTATTTAGGAAGGTCTCCCCAGATATGATTGATCCCAATCACATTTTCCCAGAAAATACAGACCCATGTCTCAGGAGGAGGGTGTAATCAGAATCAAGTTTCCCTGAGGATGAGACCCAGTAGACTGTCAGAGATTCCTGTGAGGCCTCTAGACTCTGTGCTTTTCCTATCCTTGTCACCCCACAGCTCTCCACCAGTGTGAAGAGGTATCATGCCTTTAATTCTAAGCATACCCTTTACCTGCCAGGAGTGTCGTTCAGACAGAGGCTGAGGTAGATGGTGCGTTTAGAGCTTAGTCCCTGGGATCTGAATTCTCTGATGGAGGGCCACCACTTTTCTTGGTGAAGATAAGGAATTATCTCCTTCACTTCATTTGTTACTTTGTCTCTCAGAACTATCTTAACTCCCCTCTTGCCTGGGTCAGGGCTGACAAATGAAAATGACTGAGGCTTTCTCTAATGAGCTACTTAGAATAGTTTTTAAAAAGAAAAAAAAAAAAAGAAATCCCTTTTCCTAGCCTGTCCCTAGGCTCCAAGTTTCATCTGCCAAGAACCAAAATTGGTAGCAAGCGATGTGTGCCCTTTCCTTTGGGTGCAGCCCTTTTCCAGTATTCTGAGCTCTCCTGACTCATTTTTTTTCTTTTATAAGCCCCACCTCTTCTTTGCCAGGAGAGACCTCAGGATCAGGATTTCTTTCCTGCTTGTTTTCAGTCAATTTGTGCTTGGAACTTGTATCAGCAGTCCAAATTTGTTCTTTAAACCACATTTGCATTTTGTCTGAGCTGCCCTCCCTTGCTCCCTGCAGAGACCGCTTATTTTTTCCCATGGGGAAGTGTCTTTAACTGAGCCTGCCATGCCAGTGGGGGAGGAATGACAGCCTCTGGAGATTTTACTTACAGTTCTGTGCTGTAATCTCAGCCCTTCTACCTGTTCCAGACTGCTATATGATGTATGTCCAGTCACAGATGTCCCCCAAACAGTTGTTCCAGACAGTTCCTGGCTATTTACTAGCTGTTCGAGAGGACTAACTAAATTCCACATCTCCCTACACCACTGTTTCGGTTTGCTAATGCTACCAGTATGCAGTAAACCAGAAATGGATTGAATTTTATAAAGGGGATTTATTAAGTTACAAGTCACAATCCTAAGGCCATGAAAATGTCTAAATTAAGGCACCAAAGAGTATGCCTTCACTCTAGAAAGGCCAATCACTTCCAAGATTTCTCTGTCACATGGGAAGGCACATGGCAATGTTTGTTGGCCCTTTGTTCCAGCATTTCATTGCTTTCAACTCCTCTCTGAGCTTCCGTGGGCCCTAATTTAGCTTCTCTGGGGCAAACTCTGGATTTCATCATTTAGCTTAGCTTCTTCGAATGTTTGTGTCTTGGTTTCATTTCTCTGTTCTCTATTTCAGTTTTCAAAGCATTTCCAAATATCTGCACCAGCTCTCTGTATTGTAACTCATCTCTTTCTCTATGAGCTCCTTTAAGGACTCGAGGAAATTACTTAAGACTCATTTTGGATGGGCAGGGACACATCTCCATCTAATCTAAAGGTCACATCCACAGATCCACATCTCTGTGGAAACAACCTAATCAAAAGATCACACCCTAAACAATAGGTCTGCCCCTACAAGACTGGATTAGGATTTAAAAGAACATAGATTTTCTGGGGTACATAACAATTGCAAAACAGCACAGCTGCCATCTTGCCCCATCCCTGATTCTCATTGTGGTTTTGATTTACATTTTCCTAATGCCTAAGGATATTTGAGCATATTTTCATGTGCTTATTTGCCATTTATATATCTATATATATTTCTAGTTTGCTAGCTACCAGAATGCAATATATCAGAAATGGAATGGCTCTTAAAAAGGAGAATTTAATAAGTTGCTAGTTTACAGTTCTAAGGCAGAGAAAATGTCTCAATTAAAGCAAGTGTATAGAAATGTCCAAGCTAAGGTATCCAGGGAAAGATACCTTGGTTCAAGAAGGCCGATGAAGTTCAGGGTCTCTCTCTCTCAAGTGAGAAGGCACATGGCAAACACAGTCAGTGTTTCTCTCTCAGCTGGAAGGGCACATGGCAAACACAGTCAAGTTTTCTCTCTCACCTGGAAAGATACATGGTGAACACAGCATCATCTGCTAGCTTTCTCTCCTGGCTTCCTGTTTCATGAAGCTCCCTGGGAGGCGTTTTCCTTCTTCATCTCCAAAGGTCACTGGCTGGTGGACTCTGCTTTGTGGTGTTACAGCATTCTCTGCTCTCTCTGAATCTCCCTCATTTTCCAAAATGTTTCCTCTTTTATAGGACTTCAGAAACTAATCAAGACCCACCCAAATGGGTGGAGGCACACCTCAACCTAATCCAGCTTAACAACTGCTCTTAATTAAATCACATCTCCAGGGAGATGATCTAATTAGTTTCAAACATACAATACTGAATAGGTATTAGAAGAAATGGCTGCCTTTACAAAATGAGATTAGGGTTAAAACCATGGTTTTTCTAGGGTACATACATCATTTCAAAACAGCACTATATATATATATATATATATATATATATATATATATATATATATATATATATATATATATATATATATATATATATATATCTTCTTTGATAAATGTCTATTCAAGTCTTGACCATTTTTAATTAAGTTGTTTATCTTTTTGTTATTGAGTTGTAGGGGCTCTTTATATATTCTGGATGTTATACCTTATCAGATATATGATTTTCAACTATTTTCTTCCATTCTCTAGGTTGTTTTTTCACTGTTTATTTCACTTTCTTGTTAATGTCCTTTGATGCGCTAAAGTTATTTATTTTTATGAAGTCCAACTTACCTATTTTTTTCTTTTGTTGCATATGGTTTTCCATTACATCTAAGAATCCATTGCCAAATACAAAGTCCTAAGTTTTCCCCCTATATTTTCTTCTAAGATGCACCATCTAATTAAGTAGCATTTTTGTCACTCAGTTGTTCAAGTCAGAAAACTGGGAGTTGTTCAACCTTGTTTCCTGCCTCTTTCTTATGGCCTATGTTCAGTCTATCAGCAAGTCCCATTGAAAATTCCTGCACAATACATCTTAGATCATACTACTTCTTTCCATTTTCACACTAGTCCAAATACAATCATCTCTCATTGATAAAAATAGTCTCCAACCTTTTATGACTGCACACACCGTGAAAAAAATAAATTGGAGCATGTACCACCAATGTTTATTATGTATGTATGCTATCCTGCTAACATATTATCTTTACTATAAGACATGCACAGATACTTTTAAAAGGATGATTGGAATATAACATTTTCTTAAAAGTATTTTAATGTAATAATCATACAAAAACTTTTGCTTCATGAGAGGAAGTTTATTGAATATGCTTCTTTATTTTTGAAAATGTCGGTTTGACACTTTGCGATAAAACAATTTGAAGGATTGCTTCTAAGTTGACTGTGTCTCAGTGATGGCCTTGAATGCCTGCCATGCTGAGAAAGATACCCCATGAGCCTCAATACTCTGTACTTCATATTTCACCTGGTGAAGTTTGTTAAGTATAGTGAATGTAAATCCTTATTTTAATAATGTTGATCATTTTTGAATCGTTTGGCTTACTCCAAAGTAAGACTTGATTATATTAGCATTGGTTTTACCTCCTAATATAGCTGATTTAGAGTTGTTTCCAAGTCCAGGAAAAACACTCTGGCATTTTCTTGTTCACTTTGTGTTTGCATTATTAATAGTATTATCCTCAGTCTGGGATTTCTTTGTATGGTTTTCTTTTAAAGCTGCTTTTCCATTTTATAAGGATTGGTCTTGTAAAGCTGATAATATAATCTGTGAAGCTACCTATCAGGGCACACACAACCTGAGATCATGGCCACAAGTTCAAAGTGAATGAAAGTGGAGGGTTTTGTTCCAGTGCGTGTTCAGCTGTCCAATGACTGGAGCATTTGAGCGCCTGGAAACAATCCAAGTATTAAATTTTGGTAAAGCATTATCTCTTTCTTAGATAAAATTACAAATTTTCTAGTAGTAGTTTCTTTATGCAGCAAATGGAGCCTCTTGCGTCCTTTCACCTCAGATGTGCATCCCACTTTGGAAATGAATGATCTTGGTTCTGTGGTTGTCTCCTGACTGTCCTCCCTGGTTTCTGTCATGCAATCAGCATGGCTAGAAGGAAGAGGGGTTCTAAGAACATGGTCACAGAGGCAAATAGGGCAGATAATGAAGGGCTACTGATTCTGAGTCAAGGAGTTCACACACATCAAACTTGCCGATAAACTTAGTTTACAGTGGGGCAAGGTAGAGGCAGGGTAAACTAGAACTTTCCAGCCACCACTGCTCCTGCGTTTGGGTGAGTCTTGGGGATCAGAGAGTATTCCTTTGGCCTTCACTGTCAGTCAGGGTCAGAGTGCTTTGTAATGTGACCTGGGCAGGTGAGTTAGTTTGTAAGCTTCCAGAATGTGATATACCGTAACTGGAATCGCTTTTAAAAAGGGGGGAGGGCGCCATGGTGGCTCAGCAGGCAAGACCTGGGTTTGATTCCCAGTGCCTGCCCATGCAAAAAATTAAAAAATAAAATGATAAAATGAAAAGGGGAATTTAAAAGTTACAATTTTACAGTTCTAAGGAAGTGAAAGTGTCCAAATTAAGGCACCAAAAAGAGGTTACCTTCTTCCAGGAAAGGCCAATAGGTCAGGAACACCTCGCTCAGCTCTGGAATGCCTCTGTCAGCTGGGAAGTCGCATGGCTGGCATCTCTTGGTCCCTTGCTCCTGGGCTCCATTGCTTTCAGTCTCTGTCCATGTGGGAAACACACTTAACTTCTCTGGGACTGGCTTTCATCTCTTGGCTTCCCTTGGCTCTCTCCAGGTTTTGGCTTGCTTACCATCTCATGATGATGTTTGCTGGGCTCCAAGCATTTCCAAACATCCAATTCTCTGTCTCTGAAGCAACTATTCTCCAAGCATCTACATCTGCTCTGTCGGCTCTGAGGCTTCTATCATTTCTGTCATTTTTGTCGTTTCTGGCTCTCTCCAAAATGTTTCCTCTTTCAAAGGACTCTAGTAAACTAATAAAGACCCCCTGGAGTGGGTGGAGTCATGGCTCCATCTAATCAAAAGGTCACACCCACAATTGGGCGCATCAATTCTCCAAGGAGATAATCTAATCCAAATATTCTACCCTACAGAATTGAATTAGGATTAAAAGAAATGGCTTCTCCCACAAGATTGGATCAGGAGTAAAGTATGGCTTTTCTGGGGCATATAATACTTTCAAACTGGCACAGCAGGGGAGTGCAAATATAAGGTAATAATGTGAAAAAATGTCTAAAGGAATAAGACTTCTTTGTATAGATAGCTGTGGAACTTCAGAAGAACTTGCATCTTTTGGTGGTGAAATGTGTTGGATTTCATGTTCTGTGAGAAAGTCTATGTGGAATGGAAGTCTCATAACCATCCAAGGGACCAGAGCTCACCCCTCCTCAATGGGTGAGGATGGAGGAAGCAAGAAAGGCCCGTGCTTATGTTTAGTTAAGAAATGTGGGTGAGGCCTCAATTTGAACAGGGTCAGATTCATGAGTAACACAACTCTCTCTAATTCAAGCAAATATGTATTTATTGATTAAAATAAGAAAGATTCACATAAGAAAGAGAAATAAAGTAAGTTACATCACCAAGCAGGAATTCACCAACACAGGAAGAAAGCTGGTGAATCCCAGAGACAGCATTTTTGGGGTCTGCCTGGGAAAGTCCTGAGCCAAGCATCCTCCTCTCAGATGAGATTCCAAAGTCTAACTGTTTGTGGGTGGTTTATATAGTATAACTATAGCTATGGTCCAATTATGTGACCAAGCCCAAGTGTTTCTCATGAGACTGCCTAGGTCTCAAAGGAAACTTCCTTGAATAAAAATATTTTTATGAAAGTGCATTCCCATCTCGGAGTGTAGCCAGCCTTCTGAGTCAGATCTGCATATTTTACTGTCCAAATACAATGTCACTAGATGTTTGTTTGGCTAATAACAGCTAAGCTGGTTTCTGTGGTGAGAACAACAGTCACACGATGGGTCAAGCTGTTCCTCTAAAAACAACTTTGTGTTTTCATTTCTGCCTGGCAGTAAATCTCACAGCAAGGCAAGCTCTTATATATATATATATGTGGTGTGTGTGCACATATACATATATATTTCATTCAGCCCTTGGATCTGATCTTGCTCTGGCTACACACTGTTATTATTTTTCTTAAAAATTGTGTAAAGAATATATTTCTTCATACATTAATAATCAATAGATTAGACAAAGTTGCCTTGAGCAGACAGTAAATAACATCTTACGATCAGATACCAAGCTGTTACAATGGTCAACATCAGCTGAGCAAAGCACGGTCAACATCAGCTGAGCAGAGCAAACTCCACAAATTTAGTTTCTTTCTTTTATATTTCATTTACCACTCCCCTTTCTGGAGTGTTACAAATCTTACAAAATTTGTAAGACACAAGAAAGAAAAAGATAGGAATTTCAGTATTTTTGGAGGGAGGATCAGTTTGTCCTAAAAGGAGGAGGCAGTGGTAGATGGGAGTAGAAAATAGAGAGAAGGTAAAGGGAATTTGGGGAAATAAGGGAGAGGAGTGTTAGCAAAGGAGGAACACTGCTTGTCCTTTGGGCAATATAAGAGAGCAGGACCCAGGGCCTGATTTCCTGTACTGTGCTTGTTTTGATTTGCTAAAGCTGATGGAATGCAATATTCCAGAAATGGGTTGGCTTTTTCAAAGGAGATGTATTAAGTTAGACATTTACAGTTCTAAAGCCATAAAAATGTCCAAATTATGGCATCAACAAGAAGATACTTTCTTGGAGGAAATATTGCTGATATCCAGGGTTTCTCTGTCACATAGGAAGGCACATAGCGAAGTCTGCCCATCCCTTTTTCCTGGATTCTGGTTTCAATGGCTCTTTCTGTCCTCCTGAGGCTTTTCTCTGGATTTCAACTCTCAGCTGCTCTCTTGACTCTCTCCCCAGGTTCTGGCTCTTTCAGTTCTGCGGGTCCTTGCTTAGCATCTCCCAGGGTATTTCTATCACCAACCATTTGTGCTTTTTCCAAAACGTCTCCCTCTTAAAGGACTCCAGTAAGTGGATTAAAACCCACCTTGAATGGGCAGGGTCACATCTCCATGGAAACAACCTAATCAAGAGGTCCCATCCAATAGGCCAACCACTACAAAATTGGGTTAAAAAAATATGGCTTTTCTGGGCTACATAGCAGATTCAAACCAGAACACTGCTCCATTCTGCTGAAAAATGAAAACTTTTTAAACCTCCCCAGGGGCTTTGTGTGTATGCTTTGTCCATTAAGCAGATAATCTGTAGATAACTTGCCAAAATTCTTCCATTAAGCCTAATTCAGTTATTTTCTTTAAAATAGTAACTTCGTAGAATTTTCAGGACAACATGGGACCCAGAGACCAATCAAAGGATTATACAGTTGCTCTATCTTCTTTGCACCCCAAATTTTTACATAATGTTCAGATGTTGCCACCTGGTTCCAGCTCTATGCCTGTAAGATCTTTTCCATCTTCAAGTATATGAACAGATGTAGTCCTGGTTCCCCCTCCCAACCCTCCAACCCAACCTTACCACAGGTACAACTTTTTCCCTCAAACACTTTGTTTCAGAGTGGAGAGATTTCTGTATGTGCTCTCATGAGGAAGAACAATTGGCCATGGGGTTAGTAATCAACTCATCCCCTCCCTGGAGGCAGTTCAGTAGGCAGATTCTTTTCTGCTCTCTAGGCACATCATGAAACAGCATGCAGGCAGGGCTTTTAGACAACATTTTTCCGTGTAACTTTGTAATTTTATAGAATCTCTCTGAGAAAGGTCCTCCCAGATCCTGGCATGACTGAAGCCACAATTCAATAGCCACATTTGTATCCCTAGAGAGAGGAAAAACCTCGATTGTATAGAAGGTGCAAGGACTTCAAGCTTCTATAGAATTGACCCAGGTTTGCCCCTCACTATCCAGAATCATCTGACAAGGCATAGCTTCTCCTCATAGACCAGTCAGCATCAAGGAATAGCTATCCACCCCTAAGCAGGGAACTGCTGCTCCCCACTCAGAGTGGCCAGGGACAAGATCTAAAGCTCAGAAGATGGAGGAAACTGCTGGGTTACATGGGAGACTTAGATGGGTAATATTTCTCTTAAGCTTCTTGAATCTAAGTGGGAATGAAAGAAGGGAAGAGATACAGAATATAATTGTGATGACAGTTGTCTAACTATTATGGTGTTACAAAACATTTCAACTCATGTTACACTAAATATTCCAGTGACACAAATGATTATTCTCTCAGCTATTAGTATTATTTTTAAAACTTTGTATGCTGTATGTCAGGGTCACATTTCATTTTTTTTTTCCATGTGAGTATCCCATTATTGCAGCACCATTTGTTGAATTTTTGTTTGTCTGTTTTTTGTTTGTTTGTTTTGCTTGCTTGTTTTTTGGGAAGGGCATGGACCAAGAATTAAGCCCGGGTCTCCCGTGCAGCAGGTGAGAATTCCACCACGGAACTAATTAATTCTTAAAGAATGGTATTTATCCATATATTTGGAAGTAATATTACAATTGACTAGAAGAATCCAAATTTTCCAAAGATGAGTGAGAGGGATGGGAGATGGGGAGGAGAGGAGGGAACGGGGAAAAAGAAGAGAAGAAAATTGAAGTAAAGCACCACCTTTGGTGAAGACATTCTGTATTTCAGGGTAGGCAAAAAAAAAAAAAAAAAAAAAAAAGCAGCCAAAAGATCTGACACAACTTTGTAATAAAGGAATAAAGAGTCCAAAAGGACAAACTCAAGAATCTAGCAACTTGGAGAAAAAGCAATTAACAAGGCTCTAAATCTCAAACATTGGGTATCATAATTCAAATTAATTCCTAAAAGAAACTAAATATGTTCCCAAATATTTGTGCTACTTCATTACATCTTCTAACAGAAGCTGTTTGTTTAGACGTAAAACCAACAGAGGTTTCTATTTGGTAGTCCACATCCAGTCTAAAGCTGTACTTTACTCATGGGTATGTTGACAATCCAGCCATCCTGAACTGCCGCCCAGTTGTCACCCTGCACCCAGCATTTCTGTGGATGCTTGTTGTTCCCCCAAACTGGCCTCCCCTTTCCCCCCAGATAGAGTCTGAGAGATATCTGTATTTTCTGTCCTGTCATTTCCTCTAGGAAACTTTCTGGACTCCTGACCTTACCTGGCTGATGGCAGCCCTGACTGTCGAGCAACACCCACACACTTCTAGCTCAGGACTTCTCATTGTTCAATTGTAATTGCTTGTGATGTTGAATCCCTGAAGGCAAGACTATAAAGTATGAAATGTTTTACATGAGGCTTTTAGTTCTGCTATTTCAATCAGCCAGCCAGCCAGCCAACAGATACAAAATAATAACACCCCACAATATATACTCATTTGTTCAGTCAACAAAAACTTTATCTAAGTACTGAGGATACATCCACAAACAAAAAAAGACAGAGTCCTAACTTTCATGGAATTTACATTGTAGTGGGAGGAGACAAGTAGTATAAATATATGGAGCCAATGATTAGGAGGAAAAGTAAAGCAAGTAAGGAGATAAAGAGTGACTGGGGGAGAGTTTACCTAGTTAGAGTCAGGGAAGGCCTCTCTGATAAGGGCACTTTTGAGCAAAAGTATAAAGGAAGTTAGGGCCATAGGCAAGCAAATCCCTGCAGAAGAATGTCTCAGGTAGAAGGACCAGTAAATATAACGGCCCTGAGGTGAGTTGGATTTTTTTTCTCAATTCTATTCTACCGGTCTATATGTCTATCCTTATGCTAGTACCACACTGGTGTTTCTTTTGCTTTTGTTTTCTTCTTTTAAAAAACGTATTGTGGAAATATATATAACATGAAGTTTGCCATTTTAACTATTTTTATGTGTACAGTTCAGTGGCATTAATTACATTTACTGTGTGTGCAGCCATCACTATTGTCCAAAACATTTTCATCACCCCAAACAGAAACATCATACCCATTAAGCAATATGTCCCTATTTCTTCCTTCCTCCTGTGTCTGGTAACCTCTAATCTACTTTCTGTCACTATGAATTTGCTTATTTTAAATATTTCAAATAAATGGAATTATACAATATTCACTCTTTTGTATCTGGACTATTTCACTTAGCATAATGTTTTCAAGGTTCATCCATGTTGTAGCATGTGTCAGAATTTCATTCCTTTTTTATGGCTGAATAATATTTCATTGTATGAATATAACATATTTTGTTTATCCATTCATCTGTTGATGGACACTTGGAATATTCCCACCTTTTGACTATTATGAATAATGCTGCTATGAACATTGGTATACAAGTATCTGTTTGAGTTCCTGCTTGCAATTCCTTGGGGGTATAAACTTAGGAGTGGAATTGTTGGGTCATATGATAATTCTATGTTTAACTTTTTGAGGAACTGCCAAGCTGCTTTCCATAGCAATTGCACCAATTTACATTACCATCAGCAATGTACGAAGGGTTCTGATTTCTCCACATCCTCACCAGCAACTGTTATTTTCTATTTTTGTTGCTCTTGTTGTTTTTAGTAATAGTCATCCTAGTGGGTGTGGGTGGCATTTTTTATTGTGGTTTTGATTTGTATTTTCCTAATGACTAATGATGTTGAACATCTTTTCATGTGCTTATTGGACATTTGAGTATCTTTCTGGAGAAATATTTATTCAAGTTTTATGCCCATTTTTAAGTTGGATTATTTGTCTTTTTGCTGTTGAGTTGTAGTTCTTTATATTTTCAGGATGTGGCAACTATTTTCTCCCATTATTTAGGTTTTTTCATTTTCATAATAATGTCCTCTGATATGCAAAAGTTTTTTAACTTTCATAAAGTCCAATTTACTTTTTCTTTTGTTTCTTTTGCTTTTTGTCTTATACAGAAAAATCCATTTCTTAATACAAAGTTTTATTCCTATGTGTTCTTCTAAAAGTTTTATGGTTTTTAGATCTTATATTTTGGGCACTGATATATTTAGTGTTAATTTTTGTATATGATGTGAGTAGTTTGATTTTTGAAGAACTACAAGGAAATCAGTGAGGCCATAGCAGTGAGAGATACAACAGGAAAATAGCAGGGGCCAAATACCAGGGAGACTTGTAGGCCATGGTAAAGATTTTGTATTTTATTCTGAATGAGATACAGAGCTCTTAGAGGGTTGAAAACAGGAGAAGGACTTATGTTTTAAACAGCCACTCCAGCTGGTGCACTTGGAGACCAGTGAAGAGGCTGTTGCAACAATCTAATTGAGAAATGATATTGGCTTGGACCAGAGGTTAGTACTGGAGGAGATCATGATAAAATGGTCAGATTAGATACATATGTCAAAAGTAATGCTGAAAGGATTTGAATGTGGGCTGTAAGAGAAATTGATAAGTCCAAGGATGAAGTTTCTAACTTGAGTAACTGCTGGATGGAGTTGCCACTTGCTGAGTTGGGGATGATTTGGGAAGGAATTGGATTATGAGTTAGAAGCTATGGATGCCTTGTCTCACATCCCCTTGGTCCAACTCTAAATTTACTTACAGCCAGGGTGGAGAGTTCCCTGATATACTGACAGCTTCTACCTCAAGCTCAACACATCCTCTACTTTCTTGCCTGGAGCTTTCTCCATTGCCAGGGGAACTTGTTCAGTCCAGCTACAGAGCAATCCAGAACAGGGACTTAAATCCCCTAAGAGAAGCCCTCAACAGTGAGATACAAGAACTAGAATTGTTGGATAATTAACCCAGCTTCTTTCTCCCTCAGCAGAACAATTCTGAGATCCATTCTACAAGATTCCTCAGAGGGTCTCCAACAAGATTGAGCTTCAATTGCCCACAGAAGTCATTTACTCTTTAATGTACCCTTTATTAGCTTTTTTTCCTTCTCTTTATTAATTCTCCTACATCCTCACTTGTGTCTCCAGAGATACCTTTTTGTATAAGTTAGCTTTTGCTGCATAACACACCACTTCAAAACTTAGTGGCTTAAAACAACAACCATTGTATGTTCCAGCAATTTAGGCTGACTCTGCTGGGAAAATCTTCTGCTGGTCTTGCCTGGGTTCACTCATTGCTGCGGTTGTCTGGCAGCCTGACTGGGCCTCACCCCATATCAGTGATAGTTGCTTGCTGTCAGCTCGTGTGTTTAGGGGGCTTCAGAAGGGATGACTCACTTTCTCTCCATGCCGTTTCATCCTCCAGGAGGCTAACCTGGAATTGTCAGCCTGGCAGTCTCAGGTAGTATTCCAAGGGGGCAAAAGTGAAAGCTGCAAGGCTTTATAAGACCTGGGGTCAGAAGTCCCACAGTCTTACATTTTTTGCCAAATCAAGTCACAAGGCCAGACCAAATTCAAAGGGCAAAGAAACAAATTCTACCTCTTGATGGGAGGAATATCGAAGTCATATTGAAAGGGGTAGGAATACAGGAATGGGAAGAATTCTTGAGGCCAGCTTTGCAATCTACCAAATTAACTATTGACCTCAGTCCTTATCTCAGGGCCTGCTTTTGGAGGAATCCAAACTAAGCTGGGGGTATTGGTGGGAATCAAAGCTCTGCTTTGGACATGTTAAGTTTGAGATACTTACTAGAGAAATCCAAGTTGAGATTTTACATTGGCAGTTGGATATATGAGTCTAGAATTCAGAACAAAGGTCTGGGCTATAGATACTTGATGTGGAGGTCAATGGAATATGCACAGTATTTAAAGTCATGGACTTGGATAAGAGCATCTAGGGAACTTATATAGATGAGAAGAGGTGGAAGACTGAGCCCTGGGCCACTCCAGTGTTGAGAGGTCTGGAAGAGGAGGAGGAGCCAGCAAGGACTCTGAGAAGGAGCAGCCAGCAAGGCCCTGGAGAAGTAGTGGTGTCTTGAAGGCCAAGGAAAGAGAGTTTCCAGGAAGAGTGATAAACTGTGACAGGGAAGAACATTCTATATACTTTCCATGTAAAGTGACATACGGACATTGCTTCATACATGTCATTTTATATTCACCTGTTTTTTTCATTAACCCACTTATAAATTTTCTTCTATAACTCAAAGGTGGAAGTAAGTAAAACATTTATTTTGGGAAGGCTTATAAACATGGAGGGAATTGAGAAGGAAGGTAAAGGAAAGCAACGCCCTAAGATTCAGCACAGTAATGATTTTAATTGGTCTCCTCAGTCCTATGAACATTTTCATGATTTTTATACAGTTTAGACCTGGATACAGGAGTTACCACAGGTCTTAGCAATGAACAAAGAGGATTAAGCCTTTAAAAAATTCATATTTTAAAAAAAGGTGGATATTATATTGCTCGTTCATAATTAGCTGTGATCAGGTATTACCAATTCACCCCACCACGAACATACAAATCATAACCATATTCTGCTGTGCTATCTGCTTCTTGTTTTACTTTACCCAGTGAGGTTTGGTCCCCCATGCCCACCCCAAATGTAACTACTTAACTTTTCCCCTCCAAATCTTCCCGAACTTATTCTTGTCAAGAATTCTATAATACAACAATGCCATAATTTCTAACAGTGCATTCTATGCCTAAAAGAAAGGAAAAGAACCTGCCTTAAAACCTGGATTTTGCCCAATTTGCCTGCAGATTTAAGAAACTTTAAATATGTTTACAGTTAATAAGTGAAATTCCATAATACCACTCCTGCAAAGACAAGACAATTCCCCACTTTCAGTGGTGGCCAGAGGGCAGGTGGCCCTCACTGCCCCATTCCTTCATCCAGCTCCCTAGGATAACCCCCGATTTAATACTTGCACTCAAATCCCAGTTTCAGGGTCTACTTTTGGCTGAGTCCAAATCAGAACAGTGTCCTTCTGAATACCTGGAGTGCAGCAGTCGGTCTGAGGCCCTGAGGAAGCTACCCTTTTTATGGCCATGTGCCCCCCCACTTTGCTGCAGCCTTCTGTGGGATCGCCCCACACAGCCCCCAGAGGCATGTGAGTTTGCAATCCTGCACACATAAGATAGAGACAAGAGGAGTTTTCACATTTTCAAACAGAGAAGAGACATGAAATAAAGGGGCATATTTTGCACTTTCAAAACCATAGTACAATTTATACATGTAAGTGAAAAAACCAAATATATACTTAAACAGGAAAAAAAATACCTCTTTTCATAAAGATCGCCTATTCTATACATTTGATTTTTTGTTTCTTTTTCTGCTTCATTTTCTCAAGTTAGGATTTCAAGATTTACATTTCAAGAACTAACTTGGTTTGCTTAATTTTTGTCCTCTGAGCTTTTGTTACCACATTAGCTTGATTGAGTGCTTTCCCGAGGACAAACATTTGATGCTTCAACTTCAATTAGCAAGCTCCCCTGGAAGACAGAACACACTACCATCATTTCTAAATTCATTCTACAATTTTACGAAATTTTATTTCCACAAAATAATGTGAAAAATCATCTTAGATAATTTAGGCAGCAATTTCATCCGACAAATGTGAGATTTGATTCTTTCAAATAAAAAGACATGGAAAGCAAAATTGCTTTCATATGAAAAATGATAGCTTATACATGATCTAAACTTTAAAAAATCAATTTCTCATAAAATCTTCTTTCTCTAAATTTACTTCTAAATAAGGAAGGTTAATTTGTGTGAAAATTAAAAGCTGAGAATTGCCACTAAAAAGTCAAGTAATCCTTTATGTAACATTAAGTCATGGTTAATTATCCATTCCCTAGGTATTTAAAATGAACATTATACAATGATGGTAACAGAATAATGGGGGCAACTGCAATCACTGCCACAATTGAAAGCTGCTCATTGAATGGTAATGCTAGAATCTCAAGCTGAGATGATAAAATACTGGGAGTTTTTAAATAGAACTCCAAATGCATTTATTCAAGTAGTGATGGCTCCTGCAAAATAATGTTTCTAAATATGTTTTGAGCCACCATGGATCAAACATTTAAAACTATTCTTTTGGATTGAAATTGATTTCTGAACATGTGCTATATTCTTTTGATGAATATTTGTGCCAAATATTTCTTCTCTGAGAACAGGTTAATTTAAAAAAATCAAAACTGACAAAAGTAGTATAACAAGACCAGAGAATAAGGTAGCTTATTAGACCAGGTGGTACTGGTTTAGCGAAAAAGCTCAGCAGTGAAATAATGAGACTGCTCTTCTTACATTGCTCATAAAATACCTCTGAGGTGAGTCTGTAAGTGGCTCCCTGAAAGTGTTTCAGGCAATAGAGGCAACATCCCTGGCAGCTCGATGAGGGCAGGGGCTATGACCATTTTTCCAATTATTATACCCTAGCATAGATCTTGGAGCATACAAGATGCTCAGTAAACATTGGCTGAATGAATAAATGCATAAATTAACAATGGGACTAATTTTAAATACTTGATACTTGTTTGAATGCATATATTTGAAATGATTATTTAAAACAAAGTTTTTCATATTTTGCAAATATGACAATAACCGATGGTTTACATGAAACACCCCAAGCTATTCAACTTACTTTTATTTCTTTTGACATAATACCACCCATTGAATATATTCCATTTTGCAAAATAAAAAAGCACTTTTACAGAGATTATTTCAAATAGATAAAGCAGAGACAATATCATCCCTGCTTTACAGATTAAAACACTGGGATGCTGGACAGTTAAGTAATTTGTTCAACATTAGTAATATTGGATAGTATAACAGAACTATCAGAATAATAACAGAAATTCTAATTTATACTATCTAATGGCCATTCCTGACCAAATCCCTGGGAAGAGGGATGGTATTCCCATGGTGCTGGGGACAGAGTCGGCTTCTTCTAAGACCCAGGGGCTGTGGGAGGCAGGAGGATGCCTGAGTAGGATTGTGGTGCTACTAGGAAAGAGGAAGGTGGGGATGGCCCCCAGGTAGGCAATGTGTCCCCTGCAGTCAACAACTGATGACTGGAAGAACGGTATCCAACCTGACTTTTTAAAAATCACATGCAGTGTTTCCCTTTCAAGGGAACGTGTTACAGTAAACAATTCAATTTTAGAGAAAGTTTTTAGAGCTTAATAAATTTTTTGTTTTGTTTTGTTTTGTTTTTGTTTTTTCTGCATGGGCAGGCACTGGAAATCGAACCTGGGTCTCTGGCATGGTAGGCAAGAACTCAGCCTGCTGAGCCACCATGGCCCGCCCTAGAGATTAATAAATGTTACTCAGAAACTATATTGGCAGTTTTATTCTGACTGAAATTTAAATTTGATGTATGTTTCTTACATGTTTTAATTTAGCTTAATACATTTCACAAATGAAGAGTTGCTGGTTGTGGGGGAAATGCTAGTTATAGAAGTTTTTGTTTTACTTTTAAATTTAAAATTATATTCCTAGAGTCCTTCTTTTAGCATTATACTAAATCCCTTATTAACATTATTTAAGAGAGTATGCAAAATGTATCCTGGTAATTTTGAACTGGTAATATTTAATATTTTCCAGCAGAGAAGATTTAATGTTTCTTGTGAGCTTCTGCCCCAAGTCCTCCTAAGAAATTCCAGAATTCAATAAATATCAAGTTTCTAACTACCATCCTTAAGATACTTATTATGCCAGTGTGACAGACACTGAAGGTTGCTTTCCTAATAGCCATTCTTCCTATCATCCTTACAGAATCCAATTTTATTCCGGGCATATCAGGCTAAAATATTGCCCTCTCATCTCCTCTCCCAGTTAGGGGTACCAGAAAACATGATTCTGGCCAATTCACAACTCTATAAAGAGTGGCTGGCAGGGGCTTCTAGAAAGTTTTCTGATTTCCATAAAAAGGGACAGATTTAGCAGGTACATGCCCATTGCCCCTGGCTCTTCTTCCTGCTTGACTCCCAGACATGATGCCTGATGGCAGAGGAAACATTTTGCCACCGCGAAGATGAAGGCAACATCTTAAGGAAGGTGGACCAGGGAACTGGGAGGAAACTGGCTCCCTGATGACTTCTTTGTGCAGCTGCAACAGCCTAAACTGCCAACCTTTCAACTCTTATCATGTGAAAAAAAATATCCTGTTTGGTAAAGTGATTGCCTTTGGGTTTCTATTTATATGCAACCAGATGCAATGCTGACTGATAGAATCAGAATTTTCATTTCTGTGCATTCTTTAAAACTCCAATAAGACATTTCTGTAATGATACTCAACCCGTGTGAATTGGTAAACTGGGGGCATAGCATGGAAGTTGTGTTGTTTAACATGCAATTTTCCCCAACACATTAATATTTTCAAGGCATGTGTGAAGAGTTTAAGGGAAAAAATCCTGATCCTACAGAAATGCCATCCCTAAGTGCAAGTTGTGGCAATTTAATGGGTTCAAGAATCACCAATCTTTGTGAAAACCTTGTGTCTGATGCTCCTTTTATCTACAGTATGGACAGATGAGTACAACATATGGATTAAAAATAAATAAATAATAGGGGGAACAAACACTAAAATTAAATATATATATATTGGGTAGATGGAAATACTACTGGTCAATGAGAGGGAGGGGTAAGGGGTATGATTATGTGTGAGTTTTTATTTTTTAATTTCTTTTTCTGGAGTGATGCAAATGTTCTAAAATATGATCATGGTGATGAATATACAACTATGTGATGACATTGTGAGCCACTGCTTGCTCACCATGTATGGAATGTTTGTATGTTAAGAATGTATGTGCTTGTATGTTGTTTAATCAATAAAAATTTTTAAAAATCACCAACCTTTCCCTAATGTTATTTGCCAAAAGGTAACTGAGATGCAACTGAAGAAGTTGCACATACATTTCTCCCTGTGTGGAAATACAGAATTTAGTTTCATAAGACTTTTTTCCCATGAAACTGTCTGTAATTCCCTCTCATATCAGCATCTCAAAGGAGGCAGTACAAGCCCTGGGGTTTGATGCTGGTACAAAATGCAAATGAAGATTGAATGTGCTAATATTTTTGTCAGAATTATTAGTTTTTGTTAGTGCTCTGTTGATATTATACGGAATTTGAGTGATTTGTTTCAGTCCTATTTTTCTTCTAAGTCCAGGGGCTTTAGGGTATGATTTTGCAAAATTCAATTTTGCACATATACATTGTAGAATAAATATTTGAGTCTTAGAAACAGATATTAATCCTAGCCATTAGTGTCCTGGGTAGAGCAAAAAGTTGTTTAATTAGAACTTTTTTATAAACACTGAATAATGGAAATAGTACTAAAACATGAATGGTTCTACAGAAGTATCTCGTGCATGTTAGTGTTCTCCATGTAAAAGAAGCTATTTTCACACCTCTACAAGTAACCATATGCTCTGTTTACTAAGCATTCTAGAAACAAGTATTTTTTTAGCAAGAATCTTCTAGTATCTGACTACCTAACAGTCTCTAAACAAAGTGACCAAACTGTGCAAACTTAAATGTGTCATAACACAACATAACTCATTTTAAGGGCAATACACTGACAGTCTTTTAAGTCCCATTCGACCCCTACTAGAAAAGATGACCTAAACCCACCATCAATCCATAAAACCAATGAACATACTATGAAATTAGGGCCCGGGGAAGAAAAGGGTCAGGATAAAGGGAAAGGTAGATATGTGAAACCTCTCTTTTTCTTTTAACAGCTAGAGTTCAGAAAATTTACAATTACTTATAAATTCTTTGTAGAGAAAATACATAACTTTCCCCCTCCTATTTCAGGCAATTTCTAACCAAAAAGGGCCCTTATGATTTGGTCCCTGCCCTGCCTACTTCTGTTCTAATTTCCCACAGGTCCAACCCCTACCTCCAACACACACCACACATCGCACTTCAAAGCCACACTGACTGTTTGCTGTTCTTCCTGTTCCTCCAGTACACAAAGCACTTTCCCATTTCAGGCCTTTTGCACTTGTTTTTCCCTCGGCCTGGGACAAACCTCAGATAGTCAGCAGACTTGTTCTCTCTCACCTCATTCAGGTCTCTGATGAAATATCGCCTTCTCAAAGAAGTTTTTCCTAACTCCCATATCTTAAAGGGCACCAAACCACACTCCCAGTTTCTTACTGTTGACTCTGCATTTCCCACACAGCATTTATCATTACTAGGTTTTATGTAATACTATTTTTTTGCTTATTTGTGGTCTCTTATTCACTACAGGGATGTCATCTGTCTTGTATACTGCATCCCTAGGGCCTAGAACAGCGACATATTCATTAAAAAATATTTACTTATCATCTACTATGTGCCAAGTATTGCTCTCTCTAGGTACTCTATATATAGTAGTGAACGAAACAGAAAAATTTCTGCCCTATATTTTACATGGAACCTATATGTTAGTGGTACATAGTAGATGTTCAATAATTATTTGTTAAAGACTTTTCAGCATTATAACTAACCCAAATCCACTAAAATAAACATTTTGCTTCAAGAGCTCATTATAATGTGTGTTAGTCAGGGTTCTCTAGAAAAACAGAACCAATAGGACAACTGTAAATATGAGATTTATAAAGGTGTGTCCAACCATGGGATTAGAAGAGTCCAAAATCCGTACGGCAGGCTGTGAAGCTGGTGGCTCTGATGAAGGGTCTCGACGAATTCCACAGGAGAGGCTCGCTGGCGGGAAAATTCTCTCTTCTTCCTTAAAAGCCTTCATGGTTGGATTATCTTGTTGAGGGGGGGGCATGCCTTAGTTGATCACAGATGTAATCAGCCACAGATGCAATTAACTGGCTGATGATTTAATATACCAGCCTTCCAGTTTATCAACCAGCCACAAAATATTCCTGCAGCAACAGTCAGGTCAGTTCTTGCCTGACTAGATAACTGGCCATCATCACTTGGCCAAGTTGACACCAGAACCTAACCATCACATAATGATTGTTAACATCTAGTTGTATTTGTTTCCTATGACTGCTATAATACATTACCACAGTCTGGGTGTGTTAAAACAACAGAAACATATTCTCTTCCAGTTCTAGAGGCCAGAAGTCCAAAATTAGTATCACTGGCTCAAAATCAAGGTGTCACTGGGGCCACACTCACTCCACAGGTTCTAGGGGAAAATCTGTTCTTTGCCCTTCCAGCTTCTGGTGGCTGCCTGCATTCCTTGGTTTATGGTCACATCACTCCAATCTCTGCTTCCATTTTCACAGTTTCTTCTTCTCTGTACATGTCAAATCTCCCTCTTTCTCCCTCTTACAAGGATACATGTGATTGCATTTAGAGACCATCTGCTAATCCAGGAAACTCTTCTATCTCGAGATCCTTAACTTGATTGTGTCTGCAAATAAAATAATATTTACAGGTTCCAGGGATTAGAACCTGATATAGTGCTTTTGTAGCCAGAGGGAAGTTCCTATAAGGAAGATACCAGGAGGCAGTTTTTATTTTTCACTTTTAACTTTTCCCTTTTTGGAAAACGTGTTCTAGAAAACTAAGAAATGCCATGACTGTTTTCCTATATAAGAAGACTGATCTTTTCTAAAGAAGCAGTGTAATAGTATTCGTGACTCATTCATAAAAATGTTTGATTGTCCTCCAGCAAGAAACTCCCACAAAATTAAGTTAATCAGCAATGGAGGTGTTAAAACAGTACTTGAGAACAAACTGTTTTATGTCTTGTACCAGTAGATCCCATCATGCTTTGCAGACAGGATATAAAATCTCAAGCATTCACAACTTAGAGTCATTATCCCCACATTATAAAACAAGGCCTTAGTGTCCTTGCCAAATGCCAGTGAACACATAGTGTCTGGCTTTATGGGTACAGTTAGATGCCCAGCAGCCTTTGCTGTGTTTGGAAGCCTCTAGAATAGAGGGACACACAGGCACCATTAACAATAATGTCATTTGGGTACTATAGAAAGCCTTTTAAAATTTTGTCTGGAGGCCAAGAATTTAAATGTGCCCTGCTTTTTGCCCTCTTTACAAAATGTTGGCTACAATTTTATTCA